>NC_055991.1:25425843-26136386 GCF_018446385.1 Zingiber officinale | reverse complement strand
GTACTGCCAAGTTAATTATTACCAAATTCATATAAATTTGCAAGCACGAGCAGGGGAGGAGTATGCCTATGCTACTAAAGTTTCAATAGTGGAATCACAACACAAACTCTTTGCTTGTCTCAAAAAACATAGAAGATTAAGCAACAAAATGAGAGAACTATGAAAAAACGTAACCTGACAAACAAACCATGGAAGAATCTTTTTTTTGCTGCATTTCTTGACAAATCTGTGCAAATTGCAATGGAAGATTTCATGTGTTGCAACTTGCAATGATGACAAAATACCAATTCAACAATAAGAACGTCATGAACCAAAGATAATACATTAGTCAATGGGCATGGTGGCTAAGATAGAATAAGATAATAAAGTATATCACTCATCAATTTACTAATGCAGGAAGAAAAAAAGCATCATGGTTTCAAACAAATTATGCCCTATAAGAAAAAAAGGTAAGTGATTTAGGAAAAATAATTTCTTTCAATTTCTGGAGATAGTTTTGCAAGAAAATGGTTACTTTCAATTTCCGGAGGTATAAAATACACTAGAGTTTTGCAAGAAATTAAAGGTAACTGACTTGGTAATTCATGAATTGCCATGAAATGAGTTTCCAGCATTTCATAAGGAAAGATAATTGCCTTTACAACAATGTAAATTAATATAAATTCCTTGAAGTTAACTATGCATAAGTTCCTTAACGTGACCATGACTGTGAGCATACTTGAAATAAACAAATTCCAAGCTCTAAAAGCATATTAGAGATCATGAACGCCACCTTCAACATAATTTGGAAGATAGAAAATCATGATGCGAAACAATCACAGCCAATTCTTCCAGACCAAAATCTATCAATTTTCATGTATTTCTAAATATATAGTAAGGCAGGATTTTCTAACAACAGAGAAGTTATAAGTAGAACAATCATTTTCTACCTGCCTGTGTCTTATCAGGCAAACATGGCATGTAAATGAAAGATTTGAAGAGGAATAGGCAATCCACAAGCTAGACGGAAAGTAACCATATCTTAAGAAAATACATAAACTAAAGAAAATACATATAAAACTATAACATACCTTAGGAAAAATATTTTCTTGCAATTTCCGGAGGTAGTTTTGCAAGAACCTTCTGGATTGTATATCTTATGCAATATTTAAGTCTCAATGGTTTGAGACAATATGATCAAATACCTCATCAGTGTTCAATCTAAAGTTGTGGTATCATTTTACATAACTCATTTCATAAATCTGAAAATAGAAGATCCAACCTTAGAAGAAAAACAACATAATACAAGAAAAATAATGCAAGAAGAACAAGGATTGGGAAAAAAAGAAGCTTGAGAGAGCTAGAAAAACACAATACCCTTGGTAGCAGTCCAACGACAACAAAATACAAGAAAAACAAAAGCAATTAAACTAAACAACCTTAACAACGATTAACCAAAACTTAATTATGCATAAAAGTTAAACTTGTACCACATTGTCACCCTATGACACAAGATCAACATTCATGCATAAATGAAACTAACCGAGTGCGATAACAAACAAACTATCATGCATAACAAAACTAATCAAAGTGCAATAACAACAATCAAACATCAATAAGAAAATAACACAATCAATAAATAAGTAAATCAACTAAGCTAACCAAACCCTCTTCCGTGATCATACACCAATCGACTACCTCCACCGTCACATGGAGACCCGGATTTGGAATGCCAGCCCCGGTGAACTGTAACACAACTACTGAATCTCTGATCTACAGCTCCCGATGGCACAAAGTTGATAGTTTAGATGGAATAGGAAATAAATTGCAGCATCAACAGAAACTAAATAGAAATCAAAAGAGAATTTGCTCTGTCGGAATTGCATACACCACTGAGACTGAAGTTGCTGGAATTCCAGCCTTCGGAACACCGTCCACGGGAGTTCACCGCAGCATCAGCCTTGGATTTGCTTTAGTAAGTTTTACCGAAATTGAAGAACAGAGGCTGAGCTTGAAGATGATGAGCTTCTGCCAGAGTTGGATACACCACTGAGGTGGAGGAGACTTCTGCTTTCGGAACACCGCCCACAGGAGAACACCGCAGCATCCACCGGAGAAGATGATGATGAATCGGCCGACTTCCTCCTTGGAATCTTCCGCTTTCACAACGCCGTCCGCGGGAAGAACATCCACTGAGGAAGGAATGGAAAGGGATGCCTCGCCGGAGGAGAACGCTCCACCGTCAAGGATACCCTAATTCTGAGCTCACTGTGTCGTCGCTGCTCACAGAGGCCCACCGGAGATGCTGCTGTCCGTTGCCGGATTGAGGAAGATCGCGAGAAGAGGAACTTGGGTGTAGAGGACCGACTGGCGGCAGTGAAGAGAAGAAGAGGTACCGCCGGCCGGAGAGAAGAAGAGAAACTGTTGTGCCCTAGCCGTCGCTGGAAATCGCGAACAGAAGAAACGCGAGGAGAATGGGGGCGAAGCACTGTGCCGTGCGTGAGGAAGAGATTTCTTAACGGGTTGCCGGGTTTGGGTTAAGGAGGTGAGGAGTTTAGTAAGATCCGGATCCAATAAGAGAAGGAAAATTGAGTTTTTGAAATTGGGCTTGAAGAGTGGGCTTTTGGATTGGGCTTGAGGATTGGGTTTAAAGAGTAGGCTTTTGGATCAAATTTGAATTGGAGCTCCACTTCTTAGATGAACTCTTGGATGCTTTGATCTCGATAAACGGTCCAGATCGTTTTAAATCAGAATGAAGGGTTGGATCACTTAGATCTGAATTAAGGAATAAGATCTCTCTAGATCAGGATCAACGGTCCATATTGATTCAGCTTGATCTCCTCCATTTGACCTCCAAATCAAACCAAATTCGATCCGGCTCGACCCTAATTTATGGCGATGAGTTTGGGAGGAGAAAAGGATCAGAAGATTAAAACCTAACGTAAATCATCACCTAAGTTTATATATAAAAAAATGTCAAAAAAATTTACCCCAAGTGCCTAATTAAAGAAATTGGCAACACTTTAAAAAATGTTACATATATAATATAAAAGTGTTTCATATTCTTATAATTATTGCAACACTTATAAAAAGTGTTGTATTTATACAATAAGTGTTGCATTTTCTTATATAGGCAACATTTATTTAAAGTGTTGCAAATTTTTAAGAAAATTTCTTCTGTTGTAACAGTTTATAAAAGTGTTGCTTCTAAAGTGATGCCTTACCCTCAAATTGTAGTAGTGTGACTTGGCTCCATGCGAATTAAATAGGTCTAAGTGTAGGAGCTCAAGTATTGAGTTAGTTTGATTCAGGTTGGTTAACTTGTGGGTTGACTTAGTTTGTTTGCCTTGTTGACAAGCATTATAGACTGTATTTTCTAAATTTTTAATTTGGATAGACCTCTAACTAAGCTATTTTGACTCATTTTTTAAATGAGTCTAATATAAGTACGACCCAATCTTCTGTGACATAATTTAGTCTCCTTTTGTTGTATCAACACACACTTGAGTGAGGAGATTGGTAGGCTAATTGTGTAGATATTCTTTTTCCTAGTTCTCTTAAGTGTTATTTTAGGATTTTTGACATTTTTAATTAAACATTCAGAGTCTGAAAATGTTACTAAGTATGTAGAGTCACGCAGTTGACTTATGCTAAGTAAGCTAAAATTCAATTTATCAACCAATAGAACTTTTCAAATAAAGAAATTGGAACTCAGTTCAATATTACCTGCTCCGACTACCTTAAGTGTACTGTCATTGTCGAACACAACTGACCCTAAGTTTTTGAGTTTTAGCTTGGTGAACTTCAATCGATCTCTAGTCATGTATCTGGAACATCCACTATCCAACACCCATTGGTCCAAATCGTTATGTTCCTACACATAAAGTATTTGATTTGAATCCAATTTAAAATGATTGTAAGATAGATTAATTGAGTTCATCTCCTTATGCTCCATCTCACCCAGTCTAGATTGTCAATCATGTTATACCTATGGGTGATTATGAAATGGTTGATTGAGTTTTACTTAATTTTGATTTAAGTTTGATTTTAATTAATTTTAATTTTGATTAATTGATTATTTTAGTTTGAATTTATTGATTTAATTAATTTTGAATTAGGTTTATTAATTAATTAATTTTGAATTAATTAAGTGATTAAGTTAATTGATTAAGTTTGAATTAGATTTATTGATTAAGTTTAATTACTTGAGTTTAATTGATTAAGTTTAATAGGCACTAGGTCTTCTTGGGTATGAGATCATCCACCACTTCTAGACAAAGCCTTTCAAAGAAATTGAATATTTAATTTCCTTTCTGAAAACCCTAAGCCTAACTAGTCAAGTGTGAATCAAGCCTAGGTCCTTATCTAGCCTAATCTAAGCATGTATAATAAAAGTCGTAAAACAAAACATCAAACATGTTTATCTAATGATAAAAATGATCTTTCTATTTGCTCTCTCTGGATCATAGCCTCGATAAAGTCTATCAAGGTAGTGGATTTGATCCTTGGGGATCCATTATTGACCAAGTCTAACTTAATTAATCAGGTTAGACTTGGGGACCCATACTTAGACTATTTTTCTATTGGTACGATTAACAAGAGATAAATGATTTAAATTTGTGTTTACCCTTGTATCCAAATCCAGATCAATTGTATATGACTCTTTATGTTACAAGAATCAAATCAAGATTCTTGGAACCCAAGGTGAACCATTTTAATGTTTCCTATAGTTCCTTGACTTGACTTTTTAGTTTGAAACTTTCTTCCTCGAGTTGTTGGACTAGAGTTGAAGTTCTAGTCTGAACAGGTTCAGTTAAGGAGTTTGGGTTAGTCACTTCCTTAAGGGTTATTACCTCTTTTTGAAGTGACTTGACTCCGGACGTTGGATTTAGCTAACTTACGCATGAGATAATTCACTAAGTTATGTAGTTTATCTATTTAAGAAGAACTTACAGTGGGGTTAGGCCATTCGAAAATGGATATGGATCCGTGGTTTCTCTCAGACTCTGTTTCTGACTCTCTCTCGATTTCAAATTCATCGACTTGTTCTTGGGTCATAAGTGCGAGGAAGCTCATCTACTCGACATCTTCGTCAGAATCTTCTAAAGAGGATTCATCCCACATCGCTTGCAGTGTCTTCTTCTTCAATTGCTTCTTCGTTTCCTTCTGGTTAGGACAGTTGGCTTTGATGTGTCCATTTTTGTTGTGGTCATAGCAAGTTACTTCGAACTTGACTTTTGAATTCGGTTGCACTGTCTTTGACTGAATAACCTTCTTGATGTCTTTTTGGTGAATCCTTTCTTCTTCTTGTAGAATTTTCGTACAAGATTGACGAGCTCGGCAGTGATCTCGTCATCATCATCTTCTGAGTCCAGTTCATCTTCGAAATCAGGTTTGGTCTGGTGCTTGGTTTTTGGTTCCCATGTTCTGTTTGTTCCTGCAATCAAAGCAATACCTTTCTCGATCTGAGTAGTATTAATTTGTTCGTGAAACTCAAATTCGGAAAATAATTTGTCAAATTTTATTAAAGAATGGTCCTTGGATACTTTGCATCAGCTTTGATCTTCTTTCTAGTTGGTGCATCTCATTTGTCGCACGGGACGAGGACTCCATCTTCGGTGGGATATACGAATCCTGTCTGGATGATTATCCACATCTCGACTTGTGTCTTGAGGTGGTACTCCATTTGACTCTTCCAGTAGTCGAAGTCTTCGCCAGAGAAGAGGGGAGGGCGTGCAGTGCTATAGCCTTTTTGGTGGGGCATTAAGGAAATCTTGCACACAATTAAAATAAAAACTTATCCTAAGATTTGATCTTGGATTAGTAGTGTGGGATAAAGAATTTAAATAAATGAACTCGAGTGGTGTTGCACCAGCTTTGAGAAGGAAGAAATCTCGATTGCGATAAAACTGATCGGAATGAGGCAACTGTATCGATTCCGAACGACTCCAAAAAAATAAAAATACTAATACCATAAAAAAATTGCTTGAATGGTGGTTTCACCGATTCGAAGCGACCCCACTTTGATACCAATTGCAGGAGCGTTGCGCTAAAGGGGGTGAATAACGCTCGTGGCTAATTCGTTCATTTAAAAAGTTGAGTAAAATGCAGCGGAATAAAGACAGAAACGAAAAATAAACAACACTAACATGACCAAAATTTACTTGGTTCGGAGCCTGTGGTGACTCCTACTTAAAGGCCCGCACGTGAGAGTGCTTTTGATGGACAATCATTAATCAATTCGTAAAGATTACAAGTACAGTTTGAAATAATTACAAGTAATTCGAAAACTAAGAATACCAATGACTTTGTAGGATGAAAGCTTCAGCAGAGTCATCGTCAGAGCTTTTGGACGTCATAGAGGCTTTATTGGAGTAGTGCGCAAATGCAAAAATCGTTCTAAATGTAATTATCAAGCTCCCAGTCGAATGCTACTTATATAGGCTATTCCGGGAGCCTGGAACCCCTCCGGGCCCCTGGACCACGTGTCCCGGCCAATCGACGCGCTCCACGTCATCTTATGGATGACTTTTCAGGTCTGGACACTTGGATCGAGTTCGGGCGCTCGAACTGCTTGGGTGCTTGCCGCCCGCCCTGGGTACGGCTGGTCCGAGCACCCAGACCAATTTTTCAACACTTGATTTTCTGCAAAAATAAGTTAGTCCAGGCAGTATAAAAAAAAATATATATATATATATATATATTATATGAATTTAACAGCCTCTGACTGTCCGGTTCTGACTTTGAGTTTCACTGAAACTTTAGGTCAAACCGACGCTTATTGCTCCCTCTTCGGGAGAACACGTCCTCACCTACTCCTCTTAGGAGAGTTTACCTTTTGCTAGATCGGTCCTCCATGACCGTTTGGACTTTTGCTCAACGTCCGAGACTTCAGGTTTTCATGCTGAACGTCCGCTCCACAATCCGTTCAGATTTCCACCTGGTCCCGACCACAAGGATTTTCACCTAAAGTCCCTGACTCTAGGATTTCACTCAAAGTGCTCGAACCGCCAAGACTTCAACTTGCTAACTGCAGTTAGGACTTTCCACCACCTAGGGTTATCTCCTCCTACGACCTAGGGTTACCTCCCCCTAGGGTTTTCGACCTGCCTAGAATCCACTAGGACTTTTGCCTAAGAACACTTAGGACTTTCCCACAAACTCATTCAACCGTATTAGACAATAAGTAACCTTAACTTTGGACCTTTTTCCATAATCTAAACTTAGGTTCGATCGTCTAGTGCTCGCTGCACCAACAAGATCTAATCACATCGTACACATGGTAAAATCTAATCATGTCATAATTAATACATCTACGTACAAATTGGTATGAACATGATATAAATTTAAATATATTATAATTCTATTTTAGAAATAAAAATATGTTATAAATCTGATTTTAATAAACTAAGATTTATTTAATCGAATAAGAAATCAATTTCTAAATTTAATTAACATATCCCATCTAAAAATTTTTTATCAATCAAAATCTTTAATTATTTTAGAAATAAAATTTTAAATTAATTTTCTAATAATTTAGGAAACAAATAATTAATATTTCTTAATTTATTATAGAATAATTCAAATTTAGGTTTTTTATGATTTTCTAAATCTTTCTAAATTTGGTATTTCTTAATAATTTAGGAAATTTTCCAAAAATAGAATATTTTAATAAATCTAAAAATTTTAGAAAAGATAATTTCTATAATTTAATTAGAATTTAGGAATCTTTCTAAATTTGGTATTATCTAATAAATTAGAAAATCTTTCAAAAATAAAATATTTCTTAAAATTTTAGAAAATTCTAGAAAAAAATAATTTATAAATTCACAGAATATTTCTAAATTTAATTTTTTAAAAATTATTTTAGAAACCTTCTAACAGTAAAATTTCCTAACAATTTAAGAAACTTTCAAAAATAAAAAATTCTTAATAATTCTAGAAAAATCTCAAAAATTAATTATAACACTAATTACCAATTGTAAAATAATTTTACGATATGTCAAAACACGATCGAGCTTTGTCGGAGTAGCCTTGTGGCGTCGTAGGAGCACAGTAGAGCAGTCTGAGAGTTTTGAGTTGTTTCTGAAGCTCCACCCCTGACCCTTCTTTTATATGATGCTCGGGGCACCTAGATCCCTTCCGGGCGCCCTGGTGTGACGTAGCAGTCCTAACCAACGAGCTCCAGGTGTCGACGTCGCGATCGGGATAAAGTTTGCCTCCAGGCGCTCGGATCCCTTCCGGGTGCCCGGACCCCCTTGTTGGGATCTTAGATGGCTAGAGGGGGGGTGAATAGCCTCTTAAAAACTTAAACACAAATTTCTACAAAGAAACTTGTTAGCACAGCGGAATTAGGAAACTAAAACAAAGAGGAAACAAGCACACTAACACACGGATTTATGAGGTTCGGGGATAACTTGCCCCTACTCCTCGGCGTGTCCGTAAGGTGGACGACCCCTTGATCTTCGGTAGATCGCACCCCGGATAAATTCCGGCTAAAGATCCTCCTTCTCGGTGGAGTAACCTCTCCACAAAGTCTCAAGAAATATATATGTTAAAGCATAAGACTTACAGAGCTCGGTGGCAAAAAAGAATGAACTAACGCTTACAACCACGCGAGGATCAGTAGAAACAGAGAACTCACAGATAGCAGTTTCTCACCCGAGAGCTCAAGAACTTAGCACACCTCAATGATCAACAGAACGTTTTGTTTTCTTTTCTTTCACTTTCTTGCTTTCTTGTTGTTCTTTCCTCTCGCTTTTTACTGCTTCTTAAGCCCCTGCTCTCTGCTGTCACGGATCGTGGTCAAACTGCACAAAATCATCGCTGCAGCCAATCCCTCTTCCTCCTTACCTGGTTCTCTGAACTCACACCAATGAAATCACAGTCTTCACTGGTGTCTTCTGAGCTCGAACCAATCACCAGGAGTCAAGCGGATCGCAGCCAGATCACACCAGTAGCCGTTGATGCTTCAAATGCACCATGCGCCGCGAATCACAGCAGAAAGGCCATTTGTCGTATTCCTCTTATGGACTTAATTTGAAATTAGGCTTGGAATGATACCTGTGATCCTGCAAACTCAAAAGCTAACAGCACAGAGGGTTATATCACATGAATCAGGCAAATCAAATGCAGTGGAGGAATCGCAGAAACAGCGAACAAATCTGATTGTGTGTGGATCGGTCACCAGACCGATCCATGGACCGATCAAGACATATCCTGATCGGTCCGCAGCTTGTCTGATCGGTCGTGGAGACCGATCAGACAGCAGGTGGATCGGTCGGCAGACCGATCCCCTTCCTTCTTCTCTTCGCAATACCATCTCCTGATCGGTCTCTAAGACTGATCAGATTGCACTCAGTGTGCTACTGAGTGTTTCCTGATCGGTCTACAGACCGATCATATTACACTCAGTGTGCTACTGAGTGTTTCCTGATCGGTCACCAGACCGATCCATGGAAACTTAGTTTCACTGGATCGGTCTGCCGACCGATCCACTGTCTTATGTATCACTGGATCGGTCTGCCGACCGATCCAATGTACCATGGAATGTCCACTTAGGTTCCTCTCTGACCTAATCCGAAGAGCAAACTTCCGAGCCCTCTCCGACTTCGTCCGGTCCAAAGAACAAGCTACCGAGCCCTCTCTGACCTAGTCCGGAGAACGAGCTACTGAGCCCTCTCCGACTTCGTCAGGTCCAGAGAACGAGCTACCGAGCCCTCTCTGACCTAGTCCGGAGAACGAGCTACCGAGCCCTCTCCGACTTCGTCCGGTCCAGGGAACGAGCTACCGAGCCCTCTCTGACCTGGTCCGGAGAACGAGCTACTGAGCCCTCTCCGACCTAGTCCGGAGAACGAGCTACTGAGCCCTCTCCGACTTCGCGTGCCAAGTTTCCAACTTAGACTTTTCCCTTCCACATGATCAACCTTGATCAATAATCAATCCGAGTTCAATTAACATCTGATACAAACTTAAATCAGTGTCAACATCAAAACAACAGCTAGGTCAGACTGTATCAACAATCTCCCCCTTTTTGTTGTTTGACAACACGATTTAAGTTTAGATTAGAAATGTTCTTATTTTCATAATTTTAGGGGAATCAAGATCCTCCCCCTAAGATGAATACACCACGATGTAAGGAAGTCAATAACGGGAATCAAGATCCTTCCCGTTATCTTCTCCCCTAAAATCAAGCCTTCATACATCTCTAAACTTAGGTATCCTCTCCCCCTTTGTCAAACACCGAAAAGGTGCAAATGAGGTGATAAAACTCAAAAGGCTCCCCCTTAACCCATACTGTCTTTTTCTTAATGCACCTAGAGTCCCCTCTAAGTGTATTATATGACAGTAAGAAAGAGATAAGATATAATCAAGTCATGGTATAGGAACAACATATTAATATGAACTGAAGCATAAGGAAAAGCAAGAAATAGACAAATGAATAGCAAAAATATATGAGTAGCATAAGTATCCAGGTCAGACAAAGATATCCAACAAATAGCATCCAAAACACAGACAGTCAAAGTGACAAACAGAATGTATCAATCAATGTCCTCAACATGAAGAACATCATCATCATCTGCGGGAGGCACGTAACCCTGAGGCGGCATGCTGGAGCTCGAAGGTGGATGGCCCGAGAAACACTGCGGAGGTGGGTAGTTGGCCATCCAGCCTAGAAGCAGTTGCTGCGTCACCAACTGCTGACTGCGTAGATCATCATAGCGCTGGTCGATCCGAACGCGCAGTCCATGGAGCTCAGCAGACAGCAGCTCATCGTGCTGATCGAAGCGGCTCTCTAGCTCAGCGATCTGCCATCGCAGATCAGGATCGGCCTCATCAGCAGCAGGAGGAGGAGCAGCAACCTGTCGAGAAAGTGCCCGTGGTAACTCTCCCAGACCTCTCCCATCCTTCCATCGAACAGTCCCATTCTGTCCTAAGATATCGGACTTGGAAAATGTCCGTTTCCCAAGTCTGCAATCCTGTCTGACCATCTTCACTATCCTACCCTTAGACACATCTATCAGAAGGGTCTCGAGCCAATCTGTAATTATATGCCCATAAGGCATATAAATAGTGGAGCTGCTAGGCTGAGTATATGAGATGATCGAAGAATAGATGCTGGACATAATGTCAAAGTCGAGACGCCGACGCAACCCATAAAGCATCAAACAATGATAGGGTCGGATCTCTGCTAGAGGTTTGGATGTGATTGGAAGAAGACAGTTTGTGACTATCTTAAAAAGAATATAGTCAGGGGCAGACAGTCGTAGGGCGGCAAAGGTGGGAAAATCAACATCCAACTCATCCAATCCACCTGGTCTAGGATGATCGAAGAAGTACTCATAGATGGAATCAGGTGAGACATCAAATGGAGGAGGTAAAGGATCGGGTAAATCAGGATAAATGGGAAAAGGATCTCCTGAACACATTCGGCAACCTAGATACCCAAAGAATTCTACGACGGAGAAATCGATAGTTCTCTTAGCGACTCTGGTTTTATAAGCACCATCACTGGTCTGATGAAGATTGTTGTAGAATTCAAATACTAGGTCATAGTTGATGTCCCTTTCTAGGTAGACTAACGAGTCAAGTTTGTAATATGCCAGGGTTTCGGATACAGAGGGACAAAACTCATCCATGTACTTTCGATCCACAGATCGACATGGGAGTAGCTTGAATGTCCTCTGTTGAAACGCTTGTTCAAACTGTCGGTTCGGGAATCTCGAAGAGGAGGAAGGTTGAGGTCGGGAGGGTGCCTGGGACTTGGATTTCTCAGCAGATGACTTAGACGTACCCTCACCGGCTGATTTCTTCCTAAATAGGTCAAAAATGGGACATGGTCGGGGCAAATGGGAGTCCACGGGAGCCACATAGTCGAGAACCGAGACAACACACAGAGATACACTGTGAAAAGAAACTAAAATGCCAAAAATGAACAGATTTCGGGGAGAAAGAAAGTTACCTGGGCGTCATTTGAGGCTTTCGGAGAAGATGGAGAGAAGAGTCGGGACTGAGGAGTGGTTCGGCTAGGGTTTTCGGCGTGAAATGAGAGGACGAAGGATTGGGGGAAGTTGAAGAGGGTGATCAGATCATAAGATCGGACGACTGTCCGAACAGGAGAAATCCTAACCGATCAGGGAACGTCCTGATCGATCAGGGAGTGTCCTGATCGGTCGTGGAGACCGATCAGGGAGCCTCCTGATCGGTCCCTAGACCGATCAGATGTGGATCAGTAAGGTCGATGCGTACTAGTGTCTCCTGATCGATCCCTGGATCGATCAGTGAACCTTCTGTGGTCAGGGAATGTCCTGATCGATCGTGGAGACCGATCATGTATCGAACAGAGAGGTCAAATGGGTCTGGAACTCTCCTGATCGGTCGTGGAGACCGATCAGATATCATCCTGATCGGTCCCTGGACCGATCAGTGTCTGATAATCAGTGATTTCAGTCTCTAAAATTCGTATCGAAGGCCTGACACTTGGTTCAACAACTTCCAAGTTCAGAACCTAGGATCTGAAGAGCCCACAGATTATATTCAGTGATACCAATGAATATTTCCTAATGATGAGCTCTAATGATTTGGAATTATTTAGGGCTCGAAAGTTTCAGACACTTCATAACAAATGTGTTGAATCTCAAAGTTTCAAAACCAGAGAAGTTTGTTTTGTTTGTTTGCTGAAACTATGATCTATAGTGAACCAAGGTAATAAATCTGACTCAGGCTATCGGTTCAAAATATATCCTTGCTATGAGTAGTTACAAGTTTGTCAAAATATGTCAAAATTTCTTCACCAACTTGTCCTATTTTCAATCAAAATCAGGAAGGTATCAATCAAGGGTATCAATCAACACATCAACAAGGTTAGATGATTTCTAGACACAGGTCCAACCAAGATTCCTTGGTTGGAATATATGAGTAAGATCTAGGAGCCAAATACACATGAATTATGTAATGGCCTTCCCCATACTCAATTTATGTCTCTTCAACCTAATTATTCAAGGGATGCATGATACATTTTGAATAATTTGGTTGATCCTAGCATCTCACCCCATATTTAGCAAACAAAAATAATTTGTTAAACCTTATAGTTTGTGTGAGATGTCCCCAAGTTGCCCAAATTAATTTCCCAATTTCTCTTGTAATTTTAGTTGTCCTTATTGATCATGATGAAATCCTAATGGCCTATTGAGCCAAACACATCCCCAATTCTCTCCTTAAATGACTAAATTTATTTTTCGGAAGGGGTTTGGTGAAAATGTCGGCTAAGTTTGACTTAGACTCAACATATGTGAGTGCAATGTCTCCCCTAGCTACGTGATCTCTAATGAAGTGATGACGCACTTCAATGTGTTTGGTCCTTGAATGATGGACTGGATTTTTCGTTAGGTTTATTGTGCTAATGTTGTCACACAACACTTGCACTCCTTTATATGAAAGTCCATAATCTTCTAGAGTGTGAATCATCTATAACAATTGTGATACACTCTCTCCCATGACAATGTATTCAGCCCCGGTCGTGGAGAGAGCAACACAATGTTGCTTCCGACTTGACCAACTAATCAACGATGAACCTAAAAATTAGCAACCCCCACTAGTGCTTTTCCGATCCAATTTGCATCCAGCATAATCGGAATCGGTATAGCCTATCAAATCAAAAGACTCCGTACGAGGGTACCACAGTCCTACTCTAATTGTGCCCTTGAGATATCTTAGAATTCTCTTAACTGCAGTTAAATGATATTCCTTGGCACAAACTTGATATCTAGCGCACATGCCCACAGCAAAAAGTATGTCCGGTTGACTAGCTGTGAGATATAGAAGACTACCGATCATGCTTCTATATTGCGTTAGATCAACTGGTTTCCCACTCTCATCATTGTCAAGACGAGTGTTTGTCGCCATTGGAGTGGATACTTCCTTAGAGTCACTCATTTTGAATTTTTTGAGCATCTCTTGAGTGTATTTCGTCTGATGGACATAAATTCCATCTCGAGCTTGTTTGATTTCAAGTCCAAGGAAGAATGTCAATTCTCCTACTAGACTCATCTCAAACTCACTTTCCATGTGAGAAATAAATTCATTCAAATAGCCCTTGTTATTTGAGCCACAAATTATGTCATCAACATACACTTGGGCTACAAAAATGTTTTCACCATCTCTACGCAGAAATAGTGTTGGGTCTATTTGGCCTCTTACAAAACCCTTTTCTAGTAAATATGTTGACAACCTTTCGTACCAAGCTCGTGGTGCTTGTTTAAGCCCATAAAGTGCTTTCTTGAGCTTGTACACGTGGTTTGGAGCTTCGGTATTCACAAACCCCGGTGGTTGTTCCACATAGACTTCTTCTTTAATAAAGCCATTTAAGAAGGCAGATTTAACATCCATTTGATAGAGCTTGAAACCTCTATGTGCAGCAAAAGCTAGCATCAAACGAATGGACTCTAATCGGGCCACGGGAGCATAAGTCTCATCATAATCGAGACCTTCGACTTGACTATAGCCCTTGGCTACAAGTCTTGCCTTGTTTCTTACAACTTCTCCCTTTTGATTTAACTTATTTTTGAAGACTCATTTAGTTCCAATAATGGTGGTCTTCTTAGGTCTAGGAACTAAGTCTCACACTTGGCTCATTTCAAATTGACCTAACTCATCTTGCATAGCTATGATCCAATCAGGATCGCGCAATGCCTCATCAACTAATTTTGGTTCAATCTCTGAAATCAATGCGACTTCATTAGACTCATTTCTAAAGAATGACCTAGTCCTAACCCCTTGTTGGATGTCTCCCACAATTTGGTCTTGGGGATGACTAGTGGCTATCCTAGATTGTCTTGGTGTTGGTGGTGCCTCATGAATGGTCTCACTAGGCACAGGCAAGGACTCAATATCAGGCAAAGGATCAGATTGAGTTCTTTGTTGCCTTTGCTCATTATCATCAGAGTCAACTTCGACTCTTCCTATGTTTCGATCATTCAGACTTAGCCTTCTAAGTTCAAATTGAATTTCTCCTACATCCCTTGATTGATCATTTAAGTTAGGGAATTCTTCAAAAGCTACATCAGAGGACTCTTCAATCAATTTAGTCCTATTGTTGTAGACTCGATAGGCTTTGCTGGTGAGCGAGTACCCGACCAGTATCCCTTCATCAGCCTTAGTCGTGAACTTTCCAAGATGGTCCTTGGTGTTCAAGATAAACACCTTACAACCAAACACCCTAAGATGTTTAATTGTAGGAGGTTTCCCAAACCAAAGTTCATGAGGAGTTTTTCCTAAAAACCTATGTATCAGGACTCGGTTTTACACATAGCAAGCTGTATTCATAGCTTCAGCCCACAAGTAGCTCGGTAGTGAGTACTCATTGAGCATGCTTCGTGCAGCCTCTTGTAAGACTCGGTTCTTTCTCTCCACAACCCCATTTTGCTGTGGGGTCCTTGGAGTAGAGAACTCATGCCTATATCCCTTTTCTTGACAGAATTCTAAAAACCTATGATTTTGAAATTCCCCACCATGATCACTTCTAATGGTTTTAATTGTTGTTGATTTTTCATTTTCAGTTCTTCTACAAAAGGAAATAAAAATATCTATGGTTTGATCCTTAGTTTTCAAAAAGAAGGTCCATGTATACCTAGTAAAGTCATCAATAATCACTAAACAGTATCTACTTCCATTTAATGAAATAACACTTCTGCAATCAAACAAATCCATATGTAATAAGTCTAAGGCAATAGTTGTACTTACAGCGCTTTTACCTTTATGAGGCGTTTTAGTTTGCTTACCCTTCTGACATGCATCACACAATTTGGTCTTTTGGTATTTGATGCTTGGTAAGCCTCGCACTAACCCTTTGTTGACCAGCTTCCAGATATTCTTCATGTTCACATGAGCCAACCTCCTATGCCAAAGCCACGATTCTTCTTCTTTTGACATGAAACACTTAGCAAGAGCATTAGTAGCACTTTTAAAAGAAACTTGATAAATGTTATCTACCCTTGTGCCTACTAGTACCGTGTCAAGTGTGTCAATATTTTTGACTAGACATTGACTCGAATGAAACTCAATTGTGTAACCCGTATCACACAATTGACTGACACTTAGGAGATTAAAAGTCATCCCCTTGACTAGAAGGACATTCTTGATTTGGAGATATTCGGATATATGAATGTCTCCAACCCCTATAACCTTAAGGCTACCATTATTACCAAAGGACACATTACCTCTATTTTTATTTTGAATGGTAGAAAATAGTGACTTGTCCCCGGTCATGTGCTTGGAGCATCCACTATCAACAAACCAAGTTGATAGACGCTCCCCCTTTACCAATGCCTACAAGACACGAAAGATAGATGTTTTAAGTACCCAAATCTTGGGACCTAATGCATCTACAATGAAAGACTTAGGCACCCATGCCTTTGTTACCTTCTTCCTAGTCTCATGAACCCTAGAAACATGCGATCTATGAAATTGGGTTCTTGACACTAAAGAAATAAAGCTAGACTCCTTAGGTTGGTATCCTAATCCAGCCTTGTTGTAGACCGCCCTTTGGGCATTTAGAATCATGTCTAGGGTCTTAGAGCTAGTTGAGAATTTTTCAAGCATTTTCTTGAGTTTCTCAACCTCACCCTTCAAGGCCTTGTTCTCATCCTCAAGGACCTCTAGATGTAGGTCATCAACCTCATCTTCCCTAAGGGCCCTCAAGTTTTCTACTTCTTCTTTTAATGATTTATTTTCTGTTTTTGATTTTTTAAGCAAGGTAGACAAATGTGTAATAGTCTTATAGCATTTTTCTAAGTGAGAAGAGGTTACCTCTTCATCATCCGAAGATGATGAAGCCGCGGCTGAAGTGCTTGAGTCATCACTCTCGGACTCAGACTCCTCCCTTGCCATGAGTGCCAATTGCCGAGTACTCTTCTCCTTCTTCTCTTCCTCCTCCGATGAGCTTGAGGAATATTCATCCCAAGTGGCCTTGAGAGATTTCTTCTTCTTGGCTCTTTCCTCCTTTTTGGCCCGTTCCTCCTTCTTGAGTTTTGGACACTCACTCCGGTAGTGGCCTTTCTTGCTACACTCATAACATGTAACATTAGTCTTATCGATATTTTGATCATTAGGTTTACCTTTTCCTTTGTATCTTCGGCTTCTTCTCATAATTCTCCTCACGAAGTTGGCCATCTCGCTTGATGATGATCCACCTTCATCATCAGACTCGAAGGAGGATGTAGATGAAGAAATCTCTTTCTCCTTCTTCTTTTCCCTCTTTCTTCTTCCATCCTTGTTCTTTGGTCCTGCAACTAAGGCAATACCTTTCTCTCTTTGACCTTTGTTAGAAAGTTCATGAAGTTCCATTTCACAAAAGAATTCGTCTAATTTAACAATGGAAAGATCCTTGGAAACCTTGTAGGCATCTACCATAGATGACCACAAGGCATTCCTTGGAAAGGCTTTAAGAGCGTACCTTACTAGATCGTGATTCTCCATGCATTCATCTACGGAATGTAGACCATTGATGATTTCCTTGAACCTCCCATGTAGTTCACTTACCGTTTCGTTTTCCTTCATGGTGAGATTTTGTAGTTGATTCAAGAATAGGTCCCTCTTGGCTATCCGAGAATCTCGAGTTCCTTCTTGGAGCTCGATAAGCTTGTTCCATAAATCTTTTGCACTCGAGAATGGACCTACCTTGACGAGTTGGTCCTTGGCAATCCCACATTGTAAAGTGACTACCACCTTGGCATCGGCTTGCCCTTTACGAGTTTGTTCGGTAGACCACCTTGATGAATCGAGTTCCTTACCTTCTTCGTCATTCGGTGGTGTGAATCCTTCCTTGGCCGAGAACCACATGGAGATATCAGTCTTGAGGTAATACTCCATGCGGCTCTTCCAATACTGAAAATCTGCTCCGTCGAAATAGGGAGGACGATTGGTGCTCAATCCTTCCTTCATAGCCATCTTCTTTTGCTCTTTAGGGTGTTAATCCGAATGAAAGAGCGCCTTGCTCTGATACCACTTGTTGGAATCTTAGATGGCTAGAGGGGGGGTGAATAGCCTCTTAAAAACTTAAACATAAATTTCTACAAAGAAACTTGTTAGCACAGCGGAATTAGGAAACTAAAACAAAGAGGAAACAAGCACACTAACACACGGATTTACGAGGTTCAGGGATAACTTGCCCCTACTCCTCGGCGTGTCCGTAAGGTGGACGACCCCTTGATCTTCGGTAGATCACACCCCGGATAAATTCCGGCTAAAGATCCTCCTTCTCGGTGGAGTAACCTCTCCACAAAGTCTCAAGAAATATATATGTTAAAGCACAAGACTTACAGAGCTCGGTGGCAAAGAAGAATGCACTAACGCTTACAACCACGCGAGGATCAGTGGAAACAGAGAACTCACAGATAGCAGTTTCTCACCCGAGAGCTCAAGAACTTAGCACACCTCAACGATCAACAGAACGTTTTGTTTTCTTTTCTTTCACTTTCTTGCTTTCTTGTTGTTCTTTCCTCTCGCTTTTTACTGCTTCTTAAGCCCCTGTTCTCTGCTGTCACGGATCGTGGTCAAACTGCACAAAATCATCGCTGCAGCCAATCCCTCTTCCTCCTTACCTGGTTCTCTGAACTCACACCAATGAAATCACAGTCTTCACTGGTGTCTTCTGAGCTCGAACCAATCACCAGGAGTCAAGCGGATCGCAGCCAGATCACACCAGTAGCCGTTGATGCTTCAAATGCACTATGCGCCGCGAATCACAGCAGAAAGGCCATTTGTCGTATTCCTCTTATGGACTTAATTTGAAATTAGGCTTGGAATGATACCTGTGATCCTGCAAACTCAAAAGCTAACAGCACAGAGGGTTATATCACATGAATCAGGCAAATCAAATGCAGTGGAGGAATCGCAGAAACAGCAAACAAATCTGATTGTGTGTGGATCGGTCACGGACCATCCATGGACCGATCAGACATATCCTGATCGTCCGACTTCTCGATCGGTCGTGGAGACCGATCAGATAGCAGTGGATCGGTCCCTGGACCGATCTCCCTCTTCTTCGTAATACCATCTCCTGATCGGTCTCCAAGACCGATCAGTTACTCGATGTGCTCGAGTGTTTCTGATCGGCCTCTGCCGATCGATTACTCGATGTGCTCGAGTGTTTCTGATCGGTCACCGCACCGATCCATGGAAACTTAGTTTCCGGATCGGCCGCCGACCGATCCACATCTTATGTATCCGGATCGACCGATCCAATGTACCATGGAATGTCCACTTAGGTTCCTCTCTGACCTAATCCGGAGAGAAAACTTCCGAGCCCTCTCCGACTTCGTCCGGTCCAGACAACGAGCTACCGAGCCCTCTCTGACCTAGTCCGGAGAACGAGCTACTGAACCCTCTCCGACTTCGTCAGGTCCAGAGAACGAGCTACCGAGCCCTCTCTGACCTAGTCCGGAGAACGAGCTACCGAGCCCTCTCCGACTTCGTCCGGTCCAGAGAACGAGCTACCGAGCCCTCTCTGACCTGGTCCGGAGAACGAGCTACCGAGCCCTCTCTGACCGAGCCCTCTCGACTTCGCGTGCCAAGTTTCCAACTTGGACTTTTCCCTTCCACATGATCAACCTTGATCAGTAATCAATCCGAGTTCAATTAACATCTGATACAAACTTAAATCAGTGTCAACATCAAAACAACAGCCAGGTCAGACTGTATCAACACCCCTTTCTCTAGAAGCTCATTTTCCTGCAAGACAAGGTTAGTCCGAGGCAATGTATATCTTGTAAAACAAAGTGTTAGCACAGTTTATAAGTTCAACATAAAGAGTATGACTTAGATTCCGTCTTTCCGAGACCGGAGTCACGATTTCGACTTAGATGTCTGAAATGGATCTAAGCCGGATCGACGCCTAATGTTCCCTTCCCGGGAACGCGTCCTCACAGTCACTCCCCTCCAGTGACTTACCTTTACTTACCCGCTAGACATCCGGTCAGCCCTTTGACCCGTCTGGACTTCTCGCCAGCTATCTGGTCAGCTCGTCGACCTAGCTGGACTTCTCGCTAGCTATCCAGTCAGCCCGTCGACCTAGCTGGAGTTCGTGCCAAGCGTCTGGTCAGCTCGTCAACCCGCTTGGACTTCGTGCCAACTATCCGGTCGGCCCGTCGACCTAGCTGAGCTTCGTGCCAGACATCTGGTCAGCCCGTCAACCTGTCTGGACTTCGCCTGCACACTCGATCAGAGTGTTAGACAACGACAAACCTAACTTAACCTGATTTGTCATTCATCAAAACCTGAGTTAGACCATTAGTGCTAACCGCACCAATAATTTCTCCCTTTTTGATGGAATGACAATCTGGTTAAGTTAGTGAAGAAAATATGCAAGTAAAAACCAGGCATGGTTTTTAAGGTTTAAGTTAGTTTTTAAATTTGACATTTTGTTGCTCTAACTTAACCACCTATCCCTCCCCCTTTGGCATTCATCAAATAAGGACATAGGCAAGTAACCAATACAGAATTCAGACAGAGTAAAAGTTGTAAGAAGTGATGCTAAGTTAACTTGGGGGGTTTTAAATTTTAACACATAGTAATTTAACTTTTGTAACATAACTAAGTTTTGAACAAATAACTAATTTAGCAACATAACTTAGTATATTTTGGGTAATTTTTGAAAGATAATTTTTGCAAGATTGAATGAATTTGCAAACTTAAGGTGAAAATTTTAAGAGTTAATTTTCAAGTATAAGTTTAGGGAAGTTAAGTTTAGATTGTCTAATTTTCAAACATAAGTGTTTAAGTTTCAAATTTCAAGAAATTAAATTTTCAAAATAAGTTTCAACTTGGAACACTTTTCAAAACATGAGTTTTCAAAGTTTCAAGTAAATTTTTCAGAACCGGTTTTAACTTTGAAACGCTTTTTAAGCCTGAGTTTTTCAAAGCCAAAATTTCAAAATCAAGGTTTAAATTTTCAAAATAAGTTTCAACTTTGAAATACTTTTCAAACAAGAGTTTTCAAATTCTATTTTTTTAAAACTAATTAGAACTAAGTTTGCAAAAGATTCAATTTTTAAAAACTTAGTTTATAAATTTTAATTTAAAAGCTTAGTTTTATAAAAGCTAGTTTTCAAAAAAATGGATATATTAGGTACTCAAAGAGAAAATAATTTTGGTGCTAAGTGTGAAAATAAGTTGATTTAATCCTCCCCCTAAACCTGGCATTCAGAATAGCTGTCTAACCAATTAGGTACCTACTCACTATCAGAAGATAGCAGCTTTCACTTGGTTAGTCAAGTTAAGTGCATTGTAATCAGTTAGTGTTTGACTAAACTGAATAACTTGACTTGATTAATATATGTTTGGTATTTAACGCCCAGACTTATATCGATGCACTGACATAAGCATCTTAAGTCCAGGCAGTTGACCTATGCATCTCACCCCTTTCTATGTTTGTCAATCACAAGCACGGTAAACCTAGAGTGTTGGTGAGATGCTCAAGTACTAATCCTAGGGGAACATAATTTCTAAGGGAATTTTTCTAGTCTAAGGCTAAAATTATTTTGAAATTTTGAAGATAGGAAAGTTTTGAAAAATAATTTTAACCTAGGATTTAAAACAATCATTTTTTAAAACATTTTGAGTTTTGAAAATCCTAGTCTATTAAATTAGAGCAGAACCACTCAAATTTGAAATGACAATTAATAGATTAAGATGTACTACATAAACTGTAATAAAGTCATAATCCCGACTACTGGGACGAAGACGGAGGTGGTCCGGTACCCAACGAACGAAGTAGTGTCAATAGCTCGGTGTGACGAGTCCGATCGTCCTCTTGTAGGTCATGTCACAGGTCGAAGATCTCCTGTCACACGTCTCGTCGCAGATCAGAGACCTCCTGTCGTACCTCTCGTCGTAGGTCGGAGACCTCACGCCGTATGTCGCGGTGAAACTCGGAGGTCTCCTGCTGGAGGCTCGACATAGTTCTCTCTAGTCCGGATACTCGATCGGCTAGAGTACGAGGAACGGGACGTGGTGCTCAAGCTGGTGGTGGTGCAGGAGTGGCCTCGTCAGGAAACAGTGCGAGAAAAAACTCATCCTGCTCTGCCTCCTCCTGTTGGGCATCTGGGTCGGGCTGGTGCTGTGCCCCCCTCTGCCAAGACATGATACCCTCATCATCTATATGAACACTAGCTAGGGAAAAGTTCCTAGCTCCTATAACGTCAAACTCGGTCATAGGGCGGATGTCACCTCTAGTGACATCAATGTCCAAAGGGGACATATATGCTGTCAGAATGTGACAGTAGGGCATATGAACTCGTCCACTAGTCACGTATCCGACCGAGTAGATAATGGTGGAAAAGATATGTAGGCTGATGTCAATATCTAACCTATGACACAAGGCATAGAGAAGAAAAGAGTGGAATGGACGCATCACCACAATGTCGCGAGTGCTCAGTGGTAGAATGCAGAAGACTAAGACCCTATAAAGGGAGTAGTCCTGGACTCGAAGGGCAACTGACCTAAACTGGGTCACAGTGGGTACT
The DNA here is from genome assembly GCF_018446385.1 of Zingiber officinale. Lineage (NCBI taxonomy): Eukaryota > Viridiplantae > Streptophyta > Magnoliopsida > Zingiberales > Zingiberaceae > Zingiber > Zingiber officinale. The sequence goes on along the minus strand of NC_055991.1, from coordinate 26,113,887 downwards.
CGCTCGCCCCCAAAAAAATACAAATAAATCGTATCAAAAGTAATATGCGAGTAGGGATCTCCAAATGGTAGATCCCTGGGAGGATAGCACTGAAAGAGACAGGTAGATGGTCGTAATTCCAAAAAGTCCCGGATGGTAGTAGGGGATAGCGTGATATCAGTGCCAGTTGCCCTAGTAACATAGGTAAGGTCATCTACTTTCACTAGGTTGTTATAAAATTCAGCACACAAGCCTATGTTTACTGGACTAGTACAGTCAACAAGGTTCCGCAAGTTATAGTAGTTTATAACCTCTATAACTGGAACACAAGAACGTAAAAAGAACGCTCTATCTAGACATTTAGTCCTAATGGCCATATATATGGTTGACTCAAACTTAATCCTAAGTTCGTCAGTGGGAAACCTAGGGTCAACACTAGCAGTGGAGGGCCCAACACCAGATTTAGAACGTTTCCTAAATTAAAAAGAATATTCTTAAGTAACAAACAAACTAGCATGCAATAAATTAAATATTTAGACAAGGGAAAATAATTTTACCGAGGAGCCATCGCAAAATATCAATTAGAAATGACAACCTCGGTTGATTCGCAATAGCGTATTCACCACGGAGTAAGGTAAAATTTAATTTTAATCACTCTCGCAGTAAAGCTCGGAGGGAGCCTTAACGAAAGGATTGAGTTGCAAGTGTAGGGGGTGCCCCTGCCCCTATATATAGGGGGCTCCGGGCGCCCGAACCTATTCCGGGCGCCCAGGGTCAAGTGGGGTGGGGCGCTTAGAGTCCCTTCCGGGCGCCCAGGGTCTGTATACCAGGGGTGACCGCCCCTGGTTTTTGACTCCGATTTTTTTTATTATTATTATTTTTAGGTTAAAAAGGATTTTTTTTAAAAATAAATTTTAAAAAAATTTAAGTTAATTTTTAAAATAAGTTTTAAGTTAAAGAAATTTAAATTTATTTTTAAAAGAAATTTTTTTAAAAAATTTAAGATTAATTTTTAAAATAGTTTTTAAGTTAAAAAAATAAGTTTATTTTTTAAAATTTATTTTTTTAAAAAAAATAATTTTAATTTTTAAAATAATTTTAAAGAAAATTTTAAGTTTATTTTTAAAATAGATTTTTTAAGTTAAAAAAAAATTGAGTTTAATTTTTAAAATAAAATTTTAAGTTAAAAAGATTTAAGTTTAATTTTTAAAAAAAAATTAGGTTAAAAAAATTTAAGTTTAATTTTAAAAATAAATTTTTAAGTTAAAAAAAAATTAAGTTTAATTTTTAAAAATAAATTTTTAAGTTAAAAAAAATTTAAGTTTAATTTTTAAAATAAATTTTTAAGTTAAAAAAGTTTAAGTTTAATTTTTAAAATAAATTTTTTAAGTTAACAAAATTTAAGTTTAATTTTTAAAATAACTTTTTTAAGTTAAAAAATTTTAAGTTTAATTTTAAAAAAAAATAAGTTTAATTTTAAAAATAATTTTTTAAGTTAATTAAAAATTTAAAAATAAATTTTTAAGTTAAAAAAAATTAAGTTTAATTTTTAAAATAAATTTTTAAGTTAACAAAGTTTAAGTTTAATTTTTTTAAAAAAAAATTTAAGTTAAAAAAAAATTAAGTTTAATTTTAAAAATAAATTTTTAAGTTAAAAAAAAATTAAGTTTAATTTTTAAAACAAATTTTTAAGTTAAAAAGATTTAATTTTAATTTTTGAAATAATTTTTTTAAGTTAAAAAAAATTTAAGTTTAATTTTTAAAATAATTTTTTAAGTTAAAAAAATTTAAGTTTAATTTTTTAAATAAATTTTTAATTTTAAAATGTTAATTTAATTTAATTAATTTAATTTAATTTAATTTCACTTCATTTAGGTCCTTAGTCATCTCACCTGACCTAAGTTTCAATCAGAAATTCCTATAATTTTGTGAGATGAATTAGGTTCAATTTTAGGGTTTGTTTTTAACTTGTGTTATATTCAAGTTTAGCTTTGAGTTCAACAAATAGGCATTCTCTGGATAAACTTCTGGGCTATGGTGAGTCACTTGGACATCATTAAAGTAACCATGCCTTCGAGGTTTTCCAAATAGTCCTATCCACTGGACTTAGTACAAAACCTTGGTCTAACTGGTTAGGATCCATAAAGGGTAGCTTCGGTCAGTTCCACTTAGCCAAATGCACCAGGTCGAAGCCATATCTTCCTAGACATGCATAGACTAAGCTTCCCTAACGTACTATCATCCAAAACTTCTCTCTAAGGATGGCCGTTACTTAACTACTAACTCTACTTAACCGGTATGATTAAAAATCACATGGAAACCCTACCGAAAAATTTCGGCAGAGTCTCCCCTGTACTGGTGACCATATTGAACAATACATGCAATATATACTCAGCCACAAGCGGCTGAAACACATATCAATCACCCACGCAGTTAAATAAGTATCAAACACACAAATATCTACTTACTAAACTAAACTCATCCTACATGCAATCTAAACAGAATAATCTCAAATGACATGAACTTAAAATGCAACTCAAATGTTTACAATAACTAAAATGCGGAAACTAAAATTAAAATTTCTTTCCTAGTCCCAAGGCTTCCATAGTCCTGGCATCACACATCCTTCGAACACCTCCTTGTTGCCTTCCTTTCTATATCTTTTCCTTTCCTGTATTTGCAGTAAGAGGAAGTGCAATCTATAAGCAAAATTTGCTTAGTAAGTGCTATCTAACTCACAAAAACACGAATATGCATGTTTACAGAAAGAACTAGAAACTATATGCTCTAAAAGAAAGTAAAGCATAAACATAACTGCTCATGTCAAACTAATAGCAAAGAAAAGCTAAGGAATCTACTCATATAATTCTAATAACTAATCATGCTGCTCATCTAATAGGTAAACATGAAAAACTACTCATCTACTAGATAAACATGGTAGAATAAAGAACTAAACTTACTGATTTTTAGAACTATATGAAACTTATTTCATTTGTTATAAACTTAATCTTTAATACTTTATGTTTATGTAAAACTCGTTTTACTTGTTCAAAAACTTATACTTATAATACTTCAAAATAATAATCAACTTCTTCTTGGGCCCAGGCATAGTACCATCTTATGCGCGTTCCCTAATAGGTTGGGGTAGCGAGCCACCAATCCTAAAAGAGCAGACCTCGGTCTACCAGGGCCAAGACCTCGGAATTGGACACCTGGATTTGTTTAACGACAACCTCAGAAGTCGGGTACTAGCCTCTTCTTAAAAGTAAAATACTTATAATCTTAATTACTTCTTCTTTAAATGCCTTGGACAATCCCAAAATTCCTCACGACAGTAATGACATCCTCAGCATCAAACGTGACAAAGCCAAACCCATGAGATCGACCAGAAAACTTATCAAGAACAATCTTGGCCTTAGTAAGATGGCCAAACTTCTGAAATGCTTCCTTCAAACTTCCATCAGTTGTTGACCATGAAAGGCTACCAACAAAGCAGCGATACTCCTCTACTTCTGACATTTTCTCTAGAGCATAGATACATTTGTAAAATCAGTTAATTGAAACATAAATCCATTGATTCATTTTGGTTTCAAGGTTACCATCAATATATGCCGCTAGAAGATCAGACAATGGGGACAAGATTCAAGATCTTTATCTCATTCTTGCCACGAAGCATTAATTTATCTTAAGGCGGGAAATATAATCAACAGAAATACACTGTGACATAAGCAATCTTATCTATGGAGGCTATCCCAATTAAATAAAATCACTCAGTTGGAATACTAAACTAATCTGAAGCCATGTCTAATTATGAACGAAATAAAAAGATGAGTAACTTTTCTCCTACCAAAAACAAGTGAGAAAAAGGAAACTTTTGGCTACATTGATACACTTACAATGGGTACAAAACACATGTAGCCCAATCACAGGAAAGTATATCATAAGGGAAGTTGGTCAAGATTGTCCATTTGATAGAAAACAAACAGAGCTATGATTATATTGGAAATATACAGAACTTGTTCTCCATCTTTGCATCCTAAAATCTGCTACGAGACTATGCAGGAAAACGCAGAACGGAGCAAGAACACCAAAAGAATCTAAGTCGTGATACATTTAATCATTCGACAGTAAACCAGCAATTCAACCGGAGCTACTATACTGCAGGTGAGGAAGCACTTACCTCGATTTCTTTAACTCACAGCCGGAAGAAGGACTTTCTAGGGTTCGGGTGAGCTTGAAATCGTGGCCTCTTCCTCGCTCATGGCTTCCTTCTTGACGAGAGATCTCGGATCGACGAAGAACTCCCGAAGTTCGCCCCTCGCCGGCCGCCGGAGGAAGAACCCTAGCTCCGGTTCTGTTTCGCCCGAAAGCCGTCGCCGTCGCCGTCGTGCACCAGAGAAGAGGAAAAGATTCGGGAGAAATTAGGGCTCCCAAATTTACCTCCTCAACTTATCCCTCTTTATAATCTCCATGTTCTGTTAACTTGTTAAATAAATTTTCCTACCTTTTTTAAACAAAACCGACGGCTGGATCACTTGGTCAGCCGGGTTTTGACCAAGCCAAAGGCCGCAAGTTCAAATCCCCAGCCGAGCCTTTTATTCTCCTTTTATTCTGCTATTAACTATTTATTACTTAAATACAATTCGACCCTTATTTGATCAAGTAATAACTGCTAGCCCAGTTGGTTTGTTGGGTTTTGCTCGGGTCAGGGGATGCCGGTTCAAGCCTCAGCTTGGACATTTTTTTGTCGAAACTTTTTAGTAAAAATACCAAACGACCTCCAAAAATTACATAAAAATATTCTATAAATTCTTAAAAATCTCTAGAATTTTTCTAAAGCATTTCTAGATTTTAATAAGGTCTTTTAGGACTCCAAATCATGAAATTTGGGGTGTTACATAATTATAGTGGTAGGTAACAAGTTTACCAATTGCATATCACTTATATGCAACTATTGTTGGTGCAATATCCCTAGGTCAAGGTTGACCTATTTGACTAAGCTTAAGTTGCCTCAAGCTTGAGTCTTGATGTTTGGTTTCGATGTTTGACAATACATTGAGACAATACATGAAGATTGCAGGTACAATTGTTCATGTGGGGAGATTGTGAAGGAAAGTCAAGTAGGTCAAGGTTGACTGGATACTTGACTGGGAAATCCTAGTGAGTGAAGCTAGGTGAAAGTTCTGGTGAGTGAAGCTAGGTAGATGGAAAGTCCCGGTGAGTGAAGCCGGGCAGTGGGAAAATCCTAGTGAGTGAAGCCAGGTGAAAGACCTAGTGAGTGAAGCTAGGCAGATGGAAAGACCTGGTGAGTAAAGCCAGGCATGTGGAAATCTAGGTGGGTCAAGGTTGGCCGGACACCAGGTGTTTAGAAGTCCAAGTAGCTCAAAGGATTGATCGGATACTTGGCAAGAGGAAATCCAGATGGGTCAAGGATGACCGGACATCTGGTGGAAGGAAGTTCAAGTGGGTCATGGAGGACCGGACACTTGACATGAGATGGTAAGTCCAAGTGGGTCAAGGTTGACCGGACACTTGGCGCAAAGAGAAAGTCCAGATGGGGTCAAAAGTTGACTGAATTCTTAGCGGTCGTAAGCCCAATAGGGAGTTGGCATGGAACTAGGGAGTTCGGACGTAGTAAACTTCCGAAGGCCATAACTTTTGACTCAGATATCGGAATGATGTGATCTCGGATGTGAAACGAAGTTAATTTCAAGCTCTACACAGATTTGTGCTTCCCAATCGATTGGTCAATCGATTGGGTGACACGATTTTGTACAGAAATGGGCTGAATCGATTAGGTAATCGATTGAAACTTCCCCCAATCGATTGGTCAATCGATTGGGAGAGTTTTTGAGCGAACAGTGAGCTTATGAATCGATCAGTTGATCGATTGAAACCTCCAATCGATCAGCCGATCGATTGGAGCGCTGGAAATCGCTCAAGAAGCCTTGAATCGATCGGGTAATCGATTCAGAGCGATTCCAAGAGCACAGAGGCACTCTGGATCGATCAACCGATCGATCCAAAGCCTCCCCAATCGATTGAGAGCAATCTAATCAATTGGGATTCGACCGTTGGCGCAGATAAAGTCATTGGTGAGCGTTTTTCTGCCTACTTCTTCCTCTCTTCTCCACAGGCGATCAAAACACAGCTCCACAACGATCTTTTTTTCCTCACCGCCAGTTCTTGAAGGTTCTTGGAGGCTCATCCAAGTCAAGAGGCAAGTTGCAACAAGAAGAAGAAGAAGCTAGGTTTTCATTGTAATCTTGTAAGATTCATTTGTATTTTGCTTCTTTCTTTCTCATTGTTGTATTGTGAGATTGTAAGGCTTCTCCGCCTTCGGTAGTTACCGAGAAGGAGTGTTTTTATAGTGGAGGGTGCGTGAGTGTGTGGATCCTTGGACTAGTCACCTCTTCTTGAGGTGGATACCAAGTAAATCCCTAGAGTTAGTGTAAAATACCAGAAAATAGGCGAATATTAATAAGGAAATTTTTCGGAATTTTTCGGGAATTTTTCGGAGCTCGTATGGATGAGTTAACGGGGATAAGAACGGGGCCCAGAAAAAACCTATTTAGGCTACCCCATTTAAGCGAGGAAAAGTTATTTATTTTCTTTTCCTTTTTATTTGTTTTTTTTCTTTTATTCTTATTCCTCTCATGCCGAAACCGAGCCCCCCCCCCCCCCCCCCCCCCCGTGTCCCTCTTCTCTTCTTCTCCCCGACGCCGCCCGATTCTCCTCCATGCCCTAACCGCCGGTCACGACGGTTCCCCCCTTCTCATCTCCTCCTCTTCTCGGTGAAGCCGACCACCACTGTCTGCCGATGTCGGCGACCCAACCTCTGCCCTAGTCGAGCACACCGCCGACCGCCTCTGTGCCCTTCTACTTCTCTGCCGCCACTCCAACCGGAGCCGAGCCATTCTCCGGCCACCACATCATCTTCTTCTCTTCTCTGTGCTCTAGTACTCCGACCCGACGTTTTCCTTTTCTTCTCTACAGAAGCCGACGTCGACCCCTTTCGCCGGTGCCCTAGCCCTGCCGATCTGTGATTTTACCGTGCCGACCGCAACCAGCCTTTTCCCTCCACTCAAACACCGCCGACATCTATTGGTGCCGACCTTCCCGTGCCCTAGCGCCGCTGTCGTGCCACTGCCGATCCACCGCCGACGCTCCTGTGCACTAGCAGTGTCATCGGATCATTGATCACCTCCTACCAGTGAAGAGGAAGTTGGGTAAGGATTTTTGTTAACGTCAACAGTGATATGGATTTAGGTATACTACTATAAGGTTTTCTATTTAGTTGGATTTGGAATTTGTTTTCCAATTAGCAGTGAACGGTCTGAAGTTGCTGGATTCCGGTCTTTCCGTTGTGAATCGGGTCCGTTGCCATCACAGACGACTGAAGGAGAGTTAGAGGTAAGGTTTATGGTTTTGATCTTTGTGGTAGATTATTGCTAGTTGTGTTAGCAATAATTATTGATTTAGGTTTAAAAGTATATAATGGTGTAATTGGGGTTAATGAAACTAACCCAAACTGATCAGTGGATTAGAAATTAGTTTAGCTATTTATTTATAATTAAATTAGCTAAACCGTGTAATTTAACACAGGAGTTTGATGCGAGACGAGTATCTCGGAGTCAGATTGGACTATTTCTTTTGGAGGCGGGTACTTTTGACTTATTGTCTTTGATATGCTTAGTAATGAAATTAACAATTTGCATTAATTGTGTTTTCTTATTTGTTTCGGTTAATCACTGCCCGATACATGTTACCTGCTTGATTGATTGTTTGTTTGCATATCGTGTTGATACCTATCTGATTTCACATGCTCATGGGTAGTGATATAACCATGTTTTACCATGTCAGGACCTAGGTTTGATACCTTATTTGATCAGTATAGCTTGATATGATTTATTTACTTTGGTGCATATTATCATATGTCCAGAGATTGATTTAGCATATTACCATGCTTAGTGACATGCACCATTCGCATGATTGCATGCTGTGTGAGAGATTGCTCCATTATTGTCGAGCACTTTGCCAGTTTTCATCACTGTTCGGTGCTCCGTTGTGACGCTCATGGGTAGCGTGACACAGCGTGGTAGCACGTCAGTTTGACTCTTCCTGTGCTCCGTTGATCTGCTCAGCGTGTAGCACGTTAGAGATTCCTCCCCATCATAGTGTACCGGGAGATGAGAGCATTGCGCTCCCCCATTTATGATTTGGGGTAGGAGTATGTATGTACTCCGACAGCATCCCGTCCACTCGATCACTCATCAGGAGTAGTGTTGCGGAGTGCACGGTCGTCACAGCCCTACCCACTTGGTCCCACTTTTGTTGTGAGTTGACTGACTGGCGTCAGGGTGACCATGACATTGGCATCATATGCATGATGCATTTATTGTTTGTGATTGTGTTTGCTGCATTTATATGTTGCATATTGTTTGGATACCTATGTTTGACATGCATACAGGTCTTCTATACCTTTCGGATTGCTTGTCCTTATACCGGGTCCTGGTTAGTACAGATTCTCTCCTGTCTACTTCGGTTTACATTTATCTTTATTTTTATCAGGAGACTGTACGCATGATTAGTGTTAGGTGTTATTTCTTTACTTTGCATATCAATTGTACCTGCTGAGTGTTGGACTCACCCCGCCTCCATTGTTGTTATATTTCAGGTTGATGCTGTCAGGAGAGAGAGTTCCAGTTGCTAGTCCCCTGCAGACCATCAGCTATAGTTATCTTTGGTTTTGTTTATGCTTCTCATTTGACTATGTTTTGGACTTGGTTGATTTGATACTTGGATATTTTATTTTAGCTTTTCTCTATCATACTTTATTTTAGTCTTGTTTTGGATTTTACATATGGATATTGTATGGAATCCTTCCGTTTGATGGACTTTTGGTATGATTTGGATTTTATTCTACTACATGCCTGCCTGGACGGCAGAAGAGGTGAGTTCGTCGGATTTGAGCTTTACGAGTGTAGTTGAGTAGGGTGGATCTCGAGTCAGAGTACTATTGTCTGTGATTACTATTATTAACTGCATGGTTGTGACAACCAGAGGCTGAATTTCTATATAAACTGCGTGGTGATTATTTTTATTTATTGTTATTATTCCAGCCGCCTGTGGCTGAGGTATATGGGTTATGTAGAAGTTTCAGATTGTCCGCCGTACAAGGGAGATGCTGCCGAAATTTCTTCGGACAGGGACTCCTCTGGGGCGTGACAATTTAGTGGTATCAGAGCTTAAGTTATACGATCTTTTGTTTTCGTATTTTGGATGTTTGGGATAACCTGATACCAATTTATTTACTTGGTATCAGAGAGCCAAGTTTGGCGATACTTGTTGGATTTTTGTATTTTGGATTTTCGGGTTTTATCTGATACCAATTTATTGGTATCAGAGCAGGTTATGGATACCTTCTTTTGGTGTTCTGGATTTTTGGATGTCTATTTCGGTTTGTACGGGTTTCTGTTATGGTTATGTTTCGGATTTCCGTTTCGGATTTATTTGGATTTCCGGCGATATTCTCGTTCGGAATTTTAAGGTCAAATTCGGGACTGGACAATGATGGAACATCTCTTGACGGCATAATAGGTATGATGTTTATTTTATGATAGTTATGACATGTATTAGCACTTTATCTTTAGTACCTGTCTGGTTGTTGTAGCCCATATTACATGTGATGGGTTAGCCACTGATCTTGGTCGACCTTAATAGAGATCAAGGATTATAGTCTGTGGTGATTTTTCTTATCATACCATCAGTAGTTTTAGCTTCTGCTACTACTAGTAGAAGATGGAGGCATATACCAGTCTCTGCTATTGTTAGCTGGGTAGTGGATGATACCTACATATTCCTGTTGACTTAGCCAGGAGAGTTTTTTTTATACTCATATCTTTTGGATATTAGGGTACCAGGTACGATGGAAATTGGTCATTGGGGGTTACCATGTTTGATCATTGTTGAGAACGGTTTGAGGTTGAGGGATATTGTGAGATCAGATATTGTGATATGTTGATTTCTAATGATTTATGAGAGTAAATGTTATGTGGTTGTTTGATGATCAATTATTAGATATTTGTTTTGATGATCTATTAGTGGATAACTATTTTGATGATTTATATTTGGGTTGTCGTTGATGGTGACATAGTGAGTGTCATGTTGATATTCACAGGTTTGATGATTATGGTTGGTGATCAGATTATAAATCAGGTGTTGGAGAATTTACGGTTGAATGTGCCTATGAGATTTTAATTAATCTGGTTAGTTGTGGTTAGTTAACAGGATGGAAAAAAAAATGATATTTGTTTCATCTGATATTGGACTATGTGGATAAAAAAAAATGATTGATGTTTTGAATGCTAACTTGCCCTCATGGGGAGTAGAGACTTATTCATCTGATATAGTGTGGGCTGATATTTTTGAGGATGAAAATGAGAGTGTCTTGATGTTCCTAAATTTTGACTTTTTCTTTTGGGTCGTACACATTTATACATATGATATTATGTGGTTGGATATACCTTAGTTGCTTGTGGAGGATTAATGTATTCTTGATTAGTTAGTAGATGAATGATTTAGTTTTGTTGGTTGATCAGTAAAGGATTGCCATATTCTATTTTTAGAGGTTCGAACCTTTAGGTTATTTGTGCTTAGTTATGTATCTAGAGCACATTTGAGTACATGTTTTGTACTGACGTGGAAATGACTGATTTAGCCATATATCATTGTCGGCTTGGATAGGTTATTAAGGATCGATGTATCCTATTCCATGAAGACCTTGACCATGGACTGTATATACCTGGTGGGATACAATCGTTACTAGTGTATACTGGGAGAGTACATTTGGATTTATGATGATAAAATTTTCCCCATTAGATATAGTCTTGGTAGTCTATGATATTGACTTGCAATGTTATACCATGGTGTGTATATCTTTCTTGTTCCGATACAAGTTCCTTTGAACCTAGAGCAGGGTTGTTACTGGATGATTAGGTTGCTTTATTTTGGGTTGCTTTTGATTGATGTATTCATGCTTGATACATATGCATGAATTTTGTTTAGATATACCCGTAACCCATGAGTGTTGGTAGCATAAGGTTGGTCTCTTTGATTGAGCTGGTATGCTGATTTTGCATGTCTATGTTGCATGTATATTATGATTGTTATGTGTTGTAGGAGTCCTGTGGTAGACTGTCCATTTGCAAGTAGTATATGTATCCACGTTCTGATATGGGTTGAAGGTTCCTTGTGGATCATAGATATGTAGTTCGGTGTATGTATCTGGATGTATTATTGAAGATATCTTATCGATTAAATCCGAGTTGTAGTATAAGTACATCGGTGGTGTTTTGATGGAGGCATTTTGTCGATTTAATCTGAGTTGTGATATGTACATGTGTGTTTGGTGTGGTATCTGAGGTATCTTTTTGATTATGTTTGGTTTGTGAGTGCACCTGAGTTTAGTATGTTTTATTGGAAGCATATGTTGGTTATACTATATGTTATGTGAGTGCTGTTTGAGGTGTATTGTTGATTTTACCTATGTTGATTTTGCACACGGGTTTGGTATGCATTGTTGGAGATATCACGATGATTTATACCTATGTTGTGAGTATGTTTGGTGTGCACTAATTGGAGGATTATGTTGATCATACATATGTTGTGTGAGCACGTGTGCCAGATATATATTGGTAGCAGTATGATGATTCTACTTATACTGAATGCAGAATGTGGAGTGAATGCATTATGTCATTTGTTGGATTAACCCATCAACTAATTTTCCTATCAGTGGATGACCCACTAGGATGCTGATAGAGTTGATGATGGATTTGATTAGTTACTAGGTTGTTATAGCCTAGGCTAACCACAGTGAATTGTGGTAGAGAGATCTTGTACAACCTCTAGCTGGATAGTTAGGTGCCTTGGAGTACTTATGTATTATTTTGTGGTGGAGCGTTGCTCCCACATATTACGGATTGCTGGAAGCGGAGCATTGCTCCTATATTTATTGCAGATACATATTGAGGATTTCTTGTGGTAGAGCGTTGCTCCCACATATGTGGTGTTCTCTGTGATGGAGCGTTGCTCTCACACGGGAGGATTTATTCTTGGGTGATTTATGTTATTGATGATCAGATTTTCGACTTATTATTGGAGATCTTATGGTTAGAAATGTCTGTGATACGGACATTATGTGTCTTGGATTTTGCCATATAGGCTTACAGTGCCTTAGATGTTTTCAGGGACTCGATGATCCTGGTATGTCGAGGATGTTTGGATCGGTTTCCATTGTCTTGTGGACGATGTTGTGATCTATTTCGGATCCGCGGTGAGTCACGCACATCATCTTTGCATAGTCTAGAGATGTTTCGATGGGAACATATATATGCGAAGTTCAGTAGTGCGTTTTGGGTTGTCTTCTGTGAGATGTTTGAGACATACGGTCACCAGTAGGAGTATACCGTAGTTCCACAGGAGATCGAGGTTATTACCGTTGAGAGTAGACGGAGTCTATAGAAGAGGCTTGCAACTTCCTTTGTTTGGCTCGATATTTCCGGAGATACGTTGAGGGTTTCTCACGGATTGCTATGTCACTGACACGCCTGACCTGGAAAGGCGTGAAGTTCACTTGGACCGAGGATGACAAGACCAGCTTCTAGGAGCTGAAGCGGAGACTAGTGTCGGCTCCGATTTTGAATTTTTACCTTCTGGAGAGGATGGATATGTCCTCTGCACCGACGCATCTATTCAGGGTTTGAGCGTTGTTCTGATGCAGCACGATATGGTAGTCTCCTATGCTTCTCGTCGGTTGAAGGAGCATGAGAAGATCTACCCTGTACATGATCTGGGCAAGTCGCCATTATTTTTGCCATGAAGATTTGGCGACATTATTTATATGGCGTTACATTTGAGATTCTCATTGACCATAAGAGTCTCAAAGATCTGTTTAGTTAGAAGGAACTTAATCTCCGACAGAGGAGATGGATGGAGTTCCTGAAGAATTATGATTGTACAATTAGCTATCACCCGGGAAAAGCTAATGTGGTTGCTGATGCCCTTAGCTGGAAGTTCAGAGGGACTTTAGCTTGTCCTCGAGTTGTGGTCACAGACTTGATTCAGGGTTTCTCCGAGTTAGACCTTGAGGAGCAAGGACAGACAGAGCAGGGTATTCTTGTTACCATAGTTGCTCAGTCGTCAATCAGGACGAGAATCCGAGAGGCCCAGTTGTTGGGACCTCATAGAGCTCAGCGTGAGGCAGAGTGGTCCACACTATCAGACGGAGGATGTCAAAGGCAAAAGACTGCCAGACGAGTTATGCTGACCCAAGTCGGAGACTCTTAGAGTTCTCCATTTGCGACCATGTATTTCTGCGAGTTTCACCCACGAAAGGGGTGAAGAGATTTAACCTCAGAGGTAAGCCAGCTCCGTGATACATTGGACCTTTCCAAATCTCGGAAAGGATTGGAGCAGTAGCTTACTGGTTGGCACTATCGCCGTCCTTGGCAGGCGTTCACGCCGTATTCCACGTATCTATGCTGAGGAGATACGTACCCGATCCGATACATGTGTTAATATATAATCTCAGTTCCTATTCAGCCTGACATCACCTATGAGGAGGTTCCGATACGGATTCTAGACCGGAAAGAGCATCAGTTGCGGAACAAAACTATCCGACTGGTTAAAGTCGGAAGACAGGATCATTTGGACGAGGAGGTTACTGGGGAGCTCGAGGATATTATCCGAGCTCGATACCCCCCATCTTTTTACTTGAGGTATGTGAGTTATTTACCGTACAACATTTATACGCTCTACTTATTGTTAGTACTTGCTGATGGTAGATAACGAAATTTGGGGACCAAATTTTTATTAGTGGGGGAGAATGTAAAATACCAGAAAATAGGCGAATATTAATAAGGGAATTTTTCGAGAATTTTTCGAAGCTCGTATGGATGAGTTAACGGGGATAAGAACGGGGCCCAGAAAAAACCTGTTTAGGCTACCCCATTTAAGCGAGGAAAAGTTATTTATTTTCTTTTCCTTTTTATTTGTTTTTTTCTTTTATTCTTATTCCTCTCACGCCGAAACCGAGCCACACACACACCCCCCACCCCCGCGTCCCTCTTCTCTTCTTCTCCCCGACGCCGCCCGATTCTCCTCCATGCCCTAACCGCCGGTCACGACAGTTCCCCCCTTTTCATCTCCTCCTCTTCTCGGTGAAGCCGACCACCACTGTCTGCCGATGCCGGCGACCCAACCTCTGCCCTAGTCGAGCACACCGCCGACCGCCTCTGTGCCCTTCTACTTCTCTGCCGCCACTCCAACCGGAGCCGAGCCATTCTCCGGCCACCACATCATCTTCTTCTCTTCTCTGTGCTCTAGTACTCCGACCCGACGTTTTCCTTTTCTTCTCTACAGAAGCCGACGCCGACCCCTTTCGCCGGTGCCCTAGCCCTGCCGATCTGTGATTTTACCGTGCCGACCGCAACCAGCCTTTTCCCTCCACTCAAACACCGCCGACATCTATTGGTGCCGACCTTCCCGTGCCCTAGCGCCGCTGTCGTGCCACTGCCGATCCACCGCCGACGCTCCTGTGCACTAGCAGTGTCATCGGATCATTGATCACCTCCTACCAGTGAAGAGGAAGTTGGGTAAGGATTTTTGTTAACGTCAACAGTGATATGGATTTAGGTATACTACTATAAGGTTTTCTATTTAGTTGGATTTGGAATTTGTTTTCCAATTAGCAGTGAACGGTCTGAAGTTGCTGGATTCCGGTCTTTCCGTTGTGAATCGGGTCCGTTGCCATCACAGACGACTGAAGGAGAGTTAGAGGTAAGGTTTATGGTTTTGATCTTTGTGGTAGATTATTGCTAGTTGTGTTAGCAATAATTATTGATTTAGGTTTAAAAGTATATAATGGTGTAATTGGGGTTAATGAAACTAACCCAAACTGGTCAGTGGATTAGAAATTAGTTTAGCTATTTATTTATAATTAAATTAGCTAAATCGTGTAATTTAACACAGGAGTTTGACGCGAGACGAGTATCTCGGAGTCAGATTGGACTATTTCTTTTGGAGACGGGTACTTTTGACTTATTGTCTTTGATATGCTTAGTAATGAAATTAACAATTTGCATTAATTGTGTTTTCTTATTTGTTTCGGTTAATCACTGCCCGATACATGTTACCTGCTTGATTGATTGTTTGTTTGCATATCGTGTTGATACCTATCTGATTTCACATGCTCATGGGTAGTGATATAACCATGTTTTACCATGTCAGGACCTAGGTTTGATACCTTATTTGATCAGTATAGCT
This sequence comes from Zingiber officinale, assembly GCF_018446385.1. Taxonomy (NCBI): domain Eukaryota; kingdom Viridiplantae; phylum Streptophyta; class Magnoliopsida; order Zingiberales; family Zingiberaceae; genus Zingiber; species Zingiber officinale. The sequence goes on along the minus strand of NC_055991.1, from coordinate 26,098,584 downwards.
TGATATGATTTATTTACTTTGGTGCATATTATCATATGTCCAGAGATTGATTTAGCATATTACCATGCTTAGTGACATGCACCATTCGCATGATTGCATGCTGTGTGAGAGATTGCTCCATTATTGTCGAGCACTTTGCCAGTTTTCATCACTGTTCGGTGCTCCGTTGTGACGCTCATGGGTAGCGTGACACAGCGTGGTAGCAAGTCAGTTTGACTCTTCCGGTGCTCTGTTGATCCGCTCAGGGGTAGTGTGACGCAGCGTGTAGCACGCTAGAGATTCCTCCCCGTCATAGCGTACCGGGAGTTGAGAGCATTACGCTCCCCCATTTATGATTTGGGGTAGGAGTATGTATGTACTCCGACAGCATCCCGTCCACTCGATCACTCATCAGGAGTAGTGTTGCGGAGTGCACGGTCGTCACAGCCCTACCCACTTAGTCCCACTTTTGATGTGAGTTGACTGACTGGGGTCAGGGGTGACCATGACATTGGCATCATATGCATGATGCATTTATTGTTTGTGATTGTGTTTGCTGCATTTATATGTTGCATATTGTTTGGATACCTATGTTTGACATGCATACAGGTCTTCTATACCTTTCGGATTGCTTGTCCTTATACCGGGTCCTGGTTAGTACAGATTCTCTCCTGTCTACTTCGGTTTACATTTATCTTTATTTTTATCAGGAGACTGTACGCATGATTAGTGTTAGGTGTTATTTCTTTACTTTGCATATCAATTGTACCTGCTGAGTGTTGGACTCACCCCGCCTCCATTATTGTTATATTTCAGGTTGATGCTGTCAGGAGAAAGAGTTCCAGTTGCTAGTCCCCTGCAGACCATCAGCTATAGTTATCTTTGGTTTTGTTTATGCTTCTCATTTGACTATGTTTTGGACTTGGTTGATTTGATACTTGGATATTTTATTTTAGCTTTTCTCTATCATACTTTATTTTAGTCTTGTTTTGGATTTTACATATGGATATTGTATGGAATCCTTCCGTTTGATGGACTTTTGGTATGATTTGGATTTTATTCTACTACATGCCTGCCTGGACGGCAGAAGAGGTGAGTTCGTCGGATTTGAGCTTTACGAGTGTAGTTGAGTAGGGTGGATCTCGAGTCAGAGTACTATCGTCTGTGATTACTATTATTAACTGCGTGGTTGTGACAGCCAGAGGCTGAATTTCTATATAAACTGCGTGGTGATTATTTTTATTTATTGTTATTATTCCAGCCGCCTGTGGCTGAGGTATATGGGTTATGTAGAAGTTTCAGATTGTCCGCCGTACAGGGGAGATGCTGCCGAAATTTCTTCGGACAGGGACTCCTCTGGGGCGTGACAGTTAGCGTTGTGTGTTTGTTTTCTTGTATTTCCACTGCACATCATCGCAAGAAGCAAGCAACGATGAGCACGAGATCGCGCCGAGCTATTCACCCCCCTCTAGCTACGTTTCGGTCCCAACAACTATCACATTATGCTAGCAACTAATTGATTTTCGCATAAACATCAGGTTGTAAATACATTAACAAGTATACATCAAATGCATATCACCCAACTTCACCTCTATCCACATTGATCATGGCTTTGATATAACAAATCAACGCTTCAAGTTTAAAACTAATATGTTAATCATGAGGATATATCTTCATAGTTTGAACATATTTAATTTCAAGTTGATCTTAACTTGGCCAATAACTCAAACAAGAACTTAAATTCTAGTTCTTACCATATTAACGAATGGTGTAAGTTTTAATATTGCGTAAGGGATTTCCTCTCATCTACATCATGTAAATAGTTTGTCTAAATGATATTATACACATGACATAAATGATGATATGACGCATCACACGTATGACATAAATGATGACATGACATATCGGGCACATGGCAAATCATCACACATCACACATACGGTAAGATCTAATCATATTGTACACATGGTAAAATCTAATCATGTCATAATTAATGTCTCTATAAACAAATTGGTATGAACATAACATAAATTTAAATATATTATAATTCTATTTTAGAAATAAAAATATGTTATAAATTTGATTTTAATAAATAAAGATTTATTTAATCAAATTAGGAAACTAATTTTTAAATTTAATTAACATATCTCATCTAGAATATTTCTATCAATAAAAATCTTTAATTATTTTGGAAATAAAATTTTAAATTAATTTCCTAATAATTTAGGAAATAAATAATTAATATTTCTTAATTTATTATAGAATAATTCAAATCATGATATTTTGTGATTTTCTAAATCTTTCTAAATTTAGTATTTCATAATAATTTAAGAAACTTTCCAAAAATAGAATACTTTAATAAATCTAAAAATTATAGAAAAGATCATTTCTATTATTTAACTCAGAATTTCAGAATCTTTTTAAATTTAGTATTATCTAATAAATTAGAAAATTTTTAAAAATAGAATATTTCTTAAAATAGAATATTTCTATTATTTAACTCTTAAAGATTTTAAACAAAATTAAAATCTCCTTTTATCTCTTCTAGTGCCTGGCCCCATGTTTGGTCACCAAGCATGGCTTGGCCGACCCATAACTTGGGCACCAAGAAGGCTTGGCCGACCCCCTTGCTTGGACACTAAGTAAGGATGTGGCCGACCCCTTCTTGGGTAAGAAGTTGGGCATTTGGGTGGATACAAGGCTTATATACAGAGGCTATAACAGGAACCGAGAGGAGAAATTGGTTTTGGTTTCCCGATGAGCTTGAGCTTCTTGTGTTCTCCCCGAACACCCAACTCAAGTTCATCAATAATAACTCATACCACTAAAGAGTTATTATTGAACTACCGCACAAATCTCAAATTACATCATGGGCTCCTTCTTATCATGAGTGCATTAATCTCCCTGTGTTTAAGATATTGAATGTCCACTAATTAAATGAGTTACTGACAACTCACTTAATTAATATATATTTCCAAGAGTAGTACCACTCAACTTCATTGTCATGCCGGACTAAGTCCACCTGCAGGGTTTACATGACAATCCTTATGAGCTCTTCAAGGGGACATTATCAACCTAGATTACTAGGACACAGTTTCCTTTTATAATCAACAACACACTATATAAATAATATCATTTCCCAACTTATTGGGCCTATTGATTTAACGAACTAAATCTCACCTATTGATAAATCAAATAAATAATACTAAGAATACATGCTTGTTATTATATCGGGATTAAGAGTATGCACATCCATAATAACAAAGGTTTTGTTCTTTTATGTAGTCAGTATAAAAAGAAACAACCTCAAATGGTCCTGCTCAATACACTCATAGTGTACTAGTGTAATTTTATAGTTAAGATAAACTAATACCAAATTACACTACGACCGTTCCAATGGTTTGCCCCTATTCATCTTGGTCGTGAGCTACTATTTATAATTTATAAGGAACTGATAACATGATCTTCTGTGTCACACCAAACACCATGTTATCTATAATATAAATTAAATGGACAACTGCATTTAACATAAATATATATATTTGACCAATGTGATTCTTATTTCAAAATAAATGTTTATACAAAAAGCTAGACTTTTAGTATACATCCCAACAAGGACATCCCTCAAAATATAATAGTTCATACATCAACATGATATCACAACTACTTCTTACATCCTAGATCTTTAGAATCTACTTCATTGCAAACGATTTATAAACAAGAGACATGAAATTAAATAATCTATAACTCAATAAATGAAATAAAGAGAGGAGAAAGCTTATCGATGCGTTGCTAGTCTTCTTGCTTATAATCCTTTCTCTGGAGATGGACGAATCATGTGGAACGATGAAGATGGAAGCTCTAGGGTTCCCCTAAGGGGGATAATCCTTCCCCAAGGAGAGGAACGAAGTACCAAACACTCAAATTCTGAGAAAAGGGGAGAAAAATCCTCTTTTATAGCAAAGGGGCACAACTCCCGTGTTTTCTCTGCCACTACTGTGTCTTTTGGCATGGCCTGGGTGTAAATAGCTTTGGTCAGAGAGGCACAGTCGTGCCTTTTGGCATGGCTAGCCTTTGATTCGGCTCTGGAGACCTGACATAGCCACATCATTTGGCATGACCTGACCTTGATTCAGCTTTGGAAGGGGGGCATGACTATGTGATTTCACATGACCGTCCCTTGATTGGCCGCTGGTGGAAGGCATGACCATGCCTTCAGGTACGACCTGCCCCTGTTTTACCACTGGAAAGAATACACGACTGTGCCAGGGGGCACGACCAGGTTGCTGGATTTTTACAAGTTGCTTCAATGTGTGCCTTTGCTCCATTTTCACTTCAAATGGTATTCTGTCAATCAAAATATGTAAAGAGCAGATCTCCAAATAAAATAGAATAGAAGTATGATATAACAATGAAATATGGTGTAACAAATATAGATTATATTTATGAAATACAAGTAGATATGCATCAAAGAACATCTAGAAACAATTATAACCTACGCACATCAGTGCCGCAGGGACCTCTTTCCTAGTTTTAGCTCTAATGCTCCTGTACGATCTATCTGTGGTGTGCGCAGGCATGTGGATATCATTTGCAAACACTTTTTCGAACATCTCATGGGAAGATCTGAAACTAGTAGTGCATCTTCAAGTTCTAGCTCCCGATCTTCTCCCCGTCAACGTTCCTGCCCTCGTCACTGGGGCCCCATCTAACTCAGCTTTTGGATGTGGTCATATATATAATTAATTAGTGAGCTGGAAGATCATCTAAGAATGATTTTTTTTACCTTTTCACGTGTAGGTAGAAGAGGAGTTCTCAGAGGCAGTGAAGGATGTTGTGGTGAGGAAGTTGAAATCTGCCTGGGCTATGAAGGCTAATTGAAGAGCTTGTGATATTGCTATCAAACTCTGGACCTGTTGCTACTTTCTAGCTATGTTTTTTCTATGCTCTTCCTTGCGACTGTTCTCCTTCTGATTTAGTTGAAGATGCAAAATGCATTATGGAGGGTACTGAATCATTGTCACAGTTCACTCAGGTAAGTTATATTACTCGTAACATCACAAATCAGGTAAGTCAACTATATAAGATCTTGACTATACCTATGGGTCACCCTGTGTATAGTTAGGTATTGTGCAAATGTGCTAAATCCAACTTAATAGAATAAAAATATTGATAATTAAACTTGAGTTCACATGTGATATTTGAATTTAATTTGAAGTTTGAAAATATAAATAATTTTACCTTGAGTAATTTGGTTTAAAATGAAATTTGAGCTTGGTTTTAGTTTTGAGTTTGAGTTATTGTTTGAACTTTGATTCGAATAGAATCAAACAATGACTTGAAATGACTTAAATTCGAGTTCGGTTGAAATTATTCGAAAGTTAACAAGTATATTTGAATGAGCGCTATGTGCAATTGAATAAAAATAAATATAGTTCCATTTGACAATTTACTCATGAGTTGTTCATAAAAAATCAAACAAAATATTATAGATTTAATTTCGGTTCGAAAGATTTTGAAACATATATTTTAAAATATAACTCAAATTTAATAATTTTAAATAGAATTAAATAGTTTTTGAGCCGACTAAAACATTCATGAGTTGACTCGATTCATTTGCAGCCTCAACTCATTCATTTGCACCCTTAAATATGAGCTCCAATCATGAACCACCTATGCAGTTTACCGGCCAAGCCTGACTCAAAAGATTATGGGCTTTGATTTAGCCCAATTTGATCGTTAACAGGAGCATATTTGAACCCAGCTATGTACACCAAAATGAAAATAAATAAAAGTTTGTTGTGTGAATAATTAAATAAAATATTATAAATTAAAATTTAATTAAAAAATTATTGAATATATTCATGAATACAACTTAAATTTGATATTTTAAAATCTAAATAAAATATTTTTTTAGCCGGCTCAAAAATTATCCAACTGTTTGGATTGATTTGCACCTTTAAATTATGGATCTCTTGGCTCGTAATTTATGGACTAGAATGATGTATTCCATCTCTTAAATAAGTAGGGTCTATCATAATCTATCCATTAAAATAATGGATCATTTTCTAATCCATAAATTATGGACCAAGGATCTCGTCTGCCAATCAAGCACGACCTACGCACCCTACGAGCCAAGCTCGATGTGGATTATGGGTTTAGCCCATATGAGCCCATCTCCACATGTACAGTCAACTTGACCGTCTTATTACTTAAAAAAACACACTAACAGCTTATCAAAACATTTTTAAAATTAAAAAAGTTTCTATGATTTTTTTTTTAAAAAATTCCCTATACAAATTCCTATTTTTATGACGTGGCAAGGTTATTATTTAAAGAAGACATTTGGTCCAATTAATAACCTAATCAGTACTGGATTAATGGTTAGTTATACTTATACATCATTTTCTTTAGTTTATTGATTTAGATTTGTTAATCTTAATTAGTTGAATTTGAATTACATGCATAAAATTAGACCCATTTTTTAGCTTCTGATTTGTTTTTTTTTTATAAAAGAAATAAATTGGCGAATTCTTTTAATTTGAAACAAAGTACAAAGCTGTCGTCGTCCTCTTCGACGTTGCCAATTCTTTACTTCTTTCTTTCCAGTTACCTCGACTCCTCTGTTCGACAAGCTTCGGAGATCGCATCATCCCTTGCTTCCTCTCTTTCTCGTCTGCTGGATCCGGTGGAGTTCCCCTTCCCCTGACTCATGGCGAGGCATTACGACAGCAACCCCTTCGACGAGGAGGACGTCAACCCTTTCTCAGTGAGTTGGCTTTGTTTCCATCGTTCCTTCTCGTCTAACTTCTGCTACGAATTTTCTTGTTTGATGAGTTGCTGGATCTGATGTGACTGCGTCCTTTGTTTTGTTTTGGGCAGATTACTCTCTCTTGTTGATTCTCGTGATTAGTTAGTTCTGAGGGCGGTTTCGATTTCTCTATCTAGGGTTGCTGTTAGGTCAAAAGTTAGTTTTTTTAGTTGTTATCGTCTATTTCAGTGCAACGAATTTTTTGTTTCCATGAATGATTTTTTAGCTCGATTTAGTGCTAGCGCTATAAGATTCGTAATGTATGATGAATAATTGTTTGAGTCGTAATTCTTGACTCCAATTTGAGTACTTGTATAACACGTAGATCAGGGAAGATGCTAATTTGTTGGCTTTTACCTCGTGACCTTGGACTGTCTACAGTCTATACGCAAAGATTTTCCCGCATCAGTTACTGCAAAAAGAATTATTATTACTGCCAACTATCTATATAGTAAAGTGCTAACTAAATGCTGTATTAGGCTATCGCAAGATCCAATAATTTTCTATTGATGCAGGTTATATGTCTAATCATACTCTTTATTTTCTAGTTAAAATGACATTGAATTTCGTCTGGAACAGTTTATCCACATAATTGATATTATACAATTTCTCTTTCAGAAGAGAGCACTTCTCAGTTCTCAGTGAAGCTTTGTTCACTGGCATTTGTCTGGCAGTGATGTAAATCATACATTGCTAAATGCATAATGTCAGGCATTTTAGCTAGATTCAGTAATCTTCTCCATTTCTGCACCTGCATACATATGTTTGCATGTGTTAATTTTCTAATGAAAATGGCATTTAACGCATAGGTGTTAGGCACAGCAGGATTGTACCACTATAAAAGAAAATAAACAAATCACAGGTTGATAGCACAATATGATAGTACTACTATAAGATAAAATAAACAAATTACAGGTCAAGCACTCAAAAGACACCAACTTTAAACAGATTCAATGAAGTCCAGTCTCCATTCATAGGCGAAGGAACCCAATTTAGAAGGAAAAAAATTAAATCAAACTTAACAAAATTTTTACTTGTGGGAAGATTACTGATTTTGGGAATATTCTGGTTGGTTCTATAAAAATTCTTCAAATTGTTATTTGACTCAACCAATTTGAAGTGAAGCACTATCATAGAGATAACTATCTGAATTTCACCTTGATAGTCAGGGTTATCATAGCTTGAAAACTTATAGTAATTTTAGTGAAGGTTCATTCTAAACTAAAATAACTATGATCAAGATATCCTTTATGTACTTTGATATAGTTTATTATTGGAATCACAAATGAAGAGTTTATCTTCTCAATGGCACCAACTTAGTTTTGGTAAAAACATTTTTACTATTATTTTTTGATTATTATTTTCAAGTTATTCTCATTCACTAATTTAATATTCAACTCTCCAGAATTCAGCTAGTGTTCCTCCTGCATTAAATTCAAGGTTAACACCACTCTCTCCTGAACCTGCTGATTTCTACAATGACCGTGGTCTTGGTGCAACAATTGATATTCCTATGGATACAACAAAGGTACAAAGAGATGATGTAATTTTCGCTGAGTCATATTAACAATAAGATCAAACTAATCCATTGTTACTTTTGTGGGTTTGTTCATAAGGGACAAGTTATTGAGCTCCTTGCCATAAGCTTGTTTGCCTTTCAAATTTTCAAACAGACTCTTGTGCGTGTGTCTGTGAGGAGTTACCTCATCCAAGACAACACTGCATGTACAATGCTGGTGGTTTTTGCCAGATTGTATTGAATGATTGCATTTGCTTGCTTAGTAGCAACCCTTTTATATAGAGCATTTTACATCATTATAGGTTTTGAGAGAAAACAAATATATCTTTGACCTTTCCATTTTAAATTGCAAAGAGGGATATTGAAAAGAAATACAAATTAGAAAGCCCCAAGTTGTTCGCATTTGTCTGAGTAACCATTAACATTATTTTTCTTTCGTTGCGTGGATGCTTTGATCTAAGTTTATCTTTAACCGCTCTTGATGGAAATCACACGGACTTGATTGCATTATCAGCATAGTAACCATATGCTATAAGGAAAGTAACTTTGTTGGTATTATAATTTATATTGGCTATTGTATTCTGGAGTTTCTGTGGGATTTTAGTTATTTAATATTCCTGCATTTATCGTATGATGTAGGATCTCAAGAAAAGGGAGAGGGAATTGCAGGTCAAGGAAGAAGAGCTAAGTAGGAGGGAAAAGGTACATCCTTGACTGAAATGCTTCTACATACTATTTATGTAAATACTCCTCAAACTTAGTTTGCCTAATGCCTTCCTTTCTCATTCTGTCTTTTTATAGTCAATTATAAACGTAAATATGAAATATGTTATGATCCAACAAAATTTTTCCATCACACTTGTAATTTTATCCTTTATTTTAATTTATATATGTGCTCTTATGTTATCATGCTATTTTTTTTGGTGGGTGGTTTTATTTTTCACTAATTTCGCTGATACTTTTCTGCTTTGGGATCATATATTACTTGTTGAATTACAAATCTAAAAATTAGGCCCCTTTTTTTTTACCAACTTAAGCTTTAGGATATATTATCATCAGTGGTCTTAACATTTGTCATAAGTCAATATTATTCTTATAATATTTTCTCTTGTTTAATCACTCATCATGGGACTGTTTATGCAAATCTTCTGTATTTTTTGGCTTGGACTTTTTCCAAAGTAATCCCATGATTTAAGTTTAGTCAAATTTTACAGTGAGGGTGAGATTAAACCATAAATCTAAAATTGAGTTCCTTCCTAACAAAAGCTTTGGTAAGTAATCACTTAGTCAAATCTTAACAAGTTATACCTGATTACTTGTTGAGATTAATTTGTGTAGATTAATGTTGATCAAGATTGGGAAAATTTGTAGTTCTACTCTTTGATGATTGCTGTTTTATCATAATTTTGCATCACAGCTTTCTCCTATTCTCATTTTTTTCTGCCATGTAGGAACTTAAACGTAGAGAAGATGCTGCAGCACGAGGTAACACTTTCGTCGTCTCCTGTTTTCTGATGGATTGGTTTTTATATTTTATTTTAAACCACATTTTAATAAAGATGAGGTGATCTTTTCATTGGCAGCTGGTATCACTATCGAGGAAAAAAATTGGCCACCATTCTTTCCCATTATTCATCATGATATTGCAAATGAGATACCCATCCACTTGCATAGATTGCAGTATTTTGCGTTTGCATCCTTGCTAGGTATGCTTTGGGTTCTACTCTTTGATATGTTCTATTTAGGCATCGTCTGGCTTCACTTATGCTGCAAAACTATTATTACAGAGCAAGAAATAAGTCTGATACCATCATGGTATAATATTCATTTTTCTTCTTTTATGTTCGTGAGTTTTGATTTTTTTTGTCTCAGAATTGTGCCACATATCAAGCCTTGCTCAGTTAGGGAATGATTAATAGTCATTTAACATTTTAGCATATGCCTATCATCAACTACCTAAAGTGGTTGGAATGAAATCTAATTGCGAATTGATGGCACAATACTGCAGACTGCTTGAGTGCTTGGCAGATTCTGTATGCATTCTTGTGGATAATATCCAAAATTTTCTTGATGCAATTTTTTTGCTCTATGATCTATGCTCTATGCATGTTATTTAGTTTAGATATGTTCACTTTCTTGTGCTATTTTTCATTTGCAAGCTGCAACTTAATGGCCACCAAGGTTTTTGACAACTCAAACTTGTGATTCTTGAAAGCACATATGCACCTGATTGTTTCCTCTCTGAAGTTATTGTGCAACCGTATCTTATATTGCTCCTATGATATTTGGCCTGGACGAAGGAATGGAAATTTTAGGAAAGTGAAATTGCTCAAATTTCTGTATGGATACTGGAAGAACCTTGGAATTAGGAATACCTGATTAGGCCACAAATAAAGAGAGTTACATTTTGGACCTCCACTATGATGCAGATGGCATGCTATGGAAAATGAACTTCTATATTATCTTAATTCTCAGCATGCATGCATTCAGGAAAGTCTACAGTTACTTAACTGGTTAAATGCTGAAGTCACAGGAAATCATATCCTATACAACCACTTGATTGATATGAAATGCAAATGAAATCAACAATGTAATTGGGTAGAATGACCCAGTCTGGTTATGCCCGCTAGATTGTCAACTTAGAATTTACTACTATGTCACGCCCACTATGATTGTCAATTTATTATTTGCAATATTATTATTAAATTCCAATCTTTTTAATTAACCTAGCAATTACATTCAACATAAGCAGAATGCCTCCGCTGCAAATTGGTATGCGTTGCTATGTCCTTTCTGTTTCAGGATTCTCTTTATTTGTGGGTAATCCCTGGTTTAAATTCTTCTTTTGATGTAAGTTACTCAAATTTTATATACTGTCTAGTACACATAGATATTTAGTGAAGTTGCTCCTTAAAAGGAAATTCCTTTTGACAGGTTAATCTTGTACTACTGAGTATAATGCCAATGTATTTTTGTCTCTATGTTCTTGAAAAGGTCTGTAGTTCAGCATTTTTCTTTTCTTGCAGGTTTAACTGCATGCCTATTTTGGAATATTATAGCTGTCACAGCAGCTTGGATTAAGGGAGAAGGTGTTGATGAAATTTGGTTTTTTCCTATGATTGACATGGTTGATTTGTGTAGTGAATCTTGTTATGTCAATGTTGCTGATTTTGTTTGACTTCTGGTTAGGTGCCACAATCTGGTTCCTTGCAATCATCTACTTCATTTCAGGCGTACCTGGAGCTTATGTATTGTGGTATAGACCTCTTTATCGTGCTATGAGGTACCATCCTTTAACAGATTTGCTTCTCAAGTAATTTTGTTCCCCTTGTAATTATAGTTTCACATCTGGGAATAATATCACTTGTAACATATTCCACGACACATTCATGCTTGTTAGCTACTTAACAAATTTGTTGAGTTTAAGATGGTTTATACCAGATGGGATAGCGATTATCCGAGGGCTATTGAATTTGTTGATTAACATACAAATACCGAAAGCAATCTTCTACAACCTGTTGATTCAAAGAAAATACTAGAAAATAAAAAAAATAAACGGTACTGCCGAAAATATTATTAAACTAAAAAACTTTCCTTACATCAATTAACAAGAAGCTTATATCGATCCAAAATCCTAACTTGTAAAAATTAGAAATTATCAAAAATACCCTAAGAACTAAAAAAACCTGAAAATTACTAAAAATTAAAATTTACTAAAAATAATAAAAAAAGATCCAACGAATCCTCCTGTACTGGGTTGAAAAAAACTCATCCTCGAATTTAGAGTAGTGCGAGGTGGTAGCATAGGAAGATTATTGGACATCAACTTGATAAAATCTACTGACAGCTAGTGAACTTTGAGAATTCTCATCGATCTGCTGACAAGCATGACACTGTGGACTGCTCTTGTCCATCTTCGTGTCCCTCAAACATTTCTCCACCAGCACCATGTATTTCTTGAACGGGCCCATGTTGAGTTGCTCAAATCTAGTTCAGGTGATCGTGGGGTAGAAGCCGATGAACTTAGAGGGCTTCTTGATCAAGTCTTTGAGGTGTCGTTTCTCAAGATATTCCACTTGATCCTCCTTGAGGAAAAGAGTTGTCTCTTTCGAGGTTCTTAACAAGTATATCATGAGTTTTGTTTTCATACCGAATATAATGTTGTAGGCACTCATACAGTTAAATGCAATTGCAAGAGCATGATAATAGATTATGATTTGAATATGATCAGGACTGAGAAATCTTTCATTCTGTTTCAATGCTTCGTGAAAATATTGTAGTGTATATTTTTGTTGGATTTAATATCCTTTAAGGTGGGCTCACATGTGATTTAAGAGACTTGCGATATCGAAACCCAATAAGTGATCTAACTTAAGGTTATTGGGTTTTGGGTTATTGGATGTGAGTTTAATGTGTAGAACCTTTTAGTCTAATCCGTTATTATCTATGGGCTGATACGGATTATATTCCTATGTAAAGGGGAGATCTCTAAGGGTTTAGGGCATCATCTTGACCTAGTTTCTTGTTCCCCATTGACAAGAAGTTTTTCGGCGCCGTCATCTCTTAAGCCCCTTGGAAGATCTTCTCTGTTTGCTTCCGTTTCTTCTTCCTCAAGATCTTCCAAACGATGCTAAAGGACAAAAACATGGACTCTTCAATCAAGTTCTTTATCTATTATGCTTTCTTATATTATGCCATGTTTACGACATAACTAGATCTTGATTAGTTTATTCTCTTTTGATTTATTTGTTCTTAGAAATCATGAGGTCTCTATCAATTGGTACCAGAGCCACAAGTTCTGTTTCGTCGTTCTCATTGGCACTAAAGTTTAAGTTTTTCGTCAATTTGTTATTTGTATGCTAGATTAAGTTTTCCTAGTAATACCTGAGTTGCTGACCAACAACAACAACAACCAAGCCTTTTCCCACTAGGTGGGGTCGGCTGTATGAATCCTTTTACGTCATTGAGCTCTATCTCCTATTATATCATTATCTATATTTAAATCAATTTTATCTTGTTTTATTGTTGCTAACCAAGTCTTTTTTGGTCTTCCTCTTCCTCGTTTGATATGCATGTTTATCATAGTTTCACATCACCTAACTGGAGCATTTATTGGTCGTCTAAGTACATGTCCGTACCATCTTAAACGTGTCTCTCGAAGTTTTTTCTCAATAGATGCAACTCCGACTTTGTCTCTAATGCTCTCATTTCTTATTTTATCCATCTTCGTATGTCCACACATCCACCTTAACATCCTCATCTCTGCAACTCTCATCTTCTGCTCATGTGCTCGAGTCATAGCCCAACATTCAGCTCCATATAACATAGCAGGTCTAACTGCGGTTTTATAGAACTTACCTTTAAGTTTAAGAGGTACTTTACGGTCACATAAAACACTCGACGCTCCTCTCCATTTCACTCATCCTGCTTGTATTCTATGTAAGACATTTCTCTCAATCCCTCCATCATTTTGTACAAATGATCCTAAATATTTAAATCTCTCAGTTCCGGGCAACTTGTACTCTCCTATCTTAACAGTTGTTTCATTACTTCTAATATTGCTAAACTTAAATTTCATATATTCTGTCTTTAATCTACTAAGTTTAAAACATTTTCCTTCTAGTATTTCCCTCCAAGATTCTAGCTTAGCATTTACTCCTTCACGTGTCTCATCTACCAAAATAATATCATCTGCAAACAACATGCACCACGGTACTGTGTCTTGAATGTGCGCAGTGAGTTCGTCCATAATTAGTGTAAAAAGATAGGGACTTAGAGCTGATCCTTGATGTAACCCTATCTTTATTGGAAATGCTTCAGTTACTTCGCCTGAAGTCTTTACTCTAGTCGTTACATCCTCAAACATATCCTTAATTAGTTCAATATATGTTACGCTAACACCTCTCTTTTCTAAAATTCTCCGGACTCTATCATAAGCTTTTTCTAAGTCAATGAATGCCATGTGTAGATCTTGTTTTTACTCCCGATATTTTTCAATTAATTGTCTAAGAAAATGTATAGCTTCTATTATCGACCTTCCAGGCATGAACCCAAATTGATTTTCTGTTACTGTAGTCTCTTTAATCTTTTTTTTATTACTTTTTCCCAAAGTTTCATAGTATGACTCATTAGTTTAATACCCCTATAGTTTGCACAATTTTGTACGTCTCCCTTATTCTTATATAAGGGAACTAGAGTACTTATCCTTCATTGATCAGACATTTTTTTCTTTTTCAATATCATGTTAAATAATTTTGTAAGTCATTCAATACCTTGTTTCCCTAAGCACTTCCATACCTCTATCGGAATATCATCTGGTTCAACGACTTTTTCATTATGCATCTCACTTAAAATTGTTTTACTTCTGAAGTTTGATCGTTGAAAAATTATGTAAGAGAAAATCTAGGATAACGTTGTTTTTATGGTTTTCATATTTTCCATGAAGAACAATACATTTTCCATGAAAAATACGAAGAACGGCTATTACCGCTACCGTTTCTCCAAAGAAAACCATTGTATGAAAATTAGGGTTGACGACATGCCTTCTTTTTTTTTAAAGAAAAAAAATTACATAATACCGTTTCAAGAAACAGTGCAAACAAAAAACAATATTGTTTCAATACGAAACAATGTTTCATGCGGAAAAAACGAAACAGTGTTTCATGCTTAAAAAAAGCTGTTTTCATTACTGTTTCAACGTAAACAATGCAAAGAAAAAAAAACTTAATGCAATGATTAAGTTTATTGTATTAAACGTTTTTTTCCCTCTTAGCACTATTGCAACGTGAAATCGTATTAAACTTTAAAAAAAAAACAGTGTTAGTGTTTTAAAAAAATGCATTAAATACATTTTAATGCAATGATTAAGAGATTAAATAGTATTAAATGATGCTATTTAATTATAGAACTTAAAGGAAGTTTACGTTTCTTAAGGAAAGGTTCTATAATAATCATGTAGTCGCATACAATAGACTTTCAAATCGATTGGGATAATTAATTGGATCATACCAATCGATTACTATAAGGTATCAATCAATTAATAAGCCTAATTTTGTGTTGTTAAGGTTGATTAAGTAATTTCTGTTCGAATTAAGTTCCTCCTACTAAGTTGAACTAATGTGTCGGCTCAAAGGAAGACATTTTAGATAGTTTTAGTGCATTTTGTGTTGGTAGACGTATATTTATGCTAAGAATAATCGACCCAAAGGAATGTTACTTTTATGCCAGATATATGCACAAGGTAGCTTACAACTATGGAACGAAAATATTATTTTGTTCAGATCATGCACAAATATATCGGCCCTAAAGGAAGACATATTATGTGGTTGATTAAGGTTGTTGTGATCTATGAAATAAAATATAACTCATATAAAGTATCATATTATCTGCATATTAGAGAGTACGGCTAACAAATTGTATTTTAGTCTATAGAATAAAATACAATGTTGTATTTGGTATCTCATAGAGAGCCTATATATATGCGTTTAAAATTTTTTTATTTGCATAATTTTATATTATACATGTTCTTGACTTTAGTTAAATCGTGAGCTTAAATAATTTTTCTTTTTGATTTCAATGCAATCTGTAACTGCCAGTATTAATAACATCCAACATTAATTGGTTCAAATTTGGCTAAATGGAAAGAATACGTGATCGTAGTCTTAGGCTGCATGGACTTAGACTATGCATTGAGGAATGATTGCCCTACACCTTTGACCAGTGCTAGCACTATAGAGGGCTGAATTTCACCTCTAGGAGAAATCAAATCGCATGTGCCTGAGTATCATGAGATTTTCCATACTGACACCAATAAAGGGCTCAATAACAGAGGGAAAAGATGCTAGGAGTTTTTTGGACCAATTGGTAGATTGATTCTCTTCAAATGAAAAGGTCGAGATTACCACACTTCTTGCGAAGTTGGTAACCATGCGGTACAATGGTAAAGAAAATATAAGGGAGTATATTATGTAGATGTCCAATATAGTGACAAGTCTGACAGCACTAAAACTCAATATGTTTGATGGTATGTTAGTGCATTTCGTCTTGATGTCTGCCTGCACGGTTCACTGCTTTTAAGATATCATATAATACTCAAAAGGAAAAGTGGACATTGAATGAGCTCATTGCTCAATGCGTGCAAGAGGAGGAAAGACTAAATATTAAGACATCCGAGAGTGCTCACTTAGTATCTGGTTCTCAATGTACAAGCAAGTAGCGAAAGAGGATCAATAACAAAGGAAAGGGAAAGCAAACTGCAGATTCTGGAGGCAATAACCATAAGGAGCACAAGAAACAGGATACGGAATCTACTTATTTCTTTTGCAGGAAGAAAGGTCATATGAAGAAAGACTGCCTCAAGTATGCATATGTAAAGAAGGGTAAACCTCTCAATTTTGTTAGTTCATAAGTCAATTTAGCTATTGTATCCACTTACATTTGGTGGATAGATACCAATGCTACTACTCACATAAGTGTCATTATGTAGGGTTGTCTAAGGAGCTGACTTTCGCTTGATGATAAAAGATACATCTATACAAGAAATGAAAAAAAAGACTAAAGTTGAGTCGATTAATGTTTTTAGGCTTTGTTTAGGAACCAATGTCCTTTTGGATTTAGAAATACATGATGATATAGTAGGAGATAGAGCTCAATGGCGTAAAATGATTTATACAGCCGACCCCACCTAATGGGAAAACGTTTGGTTGTTGATGTTGTATTTATTGTACTGTCTTTTCGACGGAATTTAATTTCAATTTCTTGTTTGGACAGATTAGGTTATTCTTGTTCATTTAGAAATAGATTTTTCAGTATTTTCTTTAATTCAGTGATGGTTGGCAATGATTTCTTGGTTGATAAGCTTTAATAATTGAACATTTTTACTTCTACGGTTGATAACGTAATAATGCATAATATAGCTACGAAACATAAATTGACCGACGAAAATTCTTCTATATTGTGGCATAGACATTTAGAACATATATACAAGCAACGCTTAGAACAGTATGTCACATAGAATTCTCGATTCCCTTGACAGGTTAGACTTTAATGTTTGCATAGAGTGTGTTAAGGGGAAAGCTATTAACAAAAGGAACAAGGGAGCTAGCCGTTATAGTGACGTTTTAGAGCTAATACATACGGACATTTGTAGACCATTTCCTAAGACATATTGGATTGGACACACATACTTTATTAGCTTTATAGATGACTATTCCAGATTTGACTATCTGTACCTTACTCATAAGAAGTTGCAATCTTTAGACATGTTTAAAATTTTCAAAGCCGAAGTTGAACTTTAACTAGGTAAGAAAAATAAAATTGTTCGGTCCGACCGTGACGGTGAATATTACGGTCGATGTGATGGATTAGGTGAACAACGTCTAGGACCTTTTGCGAATTTTTTTGCTGAGTGTGAGATTGTGCCTTATTATACCATGCCTGGTACTAAACGTCGCAATCGTACCCTAAAAGACATGGTAAAAAGTATGGTGACTTTCACTTCTTTACCAGAGTCTACGTAGGGTGAAACACACAAAACTGCAGTTACCTACTTAATAAAGTTCCTAGTAAGGCAGTAACTAAAATCCCATTTGAGATGTGGACGGGTAGGAAGCCTAGCATTAGGCATTTACACGTGTGGGGTTGTCCGGCTGAAGCTAGGCCTTACAGGCCTAATGAAAGCAAACTGGATTCAAAAACGGTTAGTTGTAATTTTATAGGTTACTCTGAGAAGTTAAGACGGTATAGATTTTTTGATTCCTCTAATAAATCCTTCTTGGAAACAGGAAACGCTAAGTTGATTGAGGATAGTGGGAGCGATAAGATCAGGGAAGTATCTTTTGAGGAATGCGTTGGCAATCTTCCTATGGTCACTACTAGTGTGATCAATAGCGGTGTGGTTACCATACCACATATTATGGGTATCACACATCCAGTAAGCGTAGTGAACCAAGATATTTCCATGACATCTCTAATGTAATTGGAGGAGCCTGCCACTGAAATTGAATTATTACCTCATATTGATTAGCAAGTATCTCAATCACCTCAAACACAAGTACTTTTAAGGCGATTCACAAGGGAACGAAGAACCACGAATTCTCATGATTATGTTTATCTCCAAGAGCATGCTTTTGACATCTTTCCAAGAAGTCAAATAATGCTCTAACTTTAAAAGGTGGATTAACGCCATGCAAGAAGAGTTGAAGTCTATGAAAGAGAAAGATGTTTGGGAACTTGTCGAATTGCCTAAGGTAAGAAGAGTTGGGACTTTCGAGCCGCAAAAATCGCTTTTTGCGTTGCGAAAACCTCGAAGTCTTGCCACGGATCCGTGCGAAGATATATAAAATAAACCATGTACACGTTTCTAACCTAGATCTACCTTAGATTTACATGAATAAGAAGCGTTACCCTTGTTGCGAAGCCCTTCGCTTATCCCGCTCGTCCAAAAGATGGCCGGATCTCAAGAGTGTCAAGCGTACACTCCTCTATACGTATCCACACGGACAATAGGTGAAGAAAAACCACTTAGAGTGTGCTAGCACTCTTGGGTGGCTCGGCAATGGAGGAGAGGGAGAGAGCTAGAAGAGAAGAAGAATAATGAAGATGCCTTTCGAAAAATAAGAGTAAAATTGGCTTAAGTATTTTCATCTAATGAAAATACTTAATACTCATTAACTCCATTAATGAGCCTCATTAATGAGTCTTAATGAGTATTTAATGAATATTCATTCTTCATTAAATGACCATTTTGAAACTCCTCTTTTCATCATTTGAATCGAAATTTGAATTTAATATTCAAATTGAATTCATAATTCAATGAATGTCACCATTAATCATTGAATTCAAAATTTAATGAATATCATCATTAAGCCTCACTTGAGTCTAATTCAAGTCTAGCCTCACTTGAGTCTAACTCAAGTCTAACTCAATCGAGTCTTACTCAATTAATCTAATTTGGATTACTCTTAATCCAATTTGGTTCATCATATGAACCTAATCCTCTTGGTTCATCATATGAACCTAATTTCCATCTAATTGCCCTTTGTGTATGACCCTATAGGTTCTTGTAACGTTGGCAATGCTCCTAAACCCATTTAGAAGCATAAGTAATGAGCGGTATCTAGCAACACATCATTACTACCCAAGTTACAAGAATGTTGAGATCCAACATCACCATTGTGACTACTAATTGTGACTCTCACAAAATGTGACAATGTCCTTCTATCCTCGATACGTAGATCGATTAATCGAGACATGCGGCCATCCTCTAATCAATCTATGCTCTTGAACCCCAAGTAGACTCACTCTAATCAAATGAGCTTAATATCACATATCGACTCATTTGAATGGCCACGCACTTAGTGGTCTCACTCTATCAAGAATCGTGATGTCTCTCCATATAGGAGGGATGATCCCATCTACATCACTCACATCCCTCCGTAATTTGTTACATACCCAAGAATCGCTTTTATACCCACCCAATTATGGGTGACGTTGAGGAAACCAAAGTACGCGACTTATGTAGGGAACCATGGTGACTTCAGGTCAAAGGACTGATAGTCATACTAATAGTCACATGAGAAAGTATATGACACTCATATAACGATCCATGATACTTTCTCATGGCGGGTCATTCAGTATACATTCTCCAATGTATACTCATGTGTCAACTTGATATCTCTATATCCATGACTTGTGAGATCAAGTCATCGAGTTGACCTACATGCTAGTCTCATCGCATTAACATTGTCCCTGAATGTTGATACTTGACTAGGAATGATTAAGAGTAGTGTTCTCTATATCATCTCACTATCAATTCAACCAATTGATTGATATAGATAAGAACCTTTTACTTAAGAACACTATTATACTTAGTTATTTGACATCAATACAAGTAAGTATAATAACCATAAAGAAATGCTTTTATTAATATATAGGAATATGATACATCGAGTTCATACAACAATCATCATATGATTGACTCTAGGGCTCTAACTAACAATCTCCCACTAGCACTAGTGCCAATCAGTGTAGGCTCTAAGACCCAATGACCTAGTGTGACCATCAAGGGATCAGCGACGTTAGCCTCTGTGGGTACTCAGGAATCTTCACATCTCCTCTATCACGATCTCTCGAATGAGATGGAAGGCCATAGTATGTGTTTGGTCCAGCGAGGTTCCTTAGCTCACAGTAATTGCTCCATTGTTGTCAACAGAGCTCTATAGGATCGGCATGCTAGAACCACCCCAAGCTCAAGAATGAACTCATGGATCCAAATGCTCCTTCATACTCGACGCAACAATATACTCGGCCTCATTAGAATCAAGAATCGTGTCCTGTTCAACTCTTCCAAATTTTATAGCACCACCATTCAAGCAAAACACGAACCCAGATTGCGATCTATAATCATCCCGGTCAGTTTGGAACCCACATCACCGTAACCCTTTACAGCTAG
Organism: Zingiber officinale; assembly: GCF_018446385.1. Taxonomy (NCBI): domain Eukaryota; kingdom Viridiplantae; phylum Streptophyta; class Magnoliopsida; order Zingiberales; family Zingiberaceae; genus Zingiber; species Zingiber officinale. The sequence goes on along the minus strand of NC_055991.1, from coordinate 26,077,824 downwards.
CTCGCCATCGCCTCCAATATCAAGAAATATTCTTTAGTCCTTCTTAAGTACTTAAGAATATTTTTGACCACTATCTAGTGACGCTCACTGGATCCGATCGGTATCCGCTAGTCACGCCAAAGCATACGAAACATCGTGACGAGTACATGACGCATATTATGATCCCATGGTCAAGCATAAGGGATCTTATCCACGCGGTCTCTCCTCTCTAGAAGAGGGACTTTGAGTCTTCGAAAGACTCACACCACGTGACATCGGCAAACTTCTTGGAATTCTGCACGGCAAACCGTAGTAATACCGTCAATATATGATTTTGACTTAAGCAATCTCTTGATCATCTCTATAGATCTTTACGCCTGAATACACACCTAAGTCCTTCATTGAGAAACAATTCTCTAGCCAAGTTTTTACAGACTGCAGCAAAGGGATGTCATTTCCAATGAGTAGTATGTCATCCACATACAACACAAGGAAGACGACTGTGTTCCCAACAACCTTCTTATAGACATAGGGTTCATCTTCATTCTTGATAAAACCAAACTGTTTGATCGCATCATCGAATCGAAGATTCCAGCTCCGAGAACCTTGCTTTAGTCCATAAATGGACTTATGCAGCTTGCATACTTTGCCAGTATGCAGTGGATCTACAAAACTCTCAGGTTGTGTCATGTACACATTCTCGAGCAAGTTTCTATTCAGAAATGCGGTTTTGACATCCATTTGCCAGATCTCATAATCGTGGTATGCTGCAATAGCAAGCATGATCCGAATGGACTTAAACATCGCTACTGGAGAAAAAGTTTCATCATAGTCAATACCATGAATTTGCTTGAAACCTTTAGCTACCAAGCGACTCTTATAGGTAATAAGTCCATCCATGTCAGTCTTTCTTCTAAAGACCCACTTACACCCAATGGGTTTGACGCCTTCAGGTGGATCAACCAAAGTCTATACTTGATTGGTGTACATGGATTCCATCTCGGATCTTATGACCTCTAGCCATTTTTCAGAATCTGGTCTCATCACAGCTTCCTGATAGGAGACAGACTCATTCTCAACGAGCATAACATCATCATGGTCAGACAAGAGAAATGAGTATCTCTCAGGCTGACGACGTACCCTATCAGACCTGCGAAGAGGTAGGTCTACTTGAACTGGTTGTTGTTCCTCAACTCCTTGTGGAACAATCTCATCATCCACAATACTTTGTGGTTCCAGTTCAACTTCCATCAAGGCTTCAGTGTTATGGTCCATATCTTGAACTTCTTCAAGATCGAAGGTACTCCCACTAGTTTTTCTAGAAACAAAGTCCTTTTCTAGAAATACCCCAGTCTTAGCCACAAACACTTTGTGTTGACTGGGAATGTAAAAGTAATATCCCTTCGTTTCCTTGGGATATCTTATAAAATGGCACTTATCGAATTTGAGTCCCAGTTTGTCCGAGACTTGACGTCGAACGTAAGGCTCACAACCCCAAATCCTCATAAAAGACACCTGGACATATCTCCCAGTCCATATCCTATATGGTGTCTTTATCATAGCTTTGGATGGAACACGGTTAAGCGTGAAGGTTGTTGTATCTAGAGTATATCCCCAAAAGGATATAAGAAGATCTGTGTGACTCATCATAGATCGTATCATATCTAATAGGATACGATTCCTCCTTTCGGATACACCATTCCACTGTGGTGTTCAAGGAGGAGTGAGTTGGGATATAATCCCACACTCAGCTAGATAGTCACAAAACTCATGGCTAAGGTATTCTCCATCTCGATCTGATCGAAGTATCTTAATACTTTTGCCTAACTGGTTTTGTACTTTATTCTTGAATTCTTTGAACTTTTCAAAAGATTGTGATTTATGTGTCATGAGATACACATAACCATATCTACTGAAGTCATCAATAAATGTAATGAAGTACCTATAACCACCTCTGGCAGCGACATTGAAAGGGTCACATACATCACTATGTATAAGTCCTAACAAATCAGTCGCTCTTTCGCTGTGTCCACTAAAGGGAGTCTTGGTTATCTTGCCCAGTAGACATGACTCGCATGTCTCATATGATTCGAAATCAAATGAGTCCAGTAAATCATCTTTATGGAGCTGGGATAAGCGATTCTCATTTATATGACCTAAGCGACAATGCCAGAGATAGGTTCGGTTCATATCATTTGGCTTGAACCTTTTGGTACTTATGTTATAGATGGGGTTCTCTAAGTCTAGAATGTAGAGTCCGTTCATCAGAGGTGCACTAGTAGAACATATCTTTTAAATAAACAGAACAACATTTGTTCTTTATTACAAAAGAAAAGCCTTTCTTGTCCAAACAAGAGACTGAAATGATGTTCTTTGTAAGAGCAGACACATAACAACATTCTTCTAATTCTAGTACAAGTCCAGAGGGCAGAGATACATAGTAAGTTCCTACAAAGAATAAAGAAGAACTCGCTCTATCGCCTACCGTAGGTCCACCGCCTTCGTCAATGCCCGCTATTTCTCGACATTAGTATAAATGTGAGAAGCACATCCCAGATCCAACGCCCACGATGCGTAAATAGATAGATCGACTTTATAATATATATACCAAGTAAGTCTCACTTCTTCTTCTTAAGATCTTCCAGATATACTTCTAGCTTCTCTTCCAAAGGTCTTGCCCGACCGCAGTGGAAGCAGGTAGTATCCTTAGCAACCCTTCCTTTAGGTTTTAGTGCCTTGCCTTTGCCCTTGGCATGAGACTTTCCCTTACCTTTAGGCTTGCCCTTGCCTTTATGTTTTTGCACCATCAAAATGGAGTTGGGCTTTACCTTCTTAAGGTTGAGCTCAGCAGTTCTCAACATGTTAAGCAGCTCAGGCAGTGACTTATCAATTTCGTTCATGTTGTAATTCATGACAAATTGACTGTAGCTCTCTGGCAAGGATTGCAAGATCAAATCAGTGGCCAGCTCTTGGCCAAGTGGGAATCCCAACCTCTGTAGATTCTCTATGTATCCAATCATCTTGAGTACATATGGACCTTCGGGAGTCCCATCTTGCATCTTGCATCTTGCACTGAAACAGTGCCTTGGAGATCTCGAATCTCTCGTGCCTTGCTTATCCTTGATATAGTTGACGAAGATGTTCAACCATATCATAAGCAGTCATCAACTCTCATGTTGCTTATGAAACTCAGAGTTCATGGTCGCGAACATGAGACATTACACATCTAATGCATCATCTTGATGCTTCTTATAAGCATCTCGGACAGCTCGCATGGCAGTGGTAGGAGGTGCCTCGGGAATGGGCTGCTCCAGGACGTACAGTTTTCTTTCTTGTGGGAGAACGATTCTCAGATTCTTGTACCAGTCCAGGAAATTAACTCCATTGAGCTTGCCCTTATCAAGGACAGAATGCAGGGAGAAGATGTTCGTGTTTGTCGACATGGCAATCTACAACAGAAATAATGCAGAAAGTATTTAACATATTCCATTTATCATTTAATTAGGCCTTTAACTAAATGATGCTCCCATTGAATTATAGAGCCTTTGTAGAATCAAGTTATGGATGTGGTCAAACCACACTACTAGATTCTTATCAATTAGCTATAATTTTCATGGGACAAGATCCACATTATACTACGCCTTGAGTTAGCTTTGGCTAAATCGCCCAAGACTTAGTATGATCGGTAGATAACGAATTATCAATTACATCTCTATACAACTCTTGTTTATAGGATTAAAAATCTCATTTATATTAAAACTTGAGTTAGCTTTGGCTAAATCGGCCAAGATTTAGTATAAATGTGATTTTTATCCTATCGTCCAACCGTTGGAAAATGCCTATAGTTTTACTCGATCCAATTGAGTTAACTAGTTATGCTCAATCTAATTGAGTTTGTACTCACCCAAGCATTGATAGGCGGGACCAAGGTTGTCCCTCCGCACCCTACCAAGATAATATGCGTTGCTCTGCTTTGACAGATTCAACAACAATAAATGATCGAGGTAGTGATGGGTATCAAAACTTGGTAGGCATATCGAGTTGATTTGATTAAGATCTAATCTAATCGTGGATTCATATCTTATACACATCAAGGCACTAATTATCGTACATTATCATGCATCACATACACAAGCAATGATAGATAACTAATTATTTTGTAATGAGGTCATGACCCAACTACGATCTTTTCATGCCAATGAAAAATCGGATGGTCAACCTAGAGTCAACGACTTCTTCAAGCGCCTCCCTTTGACCGCCATGTGTTGAAATCATCCTCCTCGTAACTCCTTCTTGAGTGGACCTTTAACCGCTTCATTTTGTACATTACAAATGTGAAACTCGAGTTACATTCGAGTCTAAATTCTATTTACAACAAGAATATAAAAGAGAAGGTACGACGCGCAGGTCGCATATCAATACAACACGCACAACACAAAAATGGCGTGCAGGCCATATTATGAATTATAACATATTTTAACCAATCATATTAGGGTTTTTGGGCCATGACCATCACAAAATCACACATAATTCTAAATTATGTATTTTATATAAATTTCTATAATTTTACTACTGATTTTATGGATTTTATGAGTCACAACTTCCCGGCGGTCCCGTTTAGCGGTTTTCGGGCGCGATCGCGGGATAATGCCCCTTGCGGGGTTAGGGGCAGCGCCCCTTCTTGCGAAATGAATATCGCGAGTGTCCCATCTTGATCTAACAGCGCCTTAAGCCGCTGTCCCAAAATGATTTGGGCGAGACCTTGTCGTTTCGGAAGGTTTTTCTCGATAGTCGAAGCCTACAAGTGTCCAAGCACTTGTTGCTTCGCTTCTACGAGAAAAATACTCACAAAATCTATAAAAATAGCAAACTTACAGAAACTTACAGATTTGAAATATTTTCATAAAAATGAAATATAAACTTGTACATGCTTCGCACGTGGCTCTGATACCACTGTTGGGACTTTCGAGTCGCAAAAATCGCTTTTTGCGTTGCGGAAACCTCGAAGTCTTGTCACGGATCCGTGCGAAGATATATAAAATAAACCATGTACATGTTTCTAACCTAGATCTACCTTAGATCTACATGAATAAGAAGTGTTACCCTTGTTGCGAAGCCCTTCGCTTATCCCGCTCGTCCAAAAGATGGCCGGATCTCGAGAGTGTCAAGCGTACACTCCTCTATACGTATCCACATGGACAATAGGTGGAGAAAACCCAATTACAGTGTGCTAGCACTCTTGGGTGGCTCGGCAATGGAGGAGAGGGAGAGAGCTAGAAGAGAAGAAGAATAATGATGATGCCTTTCGAAAAATAAGAGTAAAATTGACTTAAGTATTTTCATCTAATGAAAATACTTAATGCTCATTAACTCCATTAATGAGCCTCATTAATTAGTCTTAATGAGTATTTAATGAATATTCATTCTTCATTAAATGGCCATTTTGAAACTCCTCTTCTCTTAATAATTTGAATCGAAATTTGAATCTAATATTCAAATTGAATTCATAATTCAATGAATGTCACCATTAATCATTGAATTCAAAATTTAATGAATATCATCATTAAGCCTCACTTGAGTCTAATTCAAGTCTAGCCTCACTTGAATCTAACTCAATCGAGTTTTATTCAATTAATTTAATTTGGATTACTCTTAATCCAATTTGGTTCATCATATGAACCTAATCCTCTTGGTTCATCATATGAACCTAATCTCCATCTAATTGCCCTTTGTGTGTGACCCTATAGGTTCTTGTAACGTTGGCAATGCTCCTAAATCCATTTAGAAGCATAAGTAATGAGCGGTATCTAGCAACACATCATTACTACCCAAGTTACAAGAATGTTGAGATCCAACATCACCATTGTGACTACTAATTGTGACTCTCACAATATGTGACAATGTCCTTCTATCCTTGACATGTAGATTGATTAATTGAGACATAGACCGTGTCATCCTCTAATCAATCTATGTCTTGAATCCCAAGTAGACTCACTCTAATCAAATGAGCTTAATATCACATATTGACTCATTTGAGTATGACCATGCAATTAGTGATCTCACTCTATCAAGAATCATGATGTCTCTCTCCCGTCATATAGGAGGGATAGATCCCATCTACATCACTCACATCCCTCCGCATAATTTGTTACATACCCAGTAATCGCCTTTATAGTCCACTCAATTACGGGTGACGTTTGAGGAAACCAAAGTATGCAACTCTTTATATAGGGAACCATGGTGACTTCAGGTCAAAGGACTGATAGTCATACTAATAGTCACATGAGAAAGTATATGACACTCATATAACGATCCATGATACTTTCTCATGGCGGGTCATTCAGTATACATTCTCCAATGCATACTCATGTGTCAACTTGATATCTCTATATCCATGACTTGTGAGATCAAGTCATCGAGTTGACCTACATGCTAGTCTCATCGCATTAACATTGTCCCTGAATGTTAATACTTGACTAGGAATGATTAAGAGTAGTGTTCTCTATATCATCTCACTATCAATTTAACCAATTGATTGATATAGATAAGAACCTTTTACTCAAGGATACTATTATACTTAGTTATTTGACACCAATACAAGTAAGTATAATAACCATAGAAAAATGCCTTTATTAATATATAGGAATATGATACATCGAGTACATACAACAATCATCATATGATTGGCTCTAGGGTTCTAACTAACAAGAAGCCAGTTGGTTGTAAATAGATATTTAAAATCAAACAGGATTCAAGGGGCAATGTCAAAAAATATAAGACTCGTCTTGTTGTCAAGAGATTCACTCATAAAGAAGACATTGATTATAAGGAGACTTTCTGACACTTGTAGCTCATTATGATTTGGAGCTACAAATGGACATAAAGGCTGCATTACTCAATGGAGACATAGAGGACTCTATAGATGGTGCAATTAGAGAACTTTGAGTCTAAGGACTCAAAGCACCTAGTATGTAGATTAAAGAAATTCATTTATGGTTTAAAGCAGACGTCCTGTCAGTGGTACTAAAAATTTAATCAAGTGGTTATCTCATTTGGATTTAAGGAGAACCCCGTTGAACAATGCATATATATTAAATTCAGTGGAGCAAGTTTGGTATACTTGTTTTGTACGTGAACGATATATTATTTACAAGTAATAATAAGGGTTTGCTACATGAAACCAAGTCATTTCTATTTGGTAGTTTTGAAATGAAAGATCTTGGTGAATCATTCTTTGTTTTAGGCATACTGTTAAAAAGAGAAACCCGTGTCTTAGACACCACGGAGTTATTGTCTTATATAGAGGAGAATATACAACATAATTACAATAATACCCCCTAGTTATGTTATAATATTCCAACACTCCCTCTCAAGTTGGAGAATATAGATCATATGCACCAAACTTGTTACATATGTAGTCAATTCGGAGACCTCTTAGTGACTTAGTGAATATATCTGCTAGTTGATCATGTTAGTTGACAAAACTAGTAGATATTTCTCTCGATATGACCTTCTCTCTAATAAAGTGACAGTCAATTTCAATATGCTTTGTCCTCTCATGAAAAACTGGGTTTGCGCCAATATGCATGACAGCCTGGTTGTCATATATAAGTGACATTTGTGTAACCTCCCGAAACCTGAGTTCCTGAAGCAACCTTTTTAACTATATAAGCTCTTGAATAGTTGTGGCCATAGCTCGATACTCTGCCTCTGCACTGGATCTTGCCATAATATTCTACTTTTTGCTTTTCCAAGAAACAAGGTTACCTCTGACAAATATACAAAACTCAGAAGTGGACCTTCTATCAATCGGAGATCCTGCTCAATCTGCATCATAATATCCTACGACTCGAGTATGCCCTTTGTCTGCATACAAAAGACCCTTTCTTGGTGCGCCTCTGATATATCAAATAATGCGAGTCACAACATCCCAATATTCTTTGCATGGAGAGTTGAGAAATTGACTTACTACACTTACCGCAAATGAGGTATCCGGACGAGTAACAGTAAGGTAGCTTAGTTTCTCTACTAATCGCCTATACCGTTTAGAATTTGGAAGAGGCTCCCCTTGATTTGGCATGAGCTTGACATTAGGATCCATAGGGTTGTCGACTGTCTTTGAGTTTAACATTCCTGTTTCTTCCAAAATATCCATTGCATACTTCCTTTGGGATATGACGATCCCCTGTTTAGATTGTGCTACTTCTATCCCCAAGAAGTATTTGAATTTGTCGAGATCCTTTATCTGGAAATGTTTGAAAAGATGTTGTTTTACCTGTGAAATCCCAAGATGATCACTACTTGTGATGACAATATCATCAACATAAACCACTACGTAGATGCAATCAGTAGATGAGTGGCGTTAAAAGACAGAATGGTTAGCCTTGCTCCGAGTCATGCCAAACTGTTGAATTACAGTACTAAATCTACCGAACCATGCTCTGGGTGATTGCTTAAGGTCATATAAAGATTTTCGCAGGTGACATACAAGACCAGAAGACTCTCCCTGAGCAACAAAACACGGAGGTTGCTGCATGTAGCATTCCTCGAGTAGATCACCATGTAAGAATGCATTTTTGATGCCCAACTGATAAAGAGGCCAATGGCGAATCACATCAATTGACAGGAATAGGCGTACAGAAGACACTTGGCAACAGGAGAAAAAGTATCCCCATAATCCAATCCGAAGATCTGAGTATAGCCTTTAGCAACGAGACGAGCCTTATGTTTGTCAACCATACCGTCTGGACCAACCTTTACCGTATTCACCCATCGACAGCCAGCAATTGACTTCCCATGCGGTAGAGGAACGAGGTCCCAAGTCCCACTATTCTGTAAAACACAAATTTCATTGAGCATAGCCTGTTTCCATCATAGATAGGCAAAAGCATCACCTGCAGTCTTTGGAAGAGAAACAACCGACAAGGAAGAAAGACAAGAATAATGGGAAGGAGAAAGACAATGATAACTCAAAGAAACATAGTGAGGAGAAGGATTATGAGTGGAACACATACCCTTTCGAAGTGCAATGGGAATATCAGAGTCAGGAGATGGGACCGGAGGAAACGGCGAAGGACTTGGCTCCAAAGATGTGTCCACGGTAGTATCAGTGTTGGGCGGCGGCAAAGCAGGATGAGGACGACGCTGATAAACCTGTAAAGGAGGAGACGAGACTGGGGATGATAGAGGCGCCACCGGAGGGCAAAAGATAGTCACTAGTGCAGGTGGAGAGGGAGAAACCTCGGACTGGGAAGCGGGAGGCCTAAAAAATGAAACTGAATCAAAGAATGTGACATCGGCAGAGATGAAGTACCGATGAAGAGTAGGGGAATAACACTTGTATCCTTTCTGAGACTATGGGTACCCAAGGAAAACACACTTATGAGATCGGGGAGAGAGTTTATCAATGCCAGGATCAAGATCATGAGCAAAACATATAGAACCAAAGACCCGAGGTGGTAAAGGATGAAGAGGATGATGAGGGTAGAGGATATGATGAGGTATTTTATCCTGGAAGTGGAGGAAGACATGCGATTGATGAGATAACACGCAGTAAATATGACATTACCCCAAAACTGATGAGGAACATGAGAATGGAGAAGAAGAGTCCCAGTTGTCTCAAAGAGATGATGATTCTTGCGTTCTGTAACCCTATTCTATTGAGGGGTATGAGGGCAAGACGTGTGATGCAGCACACCATGAGATGCCAAGAAGGAACTAAACCGATTAGAAAAATGCACGCGTGCATTATCACTTTGCAAAGTTCGAAGAGAAATACCAAACTGAGTTTTGATTTCATGAAAAACAGATTGAAAAATAGAAAACAATTCTAAACGCTCCTTCATCAGATATAACCATGTACAGCAAGAAAAATTGTCTATAAAAATAACAAAATATCGTGATCCCAATGTAGAAGAAACACGACTCGGACCCCAAACATCAGAATGAACCAAAGCAAAAGGGGTCGTAGTCCGACTCACAGTGCTAGGAGAAAAAGAACTATGAACATGCTTACCTAATTGACACGGCTCACAAGATAAAAACTCTAAGTGAGAAAGACTAGGATGTAATTGTTTCAACTTATCAAGACTTGGATGTCCCAACTGAGCATGAATAAGAAGTGGAGACCCCCAAACCAACAAGAGAGGGTTGTTGAAGTCGATAAAGGCCATGAGACTCATATCCAAAGCCAATCTTCCTTCCCGTACCCTGCTCCTGTAAGGAAATAGACATTTTAGTAAAAGAAATGACACAATCAAGAGACCGAGTAAGTTGACTTATTGACAATAAATTAAAGGGAGGTTCGGGAACATAAAGAACATCATGAATGGAAAGAGATGGAGAAGGATGAACAATACCAATACCCTTGGACTGAGTTTGGCAACCATTGGCCATGGTGACAATTAGTAAATAACCAGAAGTAGTGAGAGAAGAAAATAGGGATTTTCACCGATATGATCGGTGACCCTAGAATCAAGAACCCAATGACATGAAGAGCGAGATATGCCAGCAAAGGAATTACCAACGTGTGCAACAGTAACAGTGGAATCAGAAGCCTGATGATCCTCAAACCATTTCAGAAAGTCATTATAGGAAGGTGATGGGGTCGGATCCGATGTTAACTGTGAAGTGGAAGCTGAAGAAGCAACAGAACTTTGAACGGTCTGAGCAGCGCGAGGAGGTCGACCATGCAGACCCAACACTTATCAATCGTGTGGTTCGGGCGGTGGCAATGATCACACCAAGGACGACCTTTTCCACCCTTGCAAGGCGGAGGTCTGTTGTTGTGTCTAGAGACCAAAGCTGACTAGTCAACAGAAACAGAAGGAGACATCATCAAGATCTTGGCCGGGACACGGAGGAGATTCGTCCAGGTATTGTCCATGGTAGCTTCTGTGGGGCTGCCCAGGATCTGATCACGAACATGAAAATAATTTGTGGGCAGACTATATAAAGCTAGGGACAAAAAATTTCTTCCAATTTTCAAGCTCTTCAACAGGACCGGCCGCAAGTGGTAGCAGCTCATTGAAGTCACAAAGAAGGAGACCGAACCTAAGTAAGTTGATATTGAATCCTTAATCTGATGGGCACTGAGGATGGTCATGAGATCTTCACAAACTTAGGAGTCGTCGAGAGGTGTTTGTAAAAAGTTGTTGAGCCTGTGTCCAAACAGCTTTGCAGGTTTTGTGAGTACGGAAGACATTCCTAAGAAATGGATGGATGTTGGCTCGGATAATACAACACAACTGAGCGTCAACCTTCTTTCATAGAGGATGATCGACGACTTGAACATCTTCTTCAGTTTGAGTGAGATGTGTCTCATAACCCTGTCTAACAGACCAAAGCTCAATGTGAGATGCCCAAGAGACATAATTTTTACCATTCAACTGCTCGGAAGAGAGAGGTACAGTGATGTGGTTAGTAAAGATTGAGGTATTTGGCTTTGGGATGCTAGATATTGACATTGATTAGTTTGGAAAGAACTGTGAAGAAAGGCTGGAGAAAATAGTGTCGGAGAAGACGAGGGTCGTGGTTGCACCCGAGTCTCCGGTGAACAGGATGTGGTTAGGAAGCAGGAGTAGTGGTGTACTCTTGATTCGGCAGTTGGAACAACCTCACGGGCGAGTAACTACGGAAGGTGGCGTGAGGGTTGGTGTCGCCGATCCTCGGTGACGGCGGCTACAAAACAACAACGGCGTGTCTGCGTGCGAAGAACGTCGGAGAAGGCGTAACCCTTCTCGGAGGAGAAAGGAAGAAGAAGTGGTGCGGGAGGCGCTGTTCCGTGCCCTAGCAGAAAATCGCGAGGAAGCCACGATGCTACGTTTTCCTGGTTGTAAGTGAGTTGGGTAGCGGTGGGGAGGACGACGTTGGCCACCTGCGGGACAAGGGACTCACCATAGAAGACGCGGATGATACGCTCCGTTGGAACAAGGGGAAGAAAATTAGGGTTTTGGCGAACGACACTGCGTGCGCGAGAAAGGAACGACGACGCAGAAAATTAGGGTTTTGGCTCTGAGACTATGTTAAAGAGAGAAATTCGTGTCTTAGATACCACAGAGTTATTGTCTTATATAGAGGAGAATATACAGCATAATTACAATAATACCCCTAGTAATGTTATAATATTCCAACACATACAAATCTGTCGTGATTGTTCAAGAGGAATTCTTAGACTTTCACAACAGACCTATATTAAAAAGGTGCATATAAGGTATAATATGCAAAACTGTACACCTGATGACACACCTGTATCAAGAGGTGACAAGTTCAGCATACAGCAGTGTCCACGGCTTGAATTTAAAATAAAGGAGATTGAATAATTCCCATATGCGTTAGCAGTGGGAACTCTCATGTATGCACAAGTTTGTTCTTGACTAGATATAACATTTATAGTGGGATGCTAAGCAGATATGTTAGTAACCCAGGATTGTCACACTAGAAACCGGTTAAGAGAGTGATGCGGTATTTGCAAAGAACTAAATGACATATGTGTTGGATCGTGAAACGTCGATAGAGGGGGGGGGTGAATATCGATTCAAAAAACAACGAGTATAAACGCAGCGGAATAAGAAAATTGAACACAGTGGATTTACTTTGTTCGGAGCCTATGACGACTCCTATTCGAAGGCCCGTACTCCGTGAGTACTTTCGTTGGGCAATTCACTAGCAATTCGAAATATAGATTACAAGTTAAGTATAATATTGCTAATAAGGAAAAATTACCGACAATAAAAAGACTTAGAACAGAAAGGAAAAGCTTGTCGGAGATCGCAGCGCAGCAGGAGCACAAGGAAGCAGATTCTTCGTTCTGAGAGTTGTGTTCTTGAAGCTTGCTCACCCCCTCCTTTTATAGCCCTTTGGAGGGGTCTCCAGAGCTTATCAGATCCCAAAAATTCGGATCAGATGAGGAGAGTTCGAATCTGGCTGATCCGAGTCGTCTCCAACTACTTGTTTGACACAGTCATCTTCCGAAGGTCATAAGTAAGCATAAATACAGACTTCAGACAAAGTAAGAAATAATGTCAAGTTAATCTGGGGAGTTTAAAACATAGATTATTTTGCTTTTATTTCTTAAATCTTTGAAAAAAAACTAAGTCTTGAAAGATAGCTGATTTATAACTTTGTAATTTTGAAAGATAGCTAATTTTTCAAGTATAGTTTTTAAGGCAAAGTTAAAAATTCAAGTTTTCAAACATAAGTTTTTTAAAAAAAATCACTTTCTAAAATAATTTTCAAAACTAAGTTGATAGTAATTTTCAAAACTAATTTTGTCAAATCAAATTGTCAAAATTAAGTACGACCAATTTTTCAGAACTTGATTCAAGGTTATTTTCAAAACGAAGTGAAGTTAAATCGAATTCAAACATTAAGAAAAACGATTTTGAACTTTACTTTTAGTTTTCAAAGTTTGTCACAACTAATTTTGGTAAAGTAAGATAACATTTTTGGAATTAAAATCAAAATAATGTTTCAAAATGAAGTAGTAGGAGTTTTAAAAATAATTTTGTAAAATTCTTTTTCCAAAATTAAAATTTCAAAGTTTAACGTACTAATTTCAAAACTATGATTTAAAATATTTGAAAAGCTCAGTTTTCAAAGACTAAGTAGAATCGAATTTTCAAAAACTGAGAAGATATTGTTTTCCAAAACCTAAGTAATTTTGAACTTTAAAGATTTTGATTTTATTCCTCCTCCTAAACCTGACATCAAGTCAAATGTCTAACTTACTGACTGACTGTTAGAAGACAGTAGTTTTCGCTAGGTTAGTCAAGTTAAGTTTAAATTGAATAACTTAATTTGATTAATGTATATCTTGTATTTAACGTCCAGACTTTTATTGATGCACTGAAATAAACATTTTAAGTCTTAGGCAAGTGGCCTATGCATCTCACCCCTTTTCTATGTTTGTCAAACACAAGCAAGGTAAGCCTAGGGTGTTGGTGAGATGCTCAAAAACTAGTCCTATAGGTACATGCATAGTTTGCAAAATCGCGATCCGGATCGTAGGATCGTACGATCCTACGATCCTAAGATCCAAAATCGATCCAGGATCGTGCAGAATCGAGTTTTGCAGCAGGATCGTAGCAGGATCGGTAGGATCGTAGCAGGATCAGTAGGATCGGAACAGGATCGGTAGGATCGTAACAGGATCGGAGCAGAATCGGAGCAGGATCGGTGGAAGCTTTGAGAGGTCATAACTTTTGACTCGGATTGAACCACGGGGCCTATAATATATCAAATCAAAGCTCGTTCAGAGATCTTTAATAAATTTTAAAGTTTATCCTTAACCACCCTATTTCAAACCCAAAAAATATTATTTAAATTCTTTTCGGATGCCTAGAAGATTTTATCTTTTTTTATTATATTTTTCCATCTTGTTAGGGTTTTAAATTATTTAAACATATATTTAATTATTTTTGAGTTAGTTTTTTATCAATAATATTCTGTCATTTTCCCCCCAAAATGATGAATTTTTGGATGTCTATTGTCTAGTATTGTGTGACATCAACCAATCTTTAGAAGATTATTTTCGACGTTCATATTTGAATCAAAGGATCCAATAACTTCTGTTATGTACGTTAGGTGCTTTATTGGCCTTTAAATTGGATCATCTTATAAACCAAGGAAATATTTTTGACGTTGAATGTGTTATTATTATTGTGTTAATAGAAATTTTATATTCTTTCATTTTATGATATGAAAATATAAATACTATTACTATGTGAGAATAGTAGTTAAATTACTAGTTAATTTAAATTTGTACATGTAGTAATATAATCTAAGGTGTTGAGTGTAAATGATTGCATATATATGCAAAATTAGTTATCTATTTATATGTAAATGAGTTTTTTAAGTATTTTTTCTAATTATTAATCATGTATGATAAGATTTTAAGGGTTTTTGGTAGGATCGTACGATTCTACGATCCAATCCTGACCGATCCGATCCTGACCCTAAATCGATTCTACGTAGGATCGTGATTCTACAAACTATGGGTACATGCTTTCTAAGGAGTTTGAACTAGTATAAGGCTAAAAATGTTTTAAAAATCTAAAAATAGGGAAGTTTTTGAAAAATAAGAATAGAAATAATTTTAGCCTAAAAAATAACCAATTTTGAAAACAATTTTGTAATTTGAAAATCCTAGTCTATTAAACACATTCCTAATTTTCTACGTAAATTACTAAATTCACTTTCAGGGAGTGGTTTGGTAAATATGTCGGCTAAATTTGACTTGGACTCAATGTATTTGAGTTCAATATCACCTTTAGTGACATGATCCCTAATAAAGTGGTGCCTAATTTCAATGTGTTTGGTTCTTGAATGATGCACTGGATTTTTTATTAAATTAATTGAACTAATATTGTCAATTAAGACTTTTACATTTGTGATATTTAAGTTGAAATCTTTTAAGGTGTGCATCATCCATAATAATTGGGCTACACATTCTCCTATGACTATGTATTCTGACTCAGTTGTAGATAGCGCAACACAGTGTTGCTTTCTACTAAACCAGCTAACAAGTGATGGACCTAGTAGTTGACATCCACCACTTGTGCTTTTGCGGTCTAATTTGCACCCAGCATAATCTGAGTCAGAATACCCTATTAATTCAAAGTTGGTGGTCCTAGGATACCAAATTCCTACATTTGTTGTTCCTTTAAGGTATCTAAAAATTCTTTTGACTTGAGTCAAATGGGATTCTTTAGCACAGGTTTGGTATCTAACACACATACTAATTACAAATAAAATATCAGGTCAGCTTGCAGTTAAGTAAAGTAGACTACCTATTGCACTCCTATAATACTTTAGATCAACTGGTTTTCCATTTGGGTCATTGTCTAAGATTGTGTTTACTGCCATGGGTGTTTTAATTTCTTTTGTATTTTCCATTCCGAATTTTTTAAGTAATTCTTTAGTGTATTTGTGTTGATAAATGTAATTTCCTTCATTTGTTTGTTTGATTTGTAATCCTAGGAAATAAGTTAATTTTCCTACTAAGCTCATTTCAAATTCTTGTTCCATTAGATTAGTAAATTCTTCTAAACAATCTGAGTTAGTTGAACCAAATATTATATCATCTACATATATTTGTGCTATAAATATGTTGTTATTTAATGATTTAACAAACAAGGTCGGATCAATTTGACCTTGGTTGAATCCAAGTTAGGTAATTTTAGCAAGCCTCTAACTAGTCCGTTTAATTTGCTTATATTTCTAAAGTTGGTGTGAGACATCCTCCTATGCCATAACCAAGTTTCTTCTTTTTGTGTTAAATAACACTTAATTGAAAAAGTGGTTAAGTTGATGGCATAGATGTTGTCTTTTCTAAAACCTTTTAGGCTTACAGTAGGATTATCTAGATGTTTGATTAAACATTTTGTAGATAGAAATTTAACCTTATACCTAGTATCACACAATTGACTTATACTCAGAAGATTATATTTAAAATTTTCAACAAGTAAAACATTTGTAATTATAAAGTCTATTTTTAATTCAATATTACCTATACCAATTACCTTAAGTTTGCCATTATTTCCAAAGGCAATTGTTCCTAAGCTTTTGTAAGTGAGTTGAGTGAACTTGTTGTGATCTCCAGTTATATGTTTGGAGCAACCACTGTCCAAAATCCACTTGGTTTCCTACAATAAGTAGGAATTAAAATTAGTCTTTTAAGATTATTTTTGAGCAAACATTATTTATTAATTTTAAGTTTTGAATTTTGATAAATAAAATTTTAAGAAATTTTAAGTTTTAATTTTTAAAATAAATTTTTAAGTTTTTGAAATTAAGATTATGAAAATAATTTTTAAGTTTAAAATTAAAATTTTGAAATTAATTTTTAAGTTTAAAATTAAAACTTTGAAATTAAGTTTAGAATTAAAATTTTGAAATTAATTTTTAAGTTTAAAATTAAAATTTCGAAATTAATTTTTAAGTTTAAAATTAAAACTTAAAATTAAAACTTCGAAATTAATTTTTAAGTTTAAAATTAAAATTTTGAAATTAATTTTTAAGTTTAAAATTAAAACTTTGAAATTAGGTTTAGAATTAAAATTTTGAAATTAATTTTTAAGTTTAAAATTAAAATTTCGAAATTAATTTTTAAGTTTAAAATTAAAATTTCGAAATTAATTTTTAAGTTTAAAATTAAAACTTAAAATTAAAACTTCGAAATTAATTTTTAAGTTTAAAATTAAAATTTTGAAATTAATTTTTAAGTTTAAGATTAAAACTTTGAAATTAAGTTTAGAATTAAAATTTTGAAATTAATTTTTAAGTTTAAGATTAAAATTTTGAATTCGAAATTTAAATTAATTCGAGATTCAATTAATTCAAAATTTAATTTAAAATTTAAATTAATTCGAAATTTAATTAATTCGAGATTTAAATTAATTCAAAATTTAATTTGAAATTTAAATTTTAAAATTAATTTAAACCTTATTCATCTCACCCGATCTAAATTATCAATCAGGGAATCCTATAATTTTGTGAGATGAAGTTGATTTGATTATAGAGTTTGGTTTAACTTGTGTTAGATTCAGGTTTAGCTTTGGTCTCAACAAATAGTCATTCTTCGGATAAACCTCTGGGCTCTGGTGAGTCATCTGGACATCATTAGAGTAACCATGCCGTCAAAGTTTTTCGAATAGTCCTATCCACGGAGCTTAGTACTAAACCTTGGTCTAACTAGTTAGGATCCATTTAAGGGTAGCTTCGGTCAGTTCCACTTGGCCAAATGCACCTGATCGAAGCCATATCTTTCTAGACATGCAATGTCCAAGTTTCCCTAACGTACTATCATCCAAAAACTTCACCAGTACCATGATTCAAGTTAAACCTGGTCCCTTTTTAACTAATCCTGATCACCCTGCCGGGTTAGTTTGTTTGGGTTACCCTGTCGGGTATGTTAGTTTTGGAGGTGCCAGCTATTCTGGAGCCTCCCCCTGAATTATTGACCTTTAATTTAACCTTTTTGATTTAGGTTTATGTCTATTTTTTTTATAGTTATAATTAACTTGGTGATAATTTATATTTTGTTGAGTTTTAAAATGTTCAGATTTTGAATTTTTTGATTTAAGTTTGTATTTTGATTTTTGATTTTCTTTATCAGATTTTATATAATATATTTTATCTTTAGGTATGTAAAGTTGATTAAGTCCTACTTGCGTTGTTAAGCACGCTTTCGGGACCCAAGCTTTACGTGTTAGTTTGAATTGGGTTATTAATGATTTAAAGGTTTTATTTGAGTTCGACTTATATCCGAGTCCGGTTTTATTATAACACGCCTTTTGATTATTCAGGATTAAGTCTAGATTTTTTGATCTTGTAGTGAATTTTTCTAACATCTCTTTTAAATTGTTAATATCATTTTTTAATGATAAATTCTCCTCCTCAAGTGTTAGATCTTGAGTTGGATTTGAATTTTTGATTTGTTCCTTGAGTTCTTGATTTTCCTCAAGGAGTGATTTGTTTTCATTTTCTATTTTAACTAATTTATTATTTAAGCAGGAAATAATTTTAAAAAATTTTATGTTTAAATCAAAATATACCTCTTCCGGGCCTTCGGAAACGAGTACAGACTCGTGGCTCGATTCGGGTTTGGACCCCGTCTTCCGATTCAGCTTCGTGGGCCATTAGCGCGAGGTGGCTTTGGTGCTTCTGATCTTCTACCTCCGATTCGTCCGAGGAGGAGTCGTCCCACGTCGCTTTGAGAGCCTTCTTTTTGGTCGGCTTCGGTTTGTCGTTCTTTAGTCTCGGGCACTCGTTCTTGTAGTGCCCCTTCTTGTTACATCCGAAGCAGGTCACGTTCTTTTGTTCCGTGGGAGAACTGATCTTTTGAAGATCCTTCTTGCTGAAGCTCCTTTTTCTCCTGGTGAACATTTTTCTTACCAAGTTCACCAGGTATTCTTCGTCTTCGGAATCTTCTTCAGATTCAGGCTTGCTCTTCTTTTCTTTGGAGGAGCCTGCAAATAAAGCAACACCTTTCTCGGCTCTAGCATTAGTTTGTTCATGCAGTTCTAACTCACAAAAAAGCTCGTCTAACTTTAATTTAGATAAATTTTTGGAATTTTTGTAGGCATCTACGATCGATGCCCACAAACTATTACGTGGAAAAGCATTTAGTGCGTACCTTATTAAGTCTCTATTTTCCATCTGGTGGCCTATCGCGTGGAGTCCGTTGAGGATGTCCTTGATCCTCGCGTGGAGCTGACTTGCCGTTTCTCCTTCCTGCATTTTTATATTAAAAATTCTATTTAAAAGTAAGTCTCTTTTTGTTACCTTCGCGTCGCTCGTTCCTTCGTGCAGCTCGATCAATTTGTCCCAAAGCTCCTTCGCGTTCTGATGTGGTCCGACCCGGTTCAGTTCTTCTCGTGTTAGACCGCAGTGTAGCGTGTTAATTGCTTTGTTCTCAGTCGATGCCTTTTTCCTCATGTCCGGAGTCCACTGTTCCGTGTCTAGTGGATTTCCGGAGTTGTCGACTGGAGGTCTGTAGGCTTTTATGACGTTGAACCACTGGTCGTAGTCTGTCTTCAGGTAAACCTCCATTCTTTTCTTCCAGTACGAAAAGTCGTCCCCGTTGAATAGGGGAGGACGTACTGTGCTGAAGCCTTCTAATTGAGACATGTTAATCTGCACACACGAAATTAAGCAAAAAAAAAATATCCAAAGACTTCGTCTTGGATTAGCAGTGCGGGAAGAGTTTAATCAAAATGAACTAAGTTGGTGTTGCACCAATTTAGTCTTAATTGCAACGAAAGAAAATATCCAAAACAAGTAATGATACTAGTTTGAACTTATGCGAAAAAACTGAAATTAAAAGGAAATTTTCACCCCCTGTCTGATTGGTGGTTGCACCAAATCAGAGCGGTACCCGCTCTGATACCACTTGTTGGATCGTGAAACATCGATAGAGGGGGGGTGAATATCGATTCGAAAAACAACGAGTATAAACACAGCGGAATAAGAAAATTGAACACAGTGGATTTACTTCGTTCGGAGCCTGTGACGATTCCTACTCGAAGGCCCGTACTCCGTGAGTACTTTCGTTGGGCAATTCACTATCAATTCGAAATATAGATTACAAGTTAAGTACAATATTGCTAATAAGGAAAAATTACCAACAATAAAAAGACTTAGAACATAAAGGAAAAGTTTGTTGGAGATCGCAGCGCAGCAGGAGCACAAGGAAGCAGATTCTTCGTTCTGAGAGTTGTGTTCTTGAAGCTTGCTCACCCCCTCCTTTTATAGCCCTTTGGAGGGGTCACCAGAGCTTATCAGATCCCAAAAATTCGGATCAGATGAGGAGAGTTCGAATCTGGCTGATCCGAGTCGTCTCCAACTACTTGTTTGACACAGTCATCTTTCGAAGGTCATAACTTTTGACTCCGAACTCGGAATCAAGCTCTGTCAGTTGCTACGCGTGCAGAATTTGAAGCTCTACATTTATATCTACAAAATAGAGTTAGAAAATTAGATGTATAGACATTTTATATAGATTTATGAGTTAGGTCCTGTCTTCCCGAGACCAGAACCTAGTCAGGGTCTCAATTTAGGGATCCAAAATGGACCTAAACTGGACCGACGCCTACTGTCCCTTAACTGGGATGCGTCCTCAAAGTCATTCTCCTCCAGTGACTTACCTTTACTTACCTGCCAAACGTTCGGTCAGCCCTTCGACCCGTCTGGACTTTGTGCCAGCTATCCGGTTAGCCCGTCGACCTAGCTGGACTTCGTGCCAAGCGTCCGGTCAGCCCGTCGACCCGCTTGGACTTCATGCCAGTTATCTGGTCAGCCCGTCGACCTAGCTGGACTTCTCGCCAAGCGTCCGGTCAGCCCGTCGACCCGCTTGGACTTCGTGCTAGACATCCGGTCAGCCCGTCGACCTGTCTGGACTTAGCCTGCATACTCGATCAAAGCATTAGATAACGACAAACCTAACTTAACTTATTTGTCATTCATCAAAACCTGGGTTAAATCGTTAGTGCTAACCGCACCAACAATATGCTCACGTATCGGAGATCAGATCACTTGGAGGTGATTGAATATTCAGACTCCGATTTTGTTGGATGCTTGGATAGTAGGAGGTTCACTTCAGGCTATATTTTCATGCTTGCTAGAGGGGTTATATCTTGGAAGAGCGTCAAGTAGACGCTAGTAGCCACTTCTACCATGGAGGCAGAGTTGGTACCATACTATGAAGCATCCAATTACGGGATTTGGCTGTGGAAGTTCATCATAGCATTGCAGATCGTTGATGGCATTGACATGCCACTGAGGATCTACGGTGATAATAAATCCGTAGAACTTTATGCCAAGAAAAATCGCCGTTTGTTGAAGTCTAACCACATCAACATCAAGTTTCTACCGGTTAAAGAAAGAGTTCAGAATTGTCAAATCATGATAGAACACATCAGCATATATTCCATGTTGGTCGATCCACTTACCAAAGACTTGGTGCCTAAGGTGTTTCATGCGCATGTTATGGATATGAGAGTCCTTCTAATTGAAGAACTCATTTAGTGGGAGTGTATTTATTGCTCTATATTTGCTAATAAAGATAAACATTTTGTTTTGATTATTATACGTACTTAAAGTTTAAAACATTCATGAGATTTTATTTGTTTGTTGTATACTCTGAAATATAATATCATGATTTACTATTGCTGTTTTGCATTTGATGTTTGTAAATATGATATAGATTCCATTTAGAAATCATAAGGTTTAGATCATAATTTGCTATTGCAGTTTAGCATACAGTATTTACAAATATGATCAGACCCTTTTGGGTTACTTAGGACTAGTTGGAAATTGACATGTATTAATCACATTTCATGTAATTTCTATTCTACACATCTATATATTGATTTATGTCATTAATGATATTGGTATTGTGATTACTGTTGGGGTTTGTTACGATCATATACAGTAGCTATGACCTCTTTAATCATATACCAATGAAGTTAATGGACTAGATTGTTTACAAGGGTATCTTGTGTTGGATTGAGACGCATGTAAAAGGGGGGGGGGGGGGGGAATCACGTGATTTTAAAAACTTTTTTTTTTCGATTTTGAAAACAAAGTGCGCAGCGAAAATTAAACACGAAAATAGAAAACGCACGCTCGATTTTACTTGGTTCAGAGCCTTCGGTGACTCCTACTCCAAGACCTAGGTGTTGCGAACCTATAGATGGGTAATCCACTAAATGCCTCTTCCGAAACCGCTTGAAGAGTGGATCGAGTACAAAAGAAAGACTTGAAAAAGTGTAGCATGCTACACTTTCCTTTACTGCAGAAATTAAGTATAAAAATTAAACTTGTTACCCAACACTCTTTGTAGACAGTTGGCTCGAGCTTGATGTTGGACAGCTCCTCAGCAGTGGTCGGGCGCAGTAGCGTCATAGCAGAGCAGCAGTAGGAAGCCGGAGCAGTCGAAATGTCAAACGGATACATAGAAGCTTGTAGAAGAGATGTGTGTGATGCCTTGGTCGAATGCTCTGTTATAAAGGATGACATTGAAGGCACCTTCAATGCTAACTTCTTTCCCCTAAAAACCGACTTCTTATCATCGACAATGTCTCTGCCTTATCTGACCGAAGGCGCCTTCCATGCACTTAAAGGCAGCTTACATGAACAGTACTCAAGACGCCTTCTAAGATCCTTGGGTATTATTCCCTCGAGGCATTTTGTGTTCCTTTTGTCCCGTAAAATGTGTCAGTCTAACACAAAAATATCTAAACTGTAAAACAAAGTTAGCACAATAATAATGAGTAATTATTAGTTCCCGTCCTTCCAAGACCAGGAACTAATTAATGTCTCAATTTAAGTTTCTAAAATAGACTTAAATTGGACCGACGCCTACTGTCTTCTCAATCGGGACGCGTTCTCACTAAGTCACTCTCCTTCAGTAACTTACCTCCACTTACCTGCCAAACATCTGGTCCTCTAGACCTGTTTGGACTCTCTGGTCTTACTTAGTATCTGACCAAGTTGATCTACTAAAACTTACCTGCAACATTGAGTTAGCACAATAGATAAAATAGTAAAGTAAAATAGTGTTAACAGATTTTAGGATTCGCTGGTCTGGTCGATCGTGCGCAGTCGCGGTCGATCGAAAACCAGTCGGTCACACATGCTTGGAGTTTACTCCTCCAAGACTTCTCATTACCTAGGGTTATCTCCCCTAGGGTTGCCCAGCTTTACTCACTGGGACTTCCATTGCTTGGCTCCCAGCTTCACTCACCAGACTTCCACCACCTAGCTTCACTCACTAGGGTCCGACTTCACTTACCAGGACTTCCATTTCTTAGCTTCATTCACTAAGGTCTGGCTTCGCTCACCAGGACTTTTACTTGCCTAACTTCCAGTTAGGACTAGTCATTTAATAGACTTCTCACCTGCCTATCCTTCGGTTACCCTTGCTAGTCATGTAGTCCTGACTAGACTTCTCTCTTCCAAACATCAAGTCCTGTTTAGATCAACCCTTGGTCAAACTGACCAGACTTAGGTACATTGTTAAACATCGAAACCCTAGAGATCGATTGCACCAACATCTTGTACCCATAAAGTATGATATCAACTAAAGTTACATTCGTGTCTATAATCACATATAGTTCAAGTGGGAGATTGTTGGATTTAATATCCCTTAAGGTGGGCTTACATGTGATTTAAGAGACTTGCGATACCGAAACCAGTTTAATGATCTAACTTAAGGTTATTGGATTTCGGATTATTGGATGTGAGTTTAATGTGTAGAACCCTCTAGCTCAATTCTCAATCCGTTATTATCTATAGGCTGATAGCGAATTGAATTTCTATATAAAGGGAAGGTCCTCAAGGGTTTAGAGCATCATCTTGACCTAGTTTCTTATTCCCCATTGATAAGAAATTTTTTGGCACCGTCATACCCTAAGCCCCTTGTAAGATCCTCTTTGTTTGCGTCTGCTTCTTCTTTTTCCTCAGGAGATTCCAGGCGACGCTAAAGGACAAGACATGATTCTTCAATCAGGTTCTTTGTCTATTATGCTTTCTTATATTATGTCATGTTTAGGACATAACTAGATCTTGATTAGGTTTATTGTTTATCTCTTTGGATTTCTTTATTTGTTCTTAGCAATCATAAGGTTAGGAAAATAGTTAACTCTATCAATTTCATGTTCCCAATATCCTGGTACATCATAGCAACATTTATGAAGGTTGCTGCAACATCACCAATATCCATTGGAGTTAGAGGAAAAGAAAATAACGATTGATCATGATGCACAGCACACTCATCAGACACCTGAGTACTTGCATCATGCTGAGAAGATTGATGATGATCCTCCACCAAGAACAAGCCTTCCTCAAGCTCTAAACCAATCTGGGAAGGAGTTCCATCACCAAATATTTCATCCAATCCAAATCGTACCATAGTATCTTGAAGTGTGATATGTGTTTTTGCTCTGATATGGTGATCAACAAAATCACCATGAATAGCAGAATCTGATAGTTCAAAATCATCAAAATGAAAAGTCTCTGGTGAAGTTATGGAATGATAAGGTGCGATATACTCTTCCGGAGGAAAATCGACTGCACTTGATCTGAATGCCTGTTTAACCTACCTAGAAGGAGATGGTTTGATAGTCGAAGTGCAATTGGAACTTCGGGGGAGAGAATAAATTCACTTTCAAATTTGGATTCTTCATTGACATCATCCTCTTCTTCCAAGACATCTTCATCAGATTCATCATCATTCATCTCATCATCATCATAAACTGGGTCACCAACTATTATTTTGTTGTCCACATCTTCTTTATAAAAAATTTCATCTACCTCATCAAACCAATCAAAAAATTCTTCAGTCCGCAATGTACTTGAAAATTTGGGAAGTTCTAGAAATCTGATATATGCGTACAATTAGGGGTGAGCATCGGTTAAAAACCGAACCAACCAAACTAAACAAACCAAATTTTTTTTGAACCAACTGGTCCGATCAAATTTTCCAACAAAAATCGAATAAACTGAACCAATATAAATCAATTAATTCGGTTTTCGACCGAATTAACCGAACATCAACAAACAAAAAAAATCGGTATTACTTGCAAGAGGCCAGTGCTTCCTTCTCAACCGACATTCCATGATCCATTTTGGAACCTAGAAATTAAGCCGACATTCCTTCTCAGCACAGACACAAATCTAGCAATCGTGTCTTAAGTATCCTAATAATGATCATTGCAATGTGTAGACGAAGAAACAACTCAAGTTATAAAACAAATGCTTTGATCGAAGAATAGTGAAATGCGGAGAAAATGGAAATCAAGTAATCCATGTGAGCTACCTCCAGATCTGATCGACAGGTGGCAAGATCATTAGGCAAAGCAATCAATTCGGAGAGGAGTGCTTGGAGGAAGGAAGGGGAAATGATTGGGAGACATCAATGAGGTAGCAATCTTTCACATACACGGTGGTGATCGTTGCCTATGCTTGCGTGAGGACGAGGGAATGTAGGAGGGATGCCGACAACGATCTCACAGGTGGCGAGAGCGACAAGAGGGGAGGGAGGGATTCGTAGTCTTGTCGGTCGCTCGCCTGCTACTGCCTACATGAAGACGAGGGGACTTAGCGGACTGTTGGCAACGACCTCACTGATGAGAGCGACAAGAGAGGAGACAAGGGGAGGAGGCGAGAGTGGCGTTGGGAGGAGAGGAGAGCAGGAGTCACAACTCGCGAGGGGAAGTGGGATTGGGAATTAGGTTATTACGGATTTTATTTTAATTTTTAAACTCGTTTCAGTTTAATAGGTTTAACCGATTTTGGTTTTTTAAAGCCAAAATCGAATCGATTAAATAAAAAAAACAGATATTTTTTTTTTTCAAAAAAAAACAAACTTCCGAATTAATCGAATCGAATTTGTAATTTTGGTCGGTTTGGTCGGTTAATGCGTTTTATCGATCTTTTGCTCACCCCTATATGCAATTCATCTCGACCACAGTTCTCACAATTGTGATAGGGTTTTGCAATGAGCCTCCAATGTTACGATTTATTGCAAAGTCATGTGGATATAATTTGCCACGTAAATCTAATAAATTCCAGTTTCTTAATTTTTTAGTCAATCTTCTCAAGCTAGCTTTCTTTATTTTTCCTTATTAGTCCTTCAATGTTTTTTTTGTTCTCAAAAGCCACCCCCGCTTGGTGCCTAGCAATTTGACCACTTGTCCACCATCGGCGGCTTTTGGACGGCCTTCGACCGTCCGCTCCGTGTTGACCCTTGGACGGGTTGGCGGGGGCGCTGGGGGCGAGCGTATTCGCCTTTTGCCACCGTGATAGGGTTTTGCAAAAGTAGAATCCGAATTAAAATAAGGAAACCTACGACCTTTATGATCTTGCGTTGTTAGATGCGGGGATAACTTTGTGACTTGCCTCTATAGATATTTAAGCATCTTGTCTTGAGTGCAACATCGTGAGGCTTCCTTGGCCAAAATCTGCCTGTCACGACCATGATCGCCACCACGACGACTATCCATGAGATTCAAATAGGTCTGATACCAATTGACATCGGACGGGATAGTGATTATCTTACGGACTATTGAATTAGTGGATTCACGCACGAATATGGGAAGCAATCTTCTACTACATGTTGATTGAAGAAGAATACTAGGAAATAGGAAAATAAACGGTACTGCCGAAAATATTATTAAATCAAAAAACTTTCCTTACATCAATTAACAAGACGTTTATATAGACCCAAAATCCTAACATGTAAAAATAGAAATTATTAAAAATATCCTAAATACCAAAAAACATAAAAATTTACTAAAATAACAATTTACTAAAAATAATCAAAAAAGATCCAACAAATCATGCATCACTTGATGGCCCAGTATGGTAACATGTTAATTGTTATTGAGCTAACAAACATTTTGTTTGTTTTTGTAGGACTGAAAGTGCTTTGAACTTTGGTTGGTTTTTTCTGTTCTACCTGGTAAGTTTTTTGTTTATTTAACTTTGTAGTGGCGTAGATTGATTCTCAACCACCTCTTCCCAGCTTCACATAGGTTTTGTTATCTATTCTGCCGTGGCTCCTCCGATTATTTTCAAGGGAAAATCATTGACGTAAGTGACTCTTTAAAGATATTTTCTTTCATAAAAATTTGTTTATGTTGTAATGACCTTTCTCCTGTGTTTCTTTGGCAGAGGAATTTTGCCAGCAATCGATATAATGGGTGACCATGCCCTGGTTGGGGTATGCTCTGTGTTACTTGGAATATATAATTAAATAGATACATTTATTAGAAAGTTTTCTGGAAGGCATAGTATGACAAACTATGAAGAACCTTTTTGAGTTTTTTTTTTTAATACTTAAGCTATAACTAGTTATGCTAAACTTCTATGAGAATCACCCACACTATGTGCTAGTACTGTCACATTGGCGTGCTAGCGAGAGATGTGCTAATTATTTTCCTGTTGAAAATATTCAATTTATGTTTAGTGTGTTATCAGAAGACCTATTTAGAGTAGTTATCTGCAAGGCACCATTAGAAGATGTGTGTTAGCTCTTCTGATCTACTGAGTGAAATGAAATACTTGATTAAGCTTTTGTTGAAGTTTGATAGTTGGTCTATCATTCTTTCAGCCAAGGAAACGGAACTTGTTTATTTAATGCTAATAAGTAATAACCAAATCTGTATTTACCGGTAGCTCCTGTTGGGCACTATGTAGATTTGTCTAACTTGAGGCTTGCTTTGCTTACAGATCTTCTATTTCATTGGATTTGGTATGTTTTGCCTTGAATCACTTCTCAGCGTCTGGGTCATTCAGGTTCATCCTCAGCTAGTCCATATGTGTTTTGTTGGACGTTCATTCTTGTTCCATATTACACGAAACAGTAAAATGCACACGCCAAATAAAAACAGGGTTCAATGCTCTCTACTCTCTAGGCTATATTTATCTATGCTCATTTGTAAAGAAATCTTGACGATTATAAGAACTTGTTCCCCATTTTCCTCCTAATTAGCAATAACTTTTAAATTTGATACTTTTTTCCCTGTTCATTTTGTTTTCAGCAAGTATACATGTACTTCCGGGGCAGTGGGAAGGAAGCAGAGATGAAAAGGGAGGTTGCACGAGGAGCTCTGAGAGCTGCAATATGATTCAAAAGTCTTCTTTTCCAGGATTTCGATAGCAACTTCTTGTTTTTTTCCCTTTTTATTTTAAAATGTTCATGCATATTTCATTGGGCTCGACATTATTCTCTGGTGGTTGATCTAGTGCGAGGGAAGCTGTGCTGTATAACATGGGATTTCTCTTCCAATCATTGTTCGTTGTTTACTCATCGGTACACTTAGCCGTAGGAAGTATTGTGCCAAGAACAACAGAGAGAGTTTCAGTAAAGGCCAAGCCATTTCAACGCCGTGCAACCACTTTTGACTTTGGCGTTGCTGTTTACATTCCACATGGCTGTGCGTCGCTGGAATGAAGCTACAGCTCGAGCCAATATTGGGTGGATTGGATGGGTTGAATTAAATATTGGATAATCTCAAAGTCTTCACCATGCAATCATGGTGACAGCTACGTAAACATTTAATTCAACTATACGCTCAAAAAATATATTTAAAAAATCTAATAAATTTGAGCTATACAAACATTCTTTTCTATAGGTTTTCGTAACATGTATTTGATTATCATCCGAGTCTATATGGCTGTCTTTTAGTAAAACATTGAAATTACTTTACATAGAGTTTAGCATTGTCTAATTCAACATGGAAGCTATGTGGTTGGTCCTCCTCCCGCCTCCCCATTCTTATTAAATATTTGATCGAGAGTGAACTAGTAAAAAGCAATAAATATGCACTATTCCCTACCCCTTATTAAATATTTAAATATTGATCATTGTTATTGTGATTTATCATTGTCATTCTCATATTGGTTCTCAAGTACTTGGATTATATCATCATTGTGAGAGTTGGAATATATATTTGACTATTTCCTTTCAAATGAAATATTTTTTTATTTGTTTTTTTTTTAAGTAGATAAGTGTTCTATTTATATTGACAAATCTTGAGATCATCAGTTTGATTTAATGAAAGTTTTCACTACCCATCAAAATAAATTAGAAAATATTCACAATAGATGATTCATCAATTGAGTGTTTTTAGATTAATTGTCCATTAAGAGATATTTATTTCTTAATTCGTCCAAAATGGTTCAAATGAAATTGATCCTGTCCGAAATCAGTGAATGTGGTGAGCTGGGGGCGTGTCTCTGCTGACTAGATGAAGACTCCGCACTATCTTGTAACACAAGGAGCGTTAGTGCTAAGCCAGGGAAGGGGGTCCTGACGTTGGCCCTCCAACGTTTAAGTCAGTAATTGGATTAAGAGAAGAGAATAGTAGATGAAAACTGTAGCTAATAGTGTGTACAAATATAAAGCATCACATACTTTCGTCTGTAGATTGAGACTCCTTATAATGTCATTATTGCGTTATACACGGATATCAAAGTATTAGTACATTTTTCAAAGTTTTCTTAAGAAAGGATATACTATAAAGTGTTCCCACCACCTTTCCTTAAATGAGTGCTTAAATCTCTATAATTTGACAGGCTGGAAGCTTCTAAATGATAATTTGTCAGCAGGATATTCTCTGTCCTTTTCGACATAAACTTCTAAAATAGTACGATATGACAAGTATCTAGGTCTCACTGTAGACCGACCGACCACCACTTAGTCGGGAGATCGCCAGCTCGACCTTATAGAATACAGTCAGCAACTCGTTCTTCGCTCGACCCTTCATTTTGTCGAAGAGGTGCAATATGCCTGATTGACTCTTAGGTCCCATCGGATAGGACGACGAGTCTGATAAATTAGTACTTAGCTTCACACCTAGTTGACAAGTTGTGAAGGATGACCCTATGGAGGTTCGATCGACCCTTCATGTTCGACTGGTGATGTAAAGTCTGCTCGGTCAATCTTACCTTGATCATTTGACTTTGATCTACACGTTAACTAATTTTTTCTACTTTGACCCACTTTTTGAGAGGTCTATCTATCACTGTACAAGAAATATTGATGTAAGTCAATATATCGAATTCGGTGAACAATCCTACTAGTTTGGTTAATGAATTGAACGGAAATTGTGGATGGATTATATTTCTAAAGACTACTAGTACTTTATTGAAAAAAAGATAAAATTAAAGAGCAACTGAAAATATTTATAATTAAAGGGGGAAAATGATAATGAATAATGAAACCTAAGTAAGCGGCGCTGGGTGGACACGTGCATTGTTGAGGCCCCTGATTCCGTGTGTACGAAGGGGCAAAAGCACTAAAATAAAATAATAAACGCAATAAAATACACATAAAAGGCAATTGATCGATTAAAAGAAGGCCAAGAACTGGACGATCGTCGTTGCTGGGTCTCCTCCTCTTTTACTCCCCTTCTTCCTCTTGCTTTTCTCCTTCCGTAGACTCACGTCTATCTACTGGAAGGAAGGCGGAGGGAAGGGGGCGATAGCAACAATAACTTTATCTTTTTCTTCACTATCTGATTTCTCTTTGTTTGCCCTATCTTTGATACCGGTGCTAATATATCGGTGGATATACGGCGCTTTGTTGCTCGGTTAGTTGAGGAATTCTGGTCAGAACGATGAACGAGAAGGCCTCAGTTTCCAAAGAGCTCAATGCCAAGCACAAGAAGGTCAGTATTTTCTTCAGATCATGCCTTGTCTTGTTTCTCACTTTATCTTTTGTGCTTTTGGAGTATAAAGGTGTTGATTTTAAGAAAAATTTGGATCGATTTGACGTCCTGATTGTTGAAAAACGGAAATTGTGAGATCTGCGATTGTGGATGTCATTTCTGTGCTCCTTTTGGTGCTCGTAGTTGCTGGAGATCTGTGAGCTGTCTGATGGGTATTTCTTCGGTGTTCTTTGGTTTCCACTTTAGTACACTGCTATTTTTACGGTGCTATGTGCTCCTGATATGTTGAGGAAAAAGATCTGTCTTTGTGCTTCTCTTCGGAGGATTTGATGGTCTGATCCACTGTAGATTTGAAGATTTTTCATGAATTCTTGATTTGACCTATAGTCCGGAGGTAGATAATCTTGTGGGTTTAAGGAATAACTCAGGTGAACTAGAAAAAGTAGTTTCTATCTTTGGTGCGTTTTTGGATTTGAGTAGTTCAAAATTTTCCCTTCTGATGCTTCGGTTTGTGAAATTAATTCCCATAAAATTATCTCATTGGTGGAACATACTTGGTAAGTTTAAGTTTAGTACTGAAAAAGGATTAAGGATATATGTTAGGGTCTTATTCACTCATCTTAAAGAGCTAATGTGTAAAGAACTAGCTAATATAAAAGGATATTTAGATCTCCATTTGTTTGGTTATAAAATAATATATAGTCACACAAACTGAAAATACATTGTTTAGACAAATATATGCTAACTCGTGGATATTATTGTGAACTTCTCTGAAAATAAATATGACCATAACAGGGCATAGAACTTGAGTTTTGGATTTAGATGAAGTAATTGAAATGCGTGGAAACAGGTAGGAAATGAACAGAAAGAAATTGGAAACGAATATATTTATTACTTGGTTAATTGTGAATCAAAAGTAAGATTATTAACTTTGTACATAAATCACTATTTAAAGAAGATCTTATTAGTTATTAAAAAGTTCTTGTTGGTTACTGTTTTAATCATCATACATCAGTAACGGCTATAGGGTAATCCATGCTGAAGGAGTCAAGAATATCACCTAATTCTGTGTGGATGAAGTTTCATAGCTAAGATGGAAATTTTGGTGGGTATGAAAAATTGGACAAAAAAAAAACAATATATAACCGGTTTAGTCCTTGATAAGCTGACAAGTTGACGTTCTGAAGTTTAATCCTTGAATTTGTCAACTCTATATTTCTCTCCCAAAATTTGATTGTTGGTAGAAGTTGATGAAGTATCCACAATCAAGACACTTCAGCCATTTTGGGCGATTTTGTCTTTACAACTGTTCTGGATTTAAGTAATCAAACTCATAAGGGTAGATATAGAATAGAATATTGATAAGTCAAGCACACAAATCTCATTTCTCCAATGATGGATTAGAAAAAATCGATCACAAGAAGTTCAACACCCATGACAAAAGATGAGGATGAAATTCCCTTTCTTAGCATTAGTCATCCTGCTAGGAATTATAGGATAATTTTTCAAGTGCTTGTTATGCCATATGACCTTATGGTTGTGTGTGATCCCTCAACCTCTATGCTGCTAGCCTGCTACTGCAACTTGACAAAAGTTCTCATAAACATATAATTTTGAAGGCCATTACATCTAGGATGTTGAGGAAACATGGGGAGAGAACATTTATATTTGCAAATATATTGGCAGTCAAAAAGAATAAAATACAATTATATTTCTTGTGTGGTCCTGCTTTTGAGTCTGGTCTTCTCTGAGATGGTAGCTCGTTGCTTATCTTTGGTTCATGATAATGGTTTGACACTGTTAAAATTCATTGTCCTTTTGTTTAGACTTTCTGTTGATGTGGTTCATTATTTTATGTTCCTTTGGAATGCAATCGTCCAGTAATCTTTAGTCATTGAATAGTATTTGTCTTGCTTGCATAAAGCTTAGTGGTGACAGGCAAACTTTTGTAGTATATTCATTTTGGGTACTTGTGGATAATTCAAGCTGGCCCCACTTCAATAATCTTAAGAGGTAGCTCTACTGTTCGGTTGTATGTAGTTCATATTTATCTTATTGTTTATAAGGTTTCTCAGAGTTTTCCCCAATTTTTTCGCTTCTAGTATAGTTCAATTTCTTGTAAGCAAGTTTTTTTGGTAGTTTGCTTGCTATTAGAATAAAGTTATATGTAATATTGCCGTGGAACTACTATTCTAGAACTCAATGATTGCATAACTTTTGATATCACACTTCTAGATTTGCTAAGGGGCATTTTTTTCCTCCTTTTTGTTTTCATGTAATTTCAGATGCTTGAGGGACTTATGAAGTTGCCAGAAAACAGGGAATGCGCTGATTGTAAAGCTAAGTAAGTGGTGGAGGAGACAAAACCTTCATGTTTTTGTTGCTCAATCATAGAAGAAATTTAGCAATGATCTCAATGGTGATAGTGGTTGTTGGAAGACCACCACCTTAACTTCTCAAGAGCAATTACAGTATAACAGACAATTGACATATAGATTGTTTCATCAGTGCTAGTATCATAGGAAAAAAGCTATAGAAAACTGTACATGTTATAGACATATTTGTTGTGACCTGATGAGCATAAGAAATTGCTGCATATTTACTAGCATGGCTCTTCATCAGTATCAACAGTAGCAATTGAGTGCTTGGTTTTATATATTACATTCTTATTGTAATTTTAGAATAATTTTTCAATTTGTTATTCCTTGTTGTGTAAAAAATGTCATAGAATTTATTAAGCTATTTCTATAGTTAACTTTTCCAATTTAACTTGTTTTTCCTATCTATTTGCATGTAATATGCATATTCAGGTTAACTTTTCAATTTGAAATTTCTGGATGAGAGCAGCTCTAATCCTCTGATTTTCTGGGATACTAATGTTAATACTATCTACAACTTGGAAGATCTAAATGTAGAATGAATCAACTTGTTCATTTAGTTCTTGTCTATAGTACTTTCTTCTGTGTTCATGTTTTTACATTTTTCTGTTTGAAGTTAATGTTTTTCCTAGTGACAAACTTCATTCAGTTAATATTTTGCATGAAATAAACCTTACTCTTGTCACATAAACTTATTGAAACGGGAACCAGCTGTGAGATGTGTCATGATTGCCATTGATACTGATGTGTGCTTTAGTGGTCTTCATTCCAATCAGTTCCAGCCTATGTTTTGCTTTTGTAAATTTGTTGTAGGACCCATGTCATTTTGAGATCAATTGCCAACAAATATATTTGTTTAAAGCCATTGAAAGAATTAAAATTGGATCACGCCACCATGTTTTTTCAAGCCATCAGTCTTATTTTTCAGGTTTTTGGTTCCATTATTGCCTGGCATTTATCGTAGAGTTAAGCATCAATAAATGAAATCCTGTTTTTTTTTTTCCTTTTCCTTTTTGGCTGTGTGTGTGTGTGTGTGTGTGTTTTGTTTTTGTGTACATGTTGCAACAGCTTTAGAGATCCATCATCCAATTATGTTCCAATCCTCCTTTTTTTTAAAAAAAAATATTATTAAACTGTTAAACCTTTCTGCTGCTCTGATTTTGGTTTGTCATCTTGCAGAGGTCCTAGATGGGCTAGTGTTAATCTTGGAATCTTTATATGCATGCAGTGTTCTGGAATACATAGAAGTTTGGGAGTACACATATCAAAGGTCTTGTGCAGTTTCTTTTCACGTGGTTTGATTAACTTTTTAAAAACATTTCTTTCTATAATATTGAGATTTGTTTGTGCTAAGACTCTTGATTGGTTCATGATTCTTTTACAGGTCAGATCTGCTACGCTTGATACATGGCTGCCAGAGCAGGTTACATTTATTCAATGTAATTACTGTCTAACTGTATGGTTTGCATTATTCACATTTTACTACTGAAGACAATTTTATATTGAACTCTACTTGTTTTCTTCTTTTAGCTATGGGAAATGAAAAATCAAACAACTACTGGGAAGCAGAACTTCCTCCAAACTATGACAGAGTCGGAATTGAAAATTTTATTCGTGCTAAGTATGGGATTTATGTACTTTATTACTTCAGTTCATTTGCTTACATAAATGAATTGTCATATGATTTTCTCAGATTAGCTGATTACCTAAAAGTACTTGAATAACAATGTTCTTATTGCCAGATATGATGATAAAAGATGGGTACCTAGGAATGGACCATCGAAATCACCTTCAAATGCACGAGAAGAGAGGACAGCTGAATCTCCACAGAGGCACTTTGACAACAAAGTGAGTTCGAGAGAGGAGCAACTTAACAATGCACAGCTTAATGCCAAAAAAACTACCCCAGCAACACCTAAGCTACCCAGTCAGGTGAAGTAATCTGAACTATTGTTTGAGCTATGGAAGCTTTATGTACAAGTATGCTATTACATTTGGGATCTTCTTTTGCAAGTACAATATGTATATGATAGATTGATTACTGTTTGTTTTATTCTCATACTCTTGTAAGTATAATCCTGATACTTCTAGTGACATTTGCCACCCTAATGAGTCTGTATAATCTTAGGCTTTTGATTCTTAATTCTAAATATTAAGGAAAATTGAGGGCAGCTGAATTGGACACTAAACTGACCGGATGAATAATGCTGTTGTTCGAATTGGGTTTTGTCAGCGTATCGTGGTTTGCTGTGTATTATAAATATGTGATATTGTTTCCTTGTCCACACACACACACAGATGTACACACTTGACTTATCTTCATATTTACAATTAGTTAGTGTCTATCATCACCATATTAAGTCATCAACATTAAAAGTATTTGTCCTAACTATTTGAGCCGTGTACAAACTTATCTCTCCACTAAGTTCTATGTTAAGCTATGCCACCAATGATTTTCAAAACCAGTAAGTCATTTGTTATTACATCAATTTCTATTTGATGCCCCTCTATCTGTATATCTTCTACTCTAAGGTTGGATTTACTTTGGTGAAAGGTAGAGGGGGAAGGCGAGGGGAAGACCCAAAATTACACATAGAGCTCCATCAGTCTTGTATATTTTCCTCCTTTTACCAGATGCACGTGCCACTGTGGAAATAAGTTTTTTCTTAAATTTGTTTATGTTTATTGAGCAGAATTAGTCTGACGATGTGATTTTGCAAAAATCTGAAGATACTTCACACAAGATGAATATTTTGGCAGTTTTTAAAATGTTTTCTTGTTTATTCTTCCTATTTCAAGAACCCCCTAGCAGTCAAAAGGAGTATATTAGAATCATTACAAGTGATTTCCTGATTTGATCTTGGCTGGTGGCGATACTCATTTGCCTTCTCTCTCTCTCCTCTAGCTTGTGTTCTTCAAGATATTACTTTGTTAAGCACAACTTTTCTATCTCATCATTTTTAAGTTACAACTGTTCTATTATGTATGTTCACTCTATCTGTGTTCTGCATTATTTCTGAAATTTATCTTAACATACTTCATGTTATCAACAATACCTATGGAGAGCTGCCTAACAAGCATGTTGATTGCCATGGTTTGATGGAGTAACAGGTATCCACAGTGACAAAAGTTGAGCCTTCTGTGCCCAAGGGTGGCTCTTCACAATCTCCAGAGTCTGCACCAACCAATGCAGATGTACCACCAAAAGTTAATACACCAGCACCACCACCAAAAGTTGATACCTCAGTGCCACCTGCAAAAGCTGATTATGTAGCTGATCTTCTCAATATTTTTACAATAGAGACACCTACTGCAAATGGCTCAGACTCATCTTCCAAGGATGATAATTCATGGGCAGGATTCCAATGTATGTGTTTGAGTTTTTTTTGAAAGGTTGTCAAGGTGCTTTGTGATATACAGATAGTGACACAAATCAACTCTTTAAAGCTCTTTTGAATTAGTGCTCCTATGGTTTATCCGTTCAGCTTCTGTGATGCTTCTTCATAACTGTATGATGGTACTTTTGGTTTTATGTTTACTTACGGTTTTAATGCACCATGTATCCAACAGCTGCTGCGATGACAACTTCTGCGACCCAAACAGGTAGTTCAAAACCAGTGGAAAATAAACCTGCAGTGGGAATTCAAGATTTATTCAAAGAGTCTCCTGTCCTGACACTATCTTCAAGTCCAGCCAAGGCTCATGCGAATGTAAAAAGTGACATTATGAGCCTTTTTGAAAAGGTTACTTGTGTGTTCTGCATATATTATTTTGAATTTTATTCATCTGTTTTCGTATACTCAAGTTTCTCAGTAATCTGCATGCTTCTTGGCTAGTATAAATTAAGAATTTATTATTGTTTTGATAGATAAGACACATGAAAGATTAAATGCTAAATTAGAATCTCGGTGGAAAACAGTAAAAGTGAAAGGTTTAGGCTTAGTAGAGTAAATACAGAATATATAGAATTTAAGTTTAACAATACTAAACGTAATGAAATAATTGTTAAGATAGGAGATGACGAGTTGTCTAGAACTGAGAGCTTTAAGTATTTATGATTATTTTTGTAAAACGATGGAGGGATTGAAAGAAATGTCTTACATAGAATACAAGTAGAATGGTTGAAATGGAGGTTAGCGTCTGGTGTTTTATGTGATCGTAAAGTATCTCTAAAACTTAAGGGAAGTTCTACAAAATGACAGTTAGACCTGCTATGTTCTATGACTTTGAATGTTGGGCTATGACTCGGGTACATGAGCAGATGAAAGTTGTAAAGATGAGGATGTCAAGGTGGATGTGTGGACATATGAGGATGGACAGAATAAGGAATGAGCATTAGAGAGAATCGAAGTTGCATCTGTTAAGGAAAAACTTTGAGAGATACGTTTAAGATGGTATGAACATGTACTTAGACGACCAATAAATGTTCCAGTTAGACAATGTGAAACTATGACAAATACGCACATCAAACAAGGGAGAGGAGGAATACCAAAAAAGACTTGTTAGTAATAATAAAATAAGATAAAATTTATTTAAATATAGATTATGATATACTAGGGGATAGAGTATAATGGCGTAGAAGGATCCATATAACTGACCTCACATAGTGGGATAAGGCTTGATTGTTGTTGTTGTTGTATCCCCATGCTTACTGTGCGCACAAAAGTGCAGTATCCATAGATAAATGCAAACCACAAAATTGAGTTGAGTGTTTTCATATGTTTTCCATGTTTTTATCTTTAAATGGTTCAGTCATCTTTGTAGGGAAGTTGAATCATGGGGCATATGTGTTGTACTTTGTTATAGAACTCTTTGAATAACTCAATATCAACGAACTAAACTGTGGCAATTTTACCACCTAAATAGTTAAAGAGTATTGCCATCTTCCTGCCACTACAAGTTTAACTAAAGATTATGATTACTCTATTGTATATGTAATAATGTACACTCACTAATATTCTCTATTTCTTTTTCAGTCAAATATAGTTTCACCATATTCCATTCACCAGCAACAGCTTGCATTTCTTTCCCAGCAGCAAGCTCTTCTGGCAGCTGCTAAATCTGGTGTTCGTCCTGTATTATCTGGAATTTCTAATCAATCAGCTGGGACAGCCTTGATTGCACCTCATATGAATGCCATTCCTCAAAATTGGCCAAACTTAGGTCATCAAACCCCAGGAATAACCCCACTAGATAATCAGAAAAGTTCCAATCATTTTCTGGTAGTGCCCTGATTCATTACTTGCTAATGCAACAGATAATTGGTTATAACCCTTCCTTTTTTACTCTGCAGACTGGGATTGCAGCACAAAGACATCCTTCAGTGAACTACAACAATATTCAAAAACCCGGGTAATTGACCACCTTCATTTTTCCCTCCAGTTGATCTCCCAATTTTTATTTCTGTCAGAGAATGTTGATTACCTGGTTTGATTGATTCTGCAAGTATTTTGGCCTCGATGTGAGTTTTTGTTTCCCAAATCATCTGGGATGGTTTATAATTTAATACAAAAACTAAGGGTGCACTTGGTTCCCAGAAGGGAATGATAGAAGTGGGGCATGGGAATGGAAAGGTTTCCATACCCCCCATTTTGCTAAGTAATGACCCATTCCTATGTTTGGGGGATTGATTCCGTGGGACCCATCACTATTTATCCAAACCAACCACCATAATTCCATTCCCATTCCCCATTCCCATTTCGTCCAACCAAGCACCCCCTAAGTCTTGCGTCTTGGCTACTTTGTTGGATATTAGTGGTTTTTGCAAATTATGATGTTTGTACCAGTATTGTTTTCACTGTGTTTTTTCCTGCTCTGGTTCTCTTGTGGTTATCAAGCCATGTAATGTCAATGGTGCCAATTGTACCATTCTCGTACAGAAACAAGATACTTAAGCTAGAAGATTGATCAATATTTTGGTCTGCATTTTAGGTTGTTTGTGGGATATCTTTAATCGCATCAAGCCTGATTGTTTAATCTTGGATCCTCCGTTCATCGTTTAGCTCAACTTGCGCAATTCATATTCATTGTCTGATCACAATCTATTCCTACCTCAGGATGCACCATGCAGGGGGGCCTTCAGCAGTGAATGGAGTAACCAAAGCTGTTGCATCTTCGTCTCCTGCGACGTCTAATAAATCTGGAAAAGACTACGACTTTTCTACCTTAACCCAAGGGATGTTCTCCAAACATTGAAGTTTATTCTCAGAAGTTCCATGGTTGCTATCTTTATATTGCACTCGAGTTGAATTCCAGGTGGTCTGGAAGCTCTTGATGGGGCAATTTGCTGCCACCTCTTTAGCTTTCATTTGTATGAATTATGCCCCATTTCAGATGTTTCTTGTAGTGTGCATTGCCAAATATTAGATTCAGCAACAACAAAAAAAAGTTCTTCCCATCCAAATACATGTTCATCTAATAAGTCACATTGTGTTGAAGATTATTTAACTAGCCTGTCAGCATCTGTAAATACATTACATTTTCGTCAGCACAGACGCATTTATGTTAGAATTCTTATAATTTTTCAAAGTGGCTATCTCGTTTCGTTCTGGATGCTTATCCTGCATTGTCAAGGAAATATCGTGACTACACTTCCTTATTCCAAATCCATTTTTAAGTAGGCAAATTTATTAACTTAAAAATTTTAATTAAATTAAATTAATCCTATATGTTTATAATTAAATAAAATTAATCCTATATGTTTAGTTGAGGACGATGGATTTAAAAATTGAAGAAAATTTTAGTTTTTTTAATATTTATTTCATGGAAAAAGATGATCATGCGGAGGCTCGAGCCGGATTCTACTGAGCGGCTGACAAGAGCAGGGCCCTACTGTACAGTCGGTGACTATGTTGAACCGCTTAACTAAGTTTGCTAAATATCCATTTCACTTATGTTACTTTGAAAATTATCAAATCATATATGGGATATCGATTTTATTCTTAGCCTTTTCCCTCATGGCTGTCGTGTGCATTTGAACTGTAAGAGAAATTTGAATCACGTCGATATCTCTTTACGACGGGCATCTGAACCAACACCGATGGTCGACAATGGTGCAACTTTTTCGTCAAATCTAAACACCATGTCTTTTCCAACATTGACGTGTTTCGACAGTTTGCAACACTGTGCAGCAACAATTCAACGAAGACAAACAACACTCCTCTCGACCATCTCCGACTGCAAAACACAGGTATGTTCTTTTTCCCTTTTTTTTTTTTTTTTTTTTGTTTTTTTTGTTTTTTTTGTTTTTTATCAGTGCTCAAATCTTCATGTAGGGTGAATTCCAACCTCAATCAATCGACCAATCAATTGGTGATGCCCAATCGATTGACCGATCGATTGGAGATGCTTTTGTGCTTGCGATTTAGGCTCCCAATCGATCGACTGATCGATTGAGCTTCGGTTCAATCGATCGGCTGATCGATTGACCTCCCTTGACTTTCTTAACTGAAGGTCAAGGGTTCCCAAATCCAACATCCGATCAACTATGACATGTTGGAACTCCTCATGTCTAGCATTCGGTCAACCTTGACATGCTAGGACTTTTTCACCAAGTGTCCGGTCAATCCTTTGACCCACTTGGACTTTTCTCCTAGTGCCAAGTGACCGGTCAACCTTTACCCACTTGGACTTACTGTCTCGTGCCAAGTGTCTGATCCTCCATGACCCACTTGGACTTCCTTCCACCAGATGTTCGATCCCATCTGTATTTCCTTGTGCCAAGTATCCGATCACTCTTTTGACCTACTTAGACTTCCCAATAACAGGTGTTCGGCCAACCTTGACCCACCTAGATTTTCACGTGCATGACTTCACTCACTTGATCTTTCTATCTTCCTAGCTTCATTCACTAGGACTTTCCATCTGTCTAGCTTCACTCATCAAGACTTTCACCTAACTTCACTCACTAGAATTTT
Source organism: Zingiber officinale (assembly GCF_018446385.1). Lineage (NCBI taxonomy): Eukaryota > Viridiplantae > Streptophyta > Magnoliopsida > Zingiberales > Zingiberaceae > Zingiber > Zingiber officinale. The sequence goes on along the minus strand of NC_055991.1, from coordinate 26,036,877 downwards.
CACCTAGCTTCACTCACTAGGATTTTTCCACTGTCCGGGTTCACTCACCGAGACTCTCACCTGCTTGACTTCACTCATTAGTACTTTCGCCTAGCTTCACTCACTAGGATTTTCCCTTCTGCCAGCCTTCATGTTGGGCTTGCATTTGTCTAACCTCCAGTTAGGACTTTTCTAGTCAAGTAACTGGTCATTCTTGACCTATTTGACTATTCTTCACATCAAACTGGTCAAACATTGACCAGAGGGGAATTGCACAAATAATCTTCCTAATCGGACTATTGCACATGTAATATCCATATATTGTCAAATATCGAAACTCACACATCAAGACTCAAGCTTGATCCAACTCAAGCTTAGTCAACTTGGTTAACCCTGACTCAGGGATATCCAACCCCAATCGATTGAAAAGATTGATTTTGGCTGCATAAGTATGATTTCAACACTTTAAGTCATTTATAGTCTCGTTAATCATTCCTAAACCCTTGGAATATATTTATATACATTTAAGGGTAATATTTTTGTTGAAACAAGAATGGTTTGGTTAAAAGTAGACTAAGTTGAAGTTTAGGTTGAGGTTTACATTCAAATGTTCATAATTGAATCTCAAAACTTTAAGTTTTGGATTTCCTAAAGGTTTAGGGATCCCAAGTCATTGTTGGTGCAATGACAGAAGTTTGGAGCATGTCTTTAGGGGAGTCACTCTTTAAGGACATGAAAGTTATTTTGTTTAAACATATTAGAAGATGGTTAATCTTCGTTAGATAAAATGCTCTAGGATGAACATTGTGAGGTGGTTCAATGCTCAAGGGTGAGCATTTGATACAATGAAGGGTATGAGACATTCATTGTCGTGTTATGAATAACATGTGAAGTTGTAAACAACGTATGAGTAACTCTTCAGGGGGAGAATTTTTGAGGTGTGCCAAAGGAGGAGAATGTAGGATTTAAGTTAGACATTCATTATCCATAGGGGGAGTTTGCCCTCTAGGAAAGGGAGAGAATGAAGGAAACCCTCATTCATGCTTTGACATGTAGAAGTTGAGGCTATGGGACAAGCCTAACTTAAAGGTATTATCAAACATCAAAAACTAGGAGATTATTGGTGCAATATTCCGTTGTCAAGGTTGACCAATTTGACTAAACTTGAGTTGGCTCAAGCTTGAGTCTTGATATGTGAGTTTTGATATTTGACAATATATGGATATTACAGGTGCAACAGTTCAATTGGGGAGATTGTTGGTGGAATTCTCCTTTGGTCAAGGTTTAACCAGTTTGATGTGAAGAAGAGTCAAGTAGGTCAAGGTTGACTGGTTACTTAACTAGAAAAGTCCTAACTGGAGGTTAGGTAAAGGGAAGTCCAACGGGAAAGTTGGCAGAAGGAAAAATCCTAGTGAGTGAAGTTAGGTGAAAGTCCTGGTGAGTGAAGCTAAGCGGGTGAAAGTCTCCATGAGTGAAGTCGGGCAGTGAAAAATGTTGGATCGTGAAAATGCTGGGGGGATGAATAACATTCGTTGAAAATCGTTATCGAGTAAGCAGCGAAAATAAAATATGAAAGCAACACCAGAACAATACGAGAAGTTTTTACTTGGTTCGGAGCCTTCGGCGACTCCTACTCCAAGGCCAGGTCCCACAGACCTATCGATGGGCAATCTACTAAAAATATCTTCCGATGCCCCCAGAAGAGAGAGTCGAGTACACAAGAATTAGGTTAAGTGCAATAAACTGCACTTACCCTTTTATAGAAATTAAGTACAGAAAAATAACTGTTACCAACACTCTTATAGGAATGAAAATGATGTGCTTCGTGTTGATGTCTATCTGCCGGGCGTGATTGGAACTTCTTGGATCAGTCGTCAGGCTTAGCAGCTTCTTGGTAGTGTCGTAGCAGCAACAAGAAGCAATTGGAGGCTCAACGGTGTGCACAATAGCTCGTATGTTCTTGTTATTTCAATGCCTCCTCGAAACTGCCTTATGTAAGGCTTGGTTTGGCCAACCCTAGCTTGGGCTCCCAGCTTGGCTTGACCGGCCACCTTAAGGTGGGTAAGAAGTTAGGTTTAGGTGGATATAAGACTTTATTAATAAGAGGCTACGACAGGGACCGAGAGGAGGAATTGATTTTGGTCTCTCGATGAACTTGAGCTTCCCGTGTTCGCCCCGAACACCCAACTCGAGTTCATCAATAATAACTCATACAACTAAAGAATTATTATTGAACTACCGCACAAATCCCATGTTACTATATGGGCTCCTTCTTATCATGAGTGTGTTAATCTCCCTGTGTTTAAGATATCGAATGTCCACTAATTAAATGAGTTACTGACAACTCACTCAATTAATATCTAACTCCAAGAGTAGTACCACTCAACCTTATTGTCATGTCGGACTAAGTCCACTTGCAGGATTTACATGACAATCCTTATGAGCTCCTCTTGGGGGCATCATCAACCTAGATTGCTAGAGCACAGTTTCCTTCTATAATCAACAACACACACTATAAATAATATTATTTCCTAACTTATCGGGCCTCTTGATTTATCGAACTAAATCCCACCCACTGATAAATTAAAAAAATAAGTACTAATATATGCGCTTGTTATTAGATCAGGATTAAGAGCACATACTTCCATAATAACAAAGGTCTTATTCTTTTATGCAGTCAGTATAAAAAGAAACTACCTTAAATGGTTCTGCTCAATACACTCAGAGTGTACCAGTGTAATTTTATAGTCAAGATAAACTAATACCAAATTACACTATGACTTATTCCAATTGTTTGTTCCTATCCATCTTAGCCGTGAGCTATTATTTATAATTTATAAGGAACTGATACATGATCTTCTGTGTGTGACACCACACACCATGTTATCTATAATATAAATTAATTGAACAACTACACTTAGCATATAAATGTAGACATTTGACCAATGTGATTTTTTATTTCAAAATAAATGTTTACAAAAAGCTAGACTTTTAGTATACACTTTAACAGAAGCAACTTATCACGTTACATCATATTATGACATTCTTTGAGAAGCCTCCTCCTATCATGGTTCTGACACGGTACAAGTAGGCAACAGTTCAGGTTTGCTGATTGCTCAGCTTGGAAACACATTTTTTCATTCTTTTAGTCGGCTCTTTTCCATGCGCAATACACTTCATGTTCCTTCTATTACTAACAATTTAATCTTAGTTGGCCAATTTGCTCTTAAGAATAATATGTTCTTTGAATTTCACCCTCATTATTGTCTTGTGAAGGATCCCACAACCAGAACCACTCTACTTAGAGGAGAAATTAGAGATGATCTTTATTATCTTCAACCTACATCCGCCAAAGCTTTAATTGGAGAATGCTCAAATAAAACCTCTTGGCATGCACGAGTTGGCCATCCATCTCTACGTCTTGTTCAAGAAATCATTAATTGGTTTAACTTACAGACGTCTTTGTCATCCTCATCTCATTCTTGCGAAACATGTTTGAAAGTAAAAAGTCACAAATTATGATATTTTTCTTCTTCTCATACGTCTAGTTTTTCTTTAGAAATAATACTCTGATAGTTGGGGTCTTGCTCCTATTTTGTCAAATCAAGATTTTCTTTATTATGTGATTTTTATTGATGACTTTATCAAGTTTACTTGGGTATTTCTCATGAAATGAAAATCCGATCTTTTTGATATCTTTTGTCAATTTCAAAGATATGTATAACGTTACTTTGACCGTAAAATACCCTCTCTCCACTTTGATTGGGGTGGAGAATATCAATCACTTTATCGTCATCTAAACTCTTCGACATCCTTCATCGAGTCACATGTGCTCATACTCCCAAACAAAATGGCTCCTCAAAGAGGAAACATCATCATATAATCGAAAACACCTTAGCTCTTCTCAATGATGCATCAGTTCCACTTAAATTTTGGGATGATGCAGTTCAAACTGTAGTTTATCTTATTAATCATCTACCTACTCCATTGCTTCAACATAAATGTCCTATGGAAAAACTTCACAATTAGCCTCCCAACTACACCTTCTTACGTATCTTCGATTGCACATGTTATCCATGGCTATGACCCTACTCTAAACATAAACTAAATCCTCGTTCTTAATAATGTATTTTCCTTGGTTATAGTAATTTACACCATAGATATCGTTATCTATATATACTGACAGGGCGTATATATATATATATATATATATATATATATATATATATATATATATATATATATATATATATATATATATATATATATAGATGATATGCTCTCTATTTGTTTTTGCAACAACAACAACAACTATATATATATATATATAGATGATATGCTCTCTATTTGTTTTTGCAACAACAACAACAACTCTATCTTTAAACGGTAGTATCTTCTTAACACCACCTAATATCCCATCCAAATTACTACAGTTTCTTCATCTAATTAGACACATTGGAGATGAAAGAGGAGATTACATCCTAGGTCCTGCTCCAGAACTCTCCGTAAACTCTCCTAGATCATCAAAATCACCCCAAGCGACTACTCCATTAAGAGCATAGTATACTGATAATATAAAAGGAACAATATTATGGAACCTATTTAGTGTCCAATCTCGGATGCCTCACCAGCTATGGATGATATGCTCTCTAACTTTGGATCATTAGCTAATACAAGTTCATCATCAAAATCACCATGTCAGCCTACTTTCTCGTTATCATCAACAAGTGATTCAGATAATGATCCTCCTCAACGCATGCTTCCCTTAAGTGACATATATGCACATTTCCTAGCAATGACAACTTAACATCCCCTTCCATGAGCTTTAGTGGTCTCTTCAAAATCTATTGAACCAACTTGTTTTGCACAAATGAACAAGGATCCAAATTGGCATAGTGCAATGGCTACAAAATTTGATGCACTTCTTCACAATGGAATATGGAGTCTAGTTCTGCACACTCCCTCCATGAATGTTGTAGGCTCTAAATATGTATTCTATCTTAAGAATTGAGCTGATAGTTCTCTTGAACGACACTTGTAGCAAAAGGATTTAGTCAACAACCAGGTATTAACTTCAATAATACTTTTAGTCTAGTCATCAAAATTACACCTGTTAGACTATTGGTATTAATAACTGTTAGTTCTAATTGACCTGTACGACACTTAGACATTTCAAATGTGTTTCTTCATGGTCATCTTGAGGAAATTGTATTTATGGAGCAACCACTCGGGTTGATTTATCCACAATTTCCATCACATGTTTGTCAACTCAAGAAATCCTTATATGGTCTTTGACAAGCTCCTCGTGCATTGTTTCATAGATTATCTAATTGGTTACAAGCTCAAGGATTTTCTGGATTAAAAACTAACTCGTCTCTATTTCACAAATATAATGATGGATCTATAATATTTTTTCTTATTTATGTGGATGACATCCTAATAATCGACAATGATCACAAGGATATCATGACCTTAATTGTTGGTGCAACATCCCTCAGGTCAAGGTTGACCTGGTTGACCAAGCTGAGTCTTGGTTTGAGTTTAGATGTTTGACAATAAGAAATTGACTGAAGAAGAGTCAAGTAGGTCAAGGTTGACCGGATACTTGACTGGGAAGTCCTAACTGGGATGTTAGTGTTGGTGCAACCTTAGGTCAAGGTTGACCTGGTTGACCCGACTCGAGTTGACTTGACTCGAGTTGTATTTTGATGTTTGACTTGGGAAGATTGTTGATGCAACCTTAGGTCAAGGTTGACCTAGTTGAGTTGCATGTTGATGTTTGACACTCGTGAGAGAGTTCTATTCTTGATGTGGGACAAGAATAGATGTTTGGGAGATTATTGGTGCAACCGTAGGTCAAGGTTGACCTGGTTGACCTGATTCGGGAAAAGTCCAAGTATGGAGACTTGGCACGGAAAAGTCCAAGCAGGGAGCTTGGCACTGGAAAAGTCCAAGTATGGGGACTTGGCACGGAAAAGTCCAAGCAGGGAGCTTGGCACGCGAAAAGTCCAAGTATGGAGACTTGGCACGGGGAAAGTCCAAACAGGGAGTTTGGCACGGGGAAAAATCCTAGTGAGTGAAGCTAGGTGAAGGTGAAAGTCCTGGTGAGTGAAGCCAGGCATTCGGGAAATCCTGGTGAGTGAAGCCAGGTGAAAATCCTAGTGAGTGAAGCTAGGTGAGTGAGAAAGTCCTAACTGGGATGTTAGGCAGTGTGGAAAGTCCTGGTGAGTGAAGCCAGGCAGTGGGAAAGTCCTAACTGGGATGTTAGGCAGTTGGAAAGTCCTGGTGAGTGAAACCAGGCAAGGGAAAATCCAGATGGATCAGGGATGATCGGACTTCTGGTGTTGGAAAGTCCAAGTAGGTCAAGGGAGTGATCGGATACTTGGCACGAAGAGGAAAATCCAGATGGATCAGGGATGATCGGACATCTGGTGTGGAAAAGTCTAAGTGGGTCAAAGGGATTGACCGGACACTTAGCGGGGAGTGCTAGCAGGTCAAGGGAGTGACCAGATGCTAGGGATGAAGTACCAAGAGGTCAAGGTTGACCGGATATTGGTTTGGAAGTCTTGGGACTTGGTTTGGGCAAAAACCAAGCTCTGGATCGGTCACCAGACCGATCCAGTGATACCTTGTTTTCTCTGATCGGTCTGGTGACCGATCAGATACCGAACAGAAGCTCTCTGTTCGGTTACTGATCGGTCTGGTGACCGATCAGTAAGAAAACAGAGGCGAAAAGAAAGGCAGGCTGATCGGTCCACAGACCGATCAGGCCATGTCCTGATCGGTCTGTGGACCGATCAGTGACGAGCAACGCGAGAAGGAAAGGAAGGGGATCGGTCTGTGGACCGATCCACCTCTTCCCTGATCGGTCTGTGGACCGATCCACATGGAGCCTGATCGGTCTGTAGACCGATCCAGGCACTAGCCGTTGCGTCGCAACGGCTAGATTTCTTCTGTGTTTTCTTCGCTTTCTTCGCAGGTTATAAAAGGAGGGCTGCTGCTGCGAGCCTCCTTCTTCCTCTCCTTGATTCTTGCCTCTGATTCTTGCTGCACTTGAGCTTTGCTGAGCTCTCTGATTCGTGAAGCTTCGTGTGAGCTTCCCCGGCTGGTCAGCTGCTGCTGTTCTTCCGTGAAGTTGCTGCTTCGTCAACGGAAACCAGTTGAAGGCAAGCAAGGTGTTTTACATTCATATTGTTTGTATTTCTTGCTGTTTTTCTGTACTCCATTCTTGCTGTTGCAAGAAAGATTGTGGCGAGGTTTCTCCACCCAGAAGGAGTATATATATTAGCCGGTTCTCCGGGGACTCATCCACCGACGGATTGGTAGGCTTCGTCCACCTTACGGACACGCCGAGGAGTAGAAGTTCATCTCCGAACCTCGTTACATCGGTTTGTTTTTCTTCTCCTTAGTTTCTTCCTTGTATTTCCGCTGCGACTAACTCGACATTGTAGAAAGAATCGAACGAATTTGGGGTCGGCTATTCACACCCCCCCTCTCTAGCCGTACAAAGGATCCTAACAAGTGGTATCAGAGCGAGGTCGCTCTTCATCGGATTCACACCCGTGGGAGCACAAGCGCTAGAGATGGATCAATTCGGAGAAGACATCACCATTCCACCCTTCTACAACGACAACTTCGCATATTGGAAGGTAAGGATGATGTATTTTCTTAGGACTAATATGTGGAATTGGTTTTGTGTACAAGAAGGGTTTACTCCTCCAATGGATAAAGAAGGAGAGCCTCTAGAGAAGAACAAGTGGACAAAGGAACAAGTCCATCAATCAACGATCAACAATGAGGTAACTAAAACAATTGAATTTTCATTACCTACTAATATTTTGCGTAAGATAGGTGAATACAACAATGCCAAGGAGTTGTGGGATAACTTGGCCAAGTACCATGAGGAGAGTTCCACTTCAAGCCATGAAGAGGAGCCTAGTGAGCCAAGTAGCTCACATCATGGAGGGAGCGAGTTGGGAGTTGAGGGCTACTCAACATCCAAGGAAGAAGAGGAAGTGAGTTCTTCTTCAAGATCGGAGCACGAAGAAGAAGCTTCTACCTCCGGGAGGGATGAAGAAGAGAACATCCATTCATCCTCAATCCTAGGTAACTCAAACACTTTAAGTTCAAGTAAATTGCATATAATGTGTTTTGAGTGTAGGGAATTTGGGCACTACAAGAGTAAGTGTCCAAAGAGGGTAAGAAAGACTCCACCGGCGCCAAAGGTCAAGGAAGCCGGAGTCCCGAAACGCAAGGGCAAGGAGCACATCGTGTGCTTCCAATGCAAGCAAAGGGGACACTATAGGAGCCATTGTCCGAGGGGGAGGAAACCTCGCAAGGACAAGAGATCGAGCACATCGATAGGGGGAGCTAAGGCAAACCCTAAGGTAACTTTTAAGGCTCATTCGTGCAATTCTAGTAGGATACATGCTAGTAATTTTATTGCATTAGTCAATAATGATAAGCATGTTAACCTTAGGAATCAATATATGTGCTTAGGTGCCAAACATGTGAGCCTAGATAAGGATAACACTAGGAAGGCTAACCCTAGGATCAACCCATCTAAGGCTAAGGATAACCTAGGTAGGAATCCTAAATCAACTAGACATATGCCTAGGAATACCTCAAGGAAGAGTGATAAATCAAAAATTGAGGTATTAGAGAAGGAGAATCAAGTCTTGAAGTCAAGACTTGATACTTTGGAAAAGACTCTTAAGAATTTGGAGAAGTCATCTCTAGGCTCTAAGAGTCAAAAACCAATGTCCAAGGACAAGAAAGGTTTGGGTCACAAACCTAAGTCCCAAGTGGTCAAGCCCACTTACCACAATGTTCCATTTGATTATGGAACAAAACCTAGGGCTAGGAAGACCATTACCAAGGTCACAAGGGGAGTCACCCCTATAGTTGACCTTGATGAGACCCAAATGACCAAGGCTTTAAAGCCTAAGAGGGTCATTAGGAGGGTTGCTAGGGAAGTTATCCCTAGTGAATATTTAGTGAACCCAATGAGCTCAAATAGGTATTGGGTTCCTAGGAGCATCTTCTCTACCCCATAAATGGGTTAGAGAGTGTCAACTCCAATAAGAAGGGTAGTTAACCCAACTTTGAGGAAATTGACACTCAAGGAGCATTTTCAAGGTTTTGAGAACTTTTGAAAATGAAATGGAATTATCATTTACTCCCTTGAAGAGCTAAATGTGCCTAATGGTGGAAATATCATTTTTAATCTTAAGTGGCACAATTTGAGGAAAACCTAGAGAAATACCATAATTGGGATTTTGGTTTTCTCTTAGGGATATATGGGCAATCTAGGCTTAGATTTTAAGTTAGCTAAGGCTAAGGATACTTAGATAGGGAATTTAGGTATTTTATTTGTGCTAACTTGCCATGATTGGTTACCATATGCCATGCCATGACATCATATTTATTTTATTATCATTTGAAATGTCATGATAATGCTTAGGCTAGTTGTTATGTCATGTTTATTTAAGTTTCAAACTTTATGCCATGACATCATGACATTGGCACATGTTTTCATTTATGATACCATTTTATGTCATGTCATCATCTCTTGCATTAATAATCAATTGAATTGATTTAAGGATGAAAAATACATTTTGATATTGAGATCAAATTTGTGTTTAGAAAATGCATGAGAACTTAGCCTAAGTTGACCTTAACCCATATCTCACATCAAATTGACTTGAATGTGGTTTGATACACCTTAGATGTGTGTGAGATATTAGGATCATGAATTAGGATCAAGGTGCATAGTTCTTGTACCTAGATGAGCCTAATTCAAGAAATTGAGGATCATAGGGAAAGCTTGTGTACAAGTCATGTACATCTAGCCCTAAGATTATGGTCCTAAATTCAAATGGTTTTAAAAGCATTTTAAAATTGATTTGAAAAACCTTGATGAAGCTTTCCTAGTGATAGCATTCATCATTGAACTTTGTGATACAAAGTTGACTTAACTTTGAACTATTTCAAAGTGGTTGAACTTTGTATCAAGATTTGAAAATGGAAACTATTTTCATAGAAAATTATTTTTCCATGGTAGTGTATGATATGAGGAATGTATCCTCAAAATTTCACAATTTTTCGAATTTTCTGGAATTTATTAGGGGTTTCTGAATTTCGGGAGAGGAAAAATCAGAAATCCCTGTGATCAGTGTCTGGATCGGTCGCTGGACCGATCCAGAGTGCTGTGGATCGGTCTGGTGACCGATCCAGTGAGGTCTGATAGCGTGCCAATGTGCTGAAATTCGACTGCATGTCTGAAATTTCGGCTGAAAGTTGGTTTTTAGATTTCTAAAGGTTTGAAACTCTCCAAGACATTGTTGGTGCAATGGTCAAGGGGGAGTTGGCCTTTAGGGGGAGTTTTAACTATTAGTCAAGGGGAGTTGACTTTTAGGGGGAGTTTTTACTCCTTGAGGATTAGTGATATGGGATTATCATTAAGTGGATTGTTGAGCTTAGTATCAAAGGGAAAATAAGAGTTTCAATGAAAGGTATGGGACTTTCATTAGGAAGAAACTCTTGACCTTGATACCCTCCTTATTCTTTTTGATGTGTGTCAAAAGGGAGAGTGTTCATTGGAGAATTATTGGAGAACCCAAGTTGGGTTATCGGTTTAACCTAAGCTAGGGAAGATTGTCAAGGAATGTTCGAGGAAGAACATTGGAATATTTTTGATGTGTAAGGGGAGAATTATTAGAGAACCCAAGTTAGGTTATCGGGTTAACCTAAGGGAGAATGTCTAGAGAATGTTCAAGGAAAGAACATTGGACATTGGAAGATGGTTGGAAAACCTAAGTTAGGGTTATCGGGTTAACCTAACTTGATTATGATTTTGTCAAACATCAAAAAGGGGGAGATTGTTGGTGCAACCTTAGGTCAAGGTTGACCTGGTTGACCCGACTCGAGTTGACTTGACTCGAGTTGTATTTTGATGTTTGACTTGGGAAGATTGTTGATGCAACCTTAGGTCAAGGTTGACCTAGTTGAGTTGCATGTTGATGTTTGACACTCGTGAGAGAGTTCTATTCTTGATGTGGGACAAGAATAGATGTTTGGGAGATTATTGGTGCAACCGTAGGTCAAGGTTGACCTGGTTGACCTGATTCGGGAAAAGTCCAAGTATGGAGACTTGGCACGGAAAAGTCCAAGCAGGGAGCTTGGCACTGGAAAAGTCCAAGTATGGGGACTTGGCACGGAAAAGTCCAAGCAGGGAGCTTGGCACGCGAAAAGTCCAAGTATGGAGACTTGGCACGGGGAAAGTCCAAACAGGGAGTTTGGCACGGGGAAAAATCCTAGTGAGTGAAGCTAGGTGAAGGTGAAAGTCCTGGTGAGTGAAGCCAGGCATTCGGGAAAATCCTGGTGAGTGAAGCCAGGTGAAAATCCTAGTGAGTGAAGCTAGGTGAGTGAGAAAGTCCTAACTGGGATGTTAGGCAGTGTGGAAAGTCCTGGTGAGTGAAGCCAGGCAGTGGGAAAGTCCTAACTGGGATGTTAGGCAGTTGGAAAGTCCTGGTGAGTGAAACCAGGCAAGGGAAAATCCAGATGGATCAGGGATGATCGGACTTCTGGTGTTGGAAAGTCCAAGTAGGTCAAGGGAGTGATCGGATACTTGGCACGAAGAAGAAAATCCAGATGGATCAGGGATGATCGGACATCTGGTGTGGAAAAGTCTAAGTGGGTCAAAGGGATTGACCGGACACTTAGCGGGGAGTGCTAGCAGGTCAAGGGAGTGACCAGATGCTAGGGATGAAGTACCAAGAGGTCAAGGTTGACCGGATATTGGTTTGGAAGTCTTGGGACTTGGTTTGGGCAAAAACCAAGCTCTGGATCGGTCACCGGACCGATCGGTGATACTGTTTTCTCGATCGGTGCGGTGACCGATCGGATAACAAGCTCTGTTGATTCTTGTCGATCGGTGGCCGTCGGTAAAGGCGAAAAGAAAAGCGGTGATCGGTCCACGGCCGATCAGGCCATCTGATCGATGCGTGGACCGATCGGTGACGAGCAACGCGAGAAGGAAAGGAAGGGGATCGGTCTGGACCGATCTTCCCCGATCGGTCCATGGACCGATCGGGGACGGAACAGAAGCAAGTTAGGAAATGGATCGGTCTGGACCGATCCACATAAACTGATCGGTCCACGGCCGATCCAGGCACTAGCCGTTGCGTCGCAACGGCTAGATTTCTTCTGTGTTTTCTTCGCTTTCTTCGCAGGTTATAAAAGGAGGGCTGCTGCTGCGAGCCTCCTTCTTCCTCTCCTTGATTCTTGCCTCTGATTCTTGCTGCACTTGAGCTTTGCTGAGCTCTCTGATTCGTGAAGCTTCGTGTGAGCTTCCCCGGCTGGTCAGCTGCTGCTGTTCTTCCGTGAAGTTGCTGCTTCGTCAACGGAAACCAGTTGAAGGCAAGCAAGGTGTTTTACATTCATATTGTTTGTATTTCTTGCTGTTTTTCTGTACTCCATTCTTGCTGTTGCAAGAAAGATTGTGGCGAGGTTTCTCCACCCAGAAGGAGTATATATATTAGCCGGTTCTCCGGGGACTCATCCACCGACGGATTGGTAGGCTTCGTCCACCTTACGGACACGCCGAGGAGTAGAAGTTCATCTCCGAACCTCGTTACATCGGTTTGTTTTTCTTCTCCTTAGTTTCTTCCTTGTATTTCCGCTGCGACTAACTCGACATTGTAGAAAGAATCGAACGAATTTGGGGTCGGCTATTCACACCCCCCCTCTCTAGCCGTACAAAGGATCCTAACAAGTGGTATCAGAGCGAGGTCGCTCTTCATCGGATTCACACCCGTGGGAGCACAAGCGCTAGAGATGGATCAATTCGGAGAAGACATCACCATTCCACCCTTCTACAACGACAACTTCGCATATTGGAAGGTAAGGATGATGTATTTTCTTAGGACTAATATGTGGAATTGGTTTTGTGTACAAGAAGGGTTTACTCCTCCAATGGATAAAGAAGGAGAGCCTCTAGAGAAGAACAAGTGGACAAAGGAACAAGTCCATCAATCAACGATCAACAATGAGGTAACTAAAACAATTGAATTTTCATTACCTACTAATATTTTGCGTAAGATAGGTGAATACAACAATGCCAAGGAGTTGTGGGATAACTTGGCCAAGTACCATGAGGAGAGTTCCACTTCAAGCCATGAAGAGGAGCCTAGTGAGCCAAGTAGCTCACATCATGGAGGGAGCGAGTTGGGAGTTGAGGGCTACTCAACATCCAAGGAAGAAGAGGAAGTGAGTTCTTCTTCAAGATCGGAGCACGAAGAAGAAGCTTCTACCTCCGGGAGGGATGAAGAAGAGAACATCCATTCATCCTCAATCCTAGGTAACTCAAACACTTTAAGTTCAAGTAAATTGCATATAATGTGTTTTGAGTGTAGGGAATTTGGGCACTACAAGAGTAAGTGTCCAAAGAGGGTAAGAAAGACTCCACCGGCGCCAAAGGTCAAGGAAGCCGGAGTCCCGAAACGCAAGGGCAAGGAGCACATCGTGTGCTTCCAATGCAAGCAAAGGGGACACTATAGGAGCCATTGTCTGAGGGGGAGGAAACCTCGCAAGGACAAGAGATCGAGCACATCGATAGGGGGAGCTAAGGCAAACCCTAAGGTAACTTTTAAGGCTCATTCGTGCAATTCTAGTAGGATACATGCTAGTAATTTTATTGCATTAGTCAATAATGATAAGCATGTTAACCTTAGGAATCAATATATGTGCTTAGGTGCCAAACATGTGAGCCTAGATAAGGATAACACTAGGAAGGCTAACCCTAGGATCAACCCATCTAAGGCTAAGGATAACCTAGGTAGGAATCCTAAATCAACTAGACATATGCCTAGGAATACCTCAAGGAAGAGTGATAAATCAAAAATTGAGGTATTAGAGAAGGAGAATCAAGTCTTGAAGTCAAGACTTGATACTTTGGAAAAGACTCTTAAGAATTTGGAGAAGTCATCTCTAGGCTCTAAGAGTCAAAAACCAATGTCCAAGGACAAGAAAGGTTTGGGTCACAAACCTAAGTCCCAAGTGGTCAAGCCCACTTACCACAATGTTCCATTTGATTATGGAACAAAACCTAGGGCTAGGAAGACCATTACCAAGGTCACAAGGGGAGTCACCCCTATAGTTGACCTTGATGAGACCCAAATGACCAAGGCTTTAAAGCCTAAGAGGGTCATTAGGAGGGTTGCTAGGGAAGTTATCCCTAGTGAATATTTAGTGAACCCAATGAGCTCAAATAGGTATTGGGTTCCTAGGAGCATCTTCTCTACCCCATAAATGGGTTAGAGAGTGTCAACTCCAATAAGAAGGGTAGTTAACCCAACTTTGAGGAAATTGACACTCAAGGAGCATTTTCAAGGTTTTGAGAACTTTTGAAAATGAAATGGAATTATCATTTACTCCTTTGAAGAGTTAAATGTGCCTAATGGTGGAAATATCATTTTTAATCTTAAGTGGCACAATTTGAGGAAAACCTAGAGAAATACCATAATTGGGATTTTGGTTTTCTCTTAGGGATATATGGGCAATCTAGGCTTAGATTTTAAGTTAGCTAAGGCTAAGGATACTTAGATAGGGAATTTAGGTATTTTATTTGTGCTAACTTGCCATGATTGGTTACCATATGCCATGCCATGACATCATATTTATTTTATTATCATTTGAAATGTCATGATAATGCTTAGGCTAGTTGTTATGTCATGTTTATTTAAGTTTCAAACTTTATGCCATGACATCATGACATTGGCACATGTTTTCATTTATGATACCATTTTATGTCATGTCATCATCTCTTGCATTAATAATCAATTGAATTGATTTAAGGATGAAAAATACATTTTGATATTGAGATCAAATTTGTGTTTAGAAAATGCATGAGAACTTAGCCTAAGTTGACCTTAACCCATATCTCACATCAAATTGACTTGAATGTGGTTTGATACACCTTAGATGTGTGTGAGATATTAGGATCATGAATTAGGATCAAGGTGCATAGTTCTTGTACCTAGATGAGCCTAATTCAAGAAATTGAGGATCATAGGGAAAGCTTGTGTACAAGTCATGTACATCTAGCCCTAAGATTATGGTCCTAAATTCAAATGGTTTTAAAAGCATTTTAAAATTGATTTGAAAACCTTGATGAAGCTTTCCTAGTGATAGCATTCATCATTGAACTTTGTGATACAAAGTTGACTTAACTTTGAACTATTTCAAAGTGGTTGAACTTTGTATCAAGATTTGAAAATGGAAACTATTTTCATAGAAAATTATTTTTCCATGGTAGTGTATGATATGAGGAATGTATCCTCAAAATTTCACAATTTTTCGAATTTTCTGGAATTTATTAGGGGTTTCTGAATTTCGGGAGAGGAAAAATCAGAAATCCCTGTGATCAGTGTCTGGATCGGTCGCTGGACCGATCCAGGGAGGGCTGGATCGGTCACTGGACCGATCCAGAGTTCTGTGGATCGGTCTGGTGACCGATCCAGTGAGGTCTGATAGCGTGCCAATGTGCTGAAATTCGACTGCATGTCTGAAATTTCGGCTGAAAGTTGGTTTTTAGATTTCTAAAGGTTTGAAACTCTCCAAGACATTGTTGGTGCAATGGTCAAGGGGGAGTTGGCCTTTAGGGGGAGTTTTAACTATTAGTCAAGGGGAGTTGACTTTTAGGGGGAGTTTTTACTCCTTGAGGATTAGTGATATGGGATTATCATTAAGTGGACTGTTGAGCTTAGTATCAAGGGGAAAATAAGAGTTTCAATGAAAGATATGGGACTTTCATTAGGAAGAAACTCTTGACCTTGATACCCTCCTTATTCTTTTTGATGTGTGTCAAAAAGGGGAGAGTGTTCATTGGAGAATTATTGGAGAACCCAAGTTAGGTTATCGGTTTAACCTAAGCTAGGGGAAGATTGTCAAGGAAGAACATTGGAATATTTTTTGATGTGTGTCAAAAAGGGGGAGAATTATTAGAGAACCCAAGTTAGGTTATCAGGTTAACCTAAGGGGAGAATGTCTAGAGAATGTTCAAGGAAAGAACATTGGACATTGGAAGATGGTTGGAAAACCTAAGTTAGGTTATCGGGTTAACCTAACTTGATTATGATTTTGTCAAACATCAAAAAGGGGGAGATTGTTGGTGCAACCTTAGGTCAAGGTTGACCTGGTTGACCCGACTCGAGTTGACTTGACTCGAGTTGTATTTTGATGTTTGACTTGGGAAGATTGTTGATGCAACCTTAGGTCAAGGTTGACCTAGTTGAGTTGCATGTTGATGTTTGACACTCGTGAGAGAGTTCTATTCTTGATGTGGGACAAGAATAGATGTTTGGGAGATTATTGGTGCAACCGTAGGTCAAGGTTGACCTGGTTGACCTGATTCGGGAAAAGTCCAAGTATGGAGACTTGGCACGGAAAAGTCCAAGCAGGGAGCTTGGCACTGGAAAAGTCCAAGTATGGGGACTTGGCACGGAAAAGTCCAAGCAGGGAGCTTGGCACGCGAAAAGTCCAAGTATGGAGACTTGGCACGGGGAAAGTCCAAACAGGGAGTTTGGCACGGGGAAAAATCCTAGTGAGTGAAGCTAGGTGAAGGTGAAAGTCCTGGTGAGTGAAGCCAGGCATTCGGGGAAATCCTGGTGAGTGAAGCCAGGTGAAAATCCTAGTGAGTGAAGCTAGGTGAGTGAGAAAGTCCTAACTGGGATGTTAGGCAGTGTGGAAAGTCCTGGTGAGTGAAGCCAGGCAGTGGGAAAGTCCTAACTGGGATGTTAGGCAGTTGGAAAGTCCTGGTGAGTGAAACCAGGCAAGGGAAAATCCAGATGGATCAGGGATGATCGGACTTCTGGTGTTGGAAAGTCCAAGTAGGTCAAGGGAGTGATCGGATACTTGGCACGAAGAGGAAAATCCAGATGGATCAGGGATGATCGGACATCTGGTGTGGAAAAGTCTAAGTGGGTCAAAGGGATTGACCGGACACTTAGCGGGGAGTGCTAGCAGGTCAAGGGAGTGACCAGATGCTAGGGATGAAGTACCAAGAGGTCAAGGTTGACCGGATATTGGTTTGGAAGTCTTGGGACTTGGTTTGGGCAAAAACCAAGCTCTGGATCGGTCACCAGACCGATCCGGTGTCTATATTTTCTCGATCGGTCGGTGACCGATCGATAAGCTCTCTGTTGATTCTTCTGGTGACCGATCAGTAAGAAACAGGCGAAAAGAAAGGCAGGCTGATCGGTCCACAGACCGATCAGGCCATGTCCTGATCGGTCTGTGGACCGATCAGTGACGAGCAACGCGAGAAGGAAAGGAAGGGGATCGGTCTGTGGACCGATCCACCTCTTCCCTGATCGGTCCATGGACCGATCAGGGACGGAACAGAAGCAAAGTTAGGAAATGGATCGGTCTGTGGACCGATCCACATGGAGCCTGATCGGTCCACAGACCGATCCAGGCACTAGCCGTTGCGTCGCAACGGCTAGATTTCTTCTGTGTTTTCTTCGCTTTCTTCGCAGGTTATAAAAGGAGGGCTGCTGCTGCGAGCCTCCTTCTTCCTCTCCTTGATTCTTGCCTCTGATTCTTGCTGCACTTGAGCTTTGCTGAGCTCTCTGATTCGTGAAGCTTCGTGTGAGCTTCCCCGGCTGGTCAGCTGCTGCTGTTCTTCCGTGAAGTTGCTGCTTCGTCAACGGAAACCAGTTGAAGGCAAGCAAGGTGTTTTACATTCATATTGTTTGTATTTCTTGCTGTTTTTCTGTACTCCATTCTTGCTGTTGCAAGAAAGATTGTGGCGAGGTTTCTCCACCCAGAAGGAGTATATATATTAGCCGGTTCTCCGGGGACTCATCCACCGACGGATTGGTAGGCTTCGTCCACCTTACGGACACGCCGAGGAGTAGGAGTTCATCTCCGAACCTCGTTACCTCGGTTTGTTTTTCTTCTCCTTAGTTTCTTCCTTGTATTTCCGCTGCGACTAACTCGACATTGTAGAAAGAATCGAACGAATTTGGGGTCGGCTATTCACACCCCCCCTCTCTAGCCGTACAAAGGATCCTAACAGTTAGGTAGAATGGAAGTCCTGGTGAGTGAAGCTAGGCAGAAGTGAAAGTCCTGGTGAGTGAAGCCAGGCAGATTGAAAACCCTAGTGAGTGAAGCTAGGTGAAAGTCCTGGTGAGTGAAGCCAGGTGAAAGCCCTAGTGAGTGAAGCTAGGTGAAAGTCCTGGTGAGTGAAGCCAGGCAAGGGAAAATCCAGATGGATCAAGGATGATCGGACATCTGGTGTTGGGAAGTCCAAGTAAGTCAAAGGATTGACTGGATACTTGACACGAGGAAATACAGATAGGTCAAAGGGATTGACCAGACATCTGATGGAAGTCCAAGTAGGTCAAAGGGAGTGACCAGATACTTGGCATGAATAGAGAAGTCCAAGTAGGTCAAAGGGAGTGACCAGATACTTGGCATGAATAGAAAAGTTCAAGTGGGTCAAAGGGAGTGACCAGATGCTAGGCATGGTGTACCAACAGGTCAAGGTTGACCGGGTGTTAGTTTGGTAGGCTTGAGACTTGGTTTTGGGCAAAAACCAGGATCTGGATCGATCAGTGGATCGATCCAAGCCTTACCTAGCGAACAGAGAGCCTCTGGATCGATCCGTGGATCGATCCAGATGTCCCAATCGATCAGTGGATCGATTGGGACGCGGCTGCTTCGCGCGATAAGCGCTGGATCCATGGCGTTTTTCCCAGAGCACAGAGGCGCTCTGGATCGATCCGTGGATCGATCCAAAGCCTCCCCGATCGATTGGGAACATTCGAATCGATCGGGATCCGACCGTTGGCGTCGATAAAAGCCACATGCGCACGATTCCTTCGGGATCTCTTCTCCGATTCACTCCAGATTTCTCGCCAGCTCCTCCACAGCACTCACAAAGCTCAGATCGCCAGTTCTTGAAGGATCTTGGAAGTTCTCCAAGTCAAGAGGCGGATCAAAGCCAAGAAGAGAAGCTAGGGTTAGGGTTTATACTCATTGTAAGCTTGTAAGCTTGTATTTCTTGTATCCTTTCCCTCTCTTCTTGTATTGAGTCTTGTAGGGCTTCTCCGCCCTTGGTAGTTACCATAAAGGAGAGTTTTATTTAGTGGAGGGTGTGTGTGTTGGTGTGGATCCTTGGATTAGTCACCTCTTGTGAGGTGGATACCAAGTAAAGCAACCGTGTTAGCGTTGTGTGATTGTTTCTTTGTATTTCCGCTGCACATCTTTGAAGAAACAAGCAACGCCAAACAACGAGCGAACGCGACGAGCTATTCACCCCCCCTCTAGCTACTTTTGGTCCTAACAAGTGGTATCAGAGCGAGGCCGCTCTTCACCGGAATCATCGCCGGAAGGGTCAAGCATAACAAGAAAAGCTAGAGGGTGAAGAAGTTGAAGCAAATTCATCAAAAGTCAAAGATTTCAAGAAGCTCAACTTCAAGATGCAATTCCAAGATGGACTTGGATTTGACACAAGGGTGGCTCCACCATACACTTCCACGAGCTTCGATTCTTGGAAATCAAGAATCGAAAACTTTCTTATGATGGAGATAGAGCAATGGTTTGCTCTAATGGAAGGCTTCAAGGCTCCAAGAAATTCAAAGGGCAAAGTTCTCAAGAGGAGCAAGTGGAGCCAAGAGCAAGTTCAAAGGTGCGATGCAAATGACAAAGTGACCAAGCTTTTGGTCAATTTATTGCCAAGCACCATCCTTTGCAAAATTGGAGAATTTGAAGATGCAAAGGAATTATGGAGCAAATTGGCCAAGCTTCATGAAGAGATCCCCTCCACTGTACAAGAGCAAGAAGTATCCATAGAGGGTGACTCTTTGGAGCAAGACCAAAAGGAGGACTCCGAGGTTGAGAGATGCTCAACCTCCGAAGAAGAGGAAATCCAAGAAGCTTCATCCTCAAGGGAATGCAACGAAGGGAACAAGGAGGGAGCATACTCCTTGTTTCATATTCAAGATGATGAAGCCTCCACCTCTAGGATTGAGGGGGAGCAATCCTTGGTGACGCCGGATCAAGAAGAAGGAGAAGTTTCTACATCCGGGTCAAGAGACAAAGAGGAGGAAGAAGATTCTACCTCCACAAGTCAAGAAAAATCAAATGGAGGAGAATCAAGGTCCGATTAAGAGGAAGCTTCTACCTCCGGATCCAAAGAAAATGTCACCCCTACAAGCAAAGGTATAAATATTTCAATTAATAATAAAAATCATATTATATGCTTTGAGTGTAGGGAACATGGGCACTACAAGAGCAAGTGCCCTAAATTGGCCAAAAAGAAGGGCCAAGTGGCACAAAAAGGCAAGGTGAAGCCCAAGGAGATTATCCCCAACACAAAGAAGAGCAAGGAGCATATTATATGCTTCTCTTGCAATCAAAAGGGGCATTATCGAAGTCAATGCCCCAAGGGGAAGAAGGTGGTCAAGGCTCAAGGAGGCACTAGTCAAGGGAGAGCCTCCAAGGTAAAGAAGAAGGTATCTTTTATTGAGCATACCCCTTTACATTATGGTAAAAAGCATGATAGTTCTAATTTTTATCATTTTAATGCAATTTACCATAAGAATAGGAAGCATGAGGGCTTTTTGGAAAAGCATGTGGCCCTACATGCCAAAACTACCCAACCTACGGTTAGGAAGGTAGATGGACACTTGGGCAAGAACACTAAGGATAATAGATACAAGCCCAAAAACAAAAATGCTCATGGGTGTAATGAAAAATCAAAATCTAAGGATTTAATGATAGAAAATCAAGTCTTGAGATCAAGACTTGATAAAATGGAAAAGACCCTAAAAAGGATGGAAAATATCCTAAAAGGGCAAAATGAGCATAACCTAGGTTTAGGGGTACAAAAGCCATCCAATGGCCATAGAGGTTTGGGATACAAACCCAAAGCTAAAAGGGATGTGCCTAGTTATCATAGGGTTCCATATAGCTATGGAACAAACCCTAAGTCTAGAGGTCAAGTCAAAGATACAAGGGAAGATATCCCTAGAAGTATCTTTGCAACCAAAGTGATTAAGACTTCTAAGAAGTCTAAAAAAGTCACTAACAAGGTCACAAGGGAGGCTATCCCTAGAGTTGACCTAGAAAATGTGACCAAGGCTTCTAAGAAGCCCAACAAGGTCACTAGGAAGGTATCTAGGGAAGTTATCCCTAGTGAGTACCTAGAGCATCCAAGGAGCACCAATAGGTGTTGGGTTCCTAGGAGCATTTTCTCTACCCCATAAATGGGTTAGAGAGTGTCAACTCCGATTAGAAGGGTAGTTAACCCAACTTTGAGGAAATTGACACTCAAGGAGCATTTTCAAGGTTTTGTTAACCTTTGAAAATGGAATGGAACTAATGTTTACTCCTTGAAAGAGTAAGATGTGTCTATTGGTGAAAAAATTGATTTTATCTTAAAATGGCACAAATTGGGAAAACCTTGAGAAATGCCAAGTTGGGATTTTGGTATTATCTTGGAAATTTAAGGCAATCCGGACCTTGATTTATGTAATCAATCTTGAGGAAAAATGAAATATGCCAACATTTGAGGACATGCTTAATTTTTAAGTGGCATAAACAAATCAAGAGAAATAGAAATGTCAATTTAGGTTTTGGCATTTCTTTGAAGCACTTTAGGGCAATCTAGGTTTAAGTTGTAAGTTTAGCTAAGATTTTAAGGATGCTTAGATAGTTAATCTAGGTATATTTTATTTATGCTAAATCTTGCCATGATTGTTTGCCCATCATATGCCATGACATCATGTCTATTTTTGCATTCATGGTTTATTATGCAAAATCCAAAAATATCATGTCATGACATTCATACATCATGTAGTTATAGGAATCTTTCTTTTGAAAGTTATTTTATTTTGATGTATGCCATAACATTATCATGCATTAGTTTAATTCCTTGTAATTAAGGACAAATGGCATTTAACAACACTTATTAACAAGTGACATTCTAGGTGGATGTCTAATATCTTTGAAATGCCTAGATAGATATGCATGATCCCTAGATTAGGGCAAAACCAAAATCTACATCTCACAAAGACTATAAGGTGACTTGTATGTGCTTTAGTGCACATTAGATACAAGTGAGATGTTAGGATGATGAACAAAGCTCAAGATGTTGATTTAGTGCATTCTTTTGAGTTTTTAAGTTCATCAAAACACATAGTTATGTGTTTTCCCATCATTGGGAAAGCTAATGTACAAGTCATGTGCATTAAGCCCAAGGAACATGATGGGATATTAGTTTGAAAATGTTTTCAAAATGATTTTGGAAAACCTTGGTGAAGGCTATCTTTTGATAGTAATCACCATTGAATAGTTAGACACAAACTTGAAGAAAACACTAAAGTTTTTGCAAGTTTTCAAGTTTGTGTCAATCTTTGAAAATATGAAGTATTTTCATAGAAAACTATTTTTTTTCTTGATAATATATGCCCTAAATAATGTCTACACGAAATTTCATGATTTTTGGATTTTTGTAGAATTTTCTAGGGGTTTCTGAAGTTGACTGAAATGGAATTTCAGCAACTATCAGAGCTCCGATCGATCCATGGATCGATTGGGGTGCCTGAATCGATCCGTGGATCGATTCGGAAGGCAAGTCTTCCGCGAGCAGAAGCTCGCTGGATCGATCAGCCGATCGATCCAGGAAGTCTGAATCGATCAGTGGATTGATTCAGAAAGGTTCAATCGATTGGAACCCAACTCCAATCGATCCAATTTGCTGATTTTGGCTGGGAGGGCTGATTTCAGCATCTTTGAACCTCTTTGAGTCTAGGTAACCATTCCAAACTCCTAAAATACATTTGTATACATACAAAGGGTGTTTTCATGTGAAAACAAGGATGGATTAGTTAAGGAAGGCTTCATTGAAGTTTAGGTTGAGGTTTGTTTCAAATTTTGAGTATTTGAACGTCAAAACTTCTAAATTGGGTTTCCTAAAGGTTTAGGGATTCCAAGTCATTGTTGGTGCCATGACAGAAGTTACCACCATGTCTTTAGGGGGAGGGACTCTTTAAAGACATGAAAAATTATTTTTCATGAACCTTGGAAGGTGGTTAACCTTCTTTAAAGAAAATGCTCATGTATGAGCTTTTGAACTTGAAATGGGGAGTGGATATCCTCATTATTTCAAGTGGAAACTCAAGTGGTTAGAAAATGCTCAAGGTTGGGTATTTGTCTACATTGAGGGAGAAGTTAAGGATGAATGAAGGGTGTGGGACCGTCATTATCGTGTTGATCACAACGAGTGATGTTGTGAACAACGATGAGCAACTCTTCAGGGGGAGAGTCATCAACAAATGGATTTGTTGATGTGTACCCAAAATTGGGGCATGGGTTGATGTGTGCCCAAAGATGGGTTGATGTGTACCAATAGGGGGAGAATGAAAGGACCTGTGAATGGGTGTAAGTTAGGCTTTCATTACCTAGAGGGAGTGTGCCCTCTTAGGGGGAGAATGAAGAGCTTAATTTATGTGTTCATTACCTAGTGGCATGAAGATTGAGGCTATAGGATTAGCCTAACTTACATGTGGTATTGTAAGTGTTATTGTGGTATTGTCAAACATCAAAAAGGGGAAGATTGTTGGTGCAACATCCCTCAGGTCAAGGTTGACCTGGTTGACCAAGCTAAGTCTTGGTTTGAGTTTAGATGTTTGACAATAAGAAATTGATTGAAGAAGAGTCAAGTAGGTCAAGGTTGACCGGATACTTGACTGGGAAGTCCTAACTGGGATGTTAGGTAGAATGGAAGTCCTGGTGAGTGAAGCCAGGCAGAAGTGAAAGTCCTGGTGAGTGAAGCCAGGCAGATTGAAAACCCTAGTGAGTGAAGCTAGGTGAAAGTCCTGGTGAGTGAAGCCAGGTGAAAGCCCTAGTGAGTGAAGCTAGGTGAAAGTCCTGGTGAGTGAAGCCAGGCAAGGGAAAATCCAGATGGATCAAGGATGATCGGACATCTGGTGTTGGGAAGTCCAAGTAAGTCAAAGGATTGACTGGATACTTGGCACGAGGAAATACAGATAGGTCAAAGGGATTGACCAGACATCTGATGGAAGTCCAAGTAGGTCAAAGGGAGTGACCAGATACTTGGCATGAATAGAGAAGTCCAAGTAGGTCAAAGGGAGTGACCAGATACTTGGCATGAATAGAAAAGTCCAAGTGGGTCAAAGGGAGTGACCAGATGCTAGGCATGGTGTACCAACAGGTCAAGGTTGACCGGGTGTTGGTTTGGTAGGCTTGGGACTTGGTTTTGGGCAAAAACCAAGTACTGGATCGATCAGTGGATCGATCCAAGCCTTACCTAGCGAACAGAGAGCCTCTGGATCGATCCGTGGATCGATCCAGATGTCCCAATCGATCAGTGGATCGATTGGGACGCGGCTGCTTCGCGCGATAAGCGCTGGATCGATCCATGGATCGATCCAGGCATTTTTCCCAGAGCACAGAGGCGCTCTAGATCGATCCGTGGATCGATCCAAAGCCTCTCCGATCGATTGGGAACATTCGAATCGATCGGGATCCGACCGTTGGCGTCGATAAAAGCCGCAGGCGCACGATTCCTTCGGGATCTCTTCTCCGATTCACTCCAGATTTCTCGCCAGCTCCTCCACAGCACTCACAAAGCTCAGATCGCCAGTTCTTAAAGGATCTTGGAAGTTCTCCAAGTCAAGAGGCGGATCAAAGCCAAGAAGAGAAGCTAGGGTTAGGGTTTATACTCATTGTAAGCTTGTAAGCTTGTATTTCTTGTATCCTTTCCCTCTCTTCTTGTATTGAGTCTTGTAGGGCTTCTCCGCCCTTGGTAGTTACCATAAAGGAGAGTTTTATTTAGTGGAGGGTGTGTGTGTTGGTGTGGATCCTTGGATTAGTCACCTCTTGTGAGGAGGATACCAAGTAAACCAACCGTGTTAGCGTTGTGTGATTGTTTTTTTGTATTTCCGCTGCACATCTTTGAAGAAACAAGCAACGCCAAGCAACGAGCGAACGCGACGAGCTATTCCCCCCCCCCCCCCCCCTCTAGCTACTTTTGGTCCTAACATTAATAAGTCTTCCCAATCAAGAATTTCCTACTTGAGATTTGAGTAACGCTCATTTTTTTGGGTATTGAACTTATCCCATATGATGAAGGTTGTCTCATCTCTAAGAGTAAATATATTATTGGGCTTCTTCATCGAGCAAAAATGGATAGAGCACATCCGGTTATCACATCGATTACTATTACTAACTTCTCTGCACCTTCTCCTACTATGTCTAATCCCTAGATTTATCGAAGCATTGCTGGAGTTTTACAATATGTTACTATTACACGACCTGATATTACCTTTACGGTAAATCATGTCTGTCAGTTCATGCATGCTCCCAATGAACAAAACTGGGAAGATGTGAAAAGAATACTTCAATATCTTAAAGGTACTATTTTGCATGGCTTCTTTTATATTGTCATTCATCTCGAGATTTACATGCATATAGTGATGCATATTTGGCAAGCTCTCCTTAAGACAGATGATCCACTAGTGGATATACAATATTTCTTGGATGAAATATTATCTCATAGAATTCAAAAATGCAATCTATGGTATCTCGTTCTAGCACTGAGGCTGAATTTAAAGCTATAGCAAATACAACGTCTGAAATTATTTAGCTTCAATCGCTTCTCTCTGAACTTCATCTTGCATCAAATTTCCCCAAAATCTAATAGTAGATCTAAAAATAGAGCATCACTCATTCCATGCCTTGCTTTGGTATTGTATAGTTTCACAAGTGCACTCAATTTTGTGTAACGTTGACATCCCTTGTATAATGGCTTCTCTGATTCCTCCAAAAATTTCATAAATTCTTCAGGGTTTTCTGTATAGTCATCATACGTTGCCTCACACATATGAGCGGTTTCGAAGTTATCATAATAATTATTAACTGACTCCTGGTTGACACTCCATTTTACTTTATCATCTTTGGCAGGCTCACCATGCCAAATCCAATTCACATAATTTGACTAAAACTATGGAAATAAAGATGCTCTGAAATGGACTTGACCGATCCTTTTTTAAGATTGATACATTTGCAACAAGGACAATGAATATCATTGGGGTCAATATTGGGATTCTGTAAACAATCGCTAATGAATTGTTTCACATCCTCCTCATACTGTTCGAACCTTCTATCCAAGTATATCCAAGATTTATTCATTTCAATCAAGCAAAATCTACAAACAAATAGGTCAAAATCAAAAGATATTAAAGTAAATAAACAAAAGTTAAAAAAATACTACATGTAGTTTTAATGCAAGAAGTAAGAAGAGACCGTTCAAAGAGGTAGGTGTGTGGTGAGAGCACCTGCTATAAATTCTAATGCTACAATATCCAAGTCATCTAAAAAGGCATGAACTCATCTTAAGAGTATTAAAGTAGCACTAAATGGGTCAGATTTCTTCTTCTTTTTTTTTTCATGCATTCTACTTTGTTTTCCTTTTTATTGTAGATATGTAGCATTTCCTCAATTCAAGCTAACTTTGATGTTTTGGAAATTAATGAAAGTATTTTGTATCTACAACTGTATTAGTTATCTAAAGCTGACATGACTTTATAGTAACAAACAATAGAAACCCATGTTGATTTGGTAGAAAGCTCCAATTATACATCGTCTCAATTAACACATAATCCCCGAAGATTTATTAACTACAATTGATGGTAAATAGTGAATGTTGAAAATAGGGTGTCAAATGAAAGTATAAGATTGTCTATTCAATTGAAAGAAGACAATTCATATTAGGCTGCTAATTTGTGAAATATATGGTTCTGTTTTTGAAATACCTTTAGTTTCTGTCTCCCTATTTATGCTACTTCTTGATGCTATCATATCCATTTGTTGATGTAATAATTCTTCTAAATCTCTTCTACTACTTTTGCAATTCACTTTAGAAGCTTAATACTCATCTACTTGCTATCTGATTAATCCGTTGCAAGTTTTATAATGTGATTAATCCATTAAATAACAGAATCTGCTATCAAGAAATCATTACAGACCCCAAGCAAGATGCCTCTTAGGATCGGTTAGAGACAATTGGTTAGAAACAGTGCAACAGAGATGAAAGGAAAAGAAATCTAACGGCAAGGTAGAGAGGAAAGGAAAGAAGGGGATGGAGAGGGAACAAACCTAGAGCTGTAGAAAACCTAAAGGGTGGCTGCCAGGTAAAGTAGATTTGTCACTGGGGGAGTCAAAGGTCGTCGGGTGAAGTTGATTGTTTGCGTCGGGTGAAAAAACAAGTAAAGGGCGCAAGGCGAAAACCCCCGAAGAAGACCTAGAGGGCGCCCGACAAAAAAACAATAGTTAGGATCGATTAGAGACAAAGCAATATAGAGGAAAGGGAAAGAAACCTAATGACGAGACAGAGAGGAAAGGAAAGAAGAGGTCGAAGAGAGAACAAACCTAGCTCTGTAGAGAGGAAAGGATCTGTGCGTCTGGGAGAACAACTCGAAGACCGCCGGTTGGGTGAAGTAGATTTGTTGTCAGGGGAGTCGAAGGTCGCCAGAGGTGAGTAGAAGGCAGCTGGGGTAGTCGAAGGTTGCGTCGGGCGAAAAAACAAGAAGAGAGTGTAGGGAGAAAAAAATGCGAAGAAGATAGAGGGTGCACGGAGGGAAAAAATAAAGTAATTAGGGTTCCCGTGTGGGAAAAAAAGTAAGCCGGTTCAGTTAGGAAAATATTTTTAACCA
This sequence comes from Zingiber officinale, assembly GCF_018446385.1. NCBI lineage: Eukaryota > Viridiplantae > Streptophyta > Magnoliopsida > Zingiberales > Zingiberaceae > Zingiber > Zingiber officinale. The sequence goes on along the minus strand of NC_055991.1, from coordinate 26,009,155 downwards.
GTTATAACTTATTACTTCAACATTTAGACATATAGTTTAAGTTTGTGACTTATTACTTCATCAAATATATATCACGAAGTAAAATATTAGATAAAATTAGAAGTAAAGCCCGTATTTTTTAATCTATGAAGTCTAAAATAGTATTTACCATATTAAATTTTGTACCGAAGTTAATTGTAATATATTACTTCATAATTACTGATTGCCGAAGTAAACAGTGGCGAAGTCTAATACAGATTTTCACATAGTGAAATATTACACCAAAAATTTGGTGTGATAATATTGGAGCAACATATTTCACAGAAAATCCAATATTTAATGCTCGCACAAAATATGAGGAAGTTGATTTTCATTTTGTTCGAGAACGTGTGATGATTCAATAATTATCGGTCACTTATATTTCTGTAGAAGATCAAATTGTTGATATCTTTACTAAACTATTATTCAGACAACGTTTCAATGGGCTAACAAGCAAATTCAATGTCAGAGGCCTCCCGTTGAATTTGTCGGAAGGAGGAGGGGGGGGGGGGGGAAGAGAATTATTCAGTGGCTAGCCATTGATCAGATCAAATCAAATTAAGATACATTAATGATTAGATTAGACCTTTTCCTTATTAATCTTTCAAATGATTGACTAAGTACCTTATTATCTCTATAAATTGTATGTCCCATGGACAAACTATGAATCAAGAAGTTTGTTTTGCTACCTCTGGACTGCTTCTCTTCGACTTGTTTGGCACTAATAAAATAGTTTTACATTTATTTAATTTAGAGGTGTTTTACTGTTTTAATAGTCCTTTTATATGACAAAATATTTATAGATTCTCTTTATTTTCAATTGATGTTGAAAGCCATAGGAATTAATAGTTGGAATGAGCAGAAGACACGGAGACGGTCATATATTTTTACAATGATATAATATTATCCACTTTGAATCTAATTTCTTCATGATTTTATTTTTGAATTTTACTTAAAAAATCTAATGCCAATGAGGATATCTTATATCGTTTTAAATTCATGATCTTTTCTAAATCTGATACTTTGATTGAATCCCAACGGTTCTTTTATATACTTATATTTTTTTTCCCCAACGATAACGATAAACTCTACTAAATCATTGATGAAATACTCTCCACGCTGGACTTTCTGAAGCAATATATATACTCCAACTGAGGTGTTGAAGCTTCATAGATCGGTGATTCCTAAGTTCAAGTTATCGTGCAGATTGTGAGCCTTCTGAAGCGTTAAGAAGTTAGAACTGATTCTTCCCTTTTCAGGGAGCGGTGCAAACCAATGGGGCATGATAGAGGAGGAAGACTTGCCTTTTGATATCTGTTTAATAATTTCTATGTGAAGGCCATGTTTCACAAATCCACCATTGAGATTACATTAACGAGACTGGCACAGTCGCGCATCCTATGTATCGCTCCTTAGTCTCAGTGGTGGTAGCATTGATCGCACTCTGCCTGTGCTGCCTGAGTTTATAGCAGATCATCCCTTTATCTTCGCTATCGTGGACGAAAAGAGTGGAACTTTGTTGTTCCTGGGCTGCGTAGTTAATCCTTTGTAGGGCGCTCGTTAATGAACAGTCAAGTACTCTATAATATGTACTTGTAGTAGTCTCGTATTATCTTGGTGGTGAATGAAATCAAGTAATATATCTACTTTAAGCTTTAAGTCTTAAAATGTATTTAGACTTGTGCACCTAGTAAAACTTCTCTCAGAGATTGCGCAATGCTTGACAACCATGAGCAGAACACACAAAAACGTAAGATCAGCTCTTAATTTAATTCATGTTGCAAGTACAAACTTAATTTGATTCCTGCACTTTTCAAAGTGTAGTTTTATTTTCTCAACGACGACGAAGCAGATATGTGTGCTGAGATCATCAAGCAGTCCCCTTGATGCAGAGCCACTGGCCAATGAAAACCTTGTCACAGTTAATGTTTGGGTTGATGGCACTGAACTGAGCAGGCGTCAAGTTGAACTCCTGAGCCACTGCAAAGCATGTGTCACCCTCCACTGCTCCATGGACGTCATCGCATATCGGAGCTGGAGATGCGGGCGATGGGACTTGACCTCCAATCACGAAAGCTAAAGTTCATATAACACGAGATTAGTCGTAAAGAGATGCATCAACGGCAAGTTCGAACCTTACCTAAACGTCCCTCGGCCGAGGAGGAGAATGTGAGAAGAAGAGCCACAACGATGGCCAAGATGTAAAATCTGGCAGATGCATTGTTTGCCATGGAGACTAATGCTCTCTTCTTCTTGCTTCTTGTCCTGTAATTGCATGTCGATCGCTCTATTTATATGCATCGTGAGGTAACAAAGATAAATGAGATGCTTTGGAGAGAACGCTTGTGACCGGCTTCGTTCTTGTCCAATTTGATCCAGAAAACGCCAATGAATTAATATTACGTTGGTAGAAAGTATACTTTTCTGGATCTGACGGGCTAATCCATGTTTAGATCTTGGAAAATTCTTGCTCTAGCATTTTCCCTATTAATACAAAGTTTTTTGACCGAGTATAAAAACATATCTCTGATATATTTCAAACCGAGAAGATCAAAGCACAACTGTGAAAATAACTCTGATAACCCATATCGCTACGAGGAACAAGCAGAAGCTGCAATCGTTTTGCACCCCAAGCAGAAGCTGCAATTTTGTTACGAGAAACACTTGCTAGAGTTTTCATTCAGTTAATATGTTGCATGAAATAAACCTTACCCTCGGCACATAAACTTATTGAAACGGGAAACAGTTGTGATATGTTCCATGATTGCTATTGGTACTGGTGTGTGCTTTAGTGGTCTTCATTCCAATCAGTTCCGGCTTATGTTTTGCTTTCGTAAATTTGTTGTATGATCCATGTCATTTGAGACCTATTGCCAACAAATTGACCCTGGATATGATATAGAGATTATCCTGCAGACAAGACAAGAAAAGAAGAGAAATTGAGATGGAAAGCAAGAAGAGAACCAATACCAAAGACAAAATCCGCCATTTGTTAAAAAAAAAATTAATGATTTATAATTGAGGGATAATCCTCATACAGTTAGATATGTATTTATATAGCTTATACCCTAAGACTTGAAAGGAAAGAAATCTTGAAATATGGACCTCAATTCTAATTATCTTATAGAGAAAGAAAATAGATCTTTCTAGAAAAAGAAATCCCTTGACAAAAATTAAAATTAACAGAATATGACATTGGTATAGACAAACTAGGACCCAGAAATACTAAAATTATCTAAAATACCATAAAAATAGAAATTACTAAAATAACCAAGATCCTCCGAAAAGAGTCTAAACGATGGAATTTTAGTCCGAAATTTGATGGTTGAAGGTTCCCTAATAACAACCATAGATTTTGAAATTCTGCACATATGACTAACAAAGTCCGATTCTGAGTTTTGAATCAAGAGTTATGAGTTTGGATTGATCCTACATCACAAATATATTTGTTTAAAACTCATGTGATAGTTTCCTTTAGCCCCTACGTGTCCCATGGGTCAAGAGTTGTGTACATCTATCAACCAAAACGGGTCAAATTTGACCAAAAAAAAGTTAGCACCGCTCAAATGAGGCTCAAGCTTGATTGACTAACTCTATACACTTATCACTATAAGAAAATCCTTATTCAACAACACTCAAAAGACAATAGTCTTATGCCAAAACTATTGTTTATTTACTTTTGACAATAGTTTTACTATTGTCTTTGAGTTTTGTTTAACCAAACACAACGGTTTGTGAAAAATCATTGTCTATGAGTGACTTTTTGGGGGTGATAACAATGTTTTTTGAAAACTATTGTCGAGCTATTTTTTGGGAGTTACGACAACTGTTGTCTACGAAATTTTTTTTGAGGGATATGATAATAGTTTTTGAAAATCATTGTCATTGTACATTTTATTGTCAATCCCTTACGCTACTACCACTAGCTCATCATTCTTCTCCTATCACTGACTGTCTCCGAGAAAAGAGGGCAAAGTGTGAGGCGTCGTGGAAAGTTGTAAACCCTAATCCTCTCCTTGGATCTACACTCATACCTGTTACAGTTTGACGTTCTTCTCCGAACTTAATCCACTCCCAAAATTTCTTAGAGCAGATGTTTGCATCTCAATCTCTCATCGTCTCCCTGCAAAACAAGTTTAGCAATCATACGCTCGATTGGTTGCCTGTGTTTATTCGATCTAATCGCGCCTTGTCAGAACACCTTTCATTTGTGTTTTTACGCTTATTGAAGTGGAGAAGGTTGAACAATTCCTGATTTCTGCCCTATCTAGCATTTTTCAGATCGCATTTTGTCAGTTCCCTTCAAGTTCAAGTGATTGAAGGCTTGCTCTCATCCCTGAGGTAATTTGACTAGAATCACCTTTTGGGGAATGCAGCATCAATACGATTAGTTTGGGTAGCCACCATGACTTTTTGATTTATAGCAAGGCATGTTATTCTCGGGGGATTCATCTGCTCGGAAATGAGTGGATTTAGGTGGACGTAGCTCCAAGGAGAGTGACCAGCAGGTATTATTGGAGCCGGCGAGACTTGATAGGAAACGATGTTTAGAGCTTCGGCAGCAAACTTCGGTGGCCATCAATATACAGGTCGATATTGCACTTTGTTTCATTTGGTTTCGACTCATTTGCCTTTTCTAACCATTTAAATATGTCAGCTTGGAAACATGCCAATTTTTGCATGCTTGTGTCTGCTACTCATGAACTTTTGAATAAAAGCTTCCTAATTGAACTTGACAAATTATTTGCTGCAAAAATGCTTTAGAGGGAGAAAGGATGTGAATATGCCATGCTCAAAAGTGCGGGAGCAATTCAAGATTACATTTAGGGCCCATGGAGAGAAGGAAAATTAGTAGGAATCATGCTCTTGTCCATCTAATGACTCTAATATGATATGAGATAAGATGATATTAAAGTTGAAAATAGTAGTTAAGAGTATACTCGATGAGTCAAAGGGGCATACACCATTAAGTAAGGAATCTTGGTGGTGGAATGAGAAAATTAAAGAGGAAGTGAAGGAAAAATGAAATGCTTATAAGAAATTATTGTAAGTACCATGGATTGGTTTTGATGTGATCAACCGAGTTAAGTTAGGATCTGCACTTTTGGTGCATTATGTCTAAGTGTGCAGGGACTTAAGAACATAAGAAGTCGAGCGGAAGACACTGCTAGCGAGAAGGATGACACAAAAAGTGAGTCGACGAACTTGATGAATCTGAGCAACAAGGTGTTGCGGAAGAGTACACCTTTGAACAAGAAGGACGCCTATGCCGCTTCTGAGAGACGAGAAGCTGGGGAGGAAGATTGCTCGAGAAAAAGGCCGGAGTTAGGTTCGGGTGAGCTCAACTCTGGATAGTCGGAGAAACACCCAAGTGACCAGATAAGTCAACTGTAACGCCCGAAAATTCTCAAACTTGCATTAGAATTATTCTATGATTTTTCTGGAATTTTTAGATATTTTTCCGGAATTTTTCGAGTAGCGAAAGCAACAAAAATAATTAGAACCGCAAAATAGCTTAGGCGGGAATCGAACCCGAGACCTATGGCTTAGGGATAATGTTGGGAACCAGTTGAACCCAGCAGGGCCGTGCTGAATGGAAAGGGAGACGATTTAATTTATATTAGAGTTGGGCCGGAATTACCACTTAATATAAATAGAAGGTTTAAGTGGGGTTTGGGTGATTTCTTTTAATTTGGTTCGGCAGCCCTCTCCTCACAAAACCCTCACGCCGAGACCCAACACCACCGCCGCCTCTCCCTTCTCCTCCTCTTCCTCACGCACGACACACCAAGCCCCAAGGGCCAAGGGAACTTCTTCCGGCAAGACCTTTGATACGAGGACGTTCCCCTTCGCGAGAAGAACACGTAGACGCGAACGGATCGTCGAGAAGGTCATCTCCACCGGAATTCTAGCGAATAGAATCGTAAGAAATTACGAACATGAGGTAAGAAACCCCTCACTTGCAGTATAATAGCTTTTGTTTGATTGCATACTCTTAGTTTTAGCTATATGCGGGTTTTTCGGCACATAGGGTGTGTTTTAACCCTCCTCGAGGATTAGGGATCTAGTTGAGCACCTCTAGACGGGCCAGACACGTTGTTCTCCTTTAGTTGGAGATTCTAGATGTTGTCGGGTGCCTAGAGGTGATCTCCCTATTAGAGGAGAGAGTTTGAGCACACTAAGTGTTCGGTAAAATGTTAGTGTAGCTAAATGCCACCTCAGTTAGGTTTAATAGCTCAGTTAAATGCATTAGGAGCATTTAAAACAGCACATTAGTTTAGTTCAGTTTTATGGGACTACGGTCCAATGGGTGGGCTCCCACAGTCGCCTCTAGGTTCATATAACCTAGCTCTAGGTTCAGATAACCTAGAAATAGCAAGTTAAAATAGTTAGCTATATTCAGTATTTTATTTTCAGTGGCACTGTACTGGATCAGATATCCATTGGGTTGGACTCCCACAGTCGTCCCTAGGTTTAGATAACCTAGTTAACCCTACTAAATTCGGGACTTGCAAACCCGGGTCTAGTTAGGGATGCGCGCACAGCAAGTACAGTTGCCGGGCCCAAATAGCATGATTATGTATTTTTACTTATTATGAATTAGTTTTCAAAACTCAGAATTAGTTATGTAGTTGAGTTTGAATTCAGTATCAGTTTAGTTTATTATATGTTCGGTCAGTTATCTTTATTGATTCATATGATTAGTTGCTATGTCATGCTTCAGTTTACATGTTCAGTTATTTCAGTTATGCTTGCAACCATAGTATGTCATGCCAGTACTTGTTTTTAAATAGCATTCTTTAAAAGCATGTTTGCATCGTTGCATGTTTTAGTGAGGTAGATGGTTTCTTACTAAGCTTTTTAGCTTATAGATACTACTTTTCTTATACTGCAGATAAAGGTAAAGGAAAAGTGGACCAGTAGCGGAGGCTGGGGGTCATTGCAGATCAAGATGTGTGTGGCAGGAACTGGAATAAAAGACTCCAAGGGATTTTAGCAAGTTTTACTTAAGCATCAGAACTTTACAGTGTTTTGTTATTTGCACTCTAGTTGTTAATCACTATGAATTAGTTAGCTATGCACTGGATTATGCTTAGAACCCTTCTCTTATGATGTGAGAATGTTAGTTTCCATTGTTAGAGTGTTTCCTAGCCTTGTTAGAATGGTTGTGTAGGTTTTGGCACGCCAAAGTGCTGATATCAAAGTTCTGACACGAAATCAGAAACCTCTGATCGGTCGGTAGACCGATCAGGGACCCGGTTTCTATGAACAGAAACTTTCTGTTCGTATTCTGATCGATCCGTGGATCGATTAGGAGCTGGGGAAGCCTCTGATCGGTCGGTAGACCGATCAAGGAGCTGGTTTCGGCAGTCATAACTCTCTGTTCGCAGCTGGATCGTTTGGCAGATCGGTCCAGCCGCGAACAGAAAGAACCCCGATAGTTGGATCGTGAACAGCACACCACTGATCGGTCAGCTGACCGATCAGCGAGCCACTGGATCGGTCAGTCCGACCGATCAGTGAGGTCCTGGATCGGTCGGCAGACCGATCCAGGTGCGTACAGAAGCTCTAGTGAATCATGGATCGGTCAATCGACCGAACCAAAGGTTCTCCCCCGTGCCAGTGTCATGGACCGGTCCGTGGACCGATCAGAAGACTGGTAACAGTGGTAAATACCTTCCCTGGCGTGTGTACAATTATTAGGTACATGTAGAACATTCAGTTTCAGCGTTCCCAGCAATTAGATTAGCAAAATTTTAAATTTGATCAGTTTTCCGCACAGTATAGTTTAGCATTATTGTGACGATCGGCCTTACAGCCAGTACCCAGAAGGCGGGTCGTTACATCAACGCTGAGCTGACTGTGTCTAGGTGCTTGGACCAGATCTATGCGCTCGAACTCTGAGGGCCTGGACTAGATCCAGGCGACCTAAGCAGTATGAACCAAGTCAGTGAACTATTGCAATGAGGATCATATTGTAATCCATGTCAACAAGACTTCAAGCGCCCAAATTGGGTCTACGTGCTTGGGAACTGATAAGTAGTTGACGAAGAGCCATTGCAAAGTGGATTGAGGTGACCAAGTCCAGATGCCCAAACCAGGTTCAGGCACCCGGGAGCTGCCACCTTAGCCAATGGCTACACTCGATCAGTGGGCTACAAATAGAGCTCTAGTTCTCAAAATTTAACACAACACACTTGTATTTCACTTTGTGTTTTCTGTTTTCATTTCGTTTGTGTTTAATTGTTGTAAGAGGCTTCTACGCCTTCAACAAACATGAGGAGCTTGGTGCAGCTAAGCTTGGGAAGCTCATCCACTACAACAAAAACCCTCATAGACATCGGTTTTCCACCGGTGTCTATTACATTTTCGACCGATGTCTATGAAGCCGATGTAAAAGGTCTGCCATTTTAGACATCGGGTTAAAACCGGTGTAGTATCACTTAACGACACCGGTGTTCGAATCGGTTATTAACCGGTGTAGTATCACTTAACGACACCGTTTCATCAACGGTGTAAAACCGATGTAATATTATATGTTAATAACAACAGTTTTGGCAGCGGTATATGACCGATGTAATATTAGTTAATAACATCGGTTTTGCAGCAGTGGAAAACCGATGTAATATCAGTATTTTTCACAAATTTGATTTCCGAAACAATGAAAAACCGACATTAACAAAAAAAAACACAAATATTCACAAATTACACAAATATTCTTCATTCAACAGTATCCATAAAATACACAAATATTCACAAATTACATAAATAATCTTCTTACAACAGTATCCATAAAATACACAAACATTCTTTTTACATCAAAAGCTAATAGATATCAGAATCATTAAGGTAGAACATTCTTTTAACAACACATCAAGGTAGAACCACACTTCATCAATTTAAACTCTGGAGTACTTGAGATTTGTAAACTGTAAAAACACATAAATAATATATTAGTAAACCAAGACCAAAAACCATAGTTGAAAAAGTAGTAAGAGCACCAGGTAACAAGATGACTAATTTGAATGCTTAAAAAGAGACACATTCATCATTTATCTCAACCACATCATATAGTGATAGATTTATCATTCTTGGGAACTTAATATATTCCAAACCAGAAATTATTGCAACAAAGTTTTCTCATAGTTGCAATTTAATTAATCAGTACTTGATGGAGCTTCAATCTTTTCATATTTAGAATATCATTCAAACATCCTGGTGTAGCAACAATGATATCAGCTCCACGATCCAACTCTCTTAACTGGGGTCCTTTTTAATTAATCAGTACTTGAGAAGTGCCAATGAACGTATTCTTGGTACTTCTTTTTGAAAATGGAAAAAAGATATTTCCAACCTCTCATCAGAAAGTCCTGCCAACTATAATGATATGACTAAAGATTTTATGTTTTTGTGAAACATGAGTAAAAGAGGGTGGAATTGGAATAACACTTGTTTAATTATGCACAAACAGCTAAGAATTTTGAATTTAAGTAATATCAATAAAGTTAAACTAGATAACTTGGACAACGTATGATTTGAACACATCAGAAACAATTCAAAGAAATGTCAATCAATCAAAAAAAATTAAACCAGTAAAAATCTAGCAAATATGTGCATAATTTTGAAACATAGATAATGAAATACATTATAACTAGGGAGTCAAAGCTTACCAAAAATTACCATCATTCTTGTTGAGAATTAATGACAGACAACTCTTCTTCATACTCCATTGCGTGTAATGAGCATTCCCTTTCAATTAATAAAAATTCTTGAAAAATATATGCCCAGTTAATTTCTTTTGTCGCATGTTTTGTTGGGGAGCTGGCAGTGATACTCAAGAACAGTTCAAATCAATTTTCATGGTGTAGAACTCAAACTATGATGATTTGTTCATTCACGTAGAATGCGGAGGGTAATACCTGTAACTGGTGATGACTAAACAAATGAAGGATTCCATATTCCGAAGAAGCAACTAATTCTACAAGTGCATCACGATGATCTTTTAAATTGCCCGTTTTAGCAAGAGAAACTGACACCTATTGGTGAACAAAAAAGGACCAATAAAGATTTGTAACACCATGGTGTATGTCAAGGAACACAGATAGCACAGAAATAAAAAAGTATCGAGGTTGAGATTCTAATTAACCTGCATACAACGAAGAATAATTTATAGTAGACAGCACCTACGATTAAGCCCTTTCACTATGTAATTAGTAGGGTTTATCAATAGATCTTCCTTGAAATACCAAGCATCAAGCCGAAATATCTCCATTCTCACTCCAGGTTGAAACCGGTTAAGCTCACCTGATAGATAAATTATTGACCTTCTCACAAGAAAATAACAATAGTGCATATTTAGTGGATTATGATACCAATACCTTTGAAACCAGCAGCCATAATAGTGGCAAGAGATGAAAACACAAGGAGCTCAGAGATGTAAAACAACATAATCAAAAAGGGTGCTCTGAGATTTTGGAGAGATCATATCAAAGAGACAGGGAATTTGGAAGGGTGAAATGGAATGTATACCACACCTTTGTGACTTCAGCATACAAAGGGGCTCTTGTTCCAGTATTGTTATTATTTCAAGTTCTCTTTCAGGGTCTACAGATTGGTAGCAACTACTGGATTTCCTGGGCAACTGAAAAGGAAGACCAAGTGAGCAAAGAAAAACTTATTGGAATTTGTGTTCTACTGTCAGCCAGTAGCTCAATGTTTATACTAGGAAGGGGAGTTTTGCTTGCAACTGTTGCCTTTGAAACAACACAGAAGCTATTTCTGGGAATGATAACAAGTATTTGTAGAGCACCAATGTCATTTTTTGACACAACGCCTTATAGCCGAATACTTAATAGGGTTAGTTCTTTGATTTTCTCTCTTTCTTCTTTATTGTCAGGTCAAAAAGACATATCACTACTCTTTCCTTTAATTAGCAAAGTAACAATGTTAATATATGAAGCCTTATCTAAAAGATTTAAAAATTTCAGTAGCTTGCTTAAATATCAAAGTATAAATTTAACAATTGCCACCTTTTCCAGTCTTCATCAGATCAGACAACCGTTGACACTGATTGTAACATCCACGAATTTCTATAAGTACATGAGTAATTATTTCCACTAGAACTCAGAAATAAGAGAAGGAGAAAGAAAAAAAAGGAAGAAAATAAAATAATGATATATAATAATAAGATAAGAGGAGAAGGTCAAGGATTGAACCTCTCACAAACAATGGAGAAAGATTTATGGCATGATCACCACTAGGATAGAGAGTAACATATGGATAGGAAGAGATGAAAATGCTAGTTAAAGGAGAGAAAAAGAAAATAAAGCAAGAAGCAAGAGAAAACCAAATTTGCTTACCTCTTTTTCCTCTTGGTTAAGAGAAGGAACAAGAAGAAGACAAGTTGCCTTCCTCACTTCTCCCTCTCCTCATTCTCGTGAGAACCAAGGGAAGTGACATGGGAGAGTTAAGGAAGGGAGTAAATGAAGGCATAAATTCCCCTCATGGTGAATAAATAGAAAAATGAGAAAGTAAATCCCTCATTTTCTCCTTCTTCCTCCTCCTTCCTCCTTTTCTCTTCTTCACCGAGACTAAGAGGTCTTCCCTCTCCTTGATCCGAACACTAGGTCAAGTTTCTTCTCCAAGAAAACTAATTTTCAAGAAGAAGTCTTCAAGTTCTAGCCCTTCCAACCAAAGGAAACCAAAGGAGACACAAGAAGAAGAAGCTCCTTCCTTGCTTAGCTCCTAGGATATTCTTCTCTTAAGAAAGAAAAACCACAAGCGAAAGGATGTAAGTTCCCCTCACCTGTGGTACAATAGCTCTACGATTGTCATGTAAATATATTGCTAGAAAAAAACCTATGTTTGTTTCATGAGGGTTTCGGCCCAAAACAAAAATAAGAAAGGTTTTAAGAACTTGAAAACCAACTAGGTAAGTTTATGATGTTTCCTATGATATGTAATTGATGATAAGGGGGTTAGACTAATATTTTCATGCTGGAATGTTTTGTTAGAACATAAGTTTATGGGCTTAGACTTTCAGCCAAGAAAGAACAAAAGAACTAGAAAAGAACTCTAGACCTAAAACAAAACATGTTCTCTTATCCTTATGATATGTACCTTATGGTAGATGGTGTTGTTGATGTTTTTCTCACTTGTATGTTAATTTAAACTTGATTCCATCTTCATGAACTTTCGGCTATGATAGAGTTGAGGGCCTAAAAGGGCTTAAAACCTAAAAGTTTAGCATGCTATGATTTTCATAAGACAAGATAGGAAGCTAATATGACATGCCATGATCTTAGGTTAAATTGAACTATAATTTTTATGTATAAGATGTTTCGGCCATGTTAAGACTTGAACCCTAGGAAAGTTTAAATCAAGCCTAAGATACTTATGATCTTCTTGAAGAAAAGATATGAAGTAAACTAATGTTCCTATGTTGCTTGAAACTTGAATTTGCTTATTCTACAACTTTCGGCCACACTTGGTTCTTTGACCTAGGATGCTCAAAATTCTAAACTAAGTGGTCCATGTTATTCCTTGAAATGAATGCTAGGAAAATTCTTATGGTCTTCATGCTATTATGCCACTAGAAACCTAATTTTCATGCTTAACAAGATTCGACCACATTAGGTTAAAAAGCTTGAGAAGCTTGACACTTAGACTAAAAGTACTTATGGTGTTTCTCATTATATGTATTGGAATATTGGTATGAAGTTCAATCTTTTTATGTTACATGTAACCTAGAAACATGTTGCTAGGGTTTCGGCCATGTTGGGGTTAAAGGCTTAGAGAGCTTAGAACCTAAATCAAACATGCTCAAGTTGTTTCTCATGAAATGTGATGTGACAATTGTTAGGGTTTTCATGCTTGTATGATGTTTATAGCCAAAATAAAGGCTTAATGGGTTTCGGCCATGTTATGAAAAAGGAAACTAGAAAGCTTGGAACCTATACCTAACATGCTTAAGATGTTCCTTATGTTCTAAGAAATGATAAATGTTTAGGGTTCACTTGTTCTTTTTGTTGTTTGCTAACCCAAACCATCTTACATGTTTCGGCCACCCCTTGTTACTAGGGTTAGAGACCTAATTAGATTCTCCCATGAACTTCACATGCGATGCTTTATGATATGTTAAGAGTATGACATGCTGTGATGTCTATTTATGTATGCTAGGTCAAATTTCATGATATGCTATGTACTTAAGTTCATGATATGCTGTGTGCTAAGTTTCATGATATGCTATGTATTTACCTTCATGATATGCTGTGTGCTAAATTTCATGATATGTTATGGGCTTATTTTCATGATATGCTGTGTGCTCAAAGTCATGATATGCTATGTGCTTAACTTCATGATATGCTGTGTGCTCAAATTCATGATGTACTATGTGCCTAAACTCATGATATGCTATGTGCTCAAATTCATGATATGCTATATGTTGTGTGCTTAAACTCATGATAGGTTGTATGCTTAATTATGCATGTGTTCATGATATGCTGTGTGCTCAAATATACATGCATTAAGCTATGCCTAAAAGAGTTGCTTCCCTATAAGTGGGATCAAGAGCACTCTTCATGATATGAATATGACATGAGTAATATGGACTATGTAGATATGGCATGCTATTTTACTTTTAAGGCTTGTACCAAGGGTGGGCTCCATAAGCGCCCCGGGGTCGATGAACTAAGAAACGAGCCTCGTTAGGGATGGACTCCTAAGTGCCCCTAGGTCGATGGACTAAGAAACGGGCCTAGTATATGTATGCCTTGTAGGGTTCAAGACTTGCTACCTTGAACCTACTAGGACGCGCGCATTTATGTACGTGGTACAAGCCGGGATCCCCTCTTATGTTGAGATTATGTTTAAGTATCTATGCTATACGTTTTTTTAAAAAAAAAAAGGCATAATGCATATGTTCCATGATGTATGTTTAAGAGTTCACCCTACATATACCTTAGGAATAAACCATGATAATTATGATGATCATGTTATGATATGCCATGCTACCTTGTGTTTATGCCATGATTATGCCATGATATCTATGATGATGCTTATGACATGTATGATGATCATGTATGTTATGCCATGATACCTTATGCTATGATGTATGTTTTATGATTGATGACATGCCATACGGTTTTTGTGAGTAGGAAAGGAACTTACTGAGCCATGAGTGCTCACAGCTTACTTTCTTGTACCACAGATAAGGGCAAAGGATGGATGAACTAGGAGAGCAGCAGGAGGGGCTAGCAGGATGTGTGTGGCAGTGACTGGCTAAAGAAGGAAAAAAAAAGACCTGCTTTTGTTTAATGGAAATTATGCCTAGTTTATATAGGACTCTATGACATTTTATCATGTTTACTCTATATGTCTTGAAATAATGTTAAGTATGACATGTGGACTCTGTGTTTCAAAAAAATTTACAAGTAAGACTTCCGCTGTAATAAGTTATTAAGTTGTTAAGTATGGTAAGTAACCCCCCGTCGCCTTAGCAGGAGGGGCGGGGCGTTACACTGATATCCCATACAGACTGGCAGGATTAGCTTTTGCACTTGTTCAACTTCTATGCATCATCATTCTCATGTCTCAAGTTGCATGGCCAATGTTCATCCTCTTCATTCTCGTTGTCACAATCTCCATTTGGTATCAGGTAAACCAACAACAAGCTTTTGTTGCATAATGTCTTTAGGAGTATTTGATTATACTGCATGGAAAATGAAAATAGCATTCTATTGTTACAGACTGGCAGGATTATGTTGTTTTACATCTCGAAAGAAAGAGATGTCTAAAAATTTGTAGTATTGTAATATGACCAGAAATATGGTGCATAAATTTAAAATAGAGTTTTATGATCATCTTGCGAGTAACACAATTCTAGAAAGTGAAGATTAGTCGTTAATTAGCAGTTCTTGAGATCGTCTCACTTTGTGGCTCACCTTCTTGAACGAGTCCTTATTCTCTTTACATTTGCTCTGCAATGAGAAAGTCTACATTGACTTGGTTAGCACAAGAGATTAAATTAAAACGTGACAAAGTCAGAACAAATAAATCAGAGGAGGATGGCTAAGTCAAAATAATATCAATATCATCCAACAAAGATAACAAAAAAAATTGTAAAACGATGATGTGCTAGAGAGATTTTGACGAGATCTGCAAAAGCATGAGTAATTGAAGTTTGCATAATAAAAAATATGGAAACAATTTGATATGAAACATTATGTTTTAAGAAATTTATACTGACATATTTGCCTTGTGTTGCTCAACAAGTTATGCACCTTCATGCATCAATATCAGAAACAGTATGATCTCACACATGATGCCCAAATGCTCTTGTGAGTCCAGCTATGAGTATTTATTATGAGAAAATATACAAAATACCGAGTCATTTAAAGTTTAGTTGTCACGCCCCGAGGGAGTCTCTGTCCGAATAAATTTCGGCAGCATCTCCCCTGTACGGGTGACAATCTGAGGCAAATCTACATACAAAATATACATCAGCCACAAGCGGCTGGAATATACACACAACCACGCAGTTTATATCATCAGCCCACTCGGCTGGAACAAAATAAACAACCACGTAGTTATATATATATTTAACAGCCTACTCAGCTGTACTAAAACAAAAAACACAGCAGAAAATGACAACATATACAACCCAAAACTAAAACTACTAGCCGGCTAGGCTTACACAACATAACAATATAACATCTCCAGAAACAAAATCGGAATACAACACTAATTGCACCAATTATAACCGAAGTAAAAATACACAAAAACGTAGACATGTCTTCGGATGTGATGTGGGGACCGGCAGCGAGAATACTCCAAGCGTCTCCATAAACAATCTAGTACCTGAAAAAGATAGTGTCCACGGGGGTGAGTTCAACAACTCAGCAGATACCTAGTTGACATGTATAGTAAACTATAACAAATAGTAATAACTATGGAGTACAGTCTCCTGATCAAAAGAAGGTAATGCATAATAGAAAAGGGCTGAAGAGTACTGTACTCACCAGGGCCACCTATCAGAATAATCAAGTCGTCAGACTGGAAGTGTCATAAATCCTGTATGCATGTCAAACATATGCATCCATCCAAATGCAGCATATAAGTGCAGCAAACACAAGCAGTAAATGCATATGATGCCAATGATGCGTCCTGGTCACCCCTGACGTCAGTCAGTCATCTCACACACAATGGTGAGACAGAGTGGGTAGGGCTGTGACAGTCGTGCATTCTACCGTCACTATACCTGATGAGTGACTGAGTGGACGGGATGCTGTCGGAGTACTCCTGTCCTCTGACCCCAAATCATAAATGGGGGATCTCAATGCTCTCATCTCCCGGTACACAATGACGGGGAGGTATCTCTGCCGGCTACCACGCTGAGTCACCTGACCAACGGAGCCAAACAGAGTCCACCGTCTGTCGGCTACCACGCTGCTACACTAAATGCCAACGGAGCCAAACAGAGCGGAACTGTCTGCCGGCTATCACGCTGAGTCACCTGACCAACGGAGCCAAACAGCAGAACCGCCACACACCTGCCTGATATACCACTAATCCATGAGTGGTGGTGTGTGCAGTACATGTAACTGGCGATGTGCTCAACCATAGTGGAGCCGACAATCGCGCAGCATGCAATCATGATGCATGACACTAAGCATAGTAATCAACTGATCAGCATAACCATATCCATATATATAAAATGAGTACCGTAATATCGATGGTCAAATACCATGATCTCAAGTACACAGGTCAGATATGATATCAAAAACCTAGGTCCTGAGCATAATAAGGCATGATTTGTCACTACCTCTAAAATCATATATATAATCATGTGAGTATTAACATATAATGCATAACAGGTGAGCAAACAAGCATGTAACAGGTATCCGGTAGTGACATATTGAAACAAGGATGAATATAATTATTACTAAGGTTATAACCTACTAAACATATCAACAAGACATATCGAAAAGATAAGTCAAGGTACCCGCCTTTATCTGTAGTCCGTGCCAAACAATCCTCACGTCAAAAACTATCGTCCCGTAATCAGGGTCCTGCATACACATATTCAATTTAGATACTCCAACAAGTATCATTCAGGTAAACTGAATATCAGGACCGAATAAATATACATATTCCCTTTTCGATTAAGGAAACTCAAATTGAATCAATCCAAAATGGTCATCTAAACTCCAACTATTATAAGCCAAGAACAATCTCAACTAATACCATCCATTTTTATCAACTCCCCAATTTGAGTTGACTTACTAATGAAATCCAAATATGTTAATTAATCCATTTATTGATAATGATCATACTATCAATATCAACAACTAATTAATCAAAATGATATGGGGAAAATTTTCCAAATTCTATAGAAACACATTCCAATACCTAACACATCTTTTCTTCAACATTTAAACAACCTACTACAGAAATAACCTCCCCTACTATGTTAATCTAAAATTAAATAAAACTCACCTCAATGTATGAACAACAAATCAAACGCACACACCCCTAGCAAGAATACCTCATCAACCACTGGTCCACAAATTCGAAACCCATAAGATCTGATATCAAATCCATCAGAAATCTTGTAATCCAATTTTAAGCTTGCATTCAACAACCTTACCTTCAATCCAGATGCCCCCAACAACCTATTCGCTGTTGAAAAAGATTATTGCCGGAGCTGATGGTCTCTACAAACCCTAGCAAAAATCTTCCCAGCCACAGGGATCGCCACAGCTAGGGATCTACAATCCAGAACGTCACTGATCCAGTGACAACCACGGTGACAATCAGGCAGAAAAAGAAAACAAGAATCAACAGCACCAGCACCTTATACCTTCCTGTGACCGAGAGGGTGGTAGTGTCGAGCAGAGTCTGGCGCAATCGGACGAGGTGGATCGACCATAGAGTTATATCGGAAAGCTGGCATCTAGTTGTCGGCTGCCGGTGAATTTTGGTGTCCACGGCTAGGGCTGGGAAAGTGGTGGCCAGCGTCGGCAATCGAAATATGCGACGCTGGTGGATCAGGAGAGGAAAACACTCGAACAAACCTTCACGAGCAGAGGAGAAGGCGGCTCAATCGACGGTGGACAAACGGCGCCGGCACGATCAGGTGGCTTTTGGCACGCGAAGAGGGCGATAGCGCTAGGGCACGGCGACGGCGCTGAATTCCTGTGGCCGGTGATCGACGCACGGCCCGGCATGGATGAGGAGGAAGATCGGGCTCGGAGAAGAGGAGTGCGGCGGTGCGATGAAGAGAAGACTAGGGCACAGGGACGGTGTGGAGAAGAAGAGAGGAGAAAGTGATCGGGAGAAGGAACTGCCTTGTGCGGTTCGGGCACGGCACGCGGGAAAGAGAATGGAGGAAAGGAAAAACAAATAGAGAAAGAAAAGAAAGTAAAATGAAAATCAACATTTCCTCACTTAAATCGGGGTAGCCCAAATAGGCTTTCCCGGGCCCCGTTTTTATCCCCATTTACTCATCCATACGAGCTCCGAAAAATTCCCAGAAAATTTCTAAAAATTCTGAAAATTTTCCTTATGGTGCTTCACCCATTTTCGGTATTTTACATTCTCCCCCACTAATAGAAATTTGGTCCCAAAATTTTGTTATCTACCATCAGCAAATACTAACAACAGGTAAAGAGTATAAATGCTGAACGATAAATTAAATTACATATCTCAAGTGAAGAGATGGGGCTATCGAGCTCAGATCGTACCGGAACCTGTACCGGAACTGACGCTCTTTCTGGTCTAGAATCTGTACCGGAACCTCCTCATAAGTAACGTCAGGCTGAACTGGAACTAAGATATCTGTCAGCACATGCGTCGGGTCAGGTACGTATCTCCTCAGCATAGATACGTGGAATACATCGTACACGCCTACCAAGGACGGTGGTAGTGCTAACCAGTAAGCTACCGCTCCAATCCTCTCTAAGATCTGGAAAGGTCCAATGTATCGCGGAGCTGGCTTACCTCTGAGGTCAATCTCCTCACCCCTTTCGTGGGTGAAACTCGCAGAAACACATGGTCGCCTGTAGAGAACTCCAAAGGTCTAAGTCTCCGATCTGCGTAACTCTTCTAACGGTCCTACGCCTCAGACATCCTCCGTCTGATAATACAGACCAACTCTGCCTTATGATGAGCTCTATGAGGTCCCAACAACTAGGCCTCCCCAACCTCATCCCAGAGGGTGGGTGTCCGACAAGGTCTACAATACAACGCTTCAACGGTGGCATTTGAATAGCTGAATGCAGATTGTTGTTGTAGGCGAACTCTACCGACGGCAAGTGGTCCTCCCAACTGCCCCTAAAAATCTTATACACCTGACCTCAGCAAGTCCTCTAGAGTCTGAATGGTCCACTATGACTGTCCATCGGCCTGCGGATGGAAAACTGGAGCTAAGTGCCCAAGGCCTGCTGTAGACTCTGTTAGAATCGAAACGTGAACCGAGGATCTCTGTCCGAAATGATACTCAAAGAAACACCATGCAGTCTGATGATCTCTCGGCAATACAGATCTGCCAATCGATCCAGGAAATCAGTCTTCCGGATCGCTAAGAAGTGTGCGGATTTGGTTAATCGATCAACGATTATCCAAATCGCGTCATGGCCTCGTCGTGTCCTCGGCAAATCCACTTTAAAGTCCATGGTAATGTGTTCCCATCTCCACCTAAGAATAGGAATCCGCTGAAATAATCTGGCAGGTATCTGGTGCTTAACCTTCGCCTGCTGACAAACAAGACATCTAGCTACAAAATCCGCGATGTCTTCCTTCATGTCATTCCACCAATAGAAACACCTCAAATCTTGGTACATACGGGTACTGCTTGGGTAGACAGCAAATCATGAGTGATGAGCCTCCGGAAGTAACTCCTATAAGACCGGATGAGACTGAAGTACGCATAATCTGCCTCGGAAGGTTATAACACCCTCCTCGTCTCGTGTGAACTTGGTCTGTTGCCCGGAAGCTATCTAGCTGCAAATAAAGTGCAAATACTGATCCGCAGCCTAGGGCTCTCGGATCCTCGTCCTGATTGACGACTGAGCAACCATGGTAATCAGAGTACCCTGCTCTGTCTGTCCTTATCCCTCAAGGCCCAACTCGGAGCAACCTTGAATCAAGTCTGTGACCACAACTCGGTGGCAAGCTAAAGTCCCTCTGGACTTCCTGCTAAGTGCATCGGCAACCACATTAGCTCTCCCTGGGTGATAGCTAATGGTACAATTAAAATCAATCATTCAGGAACTCCATCCATCTCCTCTGTCGGAGATTAGGTTCCTTCTAAGTAAAACAGATATTTGAGACTCTTATGGTCAGTGAAAATCTCAAATGTAACGTCATATAAATAATGTCACCAAATCTTCAAAGCAAAGATGATGACGACTAGCTCCAGATCATGTACAGGGTAGTTCTTCTCATGCTCCTTCAACCGACGAGAAGCATAGGAGACTACTCTATCGTGCTGCATCAGAACAGCGCTCAAACCCTGAATAGATGCGTCGGTGTAGATGACATATCTGTCCTCTCCAGAAGGTAAAACTAAAACTGAAGCCGACACTAATCTCCGCTTCAGCTCCTGGAAGCTGGTCTCGTAGTCCTCGGACCACGTGAACTTCATGCCTTTCCTGGTCAGGCGTGTCAGTGACATAGCTATCCGAGAGAAACCCTCAACATATCTCCGGAAATATCGAGCCAAACAAAGGAAGTTGCGAGCCTCCTCTATAGACTTCGTCTACTCCCAACAGTAACAACCTCGATCTCCTGTGGAACCACGGTATACTCCTACTGGTCACCATGTGTCCCAAAAATCTCACAGAAGACAATCCCAAAACACACTACTGAACTTCGCATATAGATGTTCCCATCGAAACATCTCTAGAACTATGCAAAATAGTGTGCGTGACTCACCGCGGATCCGAAATAGATCACAACATCGTCAACAAAGACAATGGAAACTGATCCAAACATCCTAGGAATACCAAAATCATCGAGTACCTGAAAACCTCTAAGGCTCCACAAGCCCTAATGGTAAAACCAAGATACATAATGTCCGTATCACAGACATTCCTAACCATAAGATCTCAAATAATAAGTCGGAAATCTGATCACCAACAACATAAATCACCAAAGAATATATCCTTCAGTGTGAGAGTAATGCTCCATCACACGAAATACCACATATATGGGAGCAACGCTCTACCACAAATAATCCAAAATATGTATCCACAATAAACATGGGAGTAATGCTCCACTACAAGCAATCCGCAATATGTGGGAGCTACGCTCCACCACAAACAACCCAAGATATATGGGAGCTACGCTCTACCACAAACAAACCTAAGTGCCCAAGGCACCTAACTATCTAGCCAGAGACTACATGGGGTCGCTCTACCACAGATCACTGTGGGTAGCCTAGGGTATCACAATCCAGTAATCAAATCAAACTCATCGTCAACTCTATCCACATCGTAGTGAGTCACCCACTGATAAGAAAATCAGTTGACAGGGTAATCCAACAAATGACATAATGCAGACACTCCACATCCTGCATTCAACATAAGTAGAATCATCATGCTGCTACCAACAATACACCTGGCACACATGCATACACAACATATGTATGATCGACATAATCCTCCAATTAATACACACCAAAGATACTCACAACATAGGTATAAATCATCGTAATACCTCCAACAATGCATACCGAAACCGTGTGCATATATCAACCTAAGTATAATCGTCAATACACCTCCAATAATACTCACAACACATACCAATTGAGTATAATCACTTAATACTTCCAATAGAGTCTAATAGACCCAAGTGTATCCATAAATCAAATATAATCCACAAAATACCTCGAATCTTACACCGAACATATCTGCACATAGCACATCTCTGATTAAATCGACAAGATACATCAAGCAAAATACCCAAACTCATGTGCACATCCCACAACATAGATTAAATTGACGAGATACTTTCCATAATACATTCAGATACATACACCGAACTACATAGCTATGATCCACAAGGAACCTACAAACCACAACAGAACATGTATACATATACTACTTGCAAATGGACAGTCAACCACAGGATTCCTACAACACATAACAATCATAATATACATGCAACCTAAACATGCAAAATCAGCATACTAGCTCAATCAAAGGGACCAACCCTATGCTACCAACACTCATGGGTTACGGGTATACCTAAACAAAAATTCTGCATATGTATCAAGCAGGAATACATCAATCATAGACAGCCCAAAATAAAGCAGCCTAATCATCCAGTAACAACCCTGCTCTAGGTTCAATGGAACTAGTAGCGGACAAAAGAGATATACACGCCATGGTATAACATTGCAAGTCAATGTCGTACCCTACTAAGACTATATCTAATAGGAAAAATTTTAACATCATAAATCCAAATGTACTCTCCAAGTTATACACTAGTAACGATTGTATCTCCTAAGTGTTAAGCAATTAGCTCTACACTTCCTTACATCAGCGGGGTCATAAACCCCAATGCACCTTCTAAGTCATCCAACTAGGTATATACAGTCCATGGTCAAAATCTTCATGGAATAGGATATATCGGTCCTCTAAAACTGGTCGAGCTGAGAACGATATACGATTATTTTAGTACTTTCCACGTTAGTACAAGTCATGTACTTAAATGTGCTATAGACACATAACTAAGCACAAATAACCCACAAATGATCCTCCACAATCATAAAGGTATATCGATCTATGACAACCCAAGTCGACAAACGTAAATCAGTCTTCTACTGACCGATCTAACATGAATTAATAAATATTTACTGATGAAATTTACTAAAATAAAATGGTATACAACTGGCTAGGTCAACATAAAGATATAGATACTATCCATTACCCAACTAATAATAGCAAAGGTTGGTATGTACCTCAATCCGCTATTCAACTAGTAATAACAGAAACTAAAACTACTGGTGTATGATATAAAAAATCACCCGAAACTGTAATCCCTCAATCTCTATTAAGGTCGATCATCGTCAGTGGCTAACCCCTCACATGTAATATGGCTACAACATCAGACAGATACCAGATACAAAGTGTCATAACTATCACAGTCAACAATGCATACTCTAACTAAATAGTAGGATAACAGTATACCAACATACCTCCTATAGCTTGGAGATGTCCTGCTGCTGCCAGGTCCCAAAACCCGAAAAGTCACATCGAGAAGACCAAAACACAAAATCTGAAACACCGGAAAAATAAGACTCGTAAGCCGATCTCTGATACCAAATAAATTGGTATCAGATAAATCTCGAAAATCCAGAACACATAGCAAGTATCGTATACCTGCTCTGATACCACTAAATTGTCACGCCCCGAGAGAGTCTCTGTCCGAATAAATTTCGGCAACATCTCCCCTGTACGGGTGACAATCTGAGGCAAATCTACATACAAAATATACATCAGCCACAAGCGGCTGGAATATACACACAACCACGCAGTTTATATCATCAGCTCACTCGGCTGGAACAAAATAAACAACCACACAGTTATATATATATTTAACAGCCTACTCAGCTGTACTAAAACCAAAAACACAGCGGAAAAGGACAACATATACAACCCAAAACTAAAACTGCTAGCCGGCAAGGCTTACACAACACAACAATATAACATCTCCAGAAATAAAATCGGAATACAACACCAATTGCACCAATTATAAATACCGAAGTAAAAATACACAAAAACGTAGACATGTCTTCGGATGTGATGTGGGGACCGGCAGCCAGAATACTCCAAGTGTCTCCATAAGCAATCTAGTACCTGAAAAAGATAGTGTCCACGGGGTGAGTTCAACAACTCAGCAGATACCTAGTTGACATGTATAGTAAACTATAACAAATAGTAATAACTATGGAGTACAGTCTCCTGATCAAAAGAAGGTAATGCATAATATAAAAGAGCTGAAGAGTACTGTACTCACCAGGGCCACCTATCAGAATAATCAAGTCGTCAGACCGGAAGTGTCATAAATCCTGTATGCATGTCAAACATATGCATCCATCCAAATGCAACATATAAGTGCAGCAAACACAAGCAGTAAATGCATATGATGCCAATGATGCGTCCTTGTCACCCCTGACGCCAGTCAGTCATCTCACACACAATGGTGAGACAGAGTGGGTAGGGCTGTGACAACCGTGCACTCTACCGTCACTATACCTGATGAGTGACTGAGTGGACGGGATGCTGTCGGAGTACTCCTGTCCTCTGACCCCAAATCATAAATGGGGGAGCTCAATGCTCTCATCTCCCGGTACACAATGACGGGGAGGTATCTCTACCGGCTACCACACTGAGTCACCTGACCAACTGAGCCAAACAGAGTCCACCGTCTGTCGGCTACCACGCTGCTACACTAAATGCCAGCGGAGCCAAACAGAGCGGAACTGTCTGCCGGCTATCACGCTGAGTCACCTGACCAACGGAGCCAAACAGCAGAACTTCCACACACCTGCCTGATATACCACTAATCCATGAGTGGTGGTGTGTGCAGTACATGTAACTGGCGATGTGCTCAACCATAGTGGAGCTGACAATCGCGCAACATGCAATCATGATGCATGACACTAAGCATAGTAATCAACTGATCAGCAAAACCATATCCATATATATATAATGAGTACCGTAATATCGATGGTCAAATACCAAGATCTCAAGTACACAGGTCAGATATGATATCAAAAACCTAGGTCCTGAGCATAATAAGGCATGATTTGTCACTACCTCTAAAATCATATATATAATCATGTGAGTATTAATATATAATGCATAACAGGTGAGCAAATAAGCATGTAACAGGTATCCGGTAGTGACATATTGAAACAAGGATGAACATAATTATTACTAAGGTTATAACCTACTAAACATATCAACAAGACATATCGAAAAGATAAGTCAAGGTACCCGCCTTTATCTGTAGTCCGTGCCAAACAATCCTTACGTCAAAAACTATCGTCCCGTAATCAGGGTCCTGCATACACATATTCAATTTAGATACTCCAACAAGTATCATTCAGGTAAACTGAATATCAGGACCGAATAAATATACATATTCCCTTTTCGATTAAGGAAACTCAAATTGAATCAATCCAAAATGGTCATCTAAACTCCAACTATTATAAGCCAAGAACAATCTCAACTAATACCATCCATTTTTATCAACTCCCCAATTTGAGTTGACTTACTAATGAAATCCAAATATGTTAATTAATCCATTTATTGATAATGATCATACTATCAATATCAACAACTAATTAATCAAAATGATACGGGGAAAATTTTCCAAATTCTATAGAAACACATTCCAATACCTAACACATCTTTTCTTCAACATTTAAACAACCTACTACAGAAATAACCTCCCTACTATGTTAATCTAAAATTAAATAAAACTCACCTCAATGTATGAACAACAAATCAAACGCACACACCCCTAGCAAGAATACCTCATCAACCACTGGTCCACAAATTCGAAACCCATAAGATCTGATATCAAATCCATCAGAAATCTTGTAATCCAATTTTAAGCTTGCATTCAACAACCTTACCTTCAATCCAGATGCCCCCAACAACCTATTCGCTGTTGAAAAAGATTATTGCCGGAGCTGATGGTCTCTACAAACCCTAGCAAAAATCTTCCCAGCCACAGGGATCGCCACAGCTAGGGATCTACAATCCAGAATGTCACTGATCCAGTGACAACCACGGTGACAATCAGGCAGAAAAAGAAAACAAGAATCAACAGCACCAGCACCTTATACCTTCCTGTGACCGAGAGGGTGGTAGTGTCGAGCAGAGTCTGGCGCAATCGGACGAGGTGGATCGACCATAGAGTTATATCGGAAAGCTGGCATCTAGTTGTCGGCTGCCGGTGAATTCTTGGTGTCCACGGCTAGGGCTGGGAAAGTGGTGGCCAGCGTCGGCAATCGAAATATGCGACGCTGGTGGATCAAGAGAGGAAAACACTCGAACAAACCTTCACGAGCAGAGGAGAAGGCGGCTCAATCGACGGTGGACAAACGGCGCCGGCACGATCAGGTGGCTTTTGGCACGCGAAGAGGGCGATAGCGCTAGGGCACGGCAACGGCGCTGGATTCCTGTGGCCGGTGATCGACGCACGGCCCGGCATGGATGAGGAGGAAGATTGGGCTCGGAGAAGAGGAGTGCGGCGGTGCGATGAAGAGAAGACTAGGGCACAGGGACGGTGTGGAGAAGAAGAGAGGAGAAAGTGATCGGGAGAAGGAACTGCCTTGTGCGGTTCAGGCACGGCACGCGGGGAAGAGAATGGAGGAAAGGAAAAACAAATAGAAAAAGAAAAGAAAGTAAAATGAAAATCAACATTTCCTCACTTAAATCGGGGTAGCCCAAATAGGCTTTCTCGGGTCCCGTTTTTATCCTCATTTACTCGTCCATACGAGCTCCGAAAAATTCCCAGGAAATTTCTAAAAATTCCGAAAATTTTCCTTATGGTGCTTCACCCATTTTCGGTATTTTACATTAGTGTTCCAAAAGAAATAAACACGTCGTGTTAGTATAATTTAACTGTTAGCAAGCTCATGATAACATGCACATCAACAACAAAAGAATCATGAATTAGAACTGCATACAGATTACTAAAACAGTTTATTCGGGAGGAATTACTAAAACACTTTTATAAGATAAATTGGCTACATATTGTGATTGCTAACATAAAATGCAGATCATTTGTAAGTGTTACTTGAAGTACCAATCACAACGAACACAACAGGCAATAAGATCCATCGAACGACCAAACACAAGACGGTTAAGTGGTTACCCATAAATTGGTTTGATACTCCATGGAGAATGAGCAACAAAAACTAGAAACTGTGATGAAGACGGCGATAACTTCAGGACGTCTTTCATCTGGTAAGAAATTGCAGTCCACATAAAGGATCTGAAACCCTGCCAAAGTATATAAAAATGACGATCGAAATTACGTCTTTCACAGAGAAACAAGATCGATGAAAACTACCAAAAAGGCAGGTACAAGAACGAATCTACAAAGAAGCCCTACTCTACAGGGTCGTAAATAAGAGCCAAAGGAAGGGAACCTGATTGAAGTAGACCAAAGTAACAAGCCAAAGGAAGGAAGCTCCGAAGGAGGCCCACATCCGCAGAAAGGCACGCAGAATAGCTACTTGTGATGAAGCATTTTAATGTTCAAAACAGAAATTGCTTCAAATACAATTGACCTATTAGTTGAATGTCAACACTTGCTCATTAAATCAGGAAATAGGGCAGAGCACAGACCCCATTTGGCAATGGCACCATGATAGTGGGCTTCCCTGGAGTGGAGCAAGAAGAGGACGTCGACCTCGATTTTCACTCGTACCTCATGACTCCCAATCCCCTCTCCCTTGACCTCTCTCGCCTCAGCTTCTCTTCAGCCGAGAGATTACTTTCATCGAGGCCGCCTCCATCAGGCGGGCAAATCACAAGCTCCTGCCGCCGTGAGGCAACTTCAAAGGCGAAGACTTTACGGTGGAGGGTACCATCGGGGCTGAAGAGATAGGAGATCAAGCGCCCATCGGGGCTGAAGTTGATGGAAGAGGGAGCGACGTATCCCGGAAGAGGGTACTGGACGATCTCCTTCAGAGGAAAGAGTCTTCCTCGGAATCAGTAAGGGGCATCTCGGCTTCGCAGTGGCGCGGCTTCTTCGAAAAAGTCTCCTTCTCGCCGTCCTCCGCAGCCGCCTTGTCCTGCATCAAGAATGGAAGATATGCAGGGGGAGAGGAAGGGCCGAAGAGGTCGCCAGAACAAGAAGGAGTCGCCGGGCGTCGAACCCTAGGAGTTCGGATGGCGATCAGATCGGGGAAACGAGGGGATCTAACTCTCACTTCACTAATATAGTAATGGTGCTAGGCCCTCCTTGGAGCGGAGAAAGAAGGACCAGTACTCCTGAACATTATCCCGCATGATCGATCCCCATTGTCCGCTTGCCTTTCACTTCCGCCGAGCCCATCACCCACACGAACCAGTAGACCGCGACAGCGCCGACGACCGCCGCCGTCCACATCGCCTTCGAGAGATTCATTGCTCATCTTTCAAATGGTAACTCCTAAAAGGAGGATGAGGAGGATTAGAGTTTCGATTTATGGTAGGCGAAGAGAAGCCCAAAAGAAATCGCGCTAAAAAAGTCCGCCAGAATTTTGGTTCATAGACACCGGGTTTTAAAAACCGCGGTTAAAATCGATGTCTATTAATGAAAAAAAGACGCTCATAGACATCGGCTAAAAAACCCGATGTCTATGAGCGAAAATCTGCGCTCATAGACACCGGTTTTTCCAAAAATCGGTGTAAAATATTCAAAGACATCGGTTTTTGCTTAAAACCGTTGTTGTTCCACCGATGTCTATGAGGGTTTTTCTTGTAGTGATCCTAGGGCTCAGATCCTTGATTCTATGAAGGATGGTTTGGAAGACATCCGAGGGACCGCCGGACGAGGAGCAACAGAGTGGAGCCAAGGGAAGCGGACCTCAAGGCAACGTTAAGGATGACACGGAGAGGAGCCGCGAGCTCGGGTGCATCTGAGGGACGAAGGCCGAGGAAGAGAGCTTCAAGGGTGACTCTGGAGAGGATGAGTGTGAGTGTATAATCGGGACCAGTCGACTAATGGAAGTTCTAGTCGACTGGTCCAGTCGACTACGCAATCGACTGGGAGTGAACAGAAGTATTCTGTTTGCTCAGCCAGCAGTGACCAGTCGACTGGTAGTTTCACTAGTCGACTGGTAGTTTCACTAGTCGACTGGTAAGTGACCGTTGGCAAACCGTTGGAGTTGCGAATTAGCCGTTAGCTACCTCCAATGGTAGCACTAGTCGATTGGTGGAAGTACCAGTCGACTGGTGCCGAGATGAGTTGATATATTGATCAACTCTCTCCTCTTATTTAAGGAAAGTTTTGGGGCATGAAGGAGGTTACTGATTATTGTTGAATCACTCCTTTGCCATTGTCCAAAGCTTCCAAGTCATTCTCTTCCTCCTAATCTAAGTCTTCATCTTGTAAGAGGAAGAGAGATTTGTGAGAGGTTGTACTCCGCCGAGAAGGAGTAAGATCTAGTCGGAGATTGTCGGGACTTGATCCACCGAAGGATCAAGGGTTCGTCCACCTCAAGGACACGTCGTGGAGTAGGAGCAAGCAATCTCCGAATCATGTAAAGGATTTGTATTTGCATTTGTATTCTTGTTTACTTTCATTGTTTTAGTTTTCGTATTTCTGCAACGCACTAATGTTTTGTAGAGAAGAAACTAACTTGGGGGTGACCTAGCTATCCAACCCCCTTCTAGCAGGCCACTGATCCCTTGTAGATTGGTCCACTCACATGGACAATCATCTCTATTTGTTAAGTACAAATAAGGGTAAGACCGTTACTTATGGAATATCTTATGTAGCTGAAATTAGAGATAGATCCATAAGTTGAGGTCGCCTTGATAATTGTGTCAAGATGAGATCATTTATATGTTAATAATAATTGAAGTAAATGAATCCACCATTTACTGAACTTACTGAAGGCCAGATTAGAATTCATATGTTGAATTCAGGATTAGACATTAGATATGTCTAGATCAAAATCTATACGATGTTAAATTTGAACACAACATGCGCTCTTTTTAGTAAAGAGAATAACATCGTAATATGTGATTCATACCACATATGCTATTGAGACAATAAAGGTAGTGGGAGAATGGATCCCTGTTTCTCTACTATGTGAGACCTTTGAGATTATAAGTTAATCTCAATTTTTGTCTTAGTGATTATTTAGCTGTTTACTTAAAGTTTTAATTAGTGTCTGTTACTTTAGCGTGTATCTTATGGCTATATATGATTCGGTCTATGGAGCATAACTAAGAAAGTGACTGATTAAAATGAATAGATTCTAGCTAAAAAGAAAGATTAAATGTATTTACATCTTTTGATATTATTCACTGGTCGACCCATTTCTGTTATGTATAGAAATGAATGTGAATATTAGATATGGAACATGCTCTTGACATAATGGTCATTATAATTAGAGATGTTCATATTGATGTAAATAAAAATTATTTAATCTGGATAAATATCAAGACATGGATATCTCTAAGATATTGGCTATGTGCCACTTAAAGATTGGATGAATCCTGGATAAAGGCTATGTGCCACTAGGAAAGAGGCTATGTGTCATGCAGAGTGTGTTTCTAATTTATTTGAGCAGCTAAGTAAAGTGTAACAACTTTGTTAGCATTGATTACTCAGAGAGCAGTTATATAAAGTGTAACAATCTTCTTAGCAACTATTACTCAGTGTGCTTGCTGTCGTACGAACCATTTTCTCTAAGTATAGATTGGATGTTCTATTATGGTCTTTGTAACCAAACTCTCAAATAGTCTATGTGACTTATTAGGTCTTTGTGACCAAACTCTCAAATAGACTATGTGACTTATTAGGTCTTTGTGACTAACTAGTCTTTGTGATTTACATGAATGAACTAGTCTTAGTGACTTACCTTGGACGAGTGAGAGATGTAAGAAATGGGGAAAGTGGGAACGTGGGAGCATACCCATGTTCCCTACTACTCTTAATAAAAAAAGTCCATTATACCCCTGGGTTATTTTTCTTTATAAGAGGTGCGTCCAAGGATCATTCGGCAGCTTGAGTAGAGATAAGAAAGAGAGAAGGAGAACATTTGAGGCGGTGGGATTTGATTCGTGGAATTGCGGAGAGCTTTCCAATCCTGTGATTGTTCTTCCGACAGCGAGTCTTGCCGTCATCGATTGCAGATCTGCGGGAGATTGCCGTAAGTCTTTACTGTATTAATTCATTTTAATTCATGCATTTAGAATTATCAACATAATAATGTACACTCATTAATATTCTCTATTTTCTTTTTTCAGTCAAATATAGTTTCACCATATTCCATTCGCCAGAAACAGTTTGCATTTCTTTCCCAACATCAAGCTCTTCTGGCAGCTGCTAAATCTGGTGTTCATCCTGTACTATCTGGGATTTATAATCAATCAGCTGTGAGAGGCTTGAATGCACCTCATATGAATGTCATTCCTCAAAATTGGCCAAAGTTAGGTTATCAAACCCCAGGAATAACCCCACTAGCCAATCAGAAAAGTTCCAATCATTTTCAAGTAGTGCCCCGATTCATTATTTGCTATTGCAACGGATAATTGGTTATTAATTCTTCCTTTTTTACTCTGCAGATTGGGATTGCAGCACAAAGACATCCTTCAGCGAACTGGAACAATATTCAAAAAGTTGGGTAATTGACCACCTTCATTTTTCCCTCCAGTCGATCTCCCAATTTTTATTTCTGGCTGAGAATGTTGATTACCTGGTTTGATTGATTCTGCAAGTATTTTGGCTTTGATGTGATTTTTTGTATTTCCCAAATCATCTGGGATGGTTTGTAATTTAATAAAAAGCTAACTCTTGCCTCTTGGCTACTTTGTTGGATATTAGTGGTTATTACAAATTATGACATTTGTACCGTTACCATTTTCAGTTGGTTTTACCTGTTCTGATTCTATTGTGGTTATGAAGCAATGTAATGTTAATGTTATGATTATTGCAAATGAACCATCGTTGTGTCTGGATGACACTTGGATGCTCTTCTACTGCACCATAACTCCGGGGCATTGTCATACAGAAACAAACACTTAAGCTAGAAGATTGATCAATTTGTTGGTATGTAATTAAGGTTGTTTATGGGAGATATCTTATCAATTTGTTGGTATGTAATTAAGGTTGTTTATGGGAGATATCTTATCAATTTGTTGGTATGTAATTAAGGTTGTTTATGGGAGATATCTTTATTCATTGTCTCTGTTAGATTATATATATATATTTATTTATTGTTTTTAGAGTAATTTGATCTTTTTTCCTTTTATATTTAGAGTGTAGAATTTCTTAACTAAACTATATAAAGACCTTATACTCTGTATTTTCAATCATCAATTTTAGATTCAATAATATGGTTAGATTTTCCTTTTCTTAATTTCTACATAGTATCAGAGCAAAATTATCTTTCTTTGACCTAATTTTTTTATTACCTCTTGTTATTGCTTACTGTTATCGCTGTCGTCTCCTCTTGCAGCTGGCGATTTCGGCGTCGATGTCCTATCTCGCCAATTGCGATGCCAACGACTTGCCCTTGCGATTTCGGCGCCGATGTTCTTTTTTGCCGATTTCGGCACTAATGCTCTTTTCTATCGATTTCGACGCCGACACCCATTGCTGTTGATTTAGCGTCGACACTCTTTTCTGTTGATTTTGGTGTCGACGCCTTATGTTACCGATTTTGGTATTGACATCCTTTTCTACTGATTTCGACACCGACGCCCTGTGTTGCCGATTTCTACGTTTGACATCCTTTTCCCCCTCAAATTCTTTGTGAGACCACGGGTCATCCTGACATCAGCTTTGACAGATCGTACAGATGTGTATCCTTATAGTTTGGTTATTTTGTGCATTATTCGTTTGATCATCATGCCTGGTCGTGCAGATATTTCATGGAAATCTAATTCATATATGTTAGAGTAGTTTCAATAGTTCCTTGCTTAACAACCCTCTGCCTGTTGGTTGGTCCTAGGAAGATCGTACCGGTTCCACTGTACAAATATTTTGTACAAGTGTCGAACATTTCCTAATAACCTATTGTGATCTTTAGAAATTAAATTCGGAATCGCAAACGGAACTTAACATTATTGATTCCAAATTTAACTTATCTGTTCTTAATGATTTAGATTTGGATCACAAGCGGAACTTAACATTATTGATCCAAATCCACCTATGTTATAAATTCTATTAAATATTAATTTCGAAAATTGACTCTCAGGTCAAATATGGCGAGGCACATGACCTTCTTGGGTATGGGAGCATCCACCATTGCCTCGACAAAGCCTCTTAACGAAATTCAATATTTAATTTCCTAAAATAACATTAGGTTTAACCAAAAAGAATAATCAAATCACAAATTTGAAAAATAAAAAAAAATACAAACTCGAATCACAAATTCGAAACTCTAGAATCATATGCCTCTTGTGTTTGGAATTCATACAAAGAAAAACTAGCATGATGCGGAAAATAATTACTAGTTATACCTTTCTTTGTATGCAACGACCTCTTGATCTTTTACCGTATTCCTCTTCTTATCTCGGACGTTGTGTGGGCAACGATCTACCGAGATGAGAACCACCCAAGCCCTTCTTCTTCCTCACCAAGTTTCGGCCACCAAGACTCCTCCAAGGATGTAGAGGTTCGACCACCACAACCAAGCTCCAAGGGATGCAAGAAACAAAGCCTCCTTTCTCTCCTTCTTCTCCTAGCTAGAACTGGCCACCATCAAGAGCTCCAAGAGATGGATGAAACCGGCCACTAAAGAAGAAGAGAAGAGGAGAAGAGCAATGGCTAGGGCCGGCCACCAACAAGGAAGAGAGGGAGGAAAGTAGAATAGAGTTGGCACCCATGAAGGCATCCCTACCCTCCCTTTTATAATCTTTGGTCTTGACAAATAAGAAAAATTTAAATAAAACCTTCCTTATTTTCTTTGCCATGAAAAGGAAAATTTAATTGATTAAAACCAATTTCCTTTTCTTAATTATAATGGTCGGTCACCTCATAGCTCCAAACAAGGAAAGTTTTAATAACACAATTAAAACTTCCTAATTTGTTTCTGGAAATTTTAAATAAAAATTTCTCTATTAATTTTTCCCTTCATGGTTGGTTATAAAAGGAAATTTTATAAATTAAAATATTTCTTTTAAACATGTGGATGATTTCCAAAAAGGAAAGTTATCTTTAAAATTAAAATCTCCTTTCAATCTACAAATAAGGAAAGATATCAAATCTTTTCTTAATCTTTTGTAGAAACTTATAAAAGGAAATATTTAATTTTAAATCATGAACATGGTTACAAAAAAGAATTTTTTTTCAAAATTAAAATCTTCCTTTCAATTTACAAATAAAGAAAGATATCATATCTTTTCTTAATCTTTTGTAGAAAACTATAAAAAGGAAAGATTTAAATTTTAAACTTTCTTTTAAAACCATGGAATCCACATAAGAAAAATTTTAAAAATTAAAACCCTTTTAATTTGATTAGGGCCGACAACTTATGCTTGGGCTCCAAGCATTGGCCGGCCACCTACTTGTCTCATCCTATTGGTCTTGGTCGACCATAGCTTGGGCTCCAAGCTAGCTTGGCCGACCCCATTAGGATAGTTAGGAAGGTGGGTATAGGTGGGTATAATTCTCTATAATTAAGAGGCTACGATAGGGACCGAGAGGAGGATTTGGTTTTGGTCTCCCAATGAAATTAAGTTTCCCGTGTTCGTCCCGAACACCCAACTTAATTTCATCAATAATAATTCATGCCACTAAAGAATTATTATTGAACTACCGCACTAATCCCAAATTATATTTTGAGCTCCTTCTTATTATGAGTGTATTAGTCTCCCTGTGTTTAAGATGTCGAATATCCACTAATTAAATGAGTTACTGACAACTCTCTTTAATTAATATCTTAGTTCAAGAGTAGTATCACTCAACCTCATCATCATTTCGAAACTAAGTCCACCTGCAGGGTTTAACATGACAATCCTTATGAGCTCCTCTTAGGGACATTCTCAACCTAGATTTCTAGAACACAGTTTCTTTTTATAATCAACAACACACACTATAAGAAATATCATTTCCCAACTTATCGGGCCTATTGATTTATCGAGCTAAATCTCACCCTTTGATAAGTCAAAGAAATAAATACTAAATATATGTGCTTGTTATTATATTAGTATTAAGAGCACACACTTCCATAATAACTAAGGTTTTGTTCTTTTTATTAAGTCAGTATAAAAAGAACTTACCTTAAATGGTCCAGCTCAATACACTCTGAGTATACTAGTGTAATTTTATAGTCAAGATAAACTAATACCAAATTACACTACGACTTTTCCAATGATTTGTTTCTATCCATCTTAGTCGTGAGCAACTGTTTATAATTTATAAAGAACTGATAACATGATCTTCTGTGTGTGACACCACACACCATGTTATCTACAATATAAATTAATTGAACAACTACACTTAGCTTATAAATATAGATATTTGACCAATATGATTCTTATTTCTAAGTAAATATTTATACAAAAAGCTAGGCTTTTAGTATACATTCCAACACTGTCATGCCAGCTTCCTCTCATATAAGTTTGTCATCGTCTAATATTTCAGGTATATCTTCATCCTTATGGATTTTGGACTCTAGTGCCTCTCATCATATGTCATCTAATTATCATCTTTTGTTTCTTTTTCTTCCTGTTCGTCTATATCTATTGTGACTGCTGATGGTACTTCTATGTCATTAGTAGGTGTCAGTTCAATTATTACATCTTGTTTATCTCTTACTAATGTTTATCATATTCTGAATCTTACTTTAAATCTTGTTCTGTTAGTCAATTATGTGAGTCTGGATACCTAATCTCTTTTTCTTCATCCAATTATTATGTTCAGGACTCACAATCTCAGAGGTTGATTGAGAGAGGTCGTAGGCAAGGAGTACTCTATGTTTTAGATTAACTCAAAGTACCAGAAGTTGTAGCTTCAAGTGTGGATTTATCATCTTTTCATCTAAATCGTTGATCTTTTGATTTTTATCTGTGGCACTCTCATTTATGTCATGTTTCAGCATCTCGTTTGCAGTTTTTAGCTTCTACAGGAGTATTAAGACCTTTAAAAAGTTTTGATATTTCTGATTGTAGTGGTTGTAAACTGGACAAATTTTCTGTCTTACCATTTTCTAAAAGTCTTTCATTTTCTTCTGCTCCATTGGATCTTATCCATTCTGATGTGTGGGGATCCTCTCCTATTCCTACAAAAGGGGGTTAAGTTATTATGTTTCGTTTATTGATGATTGCACTCGTTATTCTTGGGGTTATCTTATGAAACACAGGTCTGATTATCTTAATATTTTCAATAATTTCATAGCTCTTGTGAAAACTTAACATTCTAGTGACATAAAGTGTTTTCATTATGATTTGACGGGTAAATACACTTCGAATCATTTTTCACAATTACTTGCTTCTGATGGTACTATTCATCAAACCTCTTGTATAGATACTCCTGAACAGAATGATGTAGCTGAACGAAAACATAGCCATTTTGTTGAAACATGCCATTCATTTTTATTGTTTACCAGTGCTCCTAGTACCTTTTGGGGGGAAGCAAGCCTTACCGCTTCTCACGTGATTAATAGAATTTCAACCTCACACAATTTAGGCTTGTCACCTTTTGAAAAATTATTTAAGCATGCTCCTCTCTATTCCTCTTTGCGTGTTTTTTCGTCCACATGTCGAGCATAATAAATTAGTCTCTCGGTCTGCTCTGTGTCTTTTTGGGTTATGGTGTTACTAAAAAAGGATATGATTCCTTTGATCCCGTTAGTCAAAAATTGTATGTCTCTCGTCATGTTGTGTTTCTTGAGCATATTCCATTTTTTTTCTATTCCAGCTAGTTTACATAATATGACAAAGTCAGATCTACTTTGTATTGATCCTTTCAATACCGACACTGAGGAAGTTTCACCCACAGCTTCTACTGGTGCTCAACTGAATCTGGTACTTTAGTTCTTGAGATATCCGCTCTACATGCTCTTCTTTCTACCATATCCAATCATCTCCTGAGGTTACGGATGATCCTTCTCTCTACCATCGTCAATCCACTCGTGTTCGTAAATTTACTAAACTACTAGATTTTGCTTACTCTTGTTATTCTCATTCTTTTTCTTCTTTTATTGCATCTATTCATTATCTTTCTAAGCCTGTATCCTATAGAGAAACTGTTTGTAACCCACTTTGGCAGAGTGCTATGGTTGAGAAATTAACTGCTTTGCATTAGACTCATACATGAGATTTGATTCCGTTGCCACTGGACACCCAAGTAGGCGTGCCCTCGGCCACAAGGCCTCGGGCACAACTTGCGTTCAAAGACTCAATAGTTCACGAGATTCTGCAATTTACACCAAGTATCACATTTCACGAGATGTTATTCTAGATATTTCACAGAAGATGAGTATTGTGTCATGACCTCAACTATTTGTAAGATAGTTTGTTTACGTTGGTTGCTTGCGGATATGTGTATTTCTCTTTATCAACCAACTCCGTTATATTATGATAATCAAAGTGCTATTCAAATTACATGTAATTAATTTTTCATGAGCGGATGAAACATATTGAAATTGATTGTCACGTTACTCGTCACCATCTTCAGATTGACACCATCATATTACCTTTTATTTCTTCAAAGCTACAGATTGCTGATATATTTATCAAGTCACATTCTACTTCACGCTTTCGTTTCTTATATGATAAACTCTCAATGCTTCTAGTTGTAGTATCGTGAGTTTGAGGGGAGATGTTAGATTATATATATTTATTTGTTAGTTTTTAGGGTAATTTGATTTTTTTCTTTTTATATTTAAATTTTAGAATTTCTTAACTAAACTATATAAAAATTTTATATTCTATATTTTTAATTATCAATTTTAGATTAATAATATGATTATTTTTTTTCTTAATTTCTACAATCTGATCATAATCTATTCCTACCTCAAGATGCACCATGCTGAGGGACTTTCAGCAATTAATGGAGTAAGCAAAGCTGGTGCATCTTCGTCTCCTGCTATGACTAATAAATCTGGAAAAGACAACATTTCGACCTTAACCCAAAAGGGATGTTCTCCCAACATTGAAGTTTAAGTTCCAAGGTTGCTATCTTTATGTTGCACTCGAGATGAATTATATTCCAAGTGGTCTGCAAGCTCTTGAAGGGGCATTTTATTGCCATCTTGTTAGCTTTCGTCTGTTTCTGATGTTTCGTGTAGTGTGCATTGCCAAATATTAGATTCAACAACAACTACTACTACAATATTCAAGTACATAATCATTGAAGTGCATCGCAAAATTTATGAGAGATTTGTAAAATTCAAAAAGTTTGCTCTTCAATGTAGGGTTTATGAGAAATTTGTAAAATTCAAAAAGTTAAATAAAAAGTTATGAATTATTGTAGAGGTGAGATTTGAAATTTATAGTTTAAGAACAGTAGTGAAAATATAAATTTATTTTTTTATCTCCAATTTCATACGGTAAGTATTAAGTCATACAACTCATACCATGAAAGAGATTATAAAAAAATTTATTTAAAACTTTAACTGTTAGAAATATTTTAATAAATTTTTATATTATTGATGTGATATATTAAACTCAAGAAAAAAATTTATTTAGAGGTCTAATTATTGACTATACCTTAATAACACACATTATATTGAAGATGATTGAACTTTCTTATCAGCGTCTCTAAATACAGTACATTTTCATCGGTGCAGAGGCATTTATGTTATAAATCTTATAATTTTTCCGAATTAATTTCACACGTAAGAGTCGATAGTATTCATTAACCCCTCAATCAGTTAATCCCACCCGTAGAAGTCCAAGAGTCGATAGTATTCATTTAAACCTTTTTAATTCTCGAGTAATTAAATTCTCAATTTTTCGTTTAAATACACAATGTATACGAACGTTTTGGTTTGCAACGAGCTTCTCCTCAGGCTTCACCATGAGTTCCTCCGATTCCGTCGCTAACGCGCCTTCCTGTCTCCGGCTGGCCCTGATCATCGGGAAGAAAGCTGCCGGCGAGGGCTCCAACTTCATTTTCTCCCCTCTCTCCATCCAACTCGCTCTCGCCCTCGTTGCCGAAGGCGCACGCGGCGAGACCCTGCAGCAGCTACTCTCATTCTTGGGCTCCCCGGACGTCTCCCACCTTCAAGCCGCCACCCTGCGCCTCCTCCACTCCATCTCCACCGAAGAATCCGCAGCCGAACCCAGCGTCCCCGCCAATATCGCCATAAGGCTCGGCACCCCCTTCCTCGTAGGCGCCAAAGATGCAACCGACCTCCCCAGTGCTCCACCTCGTGTCTCCTTCGCCAACACCATATGGTTCTGTCAGAAGCGTTTGGTTTTGAATCCTGCCTATGTACACGCTGCGTCCTCTCTCTACGATTCCTCCGTCAAGACTGTGGACATTCTCAACAATGTAACACAAAAAATCTCTTGTTTAATTTAATCTACTTCATGTCCTACTTCTCTTCAGTAATCCTTTTATATGATAAACATTTATGGATTCTCTTATCATTTTATTTTAAATATGTGATGTTACAGGCTTATCAGGTAGCCAGAGAAATTAATAGTTGGGCTGAGGAGAAGACACACGGACTTATAAACGATATCATTCCTGAAGGAAATCTGGATCTGAAAACTACCATTCTTCTCGCTAATGCTGTCTACTTCAAAGCTTTATGGGGTACACCATTCCCAATAAACTACACGACGAAAGGAAAGTTTTATCTTCTTGATGGAAGCACCATCACTGTACCCTTCATATCACACCGTCATAATTTCTACATTTCTTTCTCTCATCGCTTCAAAATCCTTAAGCTACCCTACAGGCAATTTCCAGGTGCCAAAACGTTCTTCTCTATGCTTATATTTCTTCCTAATGATAGTGATCAACTCTACGAAATCATGGATGAAATACTCTCCACGCCGGACTTCCTGAAGGAATATACTCCAACTGAGGCGTTGAGGCTTCACCGATTTATGCTTCCTAAGTTTAACTTCTCGTTCGATTGTGAGCCTTCTGAAGCGTTGAAGAAGTTAGAACTGATCCTTCCCTTTTCAAAGACTAATGCAGACCTCCTGGGCATGCTCAAGTTGCCCCATCCCGATCTGAAGCCGATTGATAATTTATATATGAAGACCATGTTTCACAAATCCACTATTGAGATTAACGAGACTGGCACAATCGCATCTTGTGTATCACTCCCTTCTCTATGTGGTGGCGGCATTTGTTACACTCGTCCAGTGCTACCTGAGTTTGTAGCGGATCATCCCTTCATCTTTGCTATCGTGGACGAGAAGACTGGAACTTTGTTGTTCCTGGGGCACGTAGTTAATCCTTTGGAGGACGCTTGTTAATAAACAGTCAAATCTATATCTAGTGTTTGGATGCAACTCAATAATCTGTACTACTATTTTGTGCAACGAAAGGTTGCAACTGGTATTATTCTGGTGGCAAATGAAATCTAGAAATATTTTTAACAAGTTTTTTGTTATCAAGCAGAACACACAAATGACAACGTAAGATCAGCTCTTAATTGAATCCATATTGGAAGTAGAAACTTTAATTCTTGTAGTTTCCAAAGTGTAGTTTTATTTGCCCTCCCAAAATGAAGCAGATATACACTAAAGAAAATACAGTTTTATCGACGGGATTATTGACGGGGAAAATTTTCCGTCGGTAACGTTTAATGTTACCGACGGAATACTTTATTCCGTCGTAAATTTATGATTTACCGACGGAATACTTTATTCTGTCGGTAAACTTAGGTTTTACCGACGGAAAAATATTTCGTCAGTAAACATGCCTAAATAATCCTACCGTGGCCGATCCTTTCTTTCCACGCGCGCGGACGACGACAGTGATCTAGCTAGGTTTTCCTCCGATTGGCCGGCAAGTCGAATCTCACTGTTTCTTTCGGTTTTTATCGTTCCCCTTCCCTCGGTGGCGGGTTTGTCGGCCGGCAGCGGGCCGCTGTGGTGGCCGTTGTGGCGGCGGCCAGTGGGCCGTTGTGGTGGCGACCAGCGGGCCGCTGGCCGCTGTGCCGGTTGCTGGTGAGCAGGCTGTTCCAGACGCTGCCTTGGTGATCGTTGCTGCGTTGGACACTGTTGTGTTGGTCGATAGTAATAGTTTATGCTTTGTACTTGTTAATTTTTAGTAAAATTTTGTACTAAGGTGTTTTTATTTTGTACTAAGGTGTTTTGGTCAATTTATTAGTTTAAGGTAAAAATGTCTATGAACAAAGCTTGGATGTACAATCGTTTGGAAAATGGGTTTATTAGAGATGATTTTATTGCTGAAGTTGAAAATTTTGTGAACTTTGCTAAGAGTCATCCAGAATGTATGAATGGTGATGAGTTGCGGTGTTCGTGTAATCTTAAGAAATGTAGGAATAGAGCTTTTCGTGATGAGGATACCGTGAAGGTTCACATATGCAGAAATGGTTTTGTACCAAATTACTATAATTGATATTGTCACGGGGAGTCTTATGTGTATGAATCAATTGGACCTTCTGGTGGTACGTCATCTGTCACAACTGATATCTCAACTAATGATATCGCAATGCAGTCAATGGTTCACGATGCGATGAATGCTGCAGTTGATTATTCCAATATAGATGAACACCAA
This sequence comes from Zingiber officinale, assembly GCF_018446385.1. NCBI lineage: Eukaryota > Viridiplantae > Streptophyta > Magnoliopsida > Zingiberales > Zingiberaceae > Zingiber > Zingiber officinale. The sequence goes on along the minus strand of NC_055991.1, from coordinate 25,967,740 downwards.
CACCTGAATATCAACAACTATATGAAATGTTAAAAGCTAGTGAAAGAGAAGTGTGGGAAGACATTCCCTCTGGTCATTCTCAGTTATCAGCTACTGCTAGGTTATTGAATATGAAAGCAGAACATCATTTTTCAGAAAGATGCTATGATGACATATGTCAATTGATGTCAGAATTGCTTCCTGCTGATAACATAATGACTGATAGTTTTTACAATATAAAGAAATTGGTCAGAGGTTTAGGCTTGCCTGTAGAGAAAATTGATTGTTGTATAAACAACTGCATGATGTTTTGGAATGAAGACAATAATATACGTGAATGCAAAATCTGTACACACCCTCATTATAAGCATGGTACTCGTATACCAGGGCAGAAGAAGAAAAAAATTACTTGGAAAGTGATGTATTATTTTCCGTTAACCGCTAGACTTTAACGTTTGTATGCATCTACCGCTACAGCTTGCCACATGATGTAGCATCATGAACATGAGCACGATGGAGCGCTGATGTGTCATCCTTGTGATTCCCCTGCATGGAAACATCTTGATGCTTTATTTCCCTCGTTTGCAATTGAACCACGTAATGTGAGATTGAGACTTTCCGCCAATGAATTTTAGCCATTTGGTCAGTCAGGGCAACAATATTCATCTTGGCCAGTTATATTAACACCGTACAATTTACCGCCATGAATGTGTATGAAGGATGAATTTATGTTCCTTACAGTACTTATTCCTGATCCAACAAATCCAAAAGAGAAGATAGATGTTTTCTTGCAACCTTTGATTACCGAGTTGAATGAATTATGGAATGTAGGGTCAGCGACTTATGATGTTGCAAGTAAAACTAATTTTAGATTGCATGCTGCATTATTATGGACAATCAGTGATTTTCCAGCATTCTCAATGTTGTCAGGATGAAGCACGGCTGGTAAATTAGCTTGTCCACACTGTATGACAGATTCTAATGCATTTTCATTACCTTACAGTGGGAAAGTATCTTGGTTTGATAATCACCGTAAATTTTTACCAATTGATCACTCTTTTTAGGCTAAATAAGAAATTCTTTTTAAAAAATGTTGTAGTCAGAAAATCTCCTCCAGCCCATGTTTCAGGTGAAGAAATCATTGAGCAAATAGATAGTTATGGATTTCTACTAGTATCTCAACCTGGTTCCGATGAGTTAAATAAATACATTGTTAGGATGTGCAAGTGTGGTTGGAAGAAAAGAAGTATTTTTTGGGAGCTACCGTATTGGAAGCATCTACTTATTAGACATAATTTGGATGTCATGCATATTGAGAAAAAATTCTTCGATAATATTTTCAACACTGTGATGAACGTGTCTGGAAGAACTAAAGACACTGCAAAATCACGTGAAGAATTAAAGAAACTAGTTAATAGACCAGAGTTGCATCAAGATGAAACAACCAACAGATTTTCGAAAGCTTATTATACATTAGACAAAGATGGTAAGCAAGTTTTATGCAATTGGTTGAAAGAAATCAAATTTCCAGATGGGTATGCCTCAAATATGTCTAGATGCGTGAATGTGAATAGATTAAAGATGTTTGGAATGAAAAGTCATGACTCTCATGTATTCATGCAAAGACTTATTCCAGTAGCCTTCCATGACTTACTTCTTCAACATGTTTGGCAAGCACTCATTGAATTGAGTCTATTTTTTAGAAATTTGACAGCGAGATGTATTATGATGGATGATATGCTTCGGCTAGAAACAAACATTCCTCTTATATTATGTAAGCTGGAGCGCATATTTCCACCTAGTTTTTTTGATTCAATGGAACATCTACTAGTGCATTTACCATATGAGGCACAAATAGGAGGGCCTGTGTAGTACAGATGGATGTATCCATTTGAATGGTTTTTGAGGAAATTAAAAAATAATGTTCGTAACAAAGCAAGAGTTGAGGGTTCAATCTATAATGCTTATGTGGTTGAAGAAGCATCTTCTTTCTGTTCTTATTATTTTGCTGATAGTGTGCAAGCAAGACACCGCAAATGTCCTAGAAATTCTGATGATGTTCAAACGATAGACCCATCGATGCTTTCTATTTTCAAATTTCCTTGTAAGTCAATGGGTGCATCACATTCTAGATGGTTAACCGAAGATGAAAACCATGCTGTAAGAACATACATACTATTAAATTGTGAAGAGGTCAAGGCATACATAAAGTAAGTTAACTACTCTAAGTAAATAATTATTCATTCTTAAATATCTTTCTTGATATCCCAATATTTAGTTAATTACATTCTTTCCCAGCTTGTACGAACAACAACTATATATACAAAATCCATCAATTGCTGCAAGTGAGGTAGCTGCAAAGTTAGAGACCGAATTTGCACTATGGTTTCAAATATATGTAAGTTACAAAATTTATAAATTTTTTTCCTTCAATCCTATTAATAGGTGTCCTAATTTATATGTGGACTATATTTTATAGGTGAAAGACCGTAGAATATCAAATGTGCAAGATGATAGGATAATGAATATTACATCAGACCCGCTCTGTAAAATTAAGGTGTACTCTGTTTACTATGTTAATGGCCTTAAATTTCACGTGGCACAAAGAGATTCACAGAGATTAACTTATAATTCTGGTGTTTGCGTCAAAGGATTTATGGACAACAACAATACTGAGTTTGATTACTATGGTAGACTTGAGGAGATCATAGAGATTGAATATCCTGCATTACCAATAAAGAGGTGTGTGTTGTTCAAGTGTTCATGATATGATCCGACGCCAAGAATAGGTACTAGAATTCATCCAAATTATAATTTAGTTGAGGTTAATGCAAACAAAAGATTCAACAAATTTGAGCCTTTCATTTTTGGGATACAAGCGGGTCAGGTTTTCTATCTTGAATACCCTACGAAGAAAAGAAGATCTAGTGAATGGTTGTCTGTTTGTCGAATCAAGTCTCGCTCAACCATAGAGATGCCGAACACAGTCACTCCTCAAAATCATGATGCATTTCAGAATGATGAAGTGGAGTGATATTTAGTTGATTTACAACTCCAATCTACTTCTCAACTACTTGTAGATGTTAATGTCACTTATGAAGAGATTGATGATGGAGAGATGTCCAACAGTGAGTATGAAGTTGAACTAAGCTCATCTAGCGAAGAGGACATAGAAACTGTACAGAGTTGATTAGTCAGATGGTAACGATGATTAAGTATTAAAATTAGTAATCATCAAGTAAGTTATGCTTTCGTACTAATTTGTAATTTTATTATCATGTTTTCATCACCTTATTATTATGTGTTGCAATGTTATTTTACAAATATCATTATGGCAGAGCAATAGCCTGTAGCACCACGTGGCTACAAGGTCCTTAAAGTCGTCGGGGACTCGTACGTATTTTTCCTTATATTAATTCAAGTTAATATATAATTGATTTCTCTTAACTTAATATTATTTTGTGCAGGTTCACTCCAGATGGCCACCGAGTTGCCACATATATCACGGGAAAATTCAAAGAACGAGTTAGCGCGTCTGGTACTACATGGAGACATGTAGACCAGGAGATGAAGCTATTTTACTATAATGAATTTATGGTAAGTAAATTTAATATATTTGGTATTATAGTTAATATAGTTATCACTTAACTTAAATGCTTAACTTATAATTGCAAAAAATGTATACATAGAAGAATGGGCATGAAGAAGAATTTAAATCTACATGGAATACATACTGTGTCAAACTATACAGAGACCATATGTATTACATGAGAAAGAAGGGCGTTAGACCTGCGTATGTTTCCAAGGCGAAATGGAGTGCATGGACGGCCACCTGGGCTGCAGAAAGATGGCAGCCAAATGCTGAAAAGGCAAAAGCAAATAGAAATATAGAACCAGGTGGCCCGAGCACCGGAACCGCTCGACATACGTCAGGATCCAGATCTATTGTAGAGCATACCATGGATCTGGTGAGTAAAATTTAAAGTTATACATTGTAACAAATTATGTATTTATTAGCAAACTTGTATAATTTTATCCAAAATTTTTTTGTGTTTAGGAATGCGAGCTTGCCCGACATCCCACATGTATGGAGGTCTTTCTCAAGACCTATAAGAAGAAGGATGGATCATTTGTTGATTCTCGATCTCAGACTCTCCATGTAAGATTATTAACTTTATTACATTTGTTCATTTCTATCTTAATTAGTAGTCAACAATACTGATTAAATTGAATATTATTTATTTGTTTACAGCAACAAATGACAGAAAGGGTGACTCAAGCATCTCAACCATCAGTAGAGGGGGAGATTCACCGTCTCTATCCACCGACGCTCTAAATGAGATTTATTATGATGTTGTCGGTGGAAGGACAAAAAACTCGACCTTCTACGGCCTGGGCTCTGAAGCAAAAGTTGTATTTGATTGTCTGAGAAATCCGGCCGGCCGTGCTAGTTCCTCTTCATCTAGTGAGATGCAGTCCTTAAGACGTGAAAATCAAGAACTGCACACTCAATTGAAATCAATGGATGAGAGGATATGGATCAGTGGAGAGCTGATGAGGAGAAGAGGAGAGCTGATGAGGAGAAGAGGAGAGCCAATCGTGACAAGAGTAATGATGATCTCATAACCCAGATGCGCCAAATCGTGGCTAATTTCACCCAGGGGTCACATGGTTCTGAGTCATAGGAGACTCAAGATCCATTAGCCGGTGATGATTAGCATTTTCTAAGGTATGTTCAATTACACTTTATTAGTTTTTTATTTATCATAGATAGACCGTGGTAATATATAGATTCCATTTTTATATTTGGTATAATATATTTATTTAATTTCTAAATGTTTTATTAATATATGTTTCAGGAGTCACGTTCGCTTCTATTTACATACTGGCTCTTCATATGATCATATGCTCATTTTTTGTTTAGGTATCATTTTATTATAAATAAATTTCGATATACATATATGCAAAAATGTTTATTTATATATCAACATGATCGTTTCATATTTGTCTTTTGACATGATTTCTAGCATTATCTTTCATTCTTGTATTATTTTGCATACTCTGCACTATGGTATGTATTCTGTAACTTTGCACTATGGTATGCATCATTTTGACAGTATTTATATATGCACTATGGTATATTGTTCAGTTTAGTTTGTTTTACATGATTATAATTGTTTCTAATAATATGAATGAATTGTTATGATATTGTGATTGTTTAAGTGTCGATTGTGTAAAAGTGATTGTTTATATGTGATTGTTATATATATACACGATGTAAGTGTGGATTATATGTTTGTATGAAGTTGTATCAATGAAGTGTTGGAATGTTATGATTGTTTAACTGTGGATTGTGTAAATGTGATGCTTTAATTTATGTGTGGATTATATATGTTTGTGTGGATTGATTGTAATGGATTATATCTGTGATGGTTTGTATATTTAGAATTTGTATATATGGAAATTGCCAAAACAGGCAGAATCTGAAAATTTATTTTTACTTTACCGACGGAAATTAGAATCCGTCGGTAAATATCGGAAAAATCTACCGACGGAAACACTTATTTCCGTCGGTAGATCGATATATTACCGACGGAAACACCTTATTTCCGTCGGTAGATCGATATATTACCGACGGAAACAGGTGTTTCCGTCGGTACTTACCGACGAAATAGTTGTTTCCGTCGGTAATTACCGACGGAAGCCATCTTCCGTCGGTAGTTTATTCCTGGCCAAACATCACTATTCCGGCAATGTTTCCGACGGAATTATAGTCCGTCGGTATGTTATTACCCACGGAAGGTCCTATTTCCATCGGTAATGGCCTTTTCGATAAATCGGTTACCGACAACTGTATTTTCGTCGATAATTCGTCGGTAACCTATTATACCGACGGAAGGCCAACGGATAATTCCGTCGGTAAAATTGTTTTTTTTTTAAGTCAAGCAGAACACACAAATGACAACGTAAGATCAGCTCTTAATTGAATCCATATTGGAAGTACGAACTTTAATTCTTGTAGTTTCCAAAGTGTAGTTTTATTTGCCCTCCCAAAATGAAGCAGATATATGTGTAGATCATCAAGCAGTTCCCTTGATGTAGAGCCACTGGCCAATGAAAACCTTGTCACAGTTAATGTTTGGGTTGATGGCATTGAACTGAGCATGCGTCAAGTTGAACTCCTGAGCCACTGCAAAGCATGTGTCACCCTCCACTGCTCCATGGACGTTATCGTATATCCGGAGCTGGAGATGCAGGCGATGGGACTTGACCTCCGATCACGAAAGCTAAAGTTCATATAACATCAGATTAGTCGTAAAGAGATGTATTGACTACAACTTCGAACCTTCCCTAGACGTCCCTCTGCCGAGAAAACCGTGAAAAGGAGAGCCACCACGAGGGCCAAGATAAAAATCTAGCAGATGCATTGTTTGCCATGGAGACTAATGCTCTCTTCTTCTTGCTTCTTGTCCTGTAATTGCATGTCGATCGCTCTATTTATATGTGATCCGGTGATAAGAATCGGGGGTTCATATAGGAAGGGGTCAATGACACGGAAGAGTCTAAGTCCTGGCTAATCGGGGGAAGTGACCTGGCCGACCGACCGGAGCAAATCCCGAGCCGGCGCGAAGATAGTTCGACCTTGGGTCGAGCTTCCGACGCTCACGAGTTTCCCTTATAGAGGAACCGTTGTGTCGAGCGGTCGATCCACTCGGCCGAATTACAGATCAACTAGCTCGTACTCCCGTCCGAGTATGTGACCGAGCGGCCTTCTCACCTGGTCCGATGCGCATACACACCCGAGCGCCCTGGAGGCCGAGCGGCCATCCCGTCCGGCCCAGTAAGAGACAAAAGACTTAGAAGAGGATAAAAAGGGCAGCTAGTGATATCATTCTCGAAACACTTGCCGCCGACAAACAGCATGGTCGGCGGCCGGGCCGTACTGAGGATCGTACAGTGGAAGTTTCCACTGTCATGGCAGAGATATGCTCGGACGGTTGTGGTATGACGTCAGACACGCTTTTCTGACACCACCATTCTGAGTTATGCTTTGAGGAGCGTGCACGCCTCGAGAAGCGTGCACGCGCCTCTCCGGGGTCCTATATAAGGACCTCCAAACTTCGGCGGCAGTATGCTTTTCTCATCTACGGTAGCCACAGTCTCATTATTTTGCCTTTGCTTCATCTCGTCGTTGCCTGACTTAAGCGTCGGAGGGTCGTCGCTGGGAACCCCTTCTCGGCCCGACTTGGTTGCAGGTCCACCGGAGGTCCACATCATTGCGGAGATCACCCGAAGGCAGCAGAGAGCGCCACGTCCCCGGTTTTCATCGACTCAGCACTCAGACAGGATCAAATTGGCGCCATCTGTGGGAACACACCTGAATCCGAGTAGAGAAGATGGAAGGAGCCGGACGACCGCACACCTTGATGCTCTCTCAGGAGGAACTCGACACTCTAATTGAGGCACGAGCGGCCAAGATCATGGAGCAGCAGCAGCAAAAGGCACTAGCCGAGCGGCTAGCACAGCAGGCAACATCAGTATTGGGCGGCCGGGCGGTGCGTGAGGACCGACCGGAGAAGCTCTCAGTATGGGAGTAGAACAAAGGTTTGACCGGTACTCAAGTGGAAGCGCCGCCCGCCCCAATACCTTTCCATCGGGCCTTGTTTCAAACGCCATCAGAAGTCGCACTCGCCAATCTTGACAAGAGGTCTTCATCCGACGAGGCACCCGTTCGTGACGCAAGGAAGGGCAAGACACCCCAAACGGAGTCATCCCCCGAGCGGATCAACCGTCAATTCTCTGAAGCCATCTTACGAGACCCACTGCCAAGGCACTACACACCCCCGGCGATCGGAGAGTACAACGGGACCACCGACCCGGATGATCATTTGGGTAAGTTCGACAACACAACCACTTTACATCAGTATACAGATGGTGTGAAGTGTCGGGTGTTCCTCACCACCCTTTCTGGATCGGCACAACGGTGGTTCCGGAGGCTGCTGGACGGATCAATCACGAGCTTCAGAGAGTTCCGCACGGCTTTCCTTCACCATTTCGCGAGCAGCAGGCGCTACCAGAAGATCACCAGTGTCAACCTGTTCACCATAAGACAAGGCTCGAGGGAGACGCTCCGAGCTTACATCCAGCGCTTCAACCAGGTGGCCATGGATATTCCGACGGTCACCTCGGAGACTATGATGAGTGCGTTCACACAAGGGCTCGCGGACGGAGACTTCTTTCGCTCGCTCATACGAAAGCCGCCCCATAACTACGACCACATGCTGAACAAGGCCAGTGAGTACATCAACGTAGAGGAAGCCTAGGCGGCCACCCGAGCCACCGTCCACTGCCGAGCGAAGGCCGCCCACCAGCTATCAACCACCGAGAGGACCCCGTGTGGAAGTAGCACACCCTCATCAGGGAGCAAGGCCGCACACCATCCAACATGTGGCAGCCAATCGGCCCAAGCATAAATGGAAGGTATGGACTCTCATGTTTTGTTCGCTCCATCAATCAACAACCCACAACACGCGCGATTGTCGGAGCCTCCCCTCGATCGCTCACCCTATGCCACGAAGCTATCGCCACCGATCACCTTCACCGGACCGACGACACCGACACCAAAGCCCTGGTCGTCGCGGTGTCAGAGAGTCACCTGAGCGGCATCATCATCGTCAGCCAAGGGTCAATCCCCGAGCATCGCAGGAACGGGCAAGGCCTTCTGCTCGGGAGGAGGAGAATAGAAACAACGCAGCTCGGGGTGAGATCAACATCATTGCTGGTGGACCTATAGGCGGTGACTCGAACCGGGCTAGGAAGTCACATGCTCGGCAGCTCCGGATCCATGCGGTCGGCTGTAGTCAGGAGCGGGCGAGTGGGCCTGAGATCAGCTTCGGGCCTAGAGACCTCGAGGGGGTCGAAGTCCCGCATGATGACGCCCTCATCATCCAAGCGGTAATAGCTAACTACACTATCCACCGCATATTTATTGATACAGGCAGCTCAGTCAACATTATTTTCAAGAAGGCATTCGACCAACATCAAATTGACCAAGCCGAGCTACTGCCAATGACGACCCCGTTATACGGGTTCACTGGTAATGAGGTTCTGCCGATCGGGCAGACCAGATTGGCTATCTCGCTAGGAGAGGAGCCGCTCAGGAGAACGCGGACAACTAACTTCATCGTGGTCGACGCCCTCTCCGCATACAATGTGATTTTGGGGCGACCGACTCTCAACGAGTTCCAAGCGGTCGTCTCAACATTTTGCCAAAAAAACAAATTCCCTGTGGAAGATCGGGTGGGAGAAGTCCGAGGAGATCAAATGGCGGCCCGACGATGTTATGTGGAGATGGTCCGAGCCGAAGCAAAGGTCGCTCGGAAAACACTACTCATCGAGGTAAACGCTATAACCGAAAGGCCCCCTACTTTAGTTTATGATGAAAAGGAAGAGGTACAGATCCACCCGGACCGACCGGAGGTCATGACGTTCATAGCCTCCGACTTGGAGGCAAGCCAGAAGGAGGAGCTGACTAGATGTCTCTAACAAAACTGCGACGTCTTCGCTTGGTCAACTCATGAGCTGCGGGAGTCTCGCCGAGTGTGGCGCAGCACGAGCTTCATGTCCGGCCGGACGCCCGGCCTGTGAAGCAAAGGAAGAGGGACTTCAGTGCTGAACAGAATGTCATCATCCAAGCTGAAGTCGAGAAGCTTCTGGAGGCCGACTATATACGGGATGTGCAATTCCTGAGCTGGCTCGCAAATGTGGTGCTAGTCTCCAAGCCTAGAAATAAATGGAGAGTCTGCATCGATTTCCGTGATCTGAACAAGGCGTGTTCGAAGGATTTCTACTCGCTACCCTGGATTGACCAAATGGTGGACTCAACCGCCGGGTGTGAACTGATATGCATGCTGGATGCTTATCAGGGTTACCACCAAGTGCTGCTTGCCCGAGAAGACCAAGAGAAAGTCAGCTTCATTACGATATGATAAGTTATGATATGACGCACATGACATGACGCATGTTTTTGAAAGACATCTTGCATATACTTGTACGATATGATAAGTTATGATATGATATGTGATGATATGATATGTTATGAGATGATATAGCATGATGCTTCTTTATGATATGATATGATATGATATGATTCTCTTTTATTTTATGAGACGATATAGCATGATGCTTCTTTATGACATGATATGATATGATGCTCTTTTATTTTATGAGATGATATAGCATGATGTTTCTTTATGATATGATATGACATGATGCTCTTTTACTTTATGATATGATATGTTATGATGCTCTTTTACATGATATGATGATTATGTCTCCATGCTATATGATTATATGATTATGCTATGATATATGGTTTTTGTGAGTAGGAAAGGATCTTACTAAGCCTATGTGCTTATAGTTTATTTTCCTTGTACCGCAGATAAAGGCAAAGGATGGGTGAACTAAGGGAGCAGCAAGAGAGGCAAGAGATGTGTGTGGTAGTGGCTCGGCTAAGGAAAAGACCTGCTTATATTAATTTATGTATGATATGAACTATGTCTATCTTATGTTAATGTTTTGCAAGGTTACTTGACACTTGTTCATGTTTATGATAGAAATTGATTTCATGACCTCATTCACTTAGAGGTATACAAGAATATATAAATAAGTACTTATGCTGTTTTAGAAAAGAAATTTTAATATGCATGTATGTTCCCCGTACAGTAACCCCGCCCTACTAGCAGGAAGGGTGGGCGTTACAAAGGAAGTGGTTGTTGCTCCAATAACCAAGAAGGCCTAGTGCCTCGCCACGACCTGGAAGCCAAAATACTGAAATCAAATGTTTAATTAACTTTCTGGAAAGAGTATTAAAGTTAGAATTAAATAATGCTTAAAAGTTGTTAAACATTTGTTTTGAAAATTTTGTTTAACTTAGAAAAGGTTTATGTTGCAAATATGCTTTAAAGGGTTATTCAATTTGTTATAGAAAATATTTTCAAAAATATTCAGTTTAAAAAAAAAATTGTTTTAGAAAGTTTTTTTGGAAATTGCCTTAGAATTTTTTTTTAAACTTAGAATTCTTTTTATTGCCTTATAAATTTTTTTTTTATAAAAATTGCCTTAGAATTTTTTTTTTACTTATGGAAATTTTTTAAGGAAATGTTGAAATAAGTTTCAAACTTAAACTTATATTTTTTTCCATATCTAAAAGGAGTGTTTCGGAAGAATTTTTTTTTACCTTAGACTTGTTAAAAGGAACCCCATTTTTTATGTGATCAAAGGGGGAGAAGAATGTTAAGTCTAGGGGGAGGTACATTTTTTTTAATTGAAAAATCTTTAGACTTACTTGCAAATTAACTGTTGTTATTACATTTGTTTACCCTAACTTAACTTGGGTTGCTCACATCAAAAAGGGGGAGATTGTTGGAACCCCAAGGTGTTTTGATGTGATCAAACAAGTTAAGTTAGGTCGTGCTTTGTCTAACCCTTGTGTCTAAGTGTGTAGGGGCTTAGGAACATAGGAAGTCAAGCGGAAGATGCGGCTAACGAGAAGGACGGCACGGGAGTGAGTCGATGGGCTCGGTGTGCCCGAGGGACGAGGTGACCGCGGAACAATACACCGGTGGACGAGAAGAACGTGCACGACGTTCGAGGGATGAGAAATCAGGAAGGAAGGCTGCTCGAGGACAAGGCCAGAACCTGGGTTCGGGTGAGCCCTATTCCGGATGGCCGAGATCACCCAAGCTAGCGTAGCCGGAACAGAAGACCTGGACCAAGATGAGCTAAACCGGAGCAGTGGAACCGGACCACAAAAAGTCAACAAGGTTGACTTAAGTGGTCCGAGCGCCCGGAATCATTCCGGGCACCCTGGGCAGCTTTTGAGGGTTCGGGCGCCCGGAACCCAAAATTCATCCACGATGATGTAGGCGTTGACTGAACGTTGGGGGATAAAGTTTTATCCCCCCCAGGGTGCCCGGAACCCTTCGGGGCACCTCGAACAGTGCTATAAATATAGCACTGATTTGCACAGATTATTCAACCAACTTGTAATTCATTTTCTCTGTGCTTTCTATTCCTTTGTACTGTCAACGCTGTAAGAGGCTACTCCGCCCAGAGGAGAATCAGATAGTGCGTCATCTTTGCCTTGGATTAGCAATCCTCTGATTGCAAACCAAGTAAACCTCCTGTGTCTGAGTTTATTTCTAATTAGTCTCTTTTGTTTATTATTACAAGTTCTTTTAAAATAGTTGAATATCCAAGAAAGGTTTGTGGTTTATTTTTGTAGGGCAATTCACCTCTCCCCTCTTGTCGGCCTCCAAAGGGACCAACACTTTTGACGTTCCGTCCATCTCTAGAGCAAGGAGGCATCACCAAGACATCGAAAACCTCGGCAAGCATCTCTTCTTCCCCTTCTTCTCACATCAAGGGTTGTAAGTGTGCTTTACTTTATGTTTTTGGGTTGTTCCTCTCTCACAATGGAGTAGATCTCCTTTTCTATAGATGTAGGGAGTAGCTTTGGATAGGGTTTGATGTATGACTCATGTTTGTACCTTTACTCGTTGGATGATTTTTCTTGCTTCGTTTCTACTTTTTATGCATGAGACTTGTTGCTTTGTCATGTTAATTGATTGTGTAGGAATTGCTAATTTCATAAAGAGAGGATCTTAGATCATACACCCGAGGGGCCCTAGTGACAGGGGTAACCCGTTCACGGATATCTAGGATATTCCCTTGAAAGGAGAGGTAATTTCTCCACAAGGAAGTAAGAGACCAAATCAAACCCCTATCTCTATCCCTAATGTTACCGATTAGATTTGTATTCTTGTGATCTACCGAGGCGTCCTAGTGACAGGGGTTAACCGTAATAGGATTTCACAGGGATCTTCTCTGATTAGTACTTAAGGATAGTAGCTTTAACTTCCGGCGATGGTATATTGATTGACGATGAGTAAATGATAGAACATGATGCATCAGGTTCCACCACAATGAAACTGAAATCCTAGAATCCATTTTTGAAAGCTCAATTCCCTCCAAGATCGATTCCCTCATCCTTCTCTTCCTCTTTTCGATCACTCTCGTTAGTTTGCAAGCGCCAAAGCTGACTTTCGACCGTCTAGACAACTTACTTTGCGACATCTCTAATGCTTAATTAACAGTCCCTGTGGTTCAACAATCTTATATATTACTGACGATGAATCCGTGCACTTGCGGAATCGTAACAAGTTTTTGGCACCGTTGTCGGGGACTGTTTTCGATTAACATTAGTTGATTAGCATATGAGTTACCCTAGATGTTTTTCTTTTTCTTTTGCATTTTCTTTCTTGTTTTCATTATGCACTTTCTTTCTTGCAATTTAAATTCTGCATTTTCTTTCTTGCTTTTCATATAGTATTTTATTTTTGTCTTTAATTTTTCATTTTTGTTCTTTTCGCATAATTATTTTTAGATACCAAGAGCACTAACATGTCAAGCAGGTCCTTAAGAGATTTATCTGCACTCATTTCTACAAAATTTTTATCTCCCATTGTGCAGCCTCATATTGAAGAAATTTTTTTTTTAACTAGACCCAGAGTTAATTTTCATGATACAAGGTCACAAAATTGGAGGATAAGTATCAGAAAGTCCTTATCTGCACCTTGAGACATTTCTAGAGCATTGTGATATGGTGAATTGTGAAGGAGTGTCAACATATGTAGTTTGATTGATAGTATTTCCTTTCAGTATCAAGGATAAAGCAAGGACTTGGTTATATTCCCTCTGTCCTCAAAGCATCACAAGTTGGAAACCATTGGAGAAGTAATTTTTAGATCATTTTTTCCCTCCAAGTAGAACAATTTATATGAGGAATTGCATCACAAATTTTGCTCAGACATATGGAGAATCATTATTTGAAGCATGGGACAGATTCAAGAGTCTACAAAATAGTGCCCTCATCATAGTTTGGAGAAATGGCTGACCTTGCATCTATCTATAGGGGATTTCTTTCTCAGATAAGTGTTTGTTAGATTCATCATTTGGAGGTTCTTTTATGGACAAGAGTGTAGATGAAGCATTTACATTGATTGATCAAGTAGCATTGAACCTCCATGAATGGTCAAGCAAAAGTTGGATGGAATCTCCCTCAGAAATTCAAGAAGTACAAGTCATATATACAAGAGAGACTATCAAACAAAATGCAGTTCAACCACCCAAGAATGTTGAAATTCACAAGTCACAGAATGAGGAGTTCAAACATTTGGGGGAAAAGATTAATAGCATAGTTTCAAAATGGTTCAAGGAAGACCTTCCTCCTACACAGACAAGATCTAGTGTAAATGATAATGATATTAAGTTGAGAAGTGACAAGAATCATTAAGAACTTCTGAAGAAAGATTTGTTTAGCATTGAGGAGAAGAACAATAGAAGATCTTAAGAACTCAGTTCCATTACTCCAAGAAGTTCCCAAAGGCCACAAGTACCTTTTCCTCAACGGTTGATGACACCAACACTAGATAAGCAAGCTAGACCTCCTCCGCAAGCTCAAAGGGAATATGGGAGAATGGAAGTACCTTTCCCAAGAGCCTCACTAAATGTTCCTTTTCCACAAAGGCTAGTGAGGGTCAATGAAAATGAAGACTTTGGCAGATTTTGTGACACCAATATGGTTGAGTGTAGATTTCTGGATGTATATGAAGATGAGGACTCTTCAGATGAGGATTTTGATGATAATGCAGTGAATAACAAGTTTTCATATTTACCTTCTGGGTTTACAGGGTGCTATGATGAAATTAAATTTTCAGATGATGAATGTGATGTGGTAGATCAACTTAAAACTGCAAATGAAGTTAGTGATCCTCCTATAGATGATTCTCCCACTGAGGATATTGATGTTTGTTTATTTTTTGATGCTTGTGTTGATGATGATATTATGAAAGGAAGTGTAGGGAGCTGTGTTGTGGAAGCGGCATCTCAGGAATCACCTCCTTTATCCACACAACCTTTTGAGATTATGAGAGTTGCAAGGATTGAACATGTTGTGGACCAATGTGTAGAGACTTGTGCATTGGAAGCAAAGCCCCAAGAATCACGACTTTCAGAAGCACCACCACTTGAGTCAGAGCTAGAGCCAATACAAGATTCAGAAGTCACATCCACATGTTTAGAACTTTCAGGTACATCTCAACAATGCAAGGTTAATATTTCTAGTGATCTTTTGGAAAATTTTATAGAGGTACCTATAATTGATTTTGTAGGATGTGATTCAATTCGTGATGCATAATCAGTTCATCTTAATAAGCTTCTAGTTCTATCTAATATAGCATGCTTGGGAGAGGTATGTTTTTCTTTTGGGTGTGCAGATTTTCATGGGGCCTATATTTGGAAGCTCAGATTGAACCGTCTTCGACCACCTGAAAGAACTTTAAAGAAAATGAAGATGGAGAGAGTTATACTTTACTCTATAACTCCATTGATGAAAGCTCTCTCCATAACAAGAGCCCTTGGTAGGAGGGTGTTGAAATATATTACCCCTCCTAGAGCGAGATTTCGATGAATCTAATGAGGTGGTCGAGCTAATGACCTTAAATAAGTACTTCTTGGGAGGCAACCCAAGTTCATTTTCTTCATTTTCATTCATGCCTTTAGTGTTGGGAATTTCGGGCCGCAAAAACCACTTTTTCGCGTTGCGGAAACCCTGATTCCCATGCCACCGGATCCGTGCGAAGTAAAATAAAATAAAAATTCGAGTACGAGTTTACTAAAGCCTAGATCTACACTAGGAGAAGAGCCTTTTACCCTTGATGCGTTGCCCTTCGCAATCCCGCTCGTCCAAAGGGTGCTGGATCTCGAGAGTGTCAAAGTAGACACTCCTCTAGAAGTATCCACACGAACAAATCAATGGAGGGAGAGCCTTAGAGTGTGCTAGCACTCCTAGAGGTTCTCGGCCAAGGAGGAGGAGAGGGAGAGCAAGAAGATGCAAGGAGGAAGATGATGGAATCAATTGGCTTGAATGAAAAATCAATCTCATTCACTCACAAAAGTGGTTGACCACATGTGTAACTCCTTCTCATTTAATGTGGCCGGCCACATTAAATTGAAAGGGGATTTGTAACCTCCATGAGGTGGCACACACATGTGCTAGCCTTGATGATGTGGCACATCATCATTAGTTCTCCTGATGCCAACTCACAAATGAGGTGGCAAATGGTCAAGTCAAACTTGACCTTTCATCTTCCTTCTCAAGTCAAGTCAAATTTGACCAAATCTCTCTCATGGTTGATCTAATCTAACCATTTGATTCAAACCAATTTAATATAATGAATCTAATTCATTTAATTAAATTGATTCAATGAGTCATAATTTAAATTAGACTCATTGAACACATGAATCAACTTGAGTCCAACTCAATTAGCTCAATTAAGATTACTGTTAATCCAATTTGATTCATCACATGAATCTAATCCTCTTGGTTCATCATATGAACCTAATCTCCATCTAATTGTCCTTTGTGTGTGACCCTATAGGTTCTTGTAACGTTGGCAATGCTTCTAAACCCATTTAGAAGCATAATTATTATGCGGTATCTAGCAACACATCATTACTACCCAAGTTACAAGAATGTTGAGATCCAACATCACCTTGTGACTACTAATTGTGACTCCTCACAAAATATGACAAGTGTCCTTCTATCCTTGACATCTAGATTGATCAATGTAAGGCATAGACCGTGTCATCCTCTTATCAATCTAAATCTTGAACTCCAAGTAGACTCACTCAATCAAATGAGCTCAACATCTCATATTGACTCATTTGGGCATGACCATGCACTTAGTGGTCTCACTCTATCAAGAATATTGATGTCGCTCCCGTCATATAGGAGGGATAGATCCCATCTACATCACTCACATCCCTCTGCATAATTTGTTACATACCCAGTAATCGCCTTTATAGTTCACCCAGTTACGGGTGACGTTTGACGAAACCAAAGTACATAACTCCTTATGTAGAAAACCATGGTGACTTCAGATCTAAGGACTAGTAGTCATACTAATAGTCACATGAGAAAATATATGACACTCATATAACGATCCATGATACTTTCTCATGGTGGGTCATTTAGTATACATTCTCCAATGCATACCCATGTGTCAACTTGATATCTCTATATCCATGACTTGTGAGATTAAGTCATCGAGTTGACCTACATGCTAGTCTTATTGCATTAACATTGTCCCTGAATGTTAATACTTGACTAGGAATATTAAGAATAGTGTTCCCTATATCATCTCACTATCGATTCAACCAATCGATTGATATAAGTAAGAACCTTCTACTCAAGGACGCTATTATACTTAGTTTATTTGGCACCAATACAAGTAAGCATAATAACCAAAAACCAAATGCATTTATATATAAGAAATATGATACAATGAGTCCATACAACAATCATCAAATGATTGACTCTAGGGCTCTAACTAATAATCTCCCACTAGCACTAGTGCCAATCAGTGTAGGCTCTAAGCCCCAATGACCTAGTGTGACCATCATGCTTCCTCTGTGCCAAAGCCTTGGTCAAGGGATCTGCGATGTTAGCCTCTGTGGGTACTATGCAAATCTTTACATCTCTCTCGATAATCTCTCGAATGAGATGGAAGCGCCGTAGTATGTGTTTGGTCCGCTAGTGTGAGCGAGGTTCCTTAGCCTGTGTTATAGCTCCATTGTTGTCACAATAGAGCTCAATAGGGTCAGCAATGCAAGGAATCACCCCAAGTTCAGTGATGAACTTACGGATCCAAACTGCCTCCTTTGCTGCTTCTGATGCAGTAATATACTCGGCCTCTGTCGTAGAATCAGCTACTGTGTCTTGCTTTGAACTCTTCCAGCTCATAACACCACCATTTATGCAAAACACGAACCCTGACTGCGATCGATAATCGTCTTGGTCGGTCTGGAAGCTGGCATCACTGTAACACTTTACAACTAGCTCGTCATCGCCTCCATATATCAAGAAATATTCTTTAGTCCTTCTTAAGTACTTAAGAATAATCTTGACCGCTATCCAGTGACTTTCACCTGGATCTGACTGGTATCTGCTCGTCATGCTCAAAGCATACGAGACATCAGGACGAGTACATAGCATGACGTACATGATAGATCCTATGGCTGAAGCATAAGGGATCTGATCCATGCGGTCTCTCTCCTCTCTAGAAGAGGGACCTTGAGTCTTCGAAAGACTCACGCCATGTGACATCGGTAGAAATCCCTTCATGGAGTTTTGCATGGCAAACCGTAGGAGTACCTTGTCAATATATGTACTCTGACTTAGACCAAGCAATCTCTTAGATCTATCTCTATGGATCTGTATCCCTAGAATGCGAGATGCCTCACCTAAGTCCTTCATTGAGAAACATGTCCCTAGCCAAGTCTTGACAGACTGTAGCAAAGGGATGTCTTTCCCAATGAGCAGTATGTCATCCACATACAATATAAGGAAGACAACTGTGTTCCCTACAACCTTCTTGTAGACACAAGGTTCATCTTCATTCTTGATGAAACCAAACTATTTCATTGCATCATCGAATCGAAGATTCCAGCTCCGAGAAGCTTGCTTTAGTCCATAAATGGACCTATGCAGCTTGCATACTCTGCTAGTATGCTGTGGATCTACAAAATCTTCAGGTTGTGTCATGTACACATCCTCGAGTAGGTTTCCATTCAGAAACGCAGTTTTGACATCTATCTGCCATATCTCATAGTCATGGTATGCTGCAATAGCAAGCATGATCCGAATTGACTTAAACATCACTACTGGAGAAAATGTTTCATCATAGTCAATACCATGAATCTGCTTGAAACCTTTAGCTACCAAGCGACCCTTATAGATAAGTTCATCCATGTCAATCTTTCTCTTAAAGACCCACTTACACCCAATGGGTTTTACCCCTTCAGGTGGATCAACCAAAGTCCATACTTGGTTGGTGTACATGGATTCCATCTCGGATCTCATGGCCTCTAGTCATTTCTCGGAATCTGGTCTCATCACAGCTTCCTGATAGGTGGTAGGCTCATCCTCTATGAGCACAACGTCATCATGGTCAGACAAGAGAAATGAGTATCTCTCAGGCTGACGACGTACCCTATCAGACCTGCGAAGAGGTATGTCTACTTGAACTGGTTGTTGTTCCTCAACTCCTTGTGGAACAACATCATTCACAACACTTTGTGGTTCCAGTTCAACTTCCAACGAGGCTTCAGTCCTATTGTTCGCATCTTGAACTTCTTCAAGATCGAACGTACTCCCACTAGTCTTTCTAGAAACAAAGTCCCTTTCTAGAAAGACCCCAGTCTTTGCCACAACTACCTTGTGCTGACTGGGAATGTAGAAGTAATATCCCTTAGTTTCCTTGGGATATCCAATAAAGTAGCACTTGTCAGATTTGGGTCCTAATTTGTCTGAGACTTGACATCGAACGTAAGCCTCACAACCCCAAATCCTCATAAAAGATACCTGGGCATCTCTCCCAGTCAATATCCTATATAGTACATGTCTTTATCACGGCCTTGGATGGAACTCGATTGAGTATAAAAGCTACCGTGTCTAGAGCATATCCCCAAATAAATGTAGGAAGATCTGTGTGACTCATCATAGATCGTACCATATCTAATAGGGCATGATTTCTCCTTTCGGATACACCATTCCACTGTGGTGTTCCAGGAGGAGTGAGTTGGGATAGAATCCCACACTCAACTAGATAGTCACGAAACTCATGGCTAAGATATTCTCCACCTCGATCTGATCGAAGTATCTTAATACTCTTGCCAAGCTGGTTTTGTACTTCATTCTTGAATTCTTTGAACTTTTCAAAGGATTCAGACTTATGTGTCATCAAGTACACATAACCATATCTACTGAAGTCATCAGTAAATGTGATGAAGTACCTATAACCGCCTCTAGCAGAGACATTAAAAGGGCCACATACATCACTATGTATAAGTCTTAACAAATCAGTCACTCTTTCGCTGTGCCCACTAAAGGGAGTCTTGGTCATCTTGCCTAGTAGGTATGACTCGCACGTCTCATAAGATTCAAAATCAAATGAGTCAAGCAAACCACCCTTATGGAGCTGGGATAAGCGCTTGTCATTTATATGACCTAAGTGACAGTGTTAGAGATAGGTTTGGTTCATGTCATTTGACTTGAACCTCTTGGTACTTATGTTATAGATAGAGCTTTCAAGGTCTAGAATGTAGAGTCCATTCATCATAGGTGCACTACAATAAAACATATTTTTAAATAAACAGAATAATATTTGTCCTTTATTATAAAAGAGAAACCTTTCTTGTCCAAACAATAAACTAAAATTATGTTCTTAGTTAAAGCAGGCACATAACAACATTTATCTAATTCTAATACAAGCCCAAAGGGCAGAGATAGATACTAAGTTCCTACAGCAACAATAGCAACCCGTGCTCCATTACCTATGCGTAGGTCCACCTCGCCCTTTGCCAATGCCCTACTATTTCTCAGCGCCTGCACATTAGTACAAATGTGAGAAGCACATCCAGTATCTAATACCCATGATGAAGAAATAGATAGATTGACTTCTATAACATATATACCTGAAGTGGAAGTCTCACCTCGCTTCTTCTTAAGATCCTCCAAGTATACTTTGCAGTTCCTCTTCCAATGCCCGGTCTGAGTGCAGTGGAAGCAGGTAGCATCCTTGGTGACCCCTCCTTTAGGCTTCAGTGCCTTGCCTTTGCCCTTGGCTTAGGACTTTATTTTGCCTTTGGGCTTGCCCTTGCGCTTGTGTTTCTGAACCATCAGAACAGAGTGGGGCTTAACCTTCTTAAGGTTCAGCTCAGCAGTTCTTAACATGCTAAGCAGCTCGGGCAGTGGCTTGTCAATTTCGTTCATGTTGTAGTTTAGAACGAATTGACTATAGCTATCTGGCAAGGATTGCAAGATCAGGTCAGTGGCCAGCTCTTGGCCAAGCGGGAATCCCAACCTCTGTAGGTTTTCTATGTACCCAATCATTTTGAGTACATATGGGCCTACGGGAGCCCCATCTGACATCTTGCACTGAAACAGTGCCTTTGAGATCTCGAATCTCTCGTGCCTAGCTTGTCCCTGATATAGTTGACGAAGATGTTCAACCATATCATAAGCTCCCATCAACTCATGTTGCTTCTGAAGCTCAGAGTTCATGGTCGCGAGCATTAGACAGGACACATCTAATGCGTCATCTTGATGCTTCTTGTAAGCATCTCGGTCAGCTCGCGTGGCAGTGGCAGGAGGAACCTCCGGAATGAGCTGCTCCAGAACGTACAGTTTACGTTCTTGGGTGAGAACTATTCTTAGGTTCCTGTACCAGTCCAGGAAATTTGCTCCGTTGAGCTTGTCCTTCTCAAGAACAGAACGCAGGGAGAAAGAGTTTGTATTCGACGTCATGGTAATCTACAACAGAAATTAAAGAAGAAAATAAATAATATATTCTTTTAAATCATTTAATCAGGCCTTTTAATTAAATGATGCTCCCACTGAATTATATAATTCATGTGGGACAAGATCCACATCATACTACGCCTTGAGTTAGCTTTGGCTAAATTGCCCAAGACTTAGTATGATCGGTAGGTAAGTAATTACCAATTACATCTCTATGCAACTCTTGTTTATAGGACAAGATTCGCATGTATATTAAGACTTGAGTTAGCTTTGGCTAATACTCCCAAGAATTAATATAAATGTGATTTTGACCTATCTACCAACCATTGGAAAATGCCTATAGTTAAACTCGATCCAATTGAGTTAACTAGTTACTCAATCTAATTGAGTTGTACTCACCCATGCGTTGATAGGCGGGACCAAGATTGTCCCTCCGTACTCTACCAAGATAATATGTGTTGCTCTGCTTTGGCAGATTCAACAACACATGTGATCGAGGTAGTGATAGGTATCATGGCACGGTAGGCATTTGAGTTAACGCGATTGAGATCTAATCTAATCGAGAGGGTGCATCTTGTACACGATTTAGATCTAATCTAATCGTTAGGCACTAATTAATTACTAATCTAGCATGCATCACATACACACACAAGAAATTAATTAAATTTTGTGATTAGTCATGGCCCTACTACGATCTTCTCAAGCCAATGAGAAGATCGGATGGTCAACCTAGGGTCAACAGCTTCTCAAGCTCCTCCCTTTGACCACCTTGTGTTGCTCGCGCCCTCCTCGTAACTCTGTCTCGAGTGGACCTTCTACCGCTCCAATTTTGTACATTACAATTTTGAAACTCGAGTTACATTCGAGTCTAAACTAATTTACAACAAGAATATAAAAATAGAGAAAGGCACGACGCGCAGGTCGTGAATCAAATATACAACACGCACATCACATGACGGCACGCAGGCCGTATTATGAATTACAACACATTTCCAATCAGATTGGGTCTTTTTGGGCCATGACTATCACAAAATGATACATAATTCTAAATTATGTATTTTCTGTAATTTTTACTACAATTTTTACAATTTTATGAGTAAAATTTTCGGCGGTTCCGTTTAGTGGGTTTTCGGGCGCAATCGCGGAACGAATCCCCTTGCGGGGCCAGGGGCAGCGCCCCTACCTACGATCTAACCATCGCGAGTGTTCCTTAGCAATCCTACAATGCCTTAGCCCACTGTCCCAAAAAGATTTGGGGCGAAACCTTGCAGTTTCGGAAAAATCTTCTCGGTAGTCGAAGCCTACAAGTGTCGAAACACTTGTGCTTCGCTTCTACAAGAAAAATACCCATAAAAACTATAAAAATATGAAATTTACATAATATTACAGAATTGCTATTTTTCATAAAAATACAAAATAAACTCGTACAAGACTTCGCACGTGGCTCTGATACCACTGTTGGGAATTTCGGGCCGTAAAAACCACTTTTTCGCGTTGCGGAAACCCCAATTCCCATGCCACCGGATCCGTACGAAGTAAAATAAAACAAAAATTCGAGTACGAGTTTACTAAAGCCTAGATCTACACTAGGAGAAGAGCCTTTTACCCTTGATGCGTTGTGTAAAATACCGGAAAATAGGCGAATATTAATAAGGGAATTTTTCGGAATTTTTGGAAATTTTTCGAAAATTTTTCGGAGCTCGTACGGACAAGTTAACGGGGATAAAACGGGACCGGGAAAAAGCCTGTTTAGGCGACCCATTTAAGCGAGGAAATGTTTATTTTATATTTCCTTTTTCTTTTTCCTTTATTTTTCCTTTTCCTCTCCGTTTCTTTTCCTCTCCCCGCGCATGCCGTGCCCTAAGCCTTCGACGTCGTCTTCTCCTCCTAACCGGTGCCGACGGCTTGCCCTAACCACCACCAAGCGGAGGTTCATTCTCCTCTCCCACGCGTGCATAAGCCTCGGACCAAGGGAGAAGCCGACGCCTTCTCCTCTCTGTGCTTGTGCCCGCGCGACACCGCCGGCCACAGGAAACTGCAGTCGCCAACCGAAGCGGATCGCCAACCCTAGCGCCGGCCACCGCGTGCCCTGCCCTCGAGCCGAGCCACATTGCCGAGTTCTGTTTCCTCTCTTCCGACAGAGCATCGCCGTTTCTCTTCGCGCCCAACAGCAGCACTCTGTGCCCTGGCATCATCAGCATCTGATCACTAGGCTCTGCTAAGCCTTAGTCTCACCTTCGGGAACGAGGGGCACTGATTTGGGTAAGACCAGTAGGTGTTGATTGGGGATGTTTAATATAGAGACTAATAGTTTCCTTACAGAGTCGACAACGGATTTGTGGCAGGAAAATCTTTCGGTTAGCATTGTACAACATTTGCATCTCTTGGCCGTGTGTCCACAAGAGTGACTGAGGATAAGGTAAAGAGTATGCTTGTGATACATTTAATTGAGTTTGTTTGGATAAGTTTGATTCATTATATAGTTGGTGGTTCAAGTGTAGTTAGGTCGACTTGTGGTTAAGTTAGGAATGGAACCCTAAGCTTTGAATTAGTTATAGTTAACTGTGATTAACTATTTAATTAGGGCTCCTGGAGAAAAATAATTTGGTTTAGCTATTTTGCTTATAATTAAATTTAGCTAAACTATACGGTTTATTACAGGACTTCGATTCGAGACGAGCATCTCGACGTCCGAGTTGGACTGGATTGATCTTATTTCGATTGGAGGCGGGTACTTTGACTTATGTCTTTGATATGCATAATAATATGTTTAACATATAGCAGTGATTGTGTAATCATTTTGTTTCGATTGGTCACTACATGATAGTTACGTGATTGCTTATTTATTTAGTCTGCACTGCATATTATTTACCTGATCATATATGCTTTAGGTAGTGACCCAACCACATGCTATGTTATCTTCTGGATCTAGGGTTTATTTGATGCCCTATCTGATTTTTGTACCTTCTATCTGATACATCTTCCAGTGGTACACACTTTGTATTATTTATATGGTCATTACTATGTTATTCATGAGATTGTCATGCTTAGTGTCATGCATCATGATTGCATGCTGTGTGATTGTCGGCTCCACTATGGTTGAGCCCATCGCCAGTTACATGTACTGCACACACCACCACTCATGGATTAGTGGTATATCAGACAGGTGTGTGGCGGTTCTGCTGTTTGGCTCCGTTGGTCTGAGGACTCAGCGTGGTAGCCGGCAGTTAGTTCCGCTCTATTTGGCTCCGTTGGCATTTAGTGTAGCAGCGTGGTAACCGACAGATGGTGGACTCTATTTGGCTCCGTTGGTCAGGAGACTCAGCGTGGTAGCCGGCAGAGATTTTTCCTCCCCGTCATTGTGTACCGGGAGATGAGAGCATTGAGCTCCCCCATTTATGATTTGGGGCCAGAGGACAGGAGTACTCCGACAGCATTCCGTCCACTTAGTCACTGTCAGGAGCAGTGATGTCCGAGTGCACGGTCACCATATGCATTTATTGCATTTTATTGTTGTGATTGCTGCACTTATATGCTACATTTGTATGGATGCATTTGATTGACATGCATACAGGATTATGATTTCTTCGGTCTGACGACCTGTTACCTTTGTACCTTGATTCCGGTTAGTACAGTTATCTCCTGATTTCGTTTCAGTTGCATTTATTCCTTCTCGTATTCAGGAGACTGTACGCATGATTAGTGTTGTCTGTTATTTGTTTTATTATACCTGCTGAGTGTTGGACTCACCCCGCCTCCATTGTTGATATTTTCAGGTTGAAGCTGTCCGGAGCAGTTCCAGTCGCTGGCCCCCCATCTGCACGTAGAGCCAGTTCTCTACTAGTTCGTTATTTGTTTTTATTTGGCATTTTTCTATATCAGACTTTGTTTTAGTATTGTCTTTGGATTTTTCCTATGGATATTGTATGGAGTGATACCTTTTGATGGATTTTTGATGTGATATTGGATTTCATTCTACTACGTGCCTGCCTGGACGGCAGAAGAGGTGAGTTCGTTGGATTTGAACTTTACGAGTGTAGTGGAATAGGGTGGATTTTGAGTCAGAGTCCTATTGTTATTGATTACTATTATTAACTGCGTGGTTGTGACAGCCAGAGGCTGAATATCTTTATAAACTGCGTGGTGTTTGTTTTAATTTATGTTATTATTCCAGCCGCATGTGGCTGAGGTGTATAGTGCTTGTAGAAAAGTTTCAGATTGTCCGCCGTACAGGGGAGATGCTGCCGAAATTTCTTCGGACAGAGACTCCTCCGGGGCGTGACACGTTGCCCTTCGCAATCCCGCTCGTCCAAAGGGTGCTGGATCTCGAGAGTGTCAAAGTAGACACTCCTCTAGAAGTATCCACACAAACAAATCAATAGAGGGAGAGCCTTAGAGTGTGCTAGCACTCCTAGAGGGTCTCGGCCAAGGAGGAGGAGAGGGAGAGCAAGAAGATGCAAGGAGGAAGATGATGAAATCAATTGGCTTGAATGAAAAATCAATCTCATTCACTCACAAAAGTGGTCGGCCACATGTGTAACTCCTTCTCATTTAATGTGGCCAGCCACATTAAATTGAAAGGGGATTTGTAACCTCCATGAGGTGGCACACACATGTGCTAGCCTTGATGATGTGGCACATCATCATTGGTTCTCCTAATGCCAACTCACAAATGAGGTGGCAAATGGTCAAGTCAAACTTGACCTTTCATCTTCCTTCTCAAGTCAAGTCAAACTTGACCAAATCTCTCTCATGGTTGATCTAATCTAACCATTTGATTCAAACCAATTTAATATAATGAATCTAATTCATTTAATTAAATTGATTCAATGAGTCATAATCTAAATTAGACTCATTGAACACATGAATCAACTTGAGTCCAACTCAATTAGCTCAATTAGGATTACTGTTAATCCAATTTGATTCATCACATGAATCTAATCCTCTTGGTTCATCATATGAACCTAATCTCCATCTAATAGACCGTGTCATCCTCTTATCAATCTAAATCTTGAACTCCAAGTAGACTCACTCAATCAAATGAGCTCAACATCTCATATTGACTCATTTGGGCATGACCATGCACTTAGTGGTCTCACTCTATCAAGAATATTGATGTCGCTCCCGTCATATAGGAGGGATAGATCCCATCTACATCACTCACATCCCTCTGCATAATTTGTTACATACCCAGTAATCGCCTTTATAGTCCACCCAGTTACGGGTGACGTTTGACGAAACCAAAGTACATAACTCCTTATGTAGGGATCCATGGTGATTTTAGGTCCAAGGACTAGTAGTCATACTAATAACTACATGAGAAAGCATATGACACTCATATAATGATCCATGATACTTTCTCATGGCGGGTCATTCAGTATACATTCTCCAATGCATACCCATGTGTCAACTTGATATCTCTATATCCATGACTTGTGAGATCAAGTCATTGAGTTGACCTACATGTTAGTCTTATTGCATTAACATTGTCCCTGAATGTTAATACTCGACTAGGAATGATTAAGAGTAGTGTTCCCTATATCATCTCACTATCGATTCAACCAATCGATTGATATAGGTAAGAACCTTCTACTCAAGGACGCTATTATACTTAGTTATTTGGCACCAATAAGAGTAAGTATAATAACCAAAACAAATGCCTTTATTTATATAAGAATATGATACAACGAGTCCATACAACAATCATCAAATGATTGACTCTAGGGCTCTAACTAACATTTAGTTCTTTCTAGTTTCATTTCTTTATAATAAACATGTACCCTCTACTTAATTTTTGTTGTCTACTTTCTTTTATAGGATTCAAAGATTAGGAGGAGGGCAACTACATGGTGGAGAAGTTAATGATATGGGCATTTGGCACGCATCATTTGATAACTTCTCTTACTTTTTATCTCCTCCACATTGGTTTTAGTTTTCATTGGGACAATGAAAAGTTTGAGTCTGGGGGGGGGATGCATTAGATACATTTGATAAGCTATGAGTAGATATATTATTTTTGGGTTAATAGGTGATGTTGTTTATACATTTTCATATTTTAATTTCCAATTTTAATCAAATTCTTCAAACAAGGTCTTTTATGAGCTTTATGATGTTTTTCATTTTAATGCATGATTTATTCTTTATTATGTGAATTTGGTCTTGTAGGGTATTAATGGATTCATGTTTCAAGTGGAGGCTTGGCCCATCTAACGAAATGAAGTAATGCAAAACCAATTTTGGGCTCAACTAAACCTGGATTTCAATTGACTTCATCGACCCTAAACCCAAGCTAGAGTACACATGTGCCTTAATTGAACTTAGGTCTCAATTGGAAAAAAACCCTAAGGATTTAAGGGAAATCTGGCACGGTGAACAGTGTGTTTGCGCTACTGTTCATCGTGCCGTTTCTCTCGACGGCGCGACGCTTGCTCCCTCTCTTCATCCAGATCTGCAAATCATCTCGTCTTCATCAGTGTGTAGTTCCTCAGCATCTGGCTATCAGATTCCACCGTCGTTTCTTCATCAGCGAGTCGATTTCGTGAGTTAAGCACTGTAGCTGCGAGTCACGTTTTCTTCCTCAGGCTAGCGACGTTCCTCTGGTTTGAGCTTCCATTCCTTCTCGTGATCATCGGTGGCATTCCTCCGGTGATTTTGGACCACTCCCGACAGCACTTCATCATTCTCAGCTTCCTTCCAGCCTCGCGATTCCAGCGCCAGTCAACCTAGCAGGCACGACAGAGAACAATATCAACATTCTGAACTTGCTGAAGATTGGTGAACTGATTCAAGTGAATCTGAGTTTGCCTTGAGCTCGAGGACACCATTCTGACTTCCGTTGGAGAGTTCTTTGCGGTTTCTTTGTGTGACGGCAAAGAGAAGACGTGTTTGGTCCGAGATTTGTGTTGTAGGGATGTTAGCTTCTTACAGTTTGATTCTTAGTGTAGATTTTCTGATTTCTGCACTTTTTGTTTCTGAATGTGCTAGCTATAGCTTAGATTAGTTTGTAGTTACAATTCCTGCATGAATTTATTCTTTTTAGTTCTGCTCTTGTGTGCTCTGTTTTGTATTCTATTTAGTTCAAAGTTTTCTACTGCATTTTTGTTTGGTATTCTGTTTTCTGCATTCGTGTTCAACCAATTCTGTTTGAGCAGTTCATTGGCTGATGAGTCAGTTAGATTAGGTTGTTAGAATAGTCAATTTCAAGAGTTATTAGTTGGATGCTGTGTTAAGTTCGTGTTAAGTTTTAATCTGCAATGAATTTAAATGGATTCTGCACTTTGATTTTCCATTAGGTAAACTAGGTTAAATAAGTAGATTTAGTTTTATATTCATTTATGATAGATTAAGATTGATTTCCTAGTATGTTTTAGATGAATCCAGAATTCATAGGCTTAAATTAACGCAATTTGGTTGGGTTTTCTTTATTCATTGTAAGAGTGGTTGTGGTGGGTTATTTCCTGTTAAGTAGTATTCATTACTGTAGTAGGAATTTGAAGAGTTTGTGGATTCATTTTTAATATTTCATCTTAATACCAAACCCCATTTCATAACTTGAAAACCCAAAAAGAGTGTTCTAAATCCAAGACAAACATGCTTCTAGCATAATCCTCGAAAAATTCGACTCGGGCCTTATACTGAAGCATTTCCATGTGTAGTTGTAGGTTTTTTATCATAACATTAATTTGGGAGTTTATTTGTGACATCCATTTGGATAACTTACCAAATTTTGGCGTCGTTGCCGAGAAAACGTTGCTAGAATTGTTTGTTTGTTTTGGTTTATGAATAATTTTCTTTTTCTCAGCTTTAGTTTCACTGAATTTATTGATTATCTACTGAATTTTGATTGTTTATTTGCTTGCATGACTAGATCTTCCTTTGCAACATTGCTAGAACTTGACCCGGAGATTGAGAGAACCTTTTGGGTCTTGAGGAGACAAGCTAGATCAGCAAGAACTCTTGAGAGCAGAATTTTAGATATGGATAATCAGATAACAGAAAGCAATCAAACCATGAAAGAGCTTGCAGCTCCAGATGTGGCTTATAAGTATTCATGCATCACTTATCCAGATTTGGCAGGAGATTTTGAACTTAGATCAGGACTTATTCATCTGCTTTCCAAATTTCAAGGCTTATCAGGAGAGGATCCCAACCGACATCTACATGAATTCCATGTGGTTTGTTCTACCATTAAACCATAGGGGATTTCTGAAGAAGACATTAAGTTGAGGGCCTTTCCATTCTCTTTGACGGGAGCAGCTAAAGATTGGTTATACTACCTTCTAGCTGGATGCATTACAAGTTGGATTGATATGAAGAGAGCATTTTTGGAGAAATTTTTCCCAGGTTCTAGGACTGCAACTATCAGGAAGAGTATTTGTGGTATTCAGCAAGTAGTGGGAGAGACTCTTTATGATTATTGGGAGAGATTCAAGAAGTTGTGTTCGAGTTGTCCACAACATCAAATTAGTGATCAACTTCTTGTTCAGTATTTTTATGAAGGTCTACTTCCCATGGATAGGAGCATGATAGATACAGCAGCTGGAGGAGCTTTGGTGAATAAGACTCCAAATCAAGCAAGAGAGCTTATTTCAAATATGGCGAAAAACTCACAGCAATTTGGAGGTAGAGCTATTGGTACTAGAGTGGTTAATGAAACTTATTTAGTTTCGAATGAGAAACAAGAAATCAGAAACAATTTGCAAGAGTTGACCTCTCTAGTTAAGCAAATGGCATTGCAAAATTCTTGTCAAGTTTCAAATTTTCCTTTACCAATGATGAAATTGTGTGGAATTTGTTCAAGCCAAGATCACTCTTCTGATTTTTGTCCTAACTTACATCAAGATGAATCGGTAGCATCAATTTCAAGACCTCAATATTGTTGGGATTTTCAGGCCGTGAAAACCGCTTTTCGTGTCGCGGAAACCCCGAATCTCCCTAGCCAATGGATCCGTGCGAAGAATAAATTTTTTTAAAAAACTACGAATGCGAGTTTACCTAGATCTACACTTAGATCTACAAGGGAAAAAGGTTATACCTTTGAAGCGAAGCCCTTCGTGTTCCCGCTCATCCAAATGGTGCCGGATCTCGAAGTTGTCAACGTAGACAACTCTCTATATGTATCCACACAAACAACTCAATGGAGAGAGAGCCTTAGAATGTGCTAGCACTCCAAAGGGTCTCGGCAACGGTAGAGGAGGAGAGGGAGAGGGAGAGCTTGAGGAAGAGAATGAAGTGAATGTGCCTTGAATGAAAATTTCATTCCATCCCCACACAATAGTGTCCGGCCACTTTCAAAAAGGTGTAACCCCCATTTCCACATTAAGTGCAATTAATGTGGAGCCATTAAAGTGAAGAATTGTAACCTCCATGAGGTGGCATCTCACTTAAGTAACCATGATGATGTGGAGCATCATCATTGGTCCACATCTTGCCAACTCACTAATGATGTGGCAAAAAGTCAAGTCAAACTTGACTTTTCCTCTTCCTCTCAAGTCAAGTCAAACTTGACTTAATCTCTCTCATGGTTGATCCAATCCAACCATTTAATTCAAGCCAATTTAATATAATGAATTTAATTCATTTAATTAAATTGATTTAATGAGTTATAATCTAAATTAGACTCATTGAACACATGAATCAACTTGAGTCCAACTTAATTAGCCCAATTAGGAGTACTCTTAATACAATTTGATTCATCAAATGAATCTAATACGCTTGGTTCATCATATGAACCTAATCTCCATCTAATTGTCCTTAGTGTGTGACCCTATAGGTTCTTGTAATGTTGGCAATGCCCTAAACCCATTTAGGAGCATAAGTAATGAGCGGTATCTAGCAACACATCATTACTACCCAAGTTACAAGAATGTTGAGATCCAACATCACCTTGTGACTACTAATTGTGACTCCTCACAAAATATGACAAGTGTCCTTCTATCCTAGACATCTAGATTGATCAATGTGAGGCATAGACCGTATCATCAATCTAAATCCTGAACTCCAAGTAGACTCACTAAATCAAATGAGCTCAATATCTCATATTGACTCATTTGGGCATGGCCATGCACTTCGTGGTCTCACTCTATCAAGAATACCGATGTCTCTCCCGTCATATAGGAGGGATAGATCCCATCTACATCACTCACATCCCTCCGCATAATTTGTTACATACCCAGTAATCGCCTTTATAGTCCACCCAGTTACGGGTAACGTTTGATGAAAGCAAAGTACATAACTCCTTATGTAGGGAACAATTGTGACTTCAGGTCTAAGGACTAGTAGTCATACTAATAGCCACATGAGAAAGTATATGACACTCATATAACGATCCATGATACTTTCTCATGGCGAGTCATTCAGTATACATTCTCTAATGTATACCCATGTGTCAACTTGATATCTCTATATCCATAACTTGTGAGATCAAGTCATTGAGTTGACCTACATGCTAGTCTTATTGCATTAACATTGTCCCAGAATGTTAATACTCGACTAGGAATGATTAAGAGTAGTATTCCCTATATCATCTCACTATCGGTTCAACTAATCGATTGATATAGATGAGAACCTTCTACTCAAGGACGCTATTATACTTAGTTTATTTGGCACCAATACAAGTAAGTATAATAACCAAAATAAATACCTTTTATTTATATAGAATATGATAGAACAAGTCCATAATACAATCTTCAAATGATTGGTTCTAGGGCTCTAGCTAACAAATATCAATCACATAAATATGATCCCAACTCTTCAACTTACAATCCAGGATGGAGGGATCATCCTAATTTTGCTACATAGAGCTCTAGAGCCAATCATTTGATGATTGTATTTTGGACTTATTGTATCATATTCTATATTAATAAAGGCATTTGATTTTTGGATATTATACTTACTTATATTGGTGTCAAATAAACTAAGTATAATAACGTCCTTGAGTAGAAGGTTCTTACCTATATCAATCGGTTAGCTGAACCGATAGTGAGATGATATAGGGAACACTACTCTTAATCATTCCTAGTCGTGTATTAACATTCAGGGACAATGTTAATGCAATAAGACTAGCATGTAGGTCAACTCGATGACTTGATCTCACAAGTCATGGATATAGAGATATCAAGTTGACACATGGGTATACATTAGAGAATGTATACTGAATGACCCGCCATGAGAAAGTATCATGGATCGTTATATGAGTGTCATATACTTTCTCATGTGACTATTAGTATGACTACTAGTCCTTAGACCTGAAGTCATCATGGTTCCCTACATAAGGAGTTATGTACTTTGGTTTCGTCAAACGTCACCCGTAACTGGGTGGACTATAAAGGCGACTACTGGGTATGTAACAAATTATGCGGAGGGATGTGAGTGATGTAGATGGGATCTATCCTCCTATATGACGGGAGAGACATCGATATTCTTGATAGAGTGAGACCACGAAGTGCATGGCCATGCCCAAATGAGTCAATATGAGATATTGAGCTCATTTGATTTAGTGAGTCTACTTGGAGTTCAGGATTTAGATTGATCAGAGGATGACACGGTCTATACCTCATATTGATCAATCTAGATGTCTAGGATAGAAGGACACTTGTCATATTTTGTGAGGAGTCACAATTAGTAGTCACAAGGTGATGTTGGATCTCAACATTTCTTGTAACTTGGGTAGCAATGATGTATTGCTAGATGCCGCTCATTGCTTATGTTTTTAAAGGAGTTTTGAAACATTGCCAATGTTACAAGAACCTATTGGGTCACACACAAAGGACAAGTGGATGGAGATTAGGTTCATATGATGAACCAATTGGATTAGGTTCATATGATGAACCAATTGGATTCGGATTGATTTAAATTAGACTTATTGAGTTAGACTCAATTAGATTCAATTGTTGAATGAGTCTAATTTAAATTTGATTCATTGAGTCAATTTATATTAATGAATTGAGATTCATTAGATTGAAATTGACTTGAGTCAAGGTTGTTTTCAACTCAACAAGGAAGAAAAATTGGTCAATTTTGACTTGACCAAATGGGAAGTTGAAACATCAAGTTTGACTTGATGTATTGCCACTTCATGGAGGATGACTCATCCTACATGGCAGCCACATCATCTCCACCTCATGAGGTGTGCCACCTCATGGAGGTTTCACCTCCCATTCCATTTAATGTGGCCGGCCACATTAAATGGGGAGGTTACAT
The DNA here is from genome assembly GCF_018446385.1 of Zingiber officinale. NCBI lineage: Eukaryota > Viridiplantae > Streptophyta > Magnoliopsida > Zingiberales > Zingiberaceae > Zingiber > Zingiber officinale. Next base: position 25,934,136 of record NC_055991.1, on the reverse strand, counting down.
GTGTGTGGCCGGCCACACTAATGGTGTAGGTGGTTTCATTTTGTGTCATTCAAGTGGTGTTGAATGCTTCTCCTTCCTCCTAGCTCTCTTCCTCCTTTCTCTTGCTGTTGCCGTGGGTTTCAAGGGAGGCAAGAAGGTGTATGAGTTGTGTTCCAAGAAAAGGGTGAAGTGAAGGTCACAATGGAGGGTACCTAGTGGATTATGTGAGATCCCTTTTCTTTCTCTCCTTTCTTCCCTTTTTAAATCCTACCCGAGAGCCCTAGAGAGTGCTAGCACACTTGGGTGCTCTCTTCTCCATCCTCGAGTGTTAGAGAACACCTCTTGTTCGTGTGGATATCACTAGAGAGTTGTCTACGTTGACAACTTCGAGATCCGGCGTACCGTTGGACGAGCGGGATTTGCGAGGGCACGCTTCGAAGGTAAAAATGTTTTTCCTTTGTAGATCTACTGTAGATCATAGTTTAAAACTCGTACTCATGTTTTCGAAATTTTTCTTCGCACGAGATCCAATGGCTAGGGTGATTCGGGGTTTCCGCGAGCGGCCCGAAAAACCCAACAGTGGTATCAGAGCCACGTGAGAAGCGAGTACGAGTTTAGATTCGTATTTTTATGAAAAATATGCATACTGTAACATTCTGTGAATTTCCTAATTTTTATGATTTTATGGGTATTTTTCTCGTAGAAGCGAAGCACAAGTGTTTTTACACTTGTAGGCTTCGACTACCGAGAAGAATTTTCTGAAAGAGCAATATTTCGACCCAAATCGTTTTGGGAAAGCGGACTTAGGCGCTATAGGATCGCTTAGGAGCAACTCACGATGGTTAGATCGCGGGTAGGGGTACTGCCCCTAACCCCGCAAGGGAATTTGCTCCGCGATTGCGCCCGAAATCGCTAATCGGGGCCGCCGGGAAAATTTTACTCATAAAATCTGTAAAATTATGAAAAATTACAGAAAATTATGAAAAGTATATAATTTTGAATTATATATTAATTTTGTGATAGTCATGGCCCAAAGACCCAATTTGATTGGACAATTTGTGTTGTAATTCATAATACGGCCTGCGCGCCGTGATGTGATGTGCGTGTTGTATTTTATTTTATTTTTGATTTATTTTTCGCGACCTGCGCGTCGTGCCTTTCTTTTATTCTGGTTGTAAATTAGATTTAGACTCTAATGTAACTCGAGTTTCAAAATTGTAATGTACAAAATTGGAGCTGTGGAAGGTCCACTTGAGACGGAGTTACAAGAAAGGCGCGAGCAACACAAGGTGGTCAAAAGGAATTTGACCTTAGGTTGACCATCCGATCTTCTCATTGGCTTGAGAAGATCGTAGTAGGGCCATGACTAATCACAAAACTTAGTTAATTACTTGTGTATATGATGCATGTTTAATTAAGTAATTAATTAGTGCCTAGCGATTAAGATTAGATCTAAATCGTGCACAAGATGCACCCTTATGATTAGATTAGATCTACATCGTGTACAAGATGCACTCTATCGATTAGATTAGATCTATTTCGTGTATATGATACAATATCATTTAGATTAGATCTAAATCACGACAACTCAAAATGCCTACCATGCCGTGATACCTACCACTACCTCGATCGCATGATGTTGTTGAATCTGCCAAAGCAGAGCAACACATACTATCTTGGTAGGGTACGGAGGGACAATCTTGGTCCCGCCTATCAACGCATGGGTGAGTACAAACTCAATTAGATTGAGTATTCCTAGTTTACTCGGTTGGATCGAGTACAACTATAGGCATTCTCCAATAGTTGGAAAGGTAGGACAAAATCACGTTTATATTAATTCTCGGGCGTATTAGCCAAAGCTAACTCGAGTTTTAATATAAATGCGGATTTCATCCTATAAACAAGAGTTGCATAGAGATGTAATTGGTAATCGTTACCTACCGATCATACTAAATCTTGGGCGTATTAGCCAAAGCTAACTCAAGGGTTAGTATGATGTGGATCTTGTCCCACATGAATTATAGAATTCAGTGGGAGCATCATTTAGTTAAAGGCCTAATTAAATGATTAAGAATATGATACTTATTTCTGCATTTATTTCTGTTGTAGAATTTCCATGACGTCAAATACGAACACTTTCTCTCTGCGATCTATCCTTAAGAAGGACAAGCTCAATGGAGCAAATTTCCTGGACTGGTACAGGAACCTGAGAATAGTTCTCACCCAAGAACATAAACTGTACGTTCTGGAGCAGCCCATTCCGGAGGCTCCTCCTGCCACTGCCACGCGAGCAGGCCGAGATGCTTACAAGAAGCATCAAGATGATGCATTAGATGTGTCCTGTCTTATGCTCGCGACCATGAACTCTGAGCTTCAGAAGCAACATGAGTTGATGAGCGCTTACGATATGGTTGAACATTTTTGTCACCTATATCAAGGACAAGCAAGGCACTGGAAAAGGAACTCCAAAGAATACCTGGAAGATCTTAAGAAGAAGAGAAATAAGATTTCTACTTCAGGTATACATGTTATAGAAGTCAACCTCTCTATTTCTTCATCGTGGGTATTAGATACCGGATGTGCTTCGCACATTTGTACTAATGTACAAGCGCTGAGAAATAGCAGGGCATTGACGAAGGGTGAGGTAGACCTACGAGTAGGCAATGGAGCACGAGTTGCTGCTATTGTTGTAGGAACTTACCATCTATCTCTGCCCTCTGGGCTGGTACTAGAATTAGATGATTGTTGTTATGTGCCTGCCTTGACTAAGAACATAATTTCAGTTTCTTGTTTGGACAAGAAAGGATTCTCGTTTATAATAAAGAACAAATGTTGTTCCGTCTATTTAAACGATATGTTCTATTGTAGTGCACCTCTGATAAACGGACTCTATTTTCTAGACCTTGAGAGCCCTATATATAACATAAATACCAAGAGGTTCAAGTCAAATGACCTGAACCAAACCTATCTCTGGCACTGTCGCTTAGGTCATATAAATGACAAGCGCTTATCCCAGCTCCATAAGGATGGTTTGCTGGACTCATTTGATTTAGAATCATATGAGATATGCGAGTCATGCCTACAAGGCAAGATGACCAAGACTCCCTTTAGTGGGCACAGCGAAAGGGCAACTGATTTGTTAGGACTCATACATAGTGATGTATGTGGCCCTTTCAATGTCACTGCTAGAGGCGGTTATAGGTACTTCATCACATTTACTGATGATTTCAGTAGATATGGTTATGTGTACTTGATGACACATAAGTCAGAATCCTTTGAAAGGTTCAAAGAATTCAAGAATGAAGTACAGAACCAGCTTGGCAAGAGTATTAAGATACTTCGATCAGATCGAGGTGGAGAATACCTTAGCCATGAGTTTCGTGACTACCTAGCTGAGTGTGGGATTATATCCCAACTCACTCCTCCTGGAACACCACAGTGGAATGGTGTATCCGAAAGGAGGAATCGTACCCTATTAGATATGGTACGATCTATGATGAGTCACACAGATCTTCCGGCATACCTTTGGGGCTATGCTCTAGACACGGCAGCTTTTATACTCAACCGAGTTCCATCAAAGGCCATGATAAAGACACCATATAGGATATGGACTGGGAGAGATGCCCAGGTGTCTTTCATGAGGATTTGGGGTTGTGAGGCTTACGTACGACGTCAAGTCTAAGACAAATTAGGACCCAAATCTGACAAGTGCTATTTCATTGGATATCCCAAGGAAACTAAGGGATATTACTTCTACATTCCCAGTCAGCACAAGGTAGTTGTGGAAAAGACTAGGGTCTTTCTAGAAAGGGACTTTGTTTCTATAAAGACTAGTGGGAGCGCGTTCGATCTTGAAGAAGTTCAAGATGCGAACAATAGCACTGATGCCTCGATGGAAGTTGAACTGGAACCACAAAGTGTTGTGGATGATGTTGTTCCACAAAGAGTTGAGGAACAACAACCAGTTCAAGTAGACATACCTCTTCGCAGGTCTGATAGGGTACGTCGTCAGCCTGAGAGATACTCATTTATCTTGTTTGACCATGATGACGTTGTGCTCATAGAGGATGAGCCTACCACCTATCAGGAAGCTGTGATGAGACCAGATTCCGAGAAATGGCTAGAAGCCATGAGATCCGAGATGGAATCCATGTACACCAACCAAGTATGGACTTTGGTTGATCCACCTGAAGGGGTAAAACCCATTGGGTGTAAGTGGGTCTTTAAGAGAAAGACTGACATGGATGGACTTATCTATAAGGGTCGCTTGGTAGCTAAAGGTTTCAAGCAGATTCATGGTATTGACTATGATGAAACCTTTTCTCCAGTAGCGATGTTTAAGTCCATTCGGATCATGCTTGCTATTGCAGCTTACCACGATTACGAGATCTGGCAGATGGACGTCAAAATCGCGTTTCTGAATGGAAACCTACTCGAGGATGTGTACATGACACAACCTGAGGGTTTTGTCGATCCACAGCATACTAGCAGAGTATGCAAGCTGTATAGGTCCATTTATGGACTAAAGCAAGCTTCTCGGAGCTGGAATCTTCGATTCGATGATGCAATCAAACAGTTTGGTTTCATCAAGAACGAAGATGAACATTGTGTCTACAAGAAGGTTGTAGGGGACATAGTTGTCTTCCTCATATTGTATGTGGATGACATACTGCTCATTGGGAAGGACATCCCTATACTTCAGTCTGTCAAGACCTGGCTAGGGAGTTGCTTCTCAATGAAAGACTTAGGTGAGGCATCCCGCATTCTAGGGATACAGATCTATAGAGATAGATCTAAGAGATTGCTTGGCCTAAGTCAGAGTACATATATTGACAAGGTACTCCTTCGGTTTGCCATGCAGAACTCCAAGAAGGGATTTCTGCCGATGTCACATGGCGTGAGTCTTTCAAAGACTCAAGGTCCCTCTTCTAGAGAGGAGAGAGACCGCATGGATCAGATCCCTTATGCCTCAGCCATAGGATCGATCATGTACGCCATGCTATGTACTTGACCTGATGTCTCGTATGCTTTGAGCATGACGAGCAGATACCAGTCAGATCCAGGTGAAAGTCACTGGATAGCGGTCAAGAATATTCTTAAGTACTTAAGAAGGACTAAAGAATATTTCTTGATATATGGAGGCAATGATGAGCTAGCTGTAAAGGGCTACAGTGATGCTAGTTTCCAGACCGACCAGGATGACTATAGATCACAGTCGAGGTTCGTATTTTACATTAATGGAGGTGCTGTGAGCAGGAAGAGTTTGAAGCAGGACACAGTAGCTGATTCTACAACAGAGGCCGAGTATATTGTTGCATCAGAGGCAATAAAGGAGGCAGTTTGGATTCGCAAGTTCATCACTGAACTTGGGGTGGTTCCTAGCATTGCTGACCCTATTGAGCTCTATTGTGACAACAATGGAGCTATAGCACAGGCGAAGGAACCTCGCTCACACCAGCGGACCAAATATATACTACGACGCTTCCATCTCATTCGAGAGATCATTTAGAGAGGAGATGTGAAGATTTGCAGAGTACTTACAGAGGCTAACATCGCAGATCTCTTGACCAAGGCTTTGGCACAGAGGAAGCATGATGGTCACACTAGGTCATTGGGGCTTAAAGCCTACACTGATTGGCACTAGTGCTAGTGAGAGATTGTTAGCTAGAGATCTAGAGCCAATCATTTGATGATTGTATTTTAGACTTATTGTATCATATTCTATATTAATAAAGACATTTGATTTTTGGTTATTATACTTATTTATATTGGTGCCAAATAAACTAAGTATAATAACGTCCTTGAGTAGAAGGTTCTTACCTATATCAATCGGTTAGCTGAACCGATAGTGAGATGATATAGGGAACACTACTCTTAATCATTCCTAGTTGTGTATTAACATTCAGGGACAATGTTAATGCAATAAGATTAGCATGTAGGTCAACTCGATGACTTGATCTCACAAGTCATGGATATAGAGATATCAAGTTGACACATGGGTATACATTAGAGAATGTATACTGAATGACCCGCCATGAGAAAGTATCATGGATCGTTATATGAGTGTCATATACTTTCTCATGTGACTATTAGTATGACTACTAGTCCTTAGACCTGAAGTCACCATGGTTTCCTATATAAGGAGCTATGTACTTTGGTTTCGTCAAACGTCACCCGTAATTGGGTGGACTATAAAGGCGACTACTGGGTATGTAACAAATTATGCGGAGGGATGTGAGTGATGTAGATGGGATCTATCCCTCCTATATTACGGGAGAGACATTGGTATTCCTGATAGAGTGAGACCACGAAGTGCATGGTCATGCCCAAATGAGTCAATATGAGATATTGAGCTCATTTGATTTAGTGAGTCTACTTGGAGTTCAGGATTTAGATTGATCAGAGGATGACACAGTCTATGCCTCATATTGATCAATCTAGATGTCTAGGATAGAAGGACACTTGTCATATTTTGTGAGGAATCACAATTAGTAGTCACAAGGTGATGTTGGATCTCAACATTTCTTGTAACTTGGGTAGCAATGATGTATTGCTAGATGCCGCTCATTGCTTATGTTTTTAAAGGAGTTTAGAAACATTGCCAACGTTACAAGAACCTATTGGGTCACACACAAAGGACAAGTGGATGGAGATTAGGTTCATATGATGAACCAATTGGATTAGGTTCATATGATGAACCAATTGGATTCGGATTGATTTAAATTAGACTTATTGAGTTAGACTCAATTAGATTTAATTGTTGAATGAGTCTAATTTAAATTTGATTCATTGAGTCAATTTATATTAATGAATTGAGATTCATTAGATTGAAATTGACTTGAGTCAAGGTTGGATTCAACTCAACAAGGAAGAAAAATTGGTCAATTTTGACTTGACCAAATGGGAAGTTGAAACATCAAGTTTGACTTGATGTATTGCCACTTCATGGAGGATGACTCATCCTACATGGCAGCCACATCATCTCCACCTCATGAGGTGTGCCACCTCATGGAGGTTACTGTTGGATCGAGACCGCGCTAGAGGGGGGGGTGAATAGCGCTCGTGGCTATTTTGTTCGATTATCGGAATCGTAAGAATTATCGGAGTAATTAAGCAGCGGAATAAAGCAAAAACAAGCACACAGAGACAGTAGGATTTTTACTTCGTTCGGAGCCTTGATCGACTCCTACTCGAAGGCCCGCGATCCTTGATCGCTTCCGGTGGGCAACAACTATAAGCTCGGAAAAAGGATTACAAGATGAAGTACAAGTAAATGGAAAAACTAGTTATGCCGACGACAAGAGTAGAATTTTGGAGCTTCGGGTCGTCGGAGACTTGTAGCAGCACTTCCAGGTGTCTTTCGGAGCAGCACGTTGATGAGAGATCACTTGATATTCGTTGTTCTGAAGTGCTGGTCGAAACCCCCTTATAAAGGGTGTTCAAGGCGCCTCCATGCTGCCTCGTCTTCCGCGTGGATCAAAACTGACCTGGTCGAATTTCATCCATTCAAGGCGCCTTATAGCCCTCTCAAGGCGCCTTCCAAGGCGCCTTCTGCCTTCTCCAAGGCGCCTCCAAGCTCCTTGGAGGCGCCTCGGACACTGTTCATCCGAGGCTTTAGGTTGCTCTTTCGCACCTGCAAGATACGTTAGTCCTAAACACTATCCTGCAGCACAAAGTTAACACAATAAACATGATAAATAAAGTATAGACAGTCTCCGAACTGTCCGAGTCTGACTTTGGATTTCCATCCGGAAACCCTAGGTCGACCCGACGCCTACTGTTCCCTCTACGGGGAATGCGTCCTCACCTACTCCACTCAAGAGATTTACCTGTTACCAGTCAATCCTCCAGATCGGCTGGACTTTTGCTCAGCACTCGATGCTTCCAGACTTTCTGCTGGACATCCGCTTCCCCGGCTAGTCCAGTCTTTCACCTGGTTCGCGACACCAGGACTTTTCACCTAGGGTTACCACCCCCTAGGACTTTTGCCTGAAGCCATCGACCTGCCAAGACTTTCCGCATAGGGTTACCACCCCCTATGACCTAGGGTTACCGCCCCCTAGGGTTTTCCCTTTGCCTAACCGCAGCTAGGACTTTCCTGAAATCCTCAAGTAGACTTGTTAGACTACAAAACATCTTAACTTTGAATTCTTTGCCATTATCAAAACACAAGTTCAATCGTCGGATGCTTCCCGCACCAACAATCTCCCCCTTTTTGATTATGGAAACTCAAATTCAAAGTTAAGTAAAACAACCGAATCGATAAACGTTTTTAACACAGGCAAATTTGCTAAGTTTAGATGAACACAGTAACTAAAGCAAATTTGCCCTATATGCTCCCCCTTAACTTTTGCTCCCCCTTAACTTGAATTTTATATTTACATTTTTGCTACTCTCCCCCTTTTGCCATATATCAAAAAATGGACAATAATAGACATTGAATTGTACATGAATTTACTGAGGTTAACAGGTTAGCTATGTTCAACAGGGTTTGAAAGTTAAGGTCAATTGGAACTTAGTGTTAATAATATTTTAAGTTTTAGGACCAGGTTATTTATTTAAGTTCAGTTTGTCCTTAAGTCCAAGCACAAGTCATGTTCACTAGATTGATTTACGAGGTATCAGAGCCATAAAGAACAAAACATTTTTAACTAGAAAAATTGAGTATCTTTTACCAACTGTCTAACCTTTAGTCACTTGCTGATTGTCTACAGGACAATAGCTTTCACTAGGTTAGTCAAGTTAAGTTATTTTGGTCCAGATAGACTTGACTAGAGCTGGAGAACTTAACTTGATTAATGTTTATTGCATATTTAACGCCCAGACTCATATTGATGCACAGATATAAGCATTCTTGAGTCCAGGCTATACCCTATGCATCTCACGCCGTTCTATGTTTTTCAATCACAATCAAGGTAAACCTAGATGTTTGTGAGATGCTCTGGCTTAATTCTAGGGGAACATGATATCTAGGGGGAAACCCTAAGCTAATTCCAGAAAATTTTAAGAATCTAGCAAAATTGGAGTTTTGAAAACTGTTTTTCCTAGAATTTGAAAACACAATAATAGAAATAATAGTAAGATGTCTACTCTACCCAACACATTCCTATTTGTCTTCTAAGTCCACTGAACTCAAGTTCAGGTAAGGGTTTTGTAAAGATGTCAGTTAGGTTTGATTTGGACTCAACGTGGTTGAGTGCAATTTCACCTTTAGCTACATGATCCCTTACAAAGTGGTGTTTTACCTCTATGTGTTTGGTCCTAGAATGGTGTATAGGATTTTTGGTCAGATTAATTGAGCTGATATTATCAATAAAGATTTTAGTATTTTTATAGTCTAGTTGATAGTCTTTTAGTGTATGCATCATCCATAACAATTGAGATGCACATTCTCCTAGAGCTATGTATTCAGCTTCTGTAGTGGATAGAGCAACACATTGTTGTTTTCTGCTTGACCAACTTACTAGGCACTGACCTAGAATTTGGCAGCTACCACTTGTACTTTTCCTATCTAACTTGCACCCAGCATAGTCTGAATCAGAATAGCCATAAAGGTCAAAAGTGCAAGTTCTTGGATACCAAAGTCCTACATTTAGAGTTCCTTTAATATACCTCAGTATTCTTTTAACATATGTTAGGTGTGACTCTTTTGCACAAGATTGGTATCTTGCACACATACCTACTGCAAACAGTATGTCAGGTCGACTTGCAGTTAGATAAAGTAAACTACCTATGGCACTCCTATAGTATTTTGGGTCTACAGGTTTTCCTTCAGGGTCAGAGTCAATGTTTATGTTGGTTGCCATTGGAGTATTTATAATTTTTGAATTTTCCATGCTGAATTTTTTGATTAACTCCTTAGCATACTTAGTTTGATAAATGTAGATTCCATCTTTGGTTTGTTTTATTTGTAAGCCTAAGAAAAAGTTGAGTTTCCCAACCATGCTCATTTCAAATTCACTTTCCATTAACTTAATAAATTCTTTTAGAAATTTTGAGTTAGTTGAGCCAAAAATTATGTCGTCAACATAGATTTGGGCTATAAAGATGTCTGTTTCTACAGTTTTCACGAACAAGGTCGGATCGATTTGACCTTGGTTAAAGTCTTTGGATATTAGGTAATTAGATAATCTTTCATACCATGCTCTAGGGGCTTGTTTTAATCCATATAATGCCTTTTTTAACTTAAATACATGGTTAGGATAGTCTATGTCTTCAAACCCTGGAGGTTGGCTTACGTAGACCTCTTCCTTGATAAAACCATTTAAGAAGGCTGACTTAACGTCCATTTGGTACAACTTGAACCCTTTATTTGCTGCATAGGCTAGTAACATCCTAATGGACTCGAGTCTAGCTACCGGAGCATAGGTTTCATCATAGTCTAAGCCTTCGACTTGACTAAACCCTTTGGCTACTAGCCTAGCTTTGTTTCTTATTATTTCACCGTGATCATCCAACTTGTTCCTAAAAACCCATTTGGTGTCTATTATTGATTTATCTATGAGTTTAGGTACAAGGTCCCAGACTTGGTTTCTCTCAAATTGTGCTAATTCTTCTTGCATTGCAATGATCCAGTCTGGGTCAGGAAGAGCTTCTTCTATAGTTTTAGGTTCAATTTTGGAAATGAGGGCAATCTGACTAAGGTTTCTATGGGATGACCTAGTTCTGACTCCTAGGTTTGGGTCACCCAGAATCTTGTCAGGTGGGTGAGAAGTACTTATTCTAGTTGGTCTTGGCTGTGGTCCAAGTACTGGTTCTTCTGTCTCATTAAGATTAGGTTGGATTTCATCATCTTCTGTAGCTCTTGGATGAATGTCAGCATTGTTAGTTATATTAGGTAAATTGTTTTCTTCATCAAATATTACATTAGTTATTTCTTCAACTTTCAAGGTGTTTTGATTATATACTCTAAAGGCTCTACTGGTTGAGGAGTATCCTAAAAATATTCCTTGGTTAGATTTGGGTGTAAATTTTCCTAGGTAGTCTTTAGTATTTAAAATGTGAACTTTACAACCAAATACTTTTAAATAGTTTAGGTTGGGAATTTTATGATAGTAGAGTTCATACAGTGTTTTGTTGTGATATTTGTTTATTAAAATTCTGTTTTGAATATAATTTGCCATATTTATTGCTTCAGCCCAAAATTGGTGACTTAACTCATATTCGTTTAACATTGTCCTAGCGGCTTCTTGTAGTGTTCTATTTTTACGTTCTACTAGTCCATTTTGTTGGGGGGTTCTAGGACATGAAAATTCATGTTGGTATCCATTTATTTTACAAAATTCGGTAAACCTATGATTTTCAAATTCTCCCCCGTGATCACTTCTTATTCTTTTAATTTTAGTATCTTTTTCATTTTCCATTAATTTGCAAAAGTTACTAAATATTTCATAGGTTTCATCTTTTGTTTTTAGGAATTTTACCCATGCATACCTGGAGTAGTCATCAATTATTACTAGGCAATATTGGTTCTTGCTTAGTGACTTGGCTCCATGTGAGTCAAATAGGTCAATATGAAGAAGTTCGAGTATTGTGTTGGTTCTTTCTAGATTGGTTGATTTGTGGATTGACTTGGTTTGTTTTCCTTTTTGACACGCATCACAGATTGAATTTTCAATGAATTTTAATTTGGGCAAACCTCTAACTAGACCATTGTGACTCATTTTTGAAATGAGTCTAGTATGGGTGTGACCTAGCCTTCTGTGCCACAGTTGGGTTTCCTCTTGTTGTGTCAAGAGACACTTTATTGAGGATATTGATAAGTCAATCGTGTAGATGTTATTCTTCCTAAGTCCCTTAAGTCTAATTTCAGGGTTTTCTATGTTTTTAACTAAACATCCAGATCTGTCAAAATTGACTAGATATCCACTGTCACATAATTGACTTATACTTAGTAAATTAAAGTTAAAATTTTCAACCAATAAGACATTTCGAATAATGAAATCGGAACTTAGTTCAATATTACCTTTTCCGATTACTTTAAGTTTACTGTCGTTGCCGAATGCAACCGATCCTAACTTTTTGTACTTCAGTTTAGTAAACTTCAACTTATCTCCAGTCATATGTCTAGAGCATCCGCTATCCAACATCCATTGATCTAACTCCTACACATGAAGGAGTTTGAGTTGGATTTAAATGGATTTAATGATGGCTTACTTGAAGTAGACTCCTTAGATTTTCTATTTTACTCAATTATATTTGAAGTAATTCAGTAAATACTTAAACCTATTTTGAAGTTTTGAATTGATATAATTAAATTTTGACAAGAATAATAAAGTTAGTTAACTTTGGAATAATATTAAAGATAGTTTTAAATTTTGGAATTTGAGTTTAAAATAATTTTGAAATTTAAGTGTTTTTTAAAATAATTTTGAAATTTAAGATTTTTTTAAAATAATTTTGAAATTTAAGTTTTTTTTTTAAAAAAAATAATTTTGAAATTTAAGTTTTTTAAAAATAATTTTGAAATTTAAGATTTTTTTTTAAAATAATTTTGAAATTTAAGATTTTTTAAAATAATTTTGAAATTTAAGATTTTTTAAAATAATTTTGAAATTTAAGATTTTTTTTAAAAATAATTTTGAAATTTAAGTTTTTTTTTAAAAAATAATTTTGAAATTTAAGATTTTTTTTAAAATAATTTTGAAATTTAAGATTTTTTTTTTAAAATAATTTTGAAATTTAAGTTTTTTAAAATAATTTTGAAATTTAAGATTTTTTTAAAATAATTTTGAAATTTAAGATTTTTTAAAATAATTTTGAAATTTAAGATTTTTTTTAAAAATAATTTTGAAATTTAAGTTTTTTTTTAAAAAAAAAATAATTTTGAAATTTAAGTTTTTTTTTAAAAAAAATAATTTTGAAATTTAAGTTTTTTTTAAAAATAATTTTGAAATTTAAATTTTGAATTAATTATCAGTTTGATTTTAATTACTTAGTCATCTCACCCGATCTAAATTTTCAATCAGGGAATCCTATAATTTTTGTGAGATGAATTATGGTTGAATTTTTAGGGTAAGGTTTAACTTTGTGTTAGATTCAGGTTTAGCTTTGGGTTCAACATGGTAGGCATTCTTTGGATAAACTTTTGGGCTATGGTGAGTCACAAGGAACTCATTAAAGTAACCATGCCTTCGAAGTCTTCCAAATAGTCCTACCCATTGAACTTAATACTAATCCTTGGTCTAATTAGTTAGGATCCATTTAAGGGTAGCTTCGGTCAGTTCCACTTGGCCAAAGGCACCAGGTCGAAGCCATATCTTCTTAGACATGCGATGCCCAAGCTTCCCTAACGTACTATCATCCAAAAACTTCACCAGTACTGTGGTTCAAGTTAAACTTATCCCGTTTTAATCTGACCTTAATTACCCTGCCGGGTAATCTATTCTTGTTTTACCCATTCTGGGTAAATTAGGTTCAGTTACCCTGTCGGGTAGTTCAGTTGGAGGTGCCAGCTAGTTTGGATCCTCCATCTATTTTTCAATTTCGAATTTTTGATTTTGAATTAAAATTTAATTTCGAATTTTGAATTTTAATTTTGAATTTTGAATTTTGAATTTTTTAATTTTTAATTTTGAATTTTTTAATTTTGAATTTTTAATTTTGAATTTTTTAATTTTGATTTTTTAATTTTGATTTTTAAATTTTTAAGATTGTTTTTCTTTTAGCTTTACCTAGATCATAGCCTCGATTTGGTCTATCGAGGTAGTGTATTTGATCCTTCGGAACCCAGTATTGGCCAAGTCCAACTTGATTGATCAATTTGGACTTGGGGACCCATGCTTGGACTAATTTACTACCTTGTTTGTTTATTAGGGATAAATAAGATTTATATTTCTTTTTACTTTTATATCACAGTCCAGTTTTGTTGTAGGCGGCTCTTTGTGTTCCAAGAATTCGATCCAAATTCTTGGAGCCCAGAGAGAACTTTTCTAAAGTAATTTTTAAATCTTTTAACTGATTTTTCAGACTTGAATTTTCTTCCTCAAGTTGTTGTACTTGAGTTGAATCTTCAGTTTGAACTTGATCAGGTAAAGATTTAGTGTTTTCCACTTCCTTAAGGACAGCTACTTCCTTTAGAAGTGATTTAATCTTAAGGTTTGATTTAGCTAGTTTGCGAAGTAAGTAATTAACTAAATTGTTAAGCCTTGGAATACTTACATTGGATTCTGGCCCTTCTGAAACGGATGCGGATCCGTGGCTTTGCTCGGACTTGGCTTCTCACTCGCTCTCGGATTCGATGATCTGGTCCCGGGCCATCAATGCGAGTAAACTCGTTTGGTTGAGTTCGTCGTCTTCGTCCTCTGAAGAAGATTCGTCCCAGGTTGCCTTTAGGGCCTTCTTTCTTCTTTGCTTCTTGGCTTCTTTTTGGTTGGGGCAGTTGGCTTTTATATGCCCCTTCTGGTTGCACCCGTAGCAAGTGACTTCGAACTTTGCCTTTGAGTTCTGTTGAACCTCCTTGGATTGAATTGCCTTCTTTAGATCTTTCTTGTTGAATCCCTTCTTCTTCTTGTAGAGCTTCTTCACGAGATTCACTAGTTCGCTGGTCAGTTCATCCTCTGAATCTTCTGAGTCGGGTTCGTCTTCTGATTCCGATTCAATCTTTCGCCGTACTCTTGATTCCCTTGTTCGACTTGTACCTACAACCAAAGGAATGCCCTTCTCGGATGGCTGTGCATTAGTTTGTTCATGGAGTTCAAATTCACTAAATAATTCGTCTAATTTTAAGGAAGACAAATCCTTAGAGACTTTGTAGGCATCTACCATTGATGCCCACAATGAGCTCCTAGGAAATGAGTTAAGAGCATACCTTATTATATCTCTATTTTCTACCTTTTGCCTGATTCCATGAAGGGAATTCAGAATATCTTGAATTCGAGCGTGTAAAGAACTTGCCGTCTCGCCTTCCTGCATTTTCAAATTGTATAGTTTATTAAGTAACAAATCACGCTTACTTACCTTGGTTTCCGAGGTGCCCTCGTGAAGTTCGATCAGTTTTTCCCATAGCTCTTTTGCGGAGGAGAATGGACCAACTCTGTTGAGCTCTTCTTTGGTAAGACCGCACTGGATGGTACAGGTGGCTTTGGCGTCAACTTCCACCTTTTTGATAAACGCTGGCTCCCAGTTCTCACAGGATGTAGGCTTACCATCTGTACCAGTTGGTAGTTGCAGTCCTGTTTTGACTATCATCCAGGTGTCGAACTGGATCTTCAGATATATTTTCATTCGCCCCTTCCAATATCCGAAGTCTTCTCCGGAAAATAGTGGGGGACGAACGGTGCTATATCCTTCTTGTTGGGTCATTTAGATCTAAAAAATAGAAACAACAAGATCTATTCCAAGACTAAGTCTTGGATTAGTAGTGCTGGAAGAAAAGAAAAAAAACGAGCCCAAGTGGTATTGACCAACTTTGAGCAAAACCGATTTGAAAAGAATTAGAATATATGTATGAGGCTAAATTCTAATCGACTCCGAATAAAACCACGAAAAAATTATCTCGAATAGTGGTTGCACTGATTCAAGATGACCCCGCTCTGATACCAATTGTTGGATCGAGACCGCGCTAGAGGGGGGGGGGTGAATAGCGCTCG
Organism: Zingiber officinale; assembly: GCF_018446385.1. Lineage (NCBI taxonomy): Eukaryota > Viridiplantae > Streptophyta > Magnoliopsida > Zingiberales > Zingiberaceae > Zingiber > Zingiber officinale. The sequence continues at coordinate 25,918,567 of NC_055991.1, read as the reverse complement.
TGGCTATTTTGTTCGATTATCAGAATCGTAAGAATTATCAGAGTAATTAAGCAGCGGAATAAAGCAAAAACAAGCACACAGAGACAGGAGGATTTTTACTTCGTTCGGAGCCTTGATCGACTCCTACTCGAAGGCCCGCGATCCTTGATCGCTTCCGGTGGGCAACAACTATGAGCTCGGAAAAAGGATTACAAGATGAAGTACAAGTAAATGGAAAAACTAGTTATATCGACGACAAGAGTAGAATTTTGGAGCTTCGGGTTGTCGGAGACTTGTAGCAGCACTTCCAGGTGTCTTTCGGAGCAGCACGTTGATGAGAGATCACTTGATATTCGTTGTTCTGAAGTGCTGGTCGAAACCCCCTTATAAAGGGTGTTCAAGGCGCCTTGAGAGCAGTTCAAGGCGCCTCCATGCTGCCTGGTCTTCCGCGTGGATCAAAACTAACCTGGTCGAATTTCATCCATTCAAGGCGCCTTATATCCCTCTCAAGGTGCCTTCCAAGGCGCCTCCAGTGGTGCTTCGAAGCCAACTCAGCTTTTGCACTCGAGGCGCCTCCAAGCTCCATGGAGGCGCCTCGGACACTGTTCATCCGAGGCTTTAGGTTGCTCTTTTGCACCTGCAAGATACGTTAGTCCCAAACACTATCCTGCAGCACAAAGTTAGCACAATAAACATGATAAATAAAGTATAGACAGTCTCCGGACTGTCCTAGTCTGAGTTTGGATTTCCATCCGGAAACCCTAGGTCGACCCGACGCCTACTGTTCCCTCTACAGGGAACGCGTCCTCACCTACTCCACTCAGGAGATTTACCTGTTGCCAGTCGATCCTCCAGATCGACTGGACTTTTGCTCAGCACTCGATGCTTCCGAACTTTCTGCTGGACATCCGCTTCCCCGGTTAGTCCAGTCTTTCACCTGGTTCGCGACACCAGGACTTTTCACCTAGGGTTACCACCCCCTAGGACTTTTGCCTGCAGCCATCGACCTGCCAAGACTTTCCGCATAGGGTTACCACCCCCTATGACCTAGGGTTACCGCCCCCTAGGGTTTTCCCTTTGCCTAACCGCTGTTAGGACTTTCCTGAAATCCTCAAGTAGACTTGTTAGACTACAAAACATCTTAACTTTGAATTCTTTGCCATTATCAAAACACAAGTTCGATCGTCGGATGCTTCCCGCACCAACAGTTACACCTCCCATTCCATTTAATGTGGCCGACCACATTAAATGGGGAGGTTACATGTGTGTGGCCGGCCACACTAATGGTGTAGGTGGTTTCATTTTGTGTCATTCAAGTGGTGTTGAATACTTCTCCTTCCTCCTAGCTCACTTCCTCCTTTCTCTTGCTGTTGCCGTGGGTTTCAAGGGAGGCAAGAAGGTGTATGGGTTGTGTTCCAAGAAAAGGGTGAAGTGAAGGTCACAAAGGAGGGTACCTAGTGGATTATGTGAGATCCCTTTTCTTTCTCTCCTTTCTTCCCTTTTTAAATCCTACCCGAGAGCCCTAGAGAGTGCTAGCACACTTGGGTGCTCTCTTCTCCATCCTTGAGTGTTAGAGAACATCTCTTGTTCGTGTGGATATCACTAGAGAGTTGTCTACGTTGACAACTTCGAGATCCGGCGTACCGTTGGACGAGCGGGATTTGCGAGGGCACACTTCGAAGGTAAAAATGTTTTTCCTTTGTAGATCTACTGTAGATCGTAGTTTAAAACTCGTACTCGTGTTTTCGAAATTTTTCTTCGCACGAGATCCAATGGCTAGGGTGATTCGGGGTTTTCGCGACGCGAAAACGCGATTTTCGCGACGCGAAAACGCGATTTTTGCGGCCCGAAAAACCCAACAAATTTGAGGTATGGGAACACATTTTATCAACAACCACCACAAGGATAGATTCATCAGCCATCATTCCAACATCAACAGAATCAACACCATTTTTAGGGTCATCCAGCAGTTCATTCTCAGCAATATCAGCAGCTTCAGTAGCCATAATTTCAGCAAAATTTCAACCAAAATAAGCAATTTCAACCATTCCAGAATTTCCAGCAGTCACATAATGCGATCCAGCCACAATTTGAGAACCTACAGAATCAACAAACATATCTCCAGCAGATTCAGCAACTCGTGCAGAATTTCCAACAGCCAACACTACAACAAAAACTGCAAACAACAACGGATATTATCCGTTGTCGTAGGGTAAAAAAACCGTTGTAACTGAGGGTGTTGTAGAATGTATTGCCCTACGACAACGGTTTTGATTCCGTTGTCTTTATAGATATTTGACAACGGTTTTTATCCGTTGTTGTTTATATGCCCAAAATTTGGCTGCGAAGGATACGACAACGTTTTAAAACCGTTGTGGTAGATAATTTTAACAACAGAAATAAATCGTTGTGGTAGACATTTTTTACAACAGATATAAACTGTTGTGGTAGATAATATTTGACACGTTTTGTTTTTTTTTACAATAGTTTTAATATATTTTACAACGGATAAAATCGTTGTCTTTTATCACATTTTACAAAAAAATTTCGTTGTGGTTTACCTAGTTTTTACAACATTTTTAACTGTTGTCTTTAATGCTCATTAATACCAAACAACCAATCTTATTTTACTATAGGCAAACCACCAATGCAAAACTAAATATTTACTACATTAAATCCAAAATAAACATCCATATATAATTCATCTTGTAGCCACATATACAAAAATATACAAAATGAGTTGTTACTCATCAAAATACACATGTTTTCTATTACTCTCCATATACATTAAATCACATGTTTTCCATTTGCTGTTCTTCATATGAATTTTAATTTACAAATTAGCAAGGCAAGCTACATCCTAACAAAGCTCACTTCTTGCATAAAAAAAACTTAAGCCTCACAAATTGCCCGACCTGCAAGAGAAAATTTAACAAAACTTATCAAATTCCAGAATTCCAAAAGGAGAATGTAATTAACCAATCTGTAGTGCATAGAAGGCAAAAATAAACCAAATGAAGGAAACAAAAAGAGATGTTTATTAGAGAATAACAGTATATGGAATCTACTAGGAGCAGTGATACCTAGCTTAGCATAGTTTATTAAATAATTAGCACTGCATGCAGCTAACATTATTTAAGTGAACTATCATCCAAGATCAATAGAATCCATGCAAAGCGCATTACATCCATTAACATCTTGAAACAAAATATTCATGCAATTTTCTGTGCCATTTTCCAGACTGCATTACCTTTGAGACCTGGTAGGCACAATATGCTTTTCCATTTTGCAAGTAACAAGTTGTCAGGAGCTGCAAATTGACATAAGGAGAGTACAAACAAGAAAAAATAATAAATTATAGGAGGAAAAAACAAGATTAAGTCATGGCATATAGACGAAAACCATAAGGAGAGTACAAACAAGAAATTTGTAGAGCAACTCATAAGATATAAAAAGGTCATCATCTAACAATTCACAAAGAGATAATTTCCACATTGTCAGTCCTTGCATAATTCGGAAACAACTAAATAAGCTACTCACACAACCCAGCCATTATTAATTTTGGACCACAAAGAGAGGCAATAAATAAGGGAAATGTCAGCTAATTCTGCTCATGGTAGAAATGCAAGAATGAAGTATTGAGCAAAGGAGATATGTAGCTGTGAACAAACAAATTATTAGCACTAAGGAATCAAAATCAATAAGTCATGGAGTCACAAACAAAGTGTTCAACCATCTTTTGAAGTCTAGTAATTTATACCTAGTAATGAATATAGTATAGTACGCAATCCGCCCATTCGGATCGCACTTCGTCAATTTCTTCGTTGGAGTAAATTGTTTTCATGAACTGTTAACAAACCAGATTATATTAGTAAAAAAAATCAGTAATGAAGAAGCAAAGTCAAATAAAAGAAATTATTTGAGAAAATTGAGAATATGTCAAATATTACCATTGAGCTAAGTGAATACTTCTCACCGGTAGCATTTCCTTCAATAATTTCTCTCATAAATTTCATCACATAAAACCCACATTGTTTAGCATCAGGTTGTCAAGGACCCTATGTTAACAAAAAAATATCAACGAATAATGCACAGTTAAATATTTTTAAATTAATCACAAGTAAACATATGTGTGTATATATAATATACAAACCTTTACGACTTCCCACATAGACTTCTTTTTCCCTTTCCTTTGCTTATTCGAATTGAACAATTTCAAGCTCCTTTGTACAACAAGAGTTGACGTATGATTAATAAATTAAATTAAATGCTTAATTAAAAAATAAATATATACTCACATATCCACTATATATTTTCAGTCCTCATAACGATTGTGATGATTAAATGAATCGAACATTAGGAATATACTCAATTGGATATGAAGCTTGAGTGTTCTCTGCAACATCAACAATTTCATTGAACTAGATTCCCTTTCACACAATATCAATTCACTCAAGAAGTTTGTTTCATCTTGTTAATCACCTGTAATAGAGTTATCAGAGTAGTCTACTTCCCTAGTGTGTTCATCGAAAACGACGTTTTCCAACATTGCAAGAAATTTGCAAACATTAGGACAAAAAAATATGAATGGTTCCAGTTCAAAGTGCATGTCGAGTTTGATAGGGCACTTGCCAGTTCCAAATTTAAACACTTGATTGCCTCCCAATTCAGAAATATGAGTTAAGCATACTCTGAAAAGCCTCCCAATTCAGAAAGTAATGCAACAAGGAGAAAGTCAAATAAATTGGTTGTCAGAATAAGCAAAAATCCATCACTGATCCCATTTGACTGGGTGATATGTGCAATTCGTCCTTCCAATTCAGCCAAACCAAACACGAATTAATCAAAAAGTCGGGAGTGCCCAACTCAACACGATTCAACATGGAATATCAAGAATAAAAACAAAAAGTTGAGATGAATTCTAGGCTTATTGCATGGCATGTACAGTAGAAGTTGCGCAACAGCAGGAGAGGCACATTACCAGTTTAGCCCAGTCTTCTTCAAGATCAATTGCATCATTGTCTTCATCACCTTGCAAGAGTTGAGGTGAGAATGAACCTGCTTCTTCCGTTCTTCGGGTTCATCAGCTTCCTCAATTACATTCTCACGAGAATAATGCTTGTAATCTAGAAAATAATAATAATAATAATAATAATATTAATAATAATATAATAAACTTACAGCATAAGTATAGGACTCAAACAAGTTCAGATAACTAAGTTAATTAAATTCCCAAGTTATTTACCCTCTGGATCCTGCAACTCTTCCTTTTCTGCTTTTGCATCTTCATGTTCATGTAGATGCTTTTGGAGAAGAGAGGCATGGATTTCTCTAAGAGTAGCCTGCATATAGTGTTTGAGCAATAATACCAAGAAATTAAATGAGCTAATTTCATCTTAATAGAAACAACAGATCGAGAGAAACACTTAAAATGCACAGTATCGGTTTAGATTACATAAATCCTAAAATTTTAATTTTAAATAATATAAAATTAAAATACCAGTTGAGGAATTGGTAATTCACAAATACCTTGTATCATTCAGATGGCATATTAGGTTCTATGAGGAATTACATCAAACACTTGATGTGCATGTGTACCTTATCCAAAGAGTTGAGGTAATCAATAGCCCTCTCCCTGTTCACTAGGAAGGTGTGCTCATCCATCTCTATGTTCGGTGAGCCTCTGCGTGAATAGTGCACATACATTTTGAGAAGGAACCATCAATGGAATGATCATGAATTAGTTGTGTGGACTTACTTTCCCCACCAAAGCTCATTGGCAGTGGTTTCATCCTTGACGACGCGCTTGTCCCTCGGCGAACGGCCAGTCTTCGAGCCGGACAAGGTAGCCAAGGCTCCTGTCGATGTTATGAATGATCCATGTTCATGTTTTATGGCTTGCTCGTAGAGTTCTACAAGGAATTCGTGATTCTTTCAATGAGAATGAAATGTGATGATTTGAGTGATGAAGAGGAGATGAGAGCAGATACTGGCCGGGGAGAGGTTGTAGAGGACATGGGTAAACTTGAGGGCGCTGTCGCTGATGCTGATGGTCGGCGTCAAGTAGTGGTGGTGCTCGGCGCCGACCTCTTCTTCTGCAGGGAGTGCAGTTCGTCGATGGTCTTCGCCTTCACCGGCGGCGCGCTGTCATCATGGCAGATCCCGTTCTCCGGTTTCTCCCTCCCGTGCGTCTGGATCTTCGGCAGCCCATTGAAGAACGCCTCCGCTCACTAGGAAACGAGAAGGAGCGCAACGTCGTATGAGGAGAGGGAGCAACGTCGTATGAGGAGAGGGAAAGATAAATGGCTTAGGTTTGGGAACGCGAAAACACGACGCCGAAAAGAAAACAACGAGGGAAAGGAAAATAGCGAAGGGGGGAAATAACCAAATTCAATTACAACGGTTTTTTCAAAACTGTTGTCGTAGCTGCTAAAAACGCGGATAAAGACAACGGTTTATAAAACCGTTGTAAAAAGTGTTGTCGTTTTAAAAAAAAGTCACTCAATGACAACAATTTTGCCAAAATCGTTGTCTTTTATATTTAATGGGGAGTTCAAAGACAACGGTTTTTGCCAAAACCGTTGTCTTTGAGCAAATACGCAACGCTTTCTCTTAAAACCGTTGTCGTAGAGGTGTTGTCGTTTGCAGTTTTTGTTGTAGTGCAAGTAATGCGAACCAGCACCAATTTCAGCATACATTGCCATCTTCTACAAGCCCGAGATCAATGCAATTTCAGAACAATAGCAGTAGCTCAAAAATAGAATATTTGATGCAGCAAATGTTGCAACAACAGCAGCAAATGATGCTACAGCAACAACACCAACAGAGGACTAATACAGCACTACAAAACATTGAAAGACAGATTGGGCAGCTGGCAAGTAACATTAATCAAATGCAGAGCCAAGGATCTAGGAAATTGCCTTCACAACCCACTCCAAATCCTAAGGGAAATGTGAGTGCATTAACTCTTCGAAGTGGTAAAACAACTTCAGATCCACTTCAGAATTCACATTCCGGTTTGTAGCAGAATTCACCTTTGACAGTAGCAAATTCAACTTCACAAAAATTCTAGAATTTTCCAGTAAATCCAGAGAAAATAGATTCTACACAGAATGGGATTTTTGGGGTTGATCAGCAACATTCTACACGACCTGCAACTTCAAGATTTACTCAATCTGGTGGAGCAGATTCTGGTTTAGAATTTAATCAAGCAGTAGTCAACAATTTAGCTTCAACCACAGCACAGAATCTGGATAGAAATTTGAACTAGCAAGGAGCTGCACCTTCCATTCCGTTACCTTTCCCTCGAAGAAGTATACAACCAAGAAAAGAGATTGAGGAAGGAAAGGCTAGGGAATATCAAGATTTGGTGAAATTGTTCAGCAAGGTTGAAGTGAATGTGCCATTGCTAACCATGATTAAACAAATTCCTAAATATGCCAAATTCCTCAAGGATCTTTGTGTGCACAAGAAGAAATTGAAGGAAAATGAATTGATTAGTATGGGGAAGAATGTCTCAGCATTACTTCAGCCAGTTCCTCAGAAATGTGAATATCCAAGAGTTTTCGCAGTTCCTTGTGTTATAGGAGATTGTATTTTTGAGGATGCAATGTTAGATCTTGGAGCTTCTATTAATGTGATGCCTAAGTCAGTTTTTCAGTGATTAAGAATTGGACCTCTGCAACCTACAGGTGTGGTGATTCAATTAGCTAATCGAAGTCAAGCACACCCAGCTGGAGTGATAGAAGATGTATTGGTAAAAGTGAGGGAGATAATTTTTCCTGCAGATTTTTACATCTTAAATATGGAGGGTGATGTACAGCTAGAACCAAGATTGATGTACATGCAGGAACTCTTTCCATGGAAATAGGAGACACGGTGGTTCGGTTTAGCATTTTTGAGGCTATGAAGCATCCAAGAGAGGATCATTCTATTCTTATCTTGGACATCTCAGAGGAGCTGGATGGCATGTATTTCTTGTCAGATATTGATGTAGAAGCGGATATTACTGATGTTGATCAAGGTGAAGAATTTGTTTCATTATTGGAGGATGTCGTAGATATGGGAGCAGATGTCAGTTCAGAATTATGCGTAGGTGATTGCTTAGGAGAAGCATTACCCCTAGAATCACCCAAAGAAGAAGAATTATGCGTAGGGGATTGCTTAGGAGAAGCTCTACCCCTAGGATCGCCTTCTGTTGACCAGACACAAGATGAGTTGAAGTTGTTACCTCAGCATTTGAAGTATGCCTATTTAGGAGAGAATAAGCAGCTACCTGTCATTATAGCTCAGAATTTGAAACCTGATTAGGAGGAAAGATTGTTAGAGCTTCTGAGATAGCATAGGAAGGCCATTGGATGGACTCTAGCAGATATTCCTGGGATCAGTCCTTCTATTTGCATGCACAGGATTTATTTGGAGGAGGATGTGAAGCCAATGAGACAACCATAGAGACGACTTAACCCTTTGATCTTGGACATGGTAAAGAAGGAGGTGAATAGACTCTTACAGGCCGATATTATTTATCCAATTTCTGACAGTAAATTGGTAAGTCCAATCCATGTGGTTCCGAAGAAGTCAGGGGTGACAGTGGTAGCTAATGAAGAGAACGAACTGGTGCCCATGAGAGTAAAGAATTCTTGGAGAGTATGTGTGGACTACAGGAAGCTGAACCAAGCAAGTCGGAAGGACCATTATCCTCTACCTTTTATTGATCAAATGTTGGAGAGACTGGCAGGTAAATGACATTATTGCTTCCTTGATGGTTACACTGGTTATTTTCATATTTGCATCGACCCGGAGGACCAAGAGAAGACTACTTTCACCTGCCCTTTCGGTACATTCGCGTATCGTCAGATGCCATTAGGACTATGCAACACTCCAAGTACTTTTTAGCGATGCATGGTGAGTATTTTTGGTAATTTGTTAGAGCATTGCATGAAAGTATTCATGGATGATTTTTCTGTTTATGGCTCATCGTTTGATGCATGTTTGGAAAACTTGTCTCGAGTTTTGAGTAGATGTATTGACACGGATTTGGTTTTAAATTTTGAAAAGTGTCATTTTATGGTAGAGCATGGCATTGTTTTAGGTCATATAGTCTCTAGGAAGGGCATTGAAGTAGATCCTGCTAAAGTTAGCGCTATATTTTCTTTATCTTACCCCGCATACGTGCGGGATGTTCGAGATTTTCTTGGCCATGCAAGATTCTACATGAGATTTATTAGGGACTTCAGTAAAATTGCTCTGCCATTATCTCAGTTGCTTTAGAAGGATATTTTGTTTCATTTTGATCAGAGGAGTAGAGAGGCTTTTGATAGATTAAAGGAGGCTCTTACTTCAGCACCTATTATCATACCCCTAGACTGGTCCTTGCCTTTTGAGTTGATGTGTGATGCTTCAGATTATGCAATGGGAGCTGTACTTGCACAAAGAGTGGATGGAGTTCCACACGTTATTTGCTACGCTTCCAAGACTTTAGATTCATCTCAAGCAAACTACACCACGACAGAAAAAGAGCTTCTTTCTATTATTTTTTACTTTAGATAAGTTCAGGCCATATTTACTTTGTTCTCATGTGATTGTGTTTTCTGATCATGTAACTTTGAAATATCTCCTCAAGAAGCCTGATGCAAAGCCTAGGTTAATCAGATGGATGCTTCTGCTTCAAGAATTCGACATAGAGATACGTGATAGGAGCGGGAAGGAGAATTTGGTTGCAGATCACTTGAGCAGGATTGAAGGTGACTTGGATCATCCAGTTATTGATGATAATTTCAGAGATGAGCAGCTTTTATAGCTGCATGGTGAGCCACCATGGTATGTGGATCTAGTTAATTTCTTAGTTGCACAGGTTTGTCCCAGATAATTTTCGAAAGCCCAAAAAGATAAACTAAAAAGTGATTCAAAATTCTATGTTTGGGATGATCCTTATCTGTGGAAGTTTTGTAGCGATCAGATCATTAGGAGATGCATACCTGACTATGAGTTTCAGTCTGTACTTACTTTTTGTCATTCTTCTGAGTGTGGAGGACATTTTGGACCACAAAGAACTGCTAGGAAAGTATTAGAATGCGGTCTGTATTGGCTTACCCTTTTTCGTGATGCTTATGCTTTTTATAGATTATGTGATAGGTGTCAACGAATTGGGAATATAGGACTTAGAAATGAAATGCCTCAACAATTCATTTTATTTTGTGAGGTTTTTGATGTTTGGGGTATTGACTTTATGGGTCCATTTTCTGTCTCTTTTGGATTTGCTTATATTTTATTGGCAGTTGATTATGTTTCCAAATGGGTGGAGGTTATTCCCACTCGGACTGATGACTCTTCTATTGTTGTTAGTGTTGGATCGAGAAGCACTAGAGGGGGGGGTGAATAGCGCTCGTGGCTATTTCGTTCGATTTAAAACGTATCGAGTAGATAAACGCAGCGGAAAGGAAAAGAACAAATGCTAACACAAGGTGGTTACTTGGTTCGGAGCCTGGGGTGACTCCTACTCCAAGGCCCGCAATCGTTGATCACTTCCAGTGGGAAACAACTATAAGCTCGGAAAATGTTATTACAAACTAAGTACAATGTAAAAGCAGTAAAGAAACTTTATACCGATAACAGAATGCAGAACACTAAAGCTCCGGGTTGTCGGGATGTTATTGTAGCACTTCAGAATCATCTCGTTAGCAGCTTGTAACAGAGGAATAGCTTTGTATGTGTTCTTCCTAGCTCCTGGTCGAGACCCTCTTATATAGGGCGTTCAAGGCGCCTCCATCAAGTTCCAGGGCGCCTCCAACCAGAAATTATATCTCGAAATCAACTCTGCGATAAGCCTCTGCTCGCTGCTCGTTATCCACCTGAAGTGTAACACCCACGAATTATTTAAGCTATACATATGGGTATTCTAGTTTAGAATAAAAGGGAAATGGAAATAGGACAAAAAAGAAATAAAAAAAAAAGAAAGAGAAGTTAAGGTTTGAACCTTGAACCTCTCACAATAGATTAAGCTAAATTGGGGTATGATAACCAATAGAATTATGAATGATATATGAATAACAAGGAATGGAAATTGTAGTTAAAGGTAAGAGTATGATTAAGTAAGGGAGCAAGAGAAAATCAAGTAGCTTTCCTCCTCTTCCTCTTGGTTAAGAGAAGAAGCAAGCAAAAGGACAAATTGTCTTTTTCTTCTTCCTCTTACCATTTTTGTGGGAATGAAGAGAGTGAGGGAATAAAGGAGTCAAGGGGATGAATTGAGACATTCTCCTTCCATTTTACTTCCTCATTAAGGATAAATAGGAATAAGAGAAGAGAAGGGAAAGAAATGTTGGCTACTTCTTCCTCCTTCTTCTTCCTCCTCCTTCTTTCTCCTTGTTCCTCCACCGAGACCTAGAGCTCCTCCCTCTCCCATTTTCGAATCCAAGATAAGTTTTCTCCCTAAGAAAACTAATTCACAAGAAGGAGACCTCAAGATCTACTCCTTACAAGCAAGAGAAGAAAAAGGGAGAACTAGGAAGAGAAGCTTCTTCTTCCTCTTCACAAGAGTACTTTCTTGTAACTAAGCAACAAGTTGTGAGTATCCCCTCACCTGTGGTATAAGTTGTTCATATGTCTTCCATGAGTTTAGATTGTGTAAAATAAAAACCTAAAGTTCTTCTTGAAACTTTCGGCCATGGTGAGATTAAAGACTTAGGAAAGCTTAAAACTAAATCTAATATGCTCATGGTTTTCTTTATGATATGATATGATGTTCTTATGCTTATATGTTGTTAAAACCTAGATAATATTTTCATGGTTTTTTTTATGATATGATATGAAGTTCTTATACTTATATGTTGTTAAAAACCTAAACACCTCCACTTAGGGTTTCGGCCATGGTGAGATTAAAGGCTTAGGAAAACTTAAAACTAAATCTAATATGCTCATGGTTTTCTTTATGATATGATATGAAGTTCTTATTCTTATATGTTGTTAAAACCTAGATAATATTCTCATGGTTTTCTTTATGATATGATATGAAGTTCTTATGCTCATATGTTGTTAAAACCTAGATAATATGCTCATGGCTTTTCTTTATAATATGATATGAAGTCCTTATACTTAAATGTTGCCTAAAAAAAAAAACCTAGATGCCTTCACTTAGGGTTTCGTCCATGATGGAATTTAAGGGCCTAAGAAAGCTTGAAACCAAATCTAACATGCTTATGCTTTTCCTTATGATATGATAAGAAGTTTGCTTGGTGTCCTTATGCTTGTAGGTTGCTTAGACTTAGTTTCATGCTCCTTAAAGTTTTGGCCACAATCAATTAAAGGACCTAGGAAGTTTAGAACCTAAACTAAATATGCTCATGATGTTCCTTATGGTATATAATATGAAATTGGTTTAGGGTTTACATGCTTTTATGTTGCTTGTAACCTAGAAACATGCCTAACAAGTTTCGGCCACAACAAGTTAAAAGACCTAGGAAGCTTGGAACCTAAACTAAATATGCTCATGATGTTCGTTATGGTATATGATATGAAATTGGTTTAGGGTTTACATGCTTTTATGTTGCTTGTAACCTAGAAACATGCCTAACAAGTTTCGGCCACAACAAGTTAAAAGACCTAGGAAGCTTGGAACCTAAACTAAATATGCTCATGATGTTCCTTATGGTATATGATATGAAATTGGTTTAGGGTTTACATGCTTGTATGTTGCTTGTAACCTAGAAACATGCCTAACAAGTTTCGGCCACAACAAGTTAAAAGACCTAGGAAGCTTGGAACCTAAACTAAATATGCTCATGATGTTCCTTATGGTATATGATATGAAATTGGTTTAGGGTTTACATGCTTTTATGTTGCTTGTAACCTAGAAACATGCCTAATAAGTTTCGGCCACAACAAGTTAAAAGACCTAGGAAGCTTAGAACCTAAACTAAATATGCTCATGATGTTCCTTATGGTATATGATATGAAATTGGTTTAGGGTTTACATGCTTATATGTTGCTTATAACCTAGATCCATGCTTGGTAAGTTTCGGCCATGGCCATGATAGGATTAAAAGACCAAGGAAGCTTAGAACCTAAACTAAACATGCTTATGATGTTCTTATGATAAGTGTTATAAAGTTGGTTTAGGGTTATATGCTTTTATGTTGCTTGTAACCTAGGGAAATCCCTTGCATGTTTTCGGCCACTATATGGAATTAGGGTTAGGGACCCAATTATGATTCACTATATGTCCACATGCTATGATATGAATTAAGAGATGCTAGTTAATGTTTTCCATGCATGATTATGTTTCCCTATGATATGTTTCATGCTTACTTATTTATGCTTATGAATCATGTATGATGATGACTTTTATGATGGGCTATATGCTCAAGTATGCATGCTTTATGATATGACAAGTAAAGGCCTAAGAGATGCTTCCCTTTTTGTTGGGACTAAGAGCACTCTTTATGATATGACAAGTAAAGGCCAAAGAGATGCTTCCCTTTTTGGGACTAAGAGCACTCTTCATGATATGATAAGTAAAGACCTAAGAGTTGCTTCCCTATTAAAAGGGACTAAGAGCACTCTTCATGAGATGATAAGTACTATGACATGTTATTTTACTTTGTATGGCTTGTACCAAGGGTGGGCTCCATAAGCGCCCCTAGGCTGACGGTCTATGAACAGGTCTAGTAAAAGGGATGGGCTCCTACGTGCCCCTAGGTCGATGGTCTATGAAACGGGCCTAGTTCCTAGTAGGTTCAAGATTTGCTACCTTGGATCTATTTAGGATGCACGCATTTATGTATGTATGTGGTACAAGCTGGGCCCTCATGTTGAGATTATGTTTAAGTATTATATGATATGTTTTATTTAAAAGACATCTTGCACATGACATGATGCATGTTTTTGAAAGACATCTTGCATACACTTATATGATATGATATGTGATGATATGATATGTTATGAGATGATATAGCATGATGTTTCTTTATGACATGATATGATATGATGCTCTTTTATTTTATGAAATGATATAGCATGATGTTTCTTTATGACATGATATGATATGATGCTATTTTACTTTATGATATGATATGTTAGGATGCTCTTTTACATGATATGATGTTTAGATGATTATGTTTCCATGCTATATGCTTATGTGATTATGCTATGATACACGGTTTTTGTGAGTAGGAAAGGATCTCACTAAGCCTATGTGCTTATAGTTACTTTCCTTGTACCGCAGATAAAGGCAAAGGATGGGTGAACTAAGGGAGCAGTGGGAGAGGCAAGAGATGTGTGTGGTAGTGGATCGGCTAAGGAAAAGACCTGCTTTTATTAATTTATACATGATATGAACCATGTCTATCTTATGTTAATGATTTGAATGATTACTTGACACTCGTTCATGTTAATGATAGAAAATTTATTTCCATGATCTCATTCACTTAGAGGTATACAAGAATGCATAAATAAGTACTTCCGCTGTTTTAGAAAAGAATTTTTTATGCACGTATGTTCACGTACAGTAGGTAACCCCGCCCTACTAGCAGGAAGGGCGGGTGTTACATGAATGCTCCTCCAACGCCACTCCAAGGAGCCTCCAAGCAGCGGTTCAAGACGCCTCCAAGTCCCATGGAGGAGCCTCTAGATCCTTCTTGCAGATGGCTTCTGCCTTGTACCTGAGGTGCCTCCAAGCTCCATGGAGGCGCCTCTGATGAGGAGGCGCCTCGGGCACTGTTCATCCGAGGCTTAAGGTTGTTTCTTTGTTCCTGCCAAATGTGTTAGTCCCAAACACATACCCTGAAAAATAAAGTTAGCACATAATAGTTATAAATAAGATATTGACAGTCTCCGGACTGTCCGGGTCTGACTTTGGATTTCCTACCAGAAACCCTAGGTCGACCCGACGCCTACTGTTCCCTCTGCGTGGAATGCGTCCTCACCTACTCCACTCAGGAGATTTACCTGATTTCAGCGTGATCCTCCAGATCGACTGGACTTTTGCTTTGCACTCGATGCTTCCTGACTTTCTTCTGGACTCCCGCTCCCCGACCCGTCTAGTCTTCCACCTGGTTCGCAACACCAGGACTTTCCACCTAGGGTTACCACCCCCTAGGACTTTTGCCTGAAGCCCTCGACCCGCCAAGACTTTCCGCATAGGGTTACCACCCTCTATGACCTAGGGTTACCACCTCCTAGGGTTTTCCACCTGCCTAACCGCAGCTAGGACTTTTCTGAAACCTCATTCAAGCTTGTTAGAAAACAAATAATCTTAACTTTGAATCCCTTTTTCATTATCAAAACTTGGGTTCGATCGTCGGATGCTTTCCGCACCAACAATCTCCCCCTTTTTGATTATGACAATCGAAATTCAAAGTTAAGTAAAAGATAGTAAAGAAAAGGTAGTGATTGCACAAGTATAAATAAATTAACAGCACAAGGATAAACATAAAAATATATAAAACTCCCCCTATATAATAGCTCCTTAATTTTTGAATTTATGAGTTTTCTTTGAATTTATGAGACTTCTTTGAATTTCTACTCTCCCCCTTTGCCATACATCAAAATATAAGGAGAGTAAAAATAAAAACCATAGTACTTAGGTATATTTGAAAAGATTTTGAAAAAAAATGTTTAGTCATACCTTGAAAAATACTTAGCTTTTTAGAAGAAATGTTCTTGTAAGACTTTTAGCTAAGTCATAAATTATTTCAACCTTGAGAAATAACTTAGCTAATTTTGTGATATCAAAACATCTAGTTAAATTTTGAAAAAAAAATTACTTTTTGAAAAATACTTAGTTAAATTTAGAAGTACTTAAACACAATCACTTAGAAGAAATTTTCTTTGTAAAACATTTAGCTAAGTAAATGTTAAGTATTCAGAGAAGATCTTTTAAGATAGCTTTAAAGGATAAAGTTTGAAAAGTAACTTAGCAAAATTTGAAAAGGTACTTAGGTAACTTTTGAAGAGCCTTTTTGAGAAAAGTTAGATTCGAAAGACTTTATATTTGAAATAGAATTTTTCTAAAAATTGGCTAAGTTTGAAGGCATTTGCAAAAAAAAAAAAAAAAAAATGAAAATGGCTATAGAAGTCACTTAGCTAAAATTTTAATAAGCCTTTGAAAAATAGCTTTGAAAATGTTATTAGAAAATATAGCTAAAGTTGAAAAATACGTAGCTTGATTTTGAACTAAAAAATATTAAATTTTAAAAGGTTCTTAAGAAAGGATAAGTTTTGAATGATATTTAGTTTGAAAGACCTAGTTAAATTTTAGCTGCAAAGAGGGAGGAGCTTAACTTGAAAAAAAAAATTAATTAAGGTCATTCATTCAAATTCAAGTAGTCCTAAAGTCCAAGCATGAGTAATTTTGAAATTTAAAATTAATCATTTAATCCCTTGGGTCGAATGTCTAACCATTAGCTACTAACTGCTTGCCTAGAGGGTAACAACTTTCACTTGGTTAGTCAAGTTAAGTTGAAAATACAGTTAGATTTGACTAAGTCAAGATCACTTAACTTGATTACTGTATTTTTGGTATTTAACGCCCAGACTTACTGTGATGCATAAGCATACTGAAGTCTAGGCTGTACCATATGCATCTCATGTCGTTCTAAGTTTATTTCAAACACAAGCAAGTTAAGCCTAGTGTGCTTGTGAGATGCTCTAGATAAAATCTAGAGGAACATGATTTCTAGGGTAAATGCCTAGGCTAAGTCCATAATTTTGAAAGTCTAATACAATTGGAATTTTGAAATCAATATTTTTCTTAGAATTTTGAAAAATACAAGAGCCAAGTAACATAAGTTCTATTCTACTAGTTATACCAAAAACCGGTAAGCAGAAAAGTAGGTTAAGTAACTAAATTCTGATAGGCAAAAGTTTAACTACGTACTGAAAGAATAGTGGATGAAAGTGTCTATGTACAACGTCCAAGAAACAATGCATGAAAAGATAGCATCACTGAGTAGGATCATCAGCTGGAGGGTCACTAGCTGGAGGTGGTGTAAGAGGCTGCTCGGGTGTGGTCTGTCCCTGACGAAGAGAGGAAATGTCGGAGGCTATATCTGCGCGAAGCATGCGAAACTCATCCAGGATACGTCATCGAGTCTGTGCTGAGTAAATCTCGAGACGTATAAGTCGGTCCTCGACCGATAAGGAGGTGGATGGCTGTGTCGAGGTTGAGGGCCCTACCGAAGTGGAGGGCTGTCCATGAATATCCTCGGCTGTGAACTCTAACCACTCCTCTCCCTCAGCTGGAGCAAAGAAGGCAATAAACTCGTCATCTGTCTCACGCCCTCTCGAAGCAACTGGCTCATCCTCGGCTGGGTCGGCTGGGTCGGCTGGCGGAGGCCTGCCAGCCCATGCTAGGACCCCCTGAGCGGTGACATCTATATGCGCTAACCTAAGAGAACCCAGCCCAAACTCATCATAACAGGTAAGAGAAATGACCATCCCTCGAGTCACATATATGCCCTCTATTGTCGAAAAGATAGACGTCAACACATGGCATTAGGGCATGTGAACTACTCGGGAAGTGACAAGACTATACGCATGAACTATGTTAGAGAACATATGTAATGCAATGTCTATATCTAGAGGATGACATAATGCATACAAAAAGAAAGAGTGGGACGGACGCATCTTCGAGACGTCTCGAGATGTGATGGGTAGAATGCATGCAGTGAGGACTCTATACATGACGTAATCCTGCACCCTGAGAGACATTGACCTGAAATTAGATACTCCAAGTGGTCTCTCCCCACCAAAAAAATACTCATAGAGTGTATTTAGAGTAATGTGGGAGTAAGGGTTGCCAAATGGCAGATCCCTACTAGGGTAGCACAGGAAAGAACAGGTTGACTGTTTAAGCTCTAAATTGGTGCGTAATAAAGTAGGTGTAAACTGGATGTCCTTTCCACCAATTCTGGTGGAATAGATCAAATCATCAACCCTCTCAAGGTTGTTGAAAAACTGGGCACATAGATCTCGATTTACTGCATGACTACAGTAAACCAGTTTGTCCAACTGATAGTGGGCAATCATCTGTATGACAGACGGATAATAAGTCGTAAAACAGAGTCTACTTAGATATCTACATTTAATGACAGAGTATGAATGATGAGAAAAAATAAGCCTATGCTGCTTAGTGGGAAATCTAGCGTCAGTGGACGGGGTTGTACCCAAGGTGGACGTAACATTGCGCCGCTTCCTAATTTCAACCATATACATAAAAATTTACAAAACAAGCACTAAAAACATGTAAAGGATGATTTAGGATAGTTTAGAGTATACCTAGGAGACATTGTAGGGTATTTGAAGGAGTTGAAGGGGTGGAAATCTGGGTTTAAGGCGCCTTGGATCACTGGTTTCGGCGAGAAGAAAAACTTGCAGCGAGCTCTCTGTTCGTAGCCTATTTCGGTATTGAAGGCGCCTTCAATCTCATTGAAGGCGCCTCCAACAGGGCGTTCAGGGCACCACAGACCCGGTCTGATGTGCCTTAGCTATTTTCGGCGGGAATTTTCTCGCCAATCCTAGAGGGCGCCTCTGCCAGCACAGTGGCGCCTTCATTTGGCGTCGTTGGAAATATTTTTTTTGTTTGTTTTTTTTTATTTTAAATTATTTTTATATAAGTTTTTTAAAAGATTTTTAAATAAGTTTTTAAAAGATTTTTAAATAAATTTTTAAAATATTTTTAAATAAGTTTTTAAACGATTTTTAAATATGTTTTTTAAAAGATTTTTAAATAAGTTTTTAAAAGATTTTAAATAAGTTTTTAAAACATTTTTAAATAAGTATTTTAAAAAAATTTAAATAAGTTTTTAAAATATTTTTAAAAAAGTTTTTTAAAAAAAATTTAAAAGTTTTTAAAAATATTTTTAAATAAGTTTTTAAAACATTTTTAAAAAGTTTTTTAAAATATTTTTAAATAAGTTTTTAAAAGATTTTAAACAAGTTTTTAAAACATTTTTAAATAAGTTTTTAAAACATTTTTAAATAAGTTTTTTAAAACATTTTCAAATAAGTTTTTAAAACATTTTTAAATAAGTTTTTAAAAGATTTTTAAATAAGTTTTTAAAACATTTAAATAAGTTTTTAAAATATTTTTAAATAAGTTTTTAAAAGATTTTTAAATAAGTTTTTAAAACATTTTTAAATAAGTTTTTAAAACATTTTTAAATAAGTTTTTTAAAAGATTTTTAAATAAGTTTTAAAAACATTTTTAAATAAATTTTTAAAACATTTTTAAATAAATTTTGAATAAGTTTTAAAAGAATATTTAATTTTGATTTTATTAATTTTATTTGATTTAATTAATTTGTTTTGATTTTTTCCTTAGTCATCTCACCCGATCTAAATTTCAAATCAAGGAATCCTATAATTTTGTGAGATGAATTAGGTTCAATTATAGGGTTCGGTTTAACTTTGTGTTAGATTCAAGTTTAGTTTTGGGCTGAACAAATAGGCATTATTTGGATAAACTTCTGGGCTATGATGAGTCACTTGGATATCATTAGAGTAACCATGCCTTCGAGGTTTTCCAAATAGTCCTATCCACTGAACTTAACACAAAACTTTGGTCTAACTGATTAGAATTCATAAAGGGGAGTTTCAGTTAGTTCCACTTAGCTAAATGCACTAGGTCGAAGCCATATCTTCCTAGACATGCATAGACTAAGTTTCCCTAACGTACTATCATTCAAAATTTCACCAGTACCATTGGTCAAGTTAAACTTGTTCCCTTTCTAATTAGTTCTAATTACCCTACCGGGTAGCTAGGTTTGGATTACCCTGTCGGGTAGGTTAGTTTTGGATATCTTCCTAGAATAGCTCCACCTATATTATTGATAATTTTATATTTTTATTTAATTTATAGATTAGATTTAAGTTTCTACTTTTAATTTAATTATATTTTAATTATGTTCTTTTAATGATTTATCTATTTATTAATACAATTTTTATTTTGGCTCCCCCTGGATCATAGCCTCGATATGGTCTATCAAGGTAATGTACTTGATCCTTGGGAACCCAATATTGACCAAGTCCAACTTGATTAACTAAGTTGGACTTGAGTACCCATACTTGGACTATCTTACTATTTGGTCTATTGACTAAGGTTAGATAGGATCGATATTTATTTTTGGTCTTAAACCCTAATCCAGATTTGTTGTAAACGACTCTTTGTGTCCCAAGAATTAGGTCAAGGTTCTTGGAGCCCAAAGAAAATCATTCAATGTCTTCTTCAAATCCTTGACCTGAGTTTTCAGACTAGAATTTTCTTCCCCAAGCTTTTGTACTTGAGTTAAATTTCCAATCTGAATTGGGTCAGGCAAGGGTTTGGAGTTAGTCACTTCTTTAAGAGATGCTACCTCCTTTAGAAGTGACTTGACCCGAATATTGGATTTTGCTAATTTGCGTAATAAATAATTAACCAAATTATTTAGACGCGAAATACTTACAGTGGGGTCAGGCCCTTTGGAAATGGATACGGATCCGTGACTTCTTTCCGATTCAGCTTCTGATTCACTCTTGCTCTCAGACACATTGATCTGGTCCCGGGCCATCGGTGCAAGGAGACTCGTCTGATCGAGTTCGTCGTCATCGTCTTCTGAGGAAGATTCTTCGAATGCTACCTTCAAGACCTTTTTCTTTCTTTGTTTCTTTACCTCCTTTTGGTTAGGACAGTTGGCCTTGATGTGTCCCTTCTGGTTGCAGCCATAACACGTTACTTCAAATTTTACCTTCGAGCTTGATTGGGCTTCCTTGGACTGAACTACCTTCTTGAGGTCCTTCTTGTTGAACCCCTTCTTCTTCTTGTAGAGCTTTTTTACAAGGTTGGCGAGTTCAGTCGTTAGCTCATCGTCTTCATCGTCTGAGTCAGGTTCTTCATCCGATTCTGGTTCGGTTCTACGCCTTGGTCTTGGTTCGTATGTTCTGCTTGTACCTGCAACCAAAGCAATGCCCTTCTCGGTTGGCTGTGCATTAGTCTACTCATTTAATTCAAACTCAAAGAATAACTCATCTAATTTTATAGAAGATAAATCCTTGGAGACTTTGTAGGCATCTACCATTGATGCCCACAATGTACTCCTCGGAAACGTGTTGAGAGTGTAACTTATTATATCTCTGTTCTCGACCTTTTGCCCGATCACGTGGAGGGAGTTGAGAATATCTTGAATACGTGCGTGGAGTTGACATGCTGTCTCTCCTTCCTGCATTTTGAGATTATATAATTTATTAAACAATAAATCTCTCTTACTTACCTTGGTGTCGGAGGTGCCCTGGTGTAGTTCGATAAGTTTCTCCCATAGCTCTTTTGCGGTTGAAAATGGACCAACTCTGTTGAGCTCCTCCTTGGTCAGTCCACACTGGAGGGTGCAGGTTGCTCTGGCATTGGCTTCCACCTTCCTGATTAGAGTTGGTTCCCAGTTCTTGCAGGGTATAGGCTTGCCGTCTCCATCGGTTGGCAGTTGGAATCCAGTCTTGACGATCATCCACATCTCAAACTGGATCTTTAAGAAATTTTCCATTCGTCCTTTCCAGTACCCAAAATCTTCTCCGGTGAAGAGCGGGGGATGAACGGTGTTATATCCTTCTTGCTGGTCCATTTAGTTAATATGCAAATACATAATAGAACGAGATGTCCCAAGACTTGGTCTTTGATTAGTAGTGCGGGAATAAAGTTAAAATAACGAGCTCGAGTGGTGTTGCACCAATTTCGAGCAAAAACCAATTCATAAAAAGGATTAGAATGTAGCTTTTAAGCTAATTCTAATTGACTCCGTAAAATTGAAAATAACCACAAAAAAATGCTTAATTGGTGGTTGCACCAAATCAAAGCGACCTCGCTCTGATACCAATTGTTGGATCGAGAAGCGCTAGAGGGGGGGGTGAATAGCGCTCGTGGATATTTCGTTCGATTTAAAATGTATCGAGTAGATAAACGCAGCGGAAAGGAAAAGAGCAAATGCTAACACAAGGTGGTTACTTGGTTCGGAGCCTGTGGCGACTCCTACTCCAAGACCCTCGATCGTTGATCGCTTCCGGTGGGCAACAACAATAAGCTCGGAAAATGTTATTACAAACTAAGTACAATGTAAAAGCAGTAAAGAAATTTTATACCGACAACAAAATGTTGAAAACTAAAGCTCCGGGTTGTCGGGATGTTCTTGTGGCACTTCGAAATCGTCTCGTTAGCAGCTTGTAGCAGAGGAATAGGTTTGTATGTGTTCTTCCTAGCTGCTGGTCGAGACCCTCTTATATAGGTTGTTTAAGGCGCCACCATCAAGCTCCAGGGCGCCTCCAACCCGAAATTATATCCCGAAATCAACTCTGCGATAAGCCTCTGCTCGCTGCTCGTTATCCACCTAAAGGCACCTCCAACGCCACTCCAAGGTGCCTCCAAGTAGCGGTTCAAGGCTCCTCCAAGTCCCATGGAGGTGCCTCCAGATCCTTCCTGCAGACGACTTTCGCCTTGTACCTGAGGTGCCTCCAAGCTCCATGGAGGCGCCTTAGGCACTATTCATCTGAGACTTAAGGTTGCTTCTTTGTTCCTGGAAAATGTGTTAGTCCCAAACACATACCCTGCAAAACAAAGTTAGCACATAATAGTTATAAATAAGATATTGACAATCTCAGGACTGTCCGGGATTCCTAGAATAGCTAATTTTTCCACTCCGCTTTTCAACGTGTTTATCTCTATAGTTCCTTACAGTGGTATCAGAGTCACTTGCAAAGGCATATACTAAGTTGTAGTAGATTTTGATATGTGATATAGAAATGCATGAGATTTTACTATAATTTACGTGATTATGTGTAAGATTTAGGCCAATGGTCTCGGCTAAAGTTTTATGGGTCAGAGGGTCTCGGGCATAGCATCAAATCATACAATGAGTATGCAACTTCTAGGGTGCTGCCCCTCACCTCGCAAGAGGCATTGCCTCCTTGACCCCCGCTTGCTAACCGGCTAGCAGGACTACCGTGACATTGAGACTCATAAGTCTTTGTTTAAATCATAGTAGATTTTATGTCATAAAATATTATGAATGTTATTTGACATGGTGCATGGTGTTAGTATTAGCCCTTGTATCAATTATGAGACGATTGTAAAGGACTCATTTTGTATCATATATCATTATTAATAAAAGGCAAAGTTGGTTATTATATTTATTTCAGTTTAGTAAAATTGGATAAGTATAATAATATCCTTGGGTAGTAGGTTCTTATCTACAGTATATCAATTGGTTGAATTGATAGTGAGATATTGTAGAGAACGCTACTCTTAACTGTTCCTAGTCGAGCATTAATATACAAGGACAATATTAATGCGTTGAGACTAGCATGTAAGTCAATGGATGACTTGATCTCACAAGTCATGGATATGAGATATCAGGTTGACACATGGGTATATATTAGAGAATATATACTGAATGACCCGCCATGAGAATGTTTCATGGATCGTTATATGAGTGTCATAAACATTCTCATGTGACTATTGGTATGAATAGTCCTTAGACCTGAAGTCACTATGGTTCCCTACATAAGGAGTTGTGTACTTTGGTATCGGCAAACGTCACCTGTAACAAGGTGGGCAATAAAGTCGGTCACTGGATATGCAATAAATTATGCGGAGGGATGTGAGTGATGCAGATGGGATCTATCCCTTCCATATGATGGAAGCGATATCTGTGGGCCCTTTGATTAGTAGGACACAAAGAAACTATGGTCATGCTCAAATGAGTCAATATGAGATATTGAGCTTATTTAATTGAGTACCCAAAATCTTCTCCGGTGAAGAGCGGGGGACGAACGGTGTTATATCCTTCTTGCTGGTCCATTTAGTTAATATGCAAATACATAATAGAACGAGATGTCCCAAGACTTGGTCTTGGATTAGTAGTGCGGGAATAAAGTTAAAATAACGAGCTCGAGTGGTGTTGCACCAATTTCGAGCAAAAACCAATTCATAAAAAGGATTAGAATGTAGCTTTTAAGCTAATTCTAATTGACTCCGTAAAATTGAAAATAACCACAAAAAAATGCTTAATTGGTGGTTGCACCAAATCAAAGCGACCTCGCTCTGATACCAATTGTTGGATCGAGAAGCGCTAGAGGGGGGGGTGAATAGCGCTCGTGGATATTTCGTTCGATTTAAAATGTATCGAGTAGATAAACGCAGCGGAAAGGAAAAGAGCAAATGCTAACACAAGGTGGTTACTTGGTTCGGAGCCTGTGGCGACTCCTACTCCAAGACCCTCGATCGTTGATCGCTTCCGGTGGGCAACAACAATAAGCTCGGAAAATGTTATTACAAACTAAGTACAATGTAAAAGCAGTAAAGAAATTTTATACCGACAACAAAATGTTGAAAACTAAAGCTCCGGGTTGTCGGGATGTTCTTGTGGCACTTCGAAATCGTCTCGTTAGCAGCTTGTAGCAGAGGAATAGGTTTGTATGTGTTCTTCCTAGCTGCTGGTCGAGACCCTCTTATATAGGTTGTTTAAGGCGCCACCATCAAGCTCCAGGGCGCCTCCAACCCGAAATTATATCCCGAAATCAACTCTGCGATAAGCCTCTGCTCGCTGCTCGTTATCCACCTAAAGGCACCTCCAACGCCACTCCAAGGTGCCTCCAAGTAGCGGTTCAAGGCTCCTCCAAGTCCCATGGAGGTGCCTCCAGATCCTTCCTGCAGACGACTTTCGCCTTGTACCTGAGGTGCCTCCAAGCTCCATGGAGGCGCCTTAGGCACTATTCATCTGAGACTTAAGGTTGCTTCTTTGTTCCTGGAAAATGTGTTAGTCCCAAACACATACCCTGCAAAATAAAGTTATCACATAATAGTTATAAATAAGATATTGACAGTCTCAGGACTGTCCGGGATTCCTAGAATAGCTAATTTTTCCACTGCGCTTTTCAACGTGTTTATCTCTATAGTTCCTTACAGTGGTATCAGAGTCACTTGCAAAGGCATATACTAAGTTGTAGTAGATTTTGATATGTGATATAGAAATGCATGAGATTTTACTATAATTTACGTGATTATGTGTAAGATTTAGGCCAATGGTCTCGGCTAAAGTTTTATGGGTCAGAGGGTCTCGGGCATAGCATCAAATCATACAATGAGTATGCAACTTCTAGGGTGCTGCCCCTCACCTCGCAAGAGGCATTGCCTCCTTGACCCCCGCTTGCTAACCGGCTAGCAGGACTACCGTGACATTGAGACTCATAAGTCTTTGTTTAAATCATAGTAGATTTTATGTCATAAAATATTATGAATGTTATTTGACATGGTGCATGGTGTTAGTATTAGCCCTTGTATCAATTATGAGACGATTGTAAAGGACTCATTTTGTATCATATATCATTATTAATAAAAGGCAAAGTTGGTTATTATATTTATTTCAGTTTAGTGAAATTGGATAAGTATAATAATATCCTTGGGTAGTAGGTTCTTATCTACAGTATATCAATTGGTTGAATTGATAGTGAGATATTGTAGAGAACGCTACTCTTAACTATTCCTAGTCGAGCATTAATATACAAGGACAATATTAATGCGTTGAGACTAGCATGTAAGTCAATGGATGACTTGATCTCACAAGTCATGGATATGAGATATCAGGTTGACACATGGGTATATATTAGAGAATATATACTGAATTACCCGCCATGAGAATGTTTCATGGATCGTTATATGAGTGTCATAAACATTCTCATGTGACTATTGGTATGAATAGTCCTTAGACCTGAAGTCACTATGGTTCCCTACATAAGGAGTTGTGTACTTTGGTATCGGCAAACGTCACCTGTAACAAGGTGGGCAATAAAGTCGGTCACTAGATATGCAATGAATTATGCGGAGGGATGTGAGTGATGCAGATGGGATCTATCCCTTCCATATGATGGAAGCGATATCTGTGGGCCCTTTGATTAGTAGGACACAAAGAAACTATGGTCATGCTCAAATGAGTCAATATGAGATATTGAGCTTATTTAATTGAGTACCCAAAATCTTCTCCGGTGAAGAGCGGGGGACGAACGGTGTTATATCCTTCTTGCTGGTCCATTTAGTTAATATGCAAATACATAATAGAACGAGATGTCCCAAGACTTGGTCTTGGATTAGTAGTGCGGGAATAAAGTTAAAATAACGAGCTCGAGTGGTGTTGCACCAATTTCGAGCAAAAACCAATTCATAAAAAGGATTAGAATGTAGCTTTTAAGCTAATTCTAATTGACTCCGTAAAATTGAAAATAACCACAAAAAAATGCTTAATTGGTGGTTGCACCAAATCAAAGCGACCTCGCTCTGATACCAATTGTTGGATCGAGAAGCGCTAGAGGGGGGGGTGAATAGCGCTCGTGGATATTTCGTTCGATTTAAAATGTATCGAGTAGATAAACGCAGCGGAAAGGAAAAGAGCAAATGCTAACACAAGGTGGTTACTTGGTTCGGAGCCTGTGGCGACTCCTACTCCAAGACCCTCGATCGTTGATCGCTTCCGGTGGGCAACAACAATAAGCTCGGAAAATGTTATTACAAACTAAGTACAATGTAAAAGCAGTAAAGAAATTTTATACCGACAACAAAATGTTGAAAACTAAAGCTCCGGGTTGTCGGGATGTTCTTGTGGCACTTCGAAATCGTCTCGTTAGCAGCTTGTAGCAGAGGAATAGGTTTGTATGTGTTCTTCCTAGCTGCTGGTCGAGACCCTCTTATATAGGTTGTTTAAGGCGCCACCATCAAGCTCCAGGGCGCCTCCAACCCGAAATTATATCCCGAAATCAACTCTGCGATAAGCCTCTGCTCGCTGCTCGTTATCCACCTAAAGGCACCTCCAACGCCACTCCAAGGTGCCTCCAAGTAGCGGTTCAAGGCTCCTCCAAGTCCCATGGAGGTGCCTCCAGATCCTTCCTGCAGACGACTTTCGCCTTGTACCTGAGGTGCCTCCAAGCTCCATGGAGGCGCCTTAGGCACTATTCATCTGAGACTTAAGGTTGCTTCTTTGTTCCTGGAAAATGTGTTAGTCCCAAACACATACCCTGCAAAATAAAGTTATCACATAATAGTTATAAATAAGATATTGACAGTCTCAGGACTGTCCGGGATTCCTAGAATAGCTAATTTTTCCACTGCGCTTTTCAACGTGTTTATCTCTATAGTTCCTTACAGTGGTATCAGAGTCACTTGCAAAGGCATATACTAAGTTGTAGTAGATTTTGATATGTGATATAGAAATGCATGAGATTTTACTATAATTTACGTGATTATGTGTAAGATTTAGGCCAATGGTCTCGGCTAAAGTTTTATGGGTCAGAGGGTCTCGGGCATAGCATCAAATCATACAATGAGTATGCAACTTCTAGGGTGCTGCCCCTCACCTCGCAAGAGGCATTGCCTCCTTGACCCCCGCTTGCTAACCGGCTAGCAGGACTACCGTGACATTGAGACTCATAAGTCTTTGTTTAAATCATAGTAGATTTTATGTCATAAAATATTATGAATGTTATTTGACATGGTGCATGGTGTTAGTATTAGCCCTTGTATCAATTATGAGACGATTGTAAAGGACTCATTTTGTATCATATATCATTATTAATAAAAGGCAAAGTTGGTTATTATATTTATTTCAGTTTAGTGAAATTGGATAAGTATAATAATATCCTTGGGTAGTAGGTTCTTATCTACAGTATATCAATTGGTTGAATTGATAGTGAGATATTGTAGAGAACGCTACTCTTAACTATTCCTAGTCGAGCATTAATAAACAAGGACAATATTAATGCGTTGAGACTAGCATGTAAGTCAATGGATGACTTGATCTCACAAGTCATGGATATGAGATATCAGGTTGACACATGGGTATATATTAGAGAATATATACTGAATTACCCGCCATGAGAATGTTTCATGGATCGTTATATGAGTGTCATAAACATTCTCATGTGACTATTGGTATGAATAGTCCTTAGACCTGAAGTCACTATGGTTCCCTACATAAGGAGTTGTGTACTTTGGTATCGGCAAACGTCACCTGTAACAAGGTGGGCAATAAAGTCGGTCACTGGGTATGCAATGAATTATGCGGAGGGATGTGAGTGATGCAGATGGGATCTATCCCTTCCATATGATGGAAGCGATATCTGTGGGCCCTTTGATTAGTAGGACACAAAGAAACTATGGTCATGCTCAAATGAGTCAATATGAGATATTGAGCTTATTTAATTGAGTGTGTCTACTTAGAGATCAAGAAACACAAAGGTTGATAAGAGGATGACACGGTCTATGCCTCATTGATCAATCTAGATATCAAGGATAGAAGGACCAAGTCATACAAGATAATAACCTCGGACAGGTTAGGTCGGATCTCGACTTTCTTGTCACTTGGGTAGCAATGATGCCTTGCTAGATGCCACTCATTGCTTATGTATCTAAATGTTGATTTGGGTACATTATCAACGTTACGAAAACCTATTGAATTATATACAAAGAACAAGTAGATTTGGAGATGGGTTCATATGATGAATCATTGGATTAAGTCTAATCCGAATTGGATTTATTGAGTTAGACTCAATTAGATCTAGTTATTGGATCAAGTTCAATTCAAACTAGACTTGAGGAAGTCAATTCAAATTAATGAAATAGTGATTCATTGAATTTGAATTGCATGAGAATTAATTGAGTAAGACTCGATTAAATTAAACTTGAGTTAGACTCAAGTGAGTTAGACTCAAGTGAGTTATATTGAGTTAGACTTGTTAGCTAGAGCCCTAGAGCCAATCATTTGATGATTGTATTTTGGACTTGTTGTATCATATTCTATATAAATAAAGACATTTGGTTTTTGGTTATTATACTTACTTGTATTGGTGCCAAATAAACTAAGTATAATAACGTCCTTGAGTAGAAGGTTCTTACCTATATCAATCGATTGGTTGAATCGATAGTGAGATGATATAGAGAACACTACTCTTAATCATTCCTAGTCGAGTATTAACATTCAGGGACAATGTTAATGCAATAAGACTAGCATGTAGGTCAACTCGATGACTCGATCTCACAAGTCATGGATATGGAGATATCAAGTTGACACATAGGTATGCATTGGAGAATGTATACTGAATGATCCGCCATGAGAAAGTATCATGGATCGTTATATGAGTGTCATATACTTTCTCATGTGGCTATTAGTATGACTACTAGTCCGTAGACCTGAAGTCACCATGGTTCCTTACATAAGGAGTTATGTACTTTGGTTTCGTCAAACGTCACCCGTAACTGGGTGGACTATAAAGGCGATTACTGGGTATGTAACAAATTATGCGGAGGGATGTGAGTGATGTAGATGGGATCTATCCCTCCTATATGACTGGAGAGACATCGATATTCTTGATAGAGTGAGACCACGAAGTGCATGGCCATGCCCAAATGAGTCAATATAAGATATTGAGCTCATTTGATTTAGTGAGTCTACTTGGAGTTCAAGATTTAGATTGATCAGAGGATGACACGGTCTATGCCTCACATTGATCAATCTAGATGTCTAGGATAGAAGGACACTTGTCATATATTGTGAGGAGTCACAATTAGTAGTCACAAGGTGATGTTGGATCTCAACATTCTTGTAACTTGGGTAGTAATGATGTATTGCTAGATACCACTCATTACTTATGCTTCTAAATGAGTTTAGGGGTATTGCCAACGTTACAAGAACCTATTGGGTCACACACAAAGAACAAGTGGATGGAGATTAGGTTCATATGATGAACCAAGAGGATTAGATTCATGTGATGAATCAAATTGGATTAAGAGTAATCCCAATTGGGCTAATTGAGTTGGACTCAAGTTGATTCATGTGTTCAATGAGTCTAATTTAGATTATGACTCATTGAATCAATTTAATTAAATGAATTAGATTCATTATATTAAATTGGCTTGAATTAAATGGTTGGATTAGATCAACCATGAGAGAGATTAAGTCAAGTTTGACTTGACTTGAGAGGAAGAGGAAGAGTCAAGTTTGACTTGACTTTATGCCATATCATTTGTGACTTGGCATTAGGAGAACTAATGATGATGTGCCACATCATCACATGTGCCACCTCATGGAGGTTACAACTATTCTCTTTAATGGCCTTCACATTAATTGTGATTAATGTGAAGGGGGTTACACCTCTTGTAGTGGCCGGCCAATTGATGAAAAAGAAGGTTTTTTCATTTTGGTGAATAACTCTCATTCAAGTGATCTTCCTCCTCCCAAGCTCTCTTCTTGCTCCTTTCTCTACTGTTGCCGTGGGTTTCAAGCAAGGGAGAAGAAAGGAGAGTGAGTCTAATCCAAGAAGAAAGGTTAGTGAAAGTCACATAGAGATTTTAGAGGAGTGTGTTCTCTTCTTTTCTTTCCTTCTTCTTCCAATCCCATCCGAGAGCATCAATAAGTGCTAGCACACTTGTGGTGTTCTCTTCTCCATCCTTGTGTGTTAGAGAACACATCTTGTTCGTGTGGGTACTACTAGATAAATGAGAAGACATTCATTGAATTTTTGAAATTTAATGAAACATTATATTCAATTTTCAAAATTGAATGAAAAAAATGAGGAGTTTCAAAATGGCCCTTAATGGAGAGTGAATACTCATTAAGGATCATTAATGGAATTAATGACATTAAGTATTTTCATTGGATGAAAAATACTTAAGTCATTTTACTCTCATTTTTCCTTACTTTTCATTATCCTTCCTCTTCTTCTTCATATCTTGGCCGAAATCACTCTTGGTTGCTAGCACAGCCATAAGTTATTTTCTTCTCCATCTTTGTAAGTTTGTGAGACAAACGGAGGAACACTTGTTCGTGTGGATACCGAAAGAGGCACGGACGCTTGATCGTGCTGAGATCCGAGCTGTCGGGAAATCGTGTGCACGCGACAAAGGTATACTCTGTCATGTTCTTAGATATAAACTTAGTATATAATTTAGTTTCCCTTCAGATGGATCTTCTGGAGGAAATATGTTTTTCCGCTGCGCGTTTGCTTGTTTAGCAACTCATTTCCTTACACATGGTTATGGCCCTTAACCACAATGTGATTGGATGTATATTGTAATTCATAATACGGTTTGCGTGTCGTGCCTCTCCCTTTTCTTTCTTGTTGTAAATTTAGACTACCCTCGAATGTAAGTCGAGGTTTCTTTAGGTTTTGTAATGTACAAATTAGAGAAGAACAAGTCTACTGGACGACGGTGAAAAGGAATAAGGACAACAACATACGACGACTATGGAAGCACTTGGAGAAGATGCTCTAACCTAGGTTGACCTTATGATCTTCTCATTGGCTTGAGAGGATCATAGAAAATGGGGCCATACCATGTCACGTTTTATTTGATGCATATATGTGATGTATGCTATGATATGCTATGCGATGCATGTGTAGTTTAATCATGATTAGGTCTCTTTTATATATGCTTACCAAAATTTGGTACTCACTTCTAGCTCGATCAATTGTAGTCAGGTTTTTCCAAAGCAAAGTGACTCGATTTATCTTGCTAGAGAACGATAGGACAATTATGATGTCCGACTATTAAACTTTAGGCGTGACTTAACTAAGTTGAGAACTTAGAAACATATCCCATATGATGAAATTCAAATTATACTAGTCTTGGGCGATTAGCCAAAACTAACTCAAGATGAGTTATAATGTGGATTTTATAAGATGGGAAAATGAACAAATAGTCTTGTTCACCCAATGATACATGAGTTACATATGATGTAATTGGTAAACATTGCCTACCTATGTTATACTAAGTCTTGGGCGATTAGCCAAAGCTAACTCAAGATGAGGTATAATATGGATCTTGTCCCACATGACTGTCAACGCGATTGGACTTGGAGCTAGTAGTGTGGATAAGACCACATCCAAGACTTGCTCCTACCAAAGCTTTATAATTTAGTGGGAGAATTATTTAATTAAATTCCTAATTAAATGATCTAAATATGATATTTATTTCTATATTTTATTGTTGTAAATCACCATGTCTTCAAATACGTCGAATACTCTCTCTCTACGACCTGTCATTGACAAGGACGAGATCAATGGAGCTAACTTCCTGGACTAATACAGAAATCTGAGAACAGTTCTCAAGCAAGAAAGAAAACTGTACATCCTAGAGTAGTTCATTTCTGAAGCACCCCCACGACTGTCATTAGAGCTGATAAGGATGCTTATAAGAAGCATCAAAATGATGCATTAGATGTATCATGCCTTATGATCGCCACCATGAACTCTGAGCTTCAGAAGCAACTTGAGAACATGGATGCTTATGATATGGTTGAACATCTTAGACAAATATATCAAGGACAAGCAAGTCATGAGAGATTTGAGATCTCTAAGGATCTATTTCGATGCAGAATGCAAGAAAGAAGTCCTGTAGGACCTTATGTGCTCAAAATGATCGGGTATGTGGAGAACCTATAATGATTGGGATTTTCACTAGGTCAAGAATTTGCCACTGACCTTATTTTACAATCATTGCCTGAAAGCTACAGTCAATTTGTCATCACTCTTCAT
Source organism: Zingiber officinale (assembly GCF_018446385.1). NCBI lineage: Eukaryota > Viridiplantae > Streptophyta > Magnoliopsida > Zingiberales > Zingiberaceae > Zingiber > Zingiber officinale. Next base: position 25,886,056 of record NC_055991.1, on the reverse strand, counting down.
ATGATATACTATTCTTTTGGAAGTCCTATTGACATGGGAGCATCACTGTCTCAATTATACATTGAAATATTTTCATTGTTTTGCACGTTAGTCAACAATGATGTTTGTAGTTTATCTTGCTGACATACAGTTAATCTTCATTCTTACACAAGTTATATGGTATTTGTAATGAAAATTCTCTAACACCATTAATTCATTCTCTAGCTAGGCCTAAAGCTATGCCATACTAGAGGTGACAACTCTGTCTTATATGACCATGATTTGGAATAGTAATTAGTTTGCCTACATCTAACAGCATGTTTTCTGACTCATGATGTTTGGAGGTTTGGTAGATGGTTATCAGTTTGATCATATATTAGCAAAAAAGACCATAACTCATAGAAGATGTGATTCTTTACTACCATGAAGAGTTTCAATTAAAGTTTTTGGTACACAGGATGTCCATTTTTTTTATTTTATATTTTTACAAGATTTCAAAAGATCAGGAAAATGACAATGTCTTTATGGTAGAAATTGGGTGGTCATCCTATAAGTTTGCACCTTTGGTATAAACTCACAAGCTAATACTGTGAAAATTATTCTCTAGAAAGATTTCAGGAAAATTAAATCTAATATTCTATAGAAAGATTTCAGGAATCATATCAGGCCCACGTTGGGCCTGATATGGAATCATATTAGGCCTAACATGGGTCTGATATGATTCATATCAGGTCTAACGTGGAGATTTTTTGTTGATTCTTTCTTCTTATATTTTAACATCTTCTAAAAGTCTAAATAATCAATGGATAACATATTTGAACTCCTTGTAATATCAGGAATCCATAGGAACTGAAATGGGTGCAATCGAAACTATGTAGGTCCATCAGTAGAATTTTGACCGAAACCCACTAATAGACCTAGAGACCTCAGATTACACTCATTTCAGTTTCTATGGATTCCTGAGGTTACAAGGAGTTCAAATATACTAGTCATTATTTATTTTGGCTTATCAGATATGTTAAAATATAATAAAGAATAACCGGTAAAAATCTCCACGTTGGACCTGATATGATTTAATATCAGGCCCAATGTGGAGAGAATGAATGTACAATGCCTATTAATGGGAAGTTCTATTATACTTCTTTGAGGATTTTTGAGAATTATGCTAAATTACTAGCTAATCAAGGGCTTTTGACAACTACATTGGAGAATTTAAAACTTTTAGAGCCAGATGAACCTTTAGGCGAGCTTACCATATTGAGAAATAGGATTTCTCTAACCACATAATGTTTCTTTATAGATATTTTATAGCTTTTTGTTCTTAAATAATTTTGGTTTATTTACATAGCTTTGTTGTTTGGTTGATACCCACCTACTTTTAACAAGTTGCTCTTATCTAAAATTTGTGTCATTCACCCTTAGTGGACCATGAGTAATTCTATACTGTTTGCTTTGCATAAAATTTGTAATTTCAGCACAAACCTGTTAGCTTAGTATTTTAGAGCATTTCATTGTCAGTTAATTGTCTTTGTTTCTTTAATAAAGAACCTTATATTTGCACTTAATCCTTCCATACTTCAAATCATCATGGGTCTTAGCTGGTCCAGATGATAAACCTGTTGGTTTATTCGAGTCTCTTTTCATTGTTGTATCCTCAAAGAAGTAAAATATAATTTTTCATTATGAGACATTGTGCATTAATTCTCTTCACGTTGGGCCTGATATTGAATCATATCAGGCCCAGTGTGGGCCTAATATGATACATATCAGGCTCAACGTGAACATTTTTACCAATTCTTTCTTATTATATTTTAACACCTTTGATAAGTCAAAATAAATAATGAATAACATATTTGAACTTCTAGCAACTTCAGAACTATACAGAAATTAAAATGGATGCAATCTAAGGTCTCTAGGTCCATCAATGTGTTTTGACCAAAATCCACTGATGGACCTAGAGAGCTCTCTTATTGTACTTATTTCAATTTTGTGGATTTTTGAGATTTCAAGGAGTTCAAATTTACTATTCATGATTTATTTTAGCTTCTCTAAATGTATTAAAATGTTATTAAAAAATTAACTAAATCTTAAATGTCGTTGGATTGATATTATTTGTATATCAGACCTATGCTATGCATGTATGCAAATAAAAAAGATAAAATAGAGGAAAGGAAAAATAAAAGAAACTGCATGCATAGGAGAGATGAGAGAGGAGATAGGAAAGAGAAGAGGGAAAAAAGAAAAGCGATAGAAAAAATTAAATTTGTTAGAAGAATAAAAAAGAAAGTGCGCTTGAAAAAATATCCTATGATAAATATCAAAATAACATATGTCTTTTGATCAATTAAAATTTTTAGATGCGCCATTTGATAAATTACCGTAAAGCTAAAGTTCATGCAACACAAGATTAGTCGTAAATAGATTGTATCAACAGCAAGTTTGAACCTTAACTAGACCTCCCTCGGTTGAGAAGACCGTGAGGACAGCCACCATGAGGGTCAAGATGTGAAATCTAGCAGACGCACTGTTTTCCATGGAGACTAATGCTCTTTTCTGCCTGCTGTCACAAAACTCTTGTCCGGCAATTGCAAGTAGATCACTCTATTTATAAGCATTGTAAGGCAACAAAGATAAACGAGACGTTTTGGAGAGAACGCTTGTGACCGGCTTCGTTGCTGTCCAATTTGATCTTCAGGATCTGACGGGCTAATCCATGTTTCTCCATTTGTTCTAATAATATAAAATTTTGGACCAAGTATAAACACATATCGACCAAGTTTAAACATATATCCTCAATATATTTCACATCGAGACGATCAAAGCATAACTCTGAAAATAACTCTGAACACCACATCACTACAAAAACCAAGCAGAAGCTGCAATCGTTTTGTACTTAGTGTGTCACTTCAACACACATAGTTTTAACAGGCATATCAGAAACACAAGGTAATTATTATACATTGAACTAAAAAGCTGAACATTTCGTGCACTTGTAGTTTATTCCATCAGCAAAATCTGACTATCAACAAGCAGGCAGAAACTTATTTTGAGTGCTGCAATCACTCAAAAGTACACTATAAGGAGTCGACCAATTCGATCTGTTGCCGAACCAGATACCTTTCCCTTCGCTCTTTCTGGAAAACAAAAGGTTTTACATGATCAACAAAGTTGTCCAAGAGGGTTGTAATCTGATAATAATGTTGTTTTTGATGGAAAATAATTTACCCATTCATCGATAACGAGGCCTTCACCAAGAATTTTTGGGCCACTGTCTTCGGGTGGTTTCTTTCGTACCTCAACTGCAGCATCAGCCTCGGCAAGCAGCCGTTTCATTTTATCCAATTGCTTCAAAGTGCATCAACATGTTTAGCCAAGTTATGAGTAAGTTTCAACAAAAGTGGGGTGATTTGTGTAGCACAATTAAACGTAATTGACTTACAGTACTTGATCGCTCGGGATTTAGAAATTCAGCCCTTAGGATTTGTTCCACATAAACCTGATCTTTCTGCTCATCGAACTGTTGGGCATGAATACGACCATACATTAGAAGATCACTTCCAAACATATGAAAAAAGCATTGACAAAAATATGAGAAAGGAAAGCATTGCGTTGAGTAACCACCATACATTAGAAGATCACTTCCAAACATATGAAAAAAGCATTGACAAAAATATGAGAAAGGAAAGCATTGCGTTGAGTAACCACCATACATTAGAAGATCACTTCCAAACATATGAAAAAAGCATTGACAAAAATATGAGAAAGGAAAGCATTGCGTTGAGTAACCAGCATATGAAAGTACATCTTAATGCTCTATCTCGATGAACTAAAACCTTCCATGCTAATCTTGCATATTGCTTGTTCACTAAAGGTCCTTGACGATCAGAAGAACATGGGCAGTTTTTAAGTTACTTCTCATTACAACACTAGATTCAGATTTAAAGGACAGAAACATAAAAGGTAGACAATGTTTCCATGAAACCGTTTGTTGTCTGATAATATACGATTATGATATCTGCAATCGCATGGATAGTTTTGTATCAAAAAGTCAAGAAAAGATTTAGTTCACAAGATCTCACCAATTCAGGCACATACTCCATTTGTTCTTTGACTTTCAAACTTACAATCTTAAACTTAAACTTGGCTTTCTGATCTATTGCTTTTGCATTGTTCTCTGGATGCTCCACAAACTTGAAAACTGCAAAATCGAAGCTTGCAGTGAGACCAAAATGCTACACATCCATATAGCTAAAACGTGAAGGAATGTACCAGTTGCAATGATTTTTTCGCCTGGAGAAAGTATTGCTCCAGGAGGGCGCATGAAGCAGCTCTTCGGGGATGTGGTTTGAAACTAATCAGAAATGGACATCAGCAATATGATGCAAGGAAAGCAATGCACAACTGCAGAAATAGATGAAGCACAAAGATCTTAAAGGGATGGAAAAACCTTAAATGCTACAATTGATTTGCTTGTGTTCTTAATCCTGATCGCACTCCTGACTTGCTTCCCAGGTTCATCTTCAGCATTAAAGAACAGTAGCAGTGGACAAGGTAGAACAAAGATCAGATCAAACACAAACCAAACGAGCTTGTAGAAACTTAGTTGCAAAATAGGAAAGCACGCATGGCACTATTCTAATGAACACTGCAGGAAGAAGCTGCAGGAAGATCACATAAACCACACGAGGAATAAGAGAAAATCGTCGAATCGCCACTTTTATCCTACAGATTTGACGTCGAATTGCGCCATAAAAATGCAATCTTTTACACGGACCGATCATTTGGGCAAACAGAGAAGATCAAAATCTTCCTCTTTTGACACAAAGTACAGCACACGAGTACTGCCAAAATCCGTAATTTGTTGGGAAAAAAAAAGCAAACTGAACTCACAAGGGAGGTAAAGCTTGCTAGAGGGGTCGAGACGGAGGCGACGCCGGGCGGGCAGCAGCGACTTGGCGACCGATGAGACCGATCCTCGGCCGCTTCCGACGCGGGAGGACGGGTACTGCGTGTCGGATCCCTCCGCCGCACGCGCGGCACGGTCGTGGCTGACGTGGCGGTGACTCACCGCCGCTGCGGAGGAGGAGGCGCCTGCCTGCCAGAAGGGCATCCGGAAGAGGTTCCATACCTTGCCACCGTCCGACGACTCGGCCCTCCCGTTAGCTAATCCCATCGCCGGCATTTATCTGACTGACTGACTGACTGACTGACACAGAAAATGGAGAAAGAAGAAAAAAGGTTAAGAAAGAGTTGACGGACCTGAGAAAGAAGGATTAAGTGCATTGACGAGATTGGGTGGACGTCCGGGATCTGCTTCGCAAAATATAAAGGTGAAGTCGTCGAAGACTTTGACTTTTCTGGACACGAATTTTCCAAAAATCAAATATATAAAATTATTTGGTCTAACAGTTTGACTTATAGAATCGATCTACTAAGTTGATCTGAGATAATACCAAAAATCTAATTTACACTCTATATGAAATTATTTTAGGAATTAATAAATATATTGAGAATAATAATAAATCCAGTCATAAGAGTAAGTATGCTCTTATAAATACAAATAAATTATTCAAATTTATATATGAAAAAGTTTTCCCGTGGTTATCAGGTTACCATTTAATAGATCAACTTGTTTGAGAAAAATAATGGAATTTTTTAAAATCAAAGATATATATTTAATTCAATTAATATTTATTTTTTTTAAAACAATTGATTTTTTCAAAAAAAAAATACTCTATCAAATAGAAGTTTGATATAATAAATATGATTAATTCACTAATTTATAATTAAAAATTATACCAAGCAAATTAAAAGATAAATCAACTAAACATCTTATCTCACATTATAGTAAAAGATGATTATGTTCATTTAAAATGTTCCTTACAGTCTATCTCTAGATTATGTGAATGAAGATAAATCATATGATTAACTTATAATCAACTTTCAAATTGACTGATATAGTAAATATTTAATTTTACTTTTGTATAATTTAGCTTGATCGAAGTATATTTTTTTTTATTGGGTTACTTTATCATAGTATAGAAGTAATAAAGCATATTTTACAACAAGAAAAAAAAAATTAATTTAGCGAAGTAATACATATGAACAACTTCAACAATTTTAATCAATGGCAAAGAAATACTTTCTTTAACTACGTCACTATTTAGATGTATTGAAGTCTTATGTCTTGTATTACTCCATCATATTTACTTATAGTATTAAAGTAGTTGATCATATTTTACTACAATACAAATTTAATTGACAAAAGTGTATATCATAATATTTTACTATAACACAATATTTTTCACTACCAAAATTGACCAAATATCTATCAAATATAACTCAAAAGTATATTCATAAAAGACTTGTTTAACCATAACCCAAAAACTTTTATATCCATAAATCTCTAAATACAATCTAAAATGTATATCATAGTCTACACTTAGGCACCCATATAGAAGTAGACGAATTAGCTCCATTCACTTCTGACTTCATCATATTGAGATTGATTGTAATGTGAAGCATTAACAGAAGTTTGAGGATCAATGAAAAATGACTCAATATTGTATAAAGAAAATATTTCATAAAGAAGAAATTCAACTTCCTCTCCAATTATGAATCTTCATCCAAGACTATCTCTTTCATGTACTACATTATACAATATTCACATTCAACACCACCATTTTGTTTAAGATTATCCTAATGAAATTGAAAATGTCATGTAAGAAACCACAATCCAAATAATAAGAATTATTACTTTATTTCTAAATACATAGTCACAATATATACTGTCAATTGTTTAAAATCTTGTCCTTTTGAAATATCTCTTGATGCATTGTATATCTTGACCCACTACATTGAAAAAAATAGAAAATTATTTTTTCAACCTATAATGAATTGAATCCATTCAAAATCAGTATAATCTACTACTTACTTGATCACAATAGTTTGCCAAATATGGTCTCGGTTCTTGTTACTCAAAGAGTACTATAAATATATCATATTCTTATCTTCATTAATTATAGTTAGGATCCAATGATACATGTACAAATGAAAATATAACATTTACTAGCATGTAGGAATTGATAAATAATTAAAATCTTACCTAGTGTTATATAAGATGAAGCAAATGTTATCTATGTTCGATGCTTCCAACTGAGCAACAATATGTTGTGATGATTTACTGCCTTCTTCACCTACACCGCATGTAGGTATGTGACCAAGATCCATAAATGAGACGTACTCAGCTCTATTTTCTTTCTTCAAGTATTTGTAAAGGAAACTGCAAGGTAATGACAATGTAATGACAAATCTAAATATACCCCATGTAAACCAAAGCAAAAGCATGTGAATAAATATTGTGAACAAAGTAAAGTATGTGAACAAATATTGTATTTAACACATAACATACCCCATGTAAACCAAAATTTGTTTGCCATCTCTCTCTTTCATTTCCATAAAGCGTAAGATATCTTCTCTTAGCAACCATACACTTTGACGATGTCCAAACATAGCTTCATCAAATTTTATGTGTATGCTCTCATCTTCAAATATCAATCTGATAACATACAAGTAGATATACTTGCATTCCATCGGCAATATTTTTTCAATTTCCTTGTACTTGTCCTAATGACCATGAACATCCGAAAGAGAAAATGATTGAGGTTGCACATTCTTCTACAATATTTTAAAAGATTCATATAAGTATTCAAATGATTGAAGTTTTTTTAAATACCAACTTTTCAAGAAAATTGAAAGTACCTTCTTTGTTGGTAGAATTACCATCTCTTTAGGCCAAGCAATAATTGTTCCAACAGCATCATTGACAATTGTTAGTCCAAATAGAATTGGAACTGGAAGCTCTGCTCCTTCATCAAAGATTGCATCAACAAATACCTTGAAATTTCTATTCTTAAGTGGAACATAATGAATCAATATATTTAGACCTCCTTTTGATAGTATTGTGTCGTACACCACCACATTTTCACATTGTTTCATAGCCAAGTTACATTTTTTTCCCTTTAGGAACAATAAGAAATTGTATATAAATATCTAAATTTGAAAAAAAAATCACTTTGACATAAAATTGAGAAATATAAAACCTCCAAGGTTGAAGTACCACATTCATAAACCTCCACATCATCTCTCCATTTTGGGTAATTCATGTTTGAGGACTTGCTCAATATCACAACCTCACAAGTTTGATTATTAATGACCTAAGCAAGTTGAGCCTTCAATTTCTCTACTTCAGCCTTCAAGCTCTTATTCTCTTCCAATTATTCTTTAAAGTTATTGATCGAATCCTTTGGGACTGATTGTAACACCCATAGGATCCCTAGCAATTTTATATAAATTATTGCATGATTTAAAATGGGCTTTATGTAGACTTTTCAAAAAAAATAATAAACAAAAAGAACCAAAAAAAAAAAAAAGGCATGACCAAGGTTTGAACCTTGAACCTCTTGGTAGGTGGTTGTATGTGATAACCAGTAGCCCCAGCAGGGGTGTGCTATTAGGAAGTGAAGGGAGATTGTAGTTAAGGGTGGTGAAAGTGAAGACCCCCTTCACTTAGAAGGAAAAGTTTGAGTTTCCTTCTTCCTTCCCAATGAGAAGATGGTTTTGCCTTCTTCCTTCATTTAGCATAAATAAGAGAAAGGAAAGGAAAACTTCATTTTTTCTTCTTTCTTCCTCCTCCTTCCTTCTCCCATCGAAATCCCAAGCCCATCTTCTTCATTGCCGAAACCAAGCTAAGGGGTCTTCTTCCTAGGAAAACTTCTCAAGCAAGGGTACTTTTCCTTAACGAAAGGATGTAAGTATTCTCTCACCTGCAGTACAAGTAGCTTTCGTATGCTTTATGCTTGAAGGTTGCTTGAAAAACCTAGGGTCTTACCTTGTAAAGTTTCGGCCAAAATAAAGTTAAGAGGTTATCTATGGTTACTAAGAGCTTTCATGCTTCATGTTGTAAAAAAAAAAAAAAAAACTTGGAACTATGCTTTTAGGGTTTCGGCCAAGAAGAAATAAAGGCCTTAGAGGAAGTTGTTAGACCTATACTATGCTTGCTTATGCTTCCTCATGATGTATGACTTTCTATATAATGTTAATTTAAGTTTCCATGCCTTATGTTGCATTAAAAATCTAGAGTCTTACCTTTAGGTTTCGGCCAAAAGAAATGAAAAGGTTTAGAGAAAGGTTTTAGACCTAAATTATGTTTGCTTATGCTTCCTCATGATGTATGACTTTCTATATAATGTCAGTTTAAGTTTCCATGCCTTATGTTGCATTAAAAACCTAGAGTCTTACCTTTAGGTTTCGGCCAAAAGAAATGAAAAGGTTTAGAGAAAGTTTTTAGACCTAAATTATGTTTGCTTATGCTTCCTCATGATGTATGACTTTCTATATAATGTTAGTTTAAGTTTCCATGCCTTATGTTGCATTAAGAAACTAGAATCATGCTCCTTTATGGTTTCGGCCAAGAAGGAATAAGTGAATTAGAGGAAGTTTAGAAACTTAACTATGCTTGCTTATAATTCCTTATGATGTGTAACCCACTGTAGGATGTTAGTTTAAAGTTTTCATGTCTTATGTTGCTTAAAATGATATGAGCATGCTTACATGTTTCGGCCAAGACAAGGAAATTAGGTTAAGGAGCTACCTAGGGCTTCTAAATGTCTCACATGTTATGCTAAGTGTCATGAGATATTAGGTTAATGATTCCATGTTTTTATGTTGCTTGAAAACCCATGAGCATGCTTGCATGTTTCGGCCAAGACAAGGAAATTAGGTTAAGGAGCTACCTAGGGCTCCTAAATGTCTCACATGTTATGCTAAGTGTCATGAGATATTAGGTTAATGATTCCATGTTTTTATGTTGCTTGAAAACCCATGAGCATGCTTGCATGTTTCGGCCAAGACAAGGAAATTAGGTTAAGGAGTTACCTAGGGCTCCTAAATGTCTCACATGTTATGCTAAATGTCATGAAATATTAGGTTAATGATTCCATGTTTTTATGTTGCTTGAAAACCCATGAGCATGCTTACATGTTTCGTCCAAGATAAGGAAATTAGGTTAAGGAGCTACCTAGGGCTTCTAAATGTCTCACATGTTATGCTAAGTGTCATGAGATATTAGGTTAATGATTCCATGTTTTTATGTTGCTTGAAAACCCATGAGTATGCTTATATGTTTCGGCCAAGTCATAATTTAGGGTTTGTAGAAAGTTCAAAATCCCATTTATGCATGAAAATGACTTTTATGATATGCTATATGTTGGGTGCACTTATGCCATCATGTTATGATTCCCTATGATATGCTATATGTTAGGTGCACTTATGCCATCATGTTATGATCCCCTATGATATACTATATGTTATGTGCACTTGTGCCATCATGTTATGATTCCCTATGATATGCTATATGTTGTTTGCACTTGTGCTGTAATACCCACTAAGCTTGTAAGATAAATATATGAATGTGGGATTTTGCCTTAGAAAAATAATAGGAAGTGAGTTGAAGCAAAAAGAAATAAAATGAAATAAAAAGAAGTGAAGGTCAAGGATTGAACCTTGAACCTCTTATATTATATTTCATAGAATTAATGAGTAGAAACCAATTGGGATAGAGAGAAGATATTGATAGCAAAGGAGGGAAACTCATGATAAAGGTAAGAGTAAAAGCTAGCCAAAAGAAAACAAGAAAGGAGCAAGAGAAAGGCAACTTGCCTTCCTCCCTTTCTCTCCTTCTTCCTCTTTGGTTTTGCCGAAATGTTTAAAGAGGAATTAAGGGGATTCAATCCCCCTTATTTCACCATGAATGATGAGGATAAATAAACAAATAAAAATAAAAATAAAATAGAAAAAAAAGGGCTAAGGGAGAAGGAAAGCAAAAACTAAGTTTGCTACCTCTTCCCCCTTAACATAAAAGGGAGCAAGAAAAGAGAAAACTATTTTTCTCTCATTTTCTCTCATTCATCCTCTCCCTCACCGAAACCACAGTCCCCTCTCCTCCATCTTCAGCCCCAAAGCCAAATTTTTTCCCTAAGAAAGCCTAAGATACAAGGAGGACTTAGCAAAGGAATCAAGGGAAAGGAACTAGAAGAAGAGGCTACTTCTTCTTCACCATACCTTAGATCCACAAGCGAAAAGGATGTAAGCTTCCCCTCACCTGTGGTACAAGGCGTTTTAAGTGTTTTTCGGATTTTATGAAGATTTTAAAACCTAGAAACAAGTTTGAGAAAATTCGGCCAAGAAGGGCTTTCAAAAATCTAATGATGTTTAAACTAGTCTTCACTACATGATAGATTTTTCTATGCTATGTAGAAGGGTTCTTCTTCATGCTTTTATACCTATATGATGCTTGATCAGAGGAGTACTGAACCCTAGAATTTCGGCCAAAAATATTCTTAAGAGGCTAGGGAAATTTATTGTTTTACCCAACTAGTACAAGGGTCTCCCTATGAAATATTAAGGATCATGTATTAGTTTTCTTCCTTAGAAGATATTTGAAACTAAAAGAAAACCCACTCATATGATTCGGTCAAGAAAGGGTTTAGGGTTAGGAAGACCTTTAAATTTAAATAACCATGCTCATGTGATAGAATACAAAGATCTTAAAGGATTTGTATGCTTGAATATTGCTAGAATTTCATGAACTCCTTCTTAGGGTTTTTCGGCCATGATGAGATGGATAGCTTAGAAAAGCTTAAACAAAATTTTAATATGCTCAAGACCTCTGTGTTGTGTAGATATGAAAGTTGTTTAATGCCCTCATGCTTAATTAGGGTGTAGAAAAATTAGTTGCACGACATATAACATGTATGACTACAAGGGGTCCTAGCTTATTCATGAACCAATTTGTATATATGTTTCTTAGTAACTTTTGCCATGAAACTTACTTAGGTTTTTCATGCTTTAGGCCACTTAAGAACCTAGCTAAAGAATGGTAGGTTTCGGCCATGAGAAAAAAATAAAAGAAAAAGAGAAAAAGAAACCTAGAAAGCCTAAGACACAATTCATATGTATACTCATTATGCTTGTCTTTACATATGCTATGAAACTCGTATGACTTCATATGTTTTTATGTTATTTGAAGCAAGTTTAAACACTGATGAGTTTCAGCCAAGTAGGGTTTAAATGACCTAGAGGCCTTAGAATTTAAACCAAAGGTGTTAAAATGCTTCTTATGAAAATATGATAACCTATTGCTTGTGTCACATGCTTGTATAATTTTTCCATGACCTAAATGGACCATTGTAAGTCTCAGCCATGAAGGTTTAGATGCCCTAGAGACCCTAGGACTTAAATTAAATATGCTCATGTCACTCTACATGAAATATGATAAGTAGAAAGCCAAGGTTCAATTGCTATATGTTGTTTTATGACCTAAAATGATGCTAGGGTATGATTCGGCCATAACTATTGTATGATGCCTTGTATGAATTTATACATAAGGTTAGTCCAAGTTCACATGCTTGTATGCTTGTTTGTAGCCCTAATGAGAACTTGTTAAATTTCGGCCATGACATATGTTAAGGGTTTAAAGAACTTAGGAACTAATTCAAATGTGTCAAATATGTTTACCTTGTTCCTTGGTAAAAATGTTATAAATATGATTTAAAGTTGTCCATGCTTTTATGTCATATGGAACCTTGTTTCACACCTTAAGGTTTCGGCCACATGAAATTAGGGACTTGAAGAACTTAGAAACTAAGTTAATCATGTTTATAATGCTTCTTATGAAAATGTTATGATGATAATTTAGGTGCCATATGCTTGGATGTTGTGTTTAACCTAAATTAAGCTCTAAAGGGGTTTCGGCCACAAGGGTTTAGGAAGCTTAGAACCAAGATGAATATGATACCATGTTTCCTATGATAGGATAATCACAAGATACACCCTTATGCTTAATATGTATGCTTGTGATTTATGACTTATGATATGATATGCTTTGTGCTAAAAATATGCATGCTTATGTTATGATATGTGGTTAAATTATGCATGCTTTAATGCTATGTTTAGTGCTTAAAATATGCATGCTTTCATGATATGCTATGTGGTTAAATCATGCATGCTTGATGATATGCTTTATGCTTAAGATATGCATGTTTTTATGATCTATGCCTAAGTGATGCATATTGTTATGACATGATGTATGCCTAAGTGATGCATACCTTTATGACATGATGTATGCCTAAGTGATGCATACCTTATGATATGATGTATGCCTAAGTGATGTATACTTTTATGACATGATGTATGCCTAAGTGATGCATACCTTTATGATATGATGTGTGCCTAAGTGATGCATGCTTTTATGATACATGATATGTATGACATGTACTTTACTTTATGTGTGAGTGGCTTGTACCAAGGGTGGGCTCCATAAGCACCCCGGGGACTAAGGACCTCGTTAGGGATGGGATCCTAAGTGCCCCTAAGACTAAGGGCCTAGTATGTTTGTCTCGTAGGGTTCAAGACTTGCTACCTTGGACCTACAAGGTTGCGCGCAATATGTAAGTGGTACATAGTCGGGATCCCCCTTATGTTGAGATTACTTTCAAGTATATATATGTAAAAGAAAATGATTTTAAATATCATGAGACATACACATGTTTTTCGGATACATGTTTTCCAAAATCATATTGCATACACCTTATGATTATGCTATGTTTCATGCTATGCTCTTGGTTATGATATGCCATGATAAGGTATGATTATGTTATGTTCATGCTATACCTTATAGACATGTTTCGGCCATGGATATGTTGATGCTTGATATATAGATTTCGGCTATGGATATGATGATGCCTTGATGTACATGTTCGGCCATAGTTATGATGCTTTGATATACATGTTTCGGCCATGCTTTGATATACCATGATACTTGGTTGTTATGCCATGTCTAGCTATGTTTTATGCAATGCACTAGGTATATGTTTCGGCCATGATGATGTTTGATATGCCATGACTAGTGGTGATTATATTATGATGCATGATATGCTTGAATAGAATGCTAGGTTATGCCATGATTAGTTGAGATTATGACTTGTTAATACATTCTTTGATTATATGTTGATTTTTGGCTTTAGTGAGTAGGAAAGGAACTTACTGAGCCATGAGTGCTCACAGCTTACTTTCCTTGTACCACAGATAAAGGAAAAAGCTGGATGAGCTAAAGGAGCAGCAGGAGGGGCAACGAAGATGTGTGTGGCGGTGGCTAGGCAACTAAATAAGAACCTGCTTTAAAACCTTTAAGAACTATGCTTTGGTTTTGTGAAATGTAATACACTATTGGTGACTTGATGTTAAGTTTTATTGATTTTGTTATCATGTTATGAAACCATGTTAGTGTAGTTGGGTTTGAAATAAGTTAAGAAAAATATTTTTTAAGTCTTCCGCTGTAATACGTATGTAGAGTATCGTAGCCCCGACCCTTGTTGTTAGCAGGGAGGGCGGGCGATACATGTGCCATCATGTTATGTTTCCCTATGATATGCTATATGTTATGTGCACTCATGCCATCATGTTATGCCTCCCTATGATATGCTATATGTTATGTGCGCTTTATGCCATCATGTTATGCTTATGCAAGGCTTATGTATGATGAAAAGCCTAAGAGATGCTTCCCTATAAGTTGGGATTAAGAGCACTCTTCATGATATGACAAGGAACATAATATGCTATGATATGACAAGAAACATGATATACTATGATAAGACAAGAAACATGATATGCTACGATATGTTAAGGAACATGTATGCTATTTTACTTTGTATGGCTTGTACCGAAGCCTAAGCATGGTCCACGGGATGGGCTCTTAAGTTGCCCCTAGGTCGATGGTCAATGAAACGGGCCTAGTACGGGATGGGCTCCTAAGTTTCCCCTGTTGGTGCAACCTTAGGTCAAGGCTGACCTGGTTGACCCGACTCGAGGTGACTTGACTCGAGTTGTATTTTGATGTTTGACTTGGGAAGATTGTCGGTGCAACCTTAGGTCAAGGTTGACCTAGTTGAGTTGCATGTTGATGTTTGACACTCGTGAGAGAGTTCTATTCTTGATGTGAGACAAGAATATATGGTTGGGAGATTATTGGTGCAACCCTAGGTCAAGGTTGACCTGGTTGACCTGAAAAGTCCAAGTATGGAGACTTGGCACTGGAAAAGTCCAAGCAGGGAGCTTGGCACGCAAAAAGTCCAAGCAGGGAGCTTGGCACGGGAAAAGTCCAAGCAGGGAGCTTGGCACGAGGGAAAGTCCTAACTGGGATGTTAGGCAGTTGGAAAGTCCTGGTGAGTGAAGCCAGGCAGTGGGAAAGTCCTAACTGGGATGTTAGGCAGTTGGAAAGTCCTGGTGAGTGAAGCTGGTGAGTGAAGCCAGGCAGTGGGAAAGTCCTAACTGGGATGTTAGGCAGTTGGAAAGTCCTGGTGAGTGAAGCCAGGTAGTGAGAAAGTCCTAACTGGGATGTTATGCAGTTGGAAAGTCCTGGTGAGTGAAGCCAGGCAGTGAGAAAGTCCTAACTGGGATGTTAGGCAGTGTGAAAACCCTAGTGAGTGAAGCTAGGTGAAAGTCCTGGTGAGTGAAGCCGGGCAAGGGAAAAATCCAGATGGATCAAGGGTGATCGGACATCTGGTGTGGAGAAGTCTAAGTAGGTCAAAAGGATTGACCGGACAATTAGCGGGAAGTGCTAACAGGTCAAGGGAGTGACCGGATGCTAGGAATGATGTACCAACAGGTCAAGGTTGACCGAATGTTGGTGTGGAAGCCTTAGGTCTAGGGCTGAGAAGTTTGGATCGGTCTGGTGACCGATCCGGAGATCTACGTTGCCCGATCGGTCCGGTGACCGATCGAATCGATCGATGGCTCATCGACAATCGATGCGGAGACCGATCGAGGCAATGCAACTCGCGAAAGCCGTGGATCGGTGCCGACCGATCCATGGCTCGATCGGCAAGACCGATCAGATAAGCCCGATCGCGTGGACCGATCAGGCTTCGATCGCGACACCGATCGTGCGGGGACCGATCGGTGACAAACAAGTTTATGCGCCTAGGCGCGACCGATCGAGTTCTAGCCGCCGCGACGCGGCTAGTTTCTTCACCGCTTCTTCGCAGTATAAAGGGGTCGGGCTGCGCACCCATTTTCTTCTTCCTCTTGCGAAGTGCTGTTGTGCTTGAGCTTTGTTGAGCTCCTCCTTGTCGAAGCTTCGCGTGAGCTTCATTCCACGACTGGATCAGCTGCTGCTGAGTTGCTTGTTGCATCTGTCCGTGAAGTTGCTACTTCATCCGGGACCTCAGTCGACGAGAAGGCAAGCTACTGTGTTTACATTCCTGTTGTATTTTGTTCTTGCTATTCTCTTGTACTCTTAGCTTGCTGTTGCAAGTGATTGTGGCGAGGTTTCTCCACCCACAAAGAGTTGATATTAGCCGGTTCTCCGGGGACTCATCCACCGACGGATTGATAGGCTTCGTCCACCTTACGGACACGCCGAGGAGTAGGAGTTTCATCTCCGAACCTTGTTACATCCTTGCGTTGAGGTTTGATTTCTTCTCCTGTTTTCTTTCTACATTTAGTTTCCGCTGCGCTAACCCTAGTTTGTAGAAAGAAACGCGAGCAATTGGGGTCGGCTATTCACACCCCCTCTCTAGCCGTACGAAGAGATCCTAACATCCCCTAGGTCGATGGTCAAGGAAACGGGCCTAGTTCCTAATAAGTTCGAGATTAGCTACCTCGAATTTATTTAGGATGCGCGCAAATTCATGTATGTGGTACAATGTCGGGCCCTCATGTTGAGATTATGTTTAAGTACTTATATGATATATGTTTTCAAAAGATCATCTTGCATTTACTCATTCCATGCTATATGATATATGTTTTCAAAAGACCATCTTGCATCCACATATTTCATGCTATTTGATTTCGTATGCTTTAGGTAGATGCTCTTTTGAGATGTTTTCATGCTATATGATGTCTATGCCTTAAGAAGATGTTCTTTTGAGATATGTTTATGATGCCTAGATGAACATGCTACTACCTTATGCTTATGCTCTTATATGCTAGGTTTATGGTTTGCCCCCAATAAGTATGACATTATTTTAATGTTAGCATGCTATTGTTAAATCTAGATGTTGGGTAAATGAACATGACACTACTCTATGTTTAATTCATGATTTATGGTTTTTGTGAGTAGGAAAGGATCTTACTAAGCCTATGTGCTTATAGCTTTATGTTTCCTTGTACTGCAGAAAAGGGTAAAGAATGGCTAAATTAAGGGGAGCAGCAGGAAAGGCAAAGATGTGTGTGGTAGTGGCATGGTGGAATAGATCTATTTGTGTTACAAGACTTATATATGTCTAAGTTTTACATGTGAATCTATTATGCTACTTGATACTTTTAATGGATACTACTTGATATTAACTTGAATCTGTTTTGATGATTTATACGCTTATGTTCCCCTTATTCTATGTTAGTATGATTTATGCTCTCATATTAAAATATCATGTATCATGTTCAAGTAGTAGATATTAAACCAAGTTATATGCATGAATGCTAGTATGTTCACATGATATGTTGAAAGGATTAACATGTCACATGTTTAATATGTTACATGATTATTACATGATTATATATTGTTCACATGTCATGTCTTGTTAATATGATTTTATGATTAGAATATAGAATTAAATTCTTCCGCTGCCATGATTTTATGTATGTATGTTCCCAGTAACCCCGTCCTTTCTAAGTAGTAGGAAGGGCGGGCATTACACTGATTCTCTATTCTTGCTTGTAGTTTTAAAGTAGAGTTGGAGTTTTACACATCCTCCCTATTCTTTCAAGCTCTTATTCTCGTCCGATTATTCTTTGAAGTTATTGATCAAATCCTTTGGAACTGATTCCCTATTCTTTCTTGTAGTTTTAAAGTAGAGTTGGGGTTTTACACATCCTCCCACACCTCTAACCTCTCCATAGTGTTCCTGATTTCCTAAGATAATGGTTAACACATCATTCATCCCAGAAAATTTGAACTCTCCTTTGACCTTCTTTTCCAACAAGTCATCCTACAATTAGGGATGTAACAAATTAATCCAAAAATTTCAATATTATTTATCTAGGCAATATGAAAATTAGATAAAAAATAAATATTTATAATTTTTTCAATGACTTCTGTTATCTCCATATTTGTTATGTTGTCAGATTTGTCCTTGCGGGCTTTATGCTAAACATCGATCTATCAACTTCCTCATTTTCAGCAATTAATTTTTTCTCCCTCTACAATTCCAAAAATGATCAGTTACATAATATTATCTACTTGCTTGAAAATGACAAATACAATACTCCATAGCTTTCCAATTCAGCCTCTAAGCTGATGTAACCCTTGCGAGACAATCTATGATAATATTTATAATGCATCATTCATTCTTTTTTTCTTTTCATAAATAACCTACATAGAAGATGAAGGATCGAGAGGGAGCGATAGAAGGGGAGGGGGGGGGGGGGTGAATATCGCTCCTTTAAAAAACTTTTCTTTTGAACCGTTAAGATAAGAGAAGTACAGCGGAAAATAAAAGACTCATAAAGTTACTTGGTTCGGAGCCTAGGTCAACTCCTACTCCAAGACCTGCGATCTCTTTATCCCACTATTGGGTAATCCACTATAATTCTTTTTTTCAAAATCTCCGGAAAGAAGTAATTCGTACAATGAAAGATGTAAGAACTAGGCTATCATGTTATAGTTAACTACTGGTAACATGTTAATTACTATCACTGTAAACATGAATTAATTAACTACCAACATGAGAGCAAACATGAAAGCACTTATAACTGATATGAAAGCTGAAAACAAAATTGAGTGAGAGATGTTCTTACTTGGAAGCTGTAGGCACAATCCTGATGTGTGTGTAGGAAGTAAGGAACTTGCTCTGATACCACTCTGTAATGACCCAACTC
Source organism: Zingiber officinale (assembly GCF_018446385.1). NCBI lineage: Eukaryota > Viridiplantae > Streptophyta > Magnoliopsida > Zingiberales > Zingiberaceae > Zingiber > Zingiber officinale. Next base: position 25,867,141 of record NC_055991.1, on the reverse strand, counting down.
CTGGGTACTAATCTGTGAGCCGGATCGCTACATTAACTACTGAAGCTACTGTGCGGAAAACTGGGTAAAATAAAATTTCACTAACTGACTCGGTTAATCTGACAACTGATACACCATGCTGTTATAAAGAAGGATTCAAGACCCTTTCCGGTTGGTGTACATGTGCTAAGGAGGATACTTGACCTCCCATCTGAGCTAGGAACTCAGAACTCACTTCCCAGCTAGCTGCTGATCGATCCACGGATCGATCAACTTGCTACGATTCTGTGCCCTGCTGGATCGGTCACCAGACTGATCAGGAAACACTGAGTATCACTATAATCCTCTTGGTTCATCAAATGAACCTAATCTCCACCTAATTGTCCTAAGTGTGTGACCCTATAGGTTCTTGTAACGTTGGCAATGCCCTAAACCCATTTAGGAGCATAAGTAATGAGCGGTATCTAGCAACACATCATTACTACCCAAGTTACAAGAATGTCGAGATCCGACATCACCTTGTGACTACCAATTGTGACTACTCACAAAATAATGACAAGTGTCCTTCTATCCTAGACATCTAGATTGATCAATGTGAGGCATAGACCGTGTCATCCTCTAATCAATCTAAATCTTGAACTCCAAGTAGACTCACTCGATCAAATGAGCTCAACATCTAATGTTGACTCATTTGGGCATGGCCATGCACTTAGTGGTCTCACTCTATCAAGAATATCGATGTCGCTCCCGTCATATGGGAGGGATAGATCCCATCTACATCACTCACATCCCTCTACATAATTCGTTATATACCCAGTAATCGCCTTTATAGTCCACCCAGTTACGGGTGACGTTTGACGAAACTAAAGTACATAACTCCTTATGTAGGGATCCATGGTGACTTCAGGTCTAAGGACTAATAGTCATACTAATAGCCACATGAGAAAGTATATGACACTCATATAACGATCCATGATACTTTCTCATGGCGGGTCATTCAGTATACATTCTCCAATGCATACCCATGTGTCAACTTGATATCTCTATATCCATGACTTGTGAGATCAAGTCATCGAGCTGACCTACATGCTAGTCTTATTGTATTAACATTGTCCCTGAATGCTAATACTCGACTAGGAATGATTTAGAGTAGTGTTCCCTATATCATCTCACTATCGATTCAACTAATCGATTGATATAGGTATGAACCTTCTACTCAAGGACGCTATTATACTTAGTCTATTTGGCACTAATATAAATAAGTATAATAACCAAACAAAAGCCTTTATTAATATACAAGAATATGATATACATGAGTCCATACAATCATCAAATGATTGGCTCTAGGGCTCTAACTAACAATCTCCCACTAGCACTAGTGCCAATCATTATAGGCTCTAAGGCCTAAAGACCTAGTGTGACCATCATGCTTCCTCTGTGCCAAAGCCTTGGTCAAGGGATCTGCGATGTTAGCCTCTGTCGGAAATCTTCACATCTCCTCTATCGATAATCTCTCGAATGAGATGGAAGCGCCGTAGTATGTGCTTGGTCCACTGGTGTGAGCGAGCTTCGCTTGTGCTATAGCTCCATTGTTGTCACAATAGAGCTCAACTGGTCGGCGATGTTAGGAACCACCCCAAGTTCGATGATGAACTTGCGGATCCAAAGCGCCTCCTTTTCGCCTCGATGCGAATATACTCATTGTAGAATCACATCAGATCCTGCTTGAACTCTTCCACCGAAGACCACCATTAATGCAAAATACGAACCCCGATTGCGATCGGTAATCATCGATCGGTCTGGAAGCTGGCATCACCGTAACCCTTTACGCTTAGCTCATCATTGCCTCCATATATCAAGAAATATTCTTTAGTCCTTCTTAAGTACTTAAGAATATTCTTGACCGCTATCCAGTGACTTTCACCTTGATCTGACTGGTATCTGCTCGTCATGCTCAAAGATACGAGACATCAGGTCGAGTACATAGCATGGCATACATGATAGATCCTATGGCTGAGGTAGAAGGGATCTGATCTATGCGGTCTCTCTCCTCTCTATAAGAGGGACCTTGAGTCTTCGAAAGACTCACGCCATGTGACATCGGCAGAAATCCCTTCTTGGAGTTCTGCATGGCAAACCGAAGGAGTACCTTGTCAATATATGTACTCTGACTTAGGCCAAGCAATCTCTTAGATCTATCTCTATAGATCTGTATCCCTAGAATACGGGATGCCTCACCTAAGTCCTTCATTGAGAAGCAACTCCCTAGCCAGGTCTTGACAGACTGAAGCATAGGGATGTCCTTCCCAATGAGTAGTATGTCATCTACATATAATATGAGGAAGACAACTATGTCCCCTACAACCTTCTTGTAGACACAAGGCTCATCTTCGTTCTTGATGAAACCAAACTGTTTGATCGCATCATCAAATCGAAGATTCCAGCCCAGAAGCTTGCTTTAGTCCATAAATGGACCTATGCACCTTCTGCTAGTATCTTTGTGGATCTACAAAACCCTCGGGTTGTGTCATGTACACATCCTCGAGTAGGTTTCATTCAAACGCGGTTTTGACATCCATCCGCCATATCTCATAGTCATGGTAGGTCGCAATAGCAAGCATGATCCGAATGGACTTAAACATCGCCATCGGAGAAAAGGTTTCATCATAGTCAATACCATGAATCGCTTGAAACCTTTAGCTACCTAGCGACCCTTATAGATAAGTCCATCCATGTCGGTCTTTCTCTTAAAGACCCACTTGCACCCAATGGGTTTTACCCCTTCGGTGGATCAACCAAAGTCCATACTTGGTTGGTGTACATGGATTCTATTTCGGATCTCATGGCTTCTAGCCATTTCTCGAATCTGGTCTCATCACGACTTCTTGATAGGTGGTAGGCTCATCCTCTATGAGCACAATGTCATCATGGTCAGACAAGAGAAATGAGTATCTCTCAGGCTGACGACGTACCCTATCAGACCTGCGAAGAGGTATGTCTACATGAATCGGTTGTTGTTCCTCAACTCCTTGTGGAACAACATCATCCACAACACTTTGTGGTTCCAGTTCAATTTCCATCGAGGCATTATTGCTATTGTTCGCATCTTGAACTTCTTCAAGATCGAACGTGCTCCCACTAGTCTTTCTAGAAACAAAGTCCCTTTCTAGAAAGACCCCAGTCTTTGCCACAACTACCTTGTGCTGACTGGGAATGTAGAAGTAATATCCCTTAGTTTCCTTGGGATATCCGATGAAATAGCACTTGTCGGATTTAGGTCCTAATTTTTCTGAGACTTGACGTCGTACGTAAGCCTCACAACCCCAAATCCTCATGAAAGACACCTGGGCATCTCTCCCAGTCCATATCCTATATGGTGTCTTTATCACGGCCTTGGATGGAACTCGGTTGAGAATGAAAGCTGCCGTGTCTAGAGCATATCCCCATAGATATGTCGGAAGATCTATGTGACTCATCATAGATCGTACCATATCTAATAGGGTACGATTCCTCCTTTCGGATACACCATTCCACTGTGGTGTTCCAGGAGGAGTGAGTTGGGATAGAATCCCACACTCAGCTAAATAGTCACGAAACTCATGGCTTAAGTATTCTCCACCTCGATCGGATCGAAGTATTTTAATACTCTTGCCAAGCTGGTTCTGTACTTCATTCTTGAATTCTTTGAACTTTTCAAAGGATTCAGATTTATGTGTCATCAGGTACACATAACCGTATCTACTGAAGTCATCAGTAAATGTGATGAAGTATCTATAACCGCCTCTAGCAGCGACATTGAAAGGGCCACATACATCACTATGTATGAGTCCTAACAAATCAGTCGCTCTCTCGCTGTGCCCACTAAAGGGAGTCTTGGTCATCTTGCCTCGTAGGCATGACTCGCATATCTCATATGATTCAAAATCAAATGAGTCCAAGAAACCATCCTTATGGAGCTGGGATAAGCGCTTATCATTTATATGACCTAAGCGATAGTGCCAGAGGTAGGTTTGGTTCATGTCATTTGACTTGAACCTCTTGGTATTTATGTTATAGATAGGGCTCTCAAGGTCTAGAATATAGAGTCCGTTTATCAGAAGTACACTACAATAGAACATATCATTTAAAAAGACGGAACAACATTTGTTCTTTATTATAAACGAGTATCCTCTCTTGTCCAAACAAGAAACTGATATTATGTTCTTTGTCAAGGCAGACACATAACAATAATCGTCTAATTCTAGTACTAGCCTAGGGCGAGATAGATGATAAGTTCCTACAAGAATAGCAAGAACTCGTGCTCCATTGCCTACTCGTAGGTCTTTCTCTCCCTTCGTCAATGCTATTCCTCAGCGCGTGTACATTAGTACAAATGTGAAGCACATCCGGTATCTAATACTCACGATGAAGAAATAGAGAGGTTGACTTCTATAACATTTATACCAAGTAGAAATCTTATTTCTCTTCTTCTTAAGATCTTCCGGTATTCTTTGGAGTTCCTCTTCCAGTGCCTTGCTTGTCTTTGATATAGGTGACAAAGATGTTCAACCATATCGTAAGCGCTCATAAACTCATGTTGCTTCTGAAGCTCAAAGTTCATGGTTGCGAGCATAAGACAAGACACATCTAATGCGTCATCTCGATGCTTCTTGTAAGCATCTCGGTCTGCTCGCGTGGGAGGCTCCAGAACGTACAGTTTACGTTCTTGGGTGAGAACTATTCTCAGATTCCTGTACCAGTCCAGGAAATTTACTCCGTTGAGCTTGTCCTTCTTAAGGATAGATCGCAGAGAGAAAATGTTCGTATTTGACGTCATGGTTATCTACAACAGAAAAATTTGCAGAAATAAATATCATATTCTTTTAAAATCATTTAATTAGACCTTTAATTAAATGATGCTCCCACTGAATTCTATAATTCTTGTGGGACAAGATCCACATCATACTAACCCTTGAGTTAGCTTTGGCTAATACGCCCAAGGCTTAGTATGATCGGTAGGTAACGATTACCAATTACATCTCTATGCAACTCTTGTATATAGAATCAATATCCGCATTTATATTAAAACTCGAGTTAGCTTTGGCTAATACGCCCGAGAGTTAATATAGATGTGATTTTGACCTATTCTTTTCCAACCGTTGGAATAATGCCTATAGTTGACTCGATCCAACCGAGTAACTAGGAATACTCAATCTAATTGAGTTTGTATTCACCCATGCGTTGATAGGCGGGACCAAGATTGTCCCTCCGTACCCTACCAAGATAATATGTATTGCTCTGCTTTGGCAGATTCAACAATACATGTGATCGAGGTAGTGATAGGTATCACGGCACGGTTAGGCATTTAGAGTTGGTTCGATCTAGATCTAATCTAATCGAGAAGGATGCATCTTGTGCATGACTTAGATCTAATCTAATCGCAAGGGTGCATCATGTGCACGACTTAGATCTAATCTAATCGTTAAGGCACTAATTAATTAATTAACTATTAAACATGCATCAGATACATAATAATTAATTAATTAATCTATTTGTGATTTAGTCATGGCCCTACTACGATCTTCTCAAGCCAATGAGAAGATCGAATGGTCAACCTAGGGTCAACAGCTTCTCCAAGCTCCTCCCTTTGACCACCTTGTGTTGCTCGTGCCCGCCTCGGAACTCCGTCTCGTGTGGACCCTCCACTGCTCCAATTTGTACATTACAATTTGAAACTCGAGTTACATTCGAGTCTAAATCTAATTTACAACAAGAATAAAAGACGAGGCACGACGCGCAGGTCGCGAATAATAAAATAAATACAACACGCGAAAACACATCACGGCACGCAGGCCGTATTATGAATTACAACACAACCAATCATATTGGGTTTTGGGCCATGACTATCACAAAATTAATATATAATTCAAAATTATATATTTTCTTATTTTCTATAATTTTAAAAATAATTTTTTACAATTTTACAAGTAAAATTTCCCGGCGGTCCCGGTTAGCGGTTTCGGGCGCAATCGCGGAACGGATCCCCTTGCGGGGACAGGGGCAGCGCCCCTACCCGCGATCTAACCATCGCGAGGGTCCCATTGCGATCCAACAGCGCCCAAACCCGCTGTCCCAAAACGATTTGGGCCGAGACATTACCGTTTCGGAAAAATCTTCCCGACGGGTTCGTTTTTAGCGATTTCGGGTGCGATCGCGGAGCAAATCCCCTTGCGGGGTTAGGGGCAGCGCCCCTACCCACGATCTAACCATCGTGAGTTGCTCCGTTGCGATCTAAAGGCACCCGAGTCCGCTGTCCCAAAAGATTTTGGGTCGAAACGAAGCCGTTTGGGAAAATTCTTCCCGATAGCCGAAGCCTACAAGTGCCGAGACACTTGTGCTTTGCCTATAAGGAAAAATTACCCATAAAAACATAAAAATTGAATTTTTACAGAAAATCACAGAAGCTTTTTGTTTTCCAAAAACCAAAAACTAACTCGTACAAGTCTTTGCACGTGGCTCTGATACCACTGTTGGGTTCTTCGAGCCGCGAAAATCGCTTTTTCGCGTCGCGGAAACCCCGAAGGACCCAAAGCCGTAGATCCGTGCAAAGATTCGTATACAAAATTAGAAAAACTATTTCTTGTACGAGTTCAAAAACTGATCTACTACTTAGATCTACGAGGAAAAAGTGTTTACCCTTGATGCGCGCCCTACGCGAATCCCGCTCTTCCAAGGTGTTGCCGGATCTCAAGACCGTCAAGCGCCGGTCCTCTAGAAGTATCCACACGGACAACTAAGGTGGAGAAAACCTCACACAAAGGTGTGCTAGCACCTTGGTAAGGTTCGGCCAAGTAAGGAGGAGAGGGAGAGGGAGAGCTTGAGAGGAAGGAGGAAGAAGATGAAGTTACACCACTTGAATGAAAAATCAAATTCTCATTCACAAACCAAGTGACCGGCCACTTTCAAAAACACACCAATTAATTGCATTAATTGCAATTAATATGAAACCATTACCAATTAATTGTATTAATTGCAATTAATATGAAACCATTAAGAGAGTGGCTTTGTAACTTCCATGAGGTGGCACCCATGATGATGTGGAACATCATTATTGGTCCACCTAATGCCAACTCACCAATGAGGTGGCAAAAAGGTCAAGTCAAAATTGACCTTTGGTCTTCCTTCTCAAGTCAAGTCAAATTTGACTCAATCTCTACCATGGTGGATCTAATCCAACCATTTGATTCGAGCCAACTTAATATAATGAATCTAATTCATTAAATTGAATTGATTCAATGAGTCAAAATCTAAATTAGACTCATTTAACACATGAATCAACTTGAGTCGAACTCAAGTTAGCCCAATTTGATTCATCAAATGAATCTAATCCTCTTGGTTCATCAAATGAACCTAATCTCCACCTAATTGTCCTAAGTGTGTGACCCTATAGGTTCTTGTAACGTTGGCAATGCCCTAAACCCATTTAGGAGCATAAGTAATGAGCGGTATCTAGCAACACATCATTACTACCCAAGTTACAAGAATGTCGAGATCCGACATCACCTTGTGACTACCAATTGTGACTACTCACAAAATAATGACAAGTGTCCTTCTATCCTAGACATCTAGATTGATCAATGTGAGGCATAGACCGTGTCATCCTCTAATCAATCTAAATCTTGAACTCCAAGTAGACTCACTCGATCAAATGAGCTCAACATCTAATGTTGACTCATTTGGGCATGGCCATGCACTTAGTGGTCTCACTCTATCAAGAATATCGATGTCGCTCCCGTCATATGGGAGGGATAGATCTCATCTACATCACTCACATCCCTCTACATAATTCGTTATATACCCAGTAATCGCCTTTATAGTCCACCCAGTTACGGGTGACGTTTGATGAAACTAAAGTACATAACTCCTTATGTAGGGATCCATGGTGACTTCAGGTCTAAGGACTAATAGTCATACTAATAGCCACATGAGAAAGTATATGACACTCATATAACGATCCATGATACTTTCTCATGGCGGGTCATTCAGTATACATTCTCTAATGCATACCCATGTGTCAGCTTGATATCTCTATATCCATGACTTGTGAGATCAAGTCATCGAGCTGACCTACATGCTAGTCTTATTGTATTAACATTGTCCCTGAATGCTAATACTCGACTAGGAATGATTTAGAGTAGTGTTCCCTATATCATCTCACTATCGATTCAACTAATCGATTGATATAGGTATGAACCTTCTACTCAAGGACGCTATTATACTTAGTCTATTTGACACTAATATAAATAAGTATAATAACCAAACAAAAGCCTTTATTAATATACAAGAATATGATATACATGAGTCCATACAATCATCAAATGATTGGCTCTAGGGCTCTAACTAACAGTACTCCACTTGCGAGATAGTTAACAAAATCCGCATACCAAGGAACTCTCTCAAAATTTACTGCCAACAGATGCTCGTCAGGGAAAACATCATTTATAGGTGGATCAAAATCCACATTTTTCTGCCCATTTGGCCATACTCGGGATAGATGATCTGCCACAACATTTTCAGCCCCTTTCTTGTCTCTAATTTCTAGATTAAATTCTTGAAGAAACAAGATCCATCTAATCAAACGAGGTTTGACATCTTTCTTATTAAGAAAATATCTTATGGCAGCATGATCAGAAAACACTATCACTCTTGAGCCCACTAGATAGGACCTGAACTTGTCGATTACAAACACTATGACCAATAATTCCTTTTCAATGGTAAAATAATTCATTTGGGCTGCATCCAATGTCTTGCTCGTATAGTGGATTGCATGCAGTACTTTGTCCTTTCTTTGTCCTAAAACTACACCCACTGCAAAGTCACTGGCGTCGCACATGATTTCGAATGGGAGTTCTCAGTCTGGAGCTTGAATTAAGGGAGATGAGATGAGAGCACTCTTGATTTTCTTAAATGCCTCATTGCAGTCCTCATCAAAACATAATTCAGCATCTTTAATCAACAGGTTAGTTAGTGGCTTGGAAATTTTTGAGAAATCCTTAATGAAACGCATGTAAAATCCAACATGCCATAGAAAGCTCCTAACGGCATTCTAGGGGATGCAAGTAAGGATTCTAACGTAGCTGGTGCATTGTATAGTCCAAATGGCATTCCTCAAGACTACACTTCTGAGGCTGAATGGAAAAACTATAAGTTGTATTGAATCAGCCGGAACCCCCTCAACTCTCAATGTATTGCAATAACTGTGGAAATCTAGGAGATGCAAGTAAGGATTCTCTAAATCTAATCCCACAAACTGATTTTCTTGAACTTTAGAGATGAACGAAGGTCTAAGCATAAAATTCTTCGCTGGGATTTCTGGAAACACAATGGGCCCTAACTCTTTAGCAGACTTCGGGGCTCCATAATCCTTTAATGGTCTTAACTCATGTCCTATCCGAATAGACCGGGAGTGTGAAATAGACAGACATGTGGGGTAGTTGAATCTTCTGCAAGGTTAGCTCTTCGCATGCAAGAACAAGATATGGAATATTTCGAGTGTAAAATTAAGCAAAATAAAATAAAGAAAAGAGTTGGAATATTATTATTATTATTATTATTATTATTTTAGGTGTTTTAATAAAAATGCAGACAATAAAGAAAAATAAAAATAAAATTATTTATCTCTGAAATGTAGAATATTAGAAAAAGGAGAGATAAAGAAAAAAAATAAAGTCTAGCCTAATCTAATATGATTTTCGCTAATGTTATAGACGCAGTCCCCGGCAACGACGCCAAAAACTTGTTACGATTCCGTAAGTGCACGGATTCATCGTCAGTAATAAAGATTATTGATCCCATGAGAACTGGTTATAAGCACTAGCAATGGTTCACTTAGGATTAGCTAAACTACCGATGGTTGTAAGTTATCTAAAGAAAAGAGATTGGGAAGCGGAAACAAGAACTAATGAAGAGAGAGTAATTAACTTGGTTTATGAAGAGTTCTAGGAATTCGATTTTATTGTGGTGGTATTGATGTATCACATTCTTTCCTTTACTCATTGTCCATCAACATGCATTCGCCGGAAGCTAAAGCAACTATCCTTAAGCACTAAATAAAGAAGATCCCTATGAAATCCTGTTACGGTTAACCCTTATCACTAGAGCTCATCGGCAGATCACAAGAATGCAACTCTAATTGGTGTCATTAAGGATAGAAATAAGGGCTTGGTTTGGTCTCTTACTTCCTTTCAGAGAAGTTACCTCTCCTTTCAAGGAAATACCCTAGATGTCCGTGAACGGGTTACCCCTATCACTAGGGCCCTTCGGGTATACGATCTAAGATACTCTCTCTACGATGTTAGCAATTCCTGCACAATCAATTAATACGATATGTAAATCTAGCAACAAGTTTCATGCATAGTAGTTGAAACAAAGCAAGCAAAATCATCCAATGAATAAAGGCATAAATATGAGTCTTACATCAAAACCAATCCACAACTACTCCCTAATCCTAGAACAAAGAATCTACTCCATAGATGCTGGAGAAAACCCCGAAGACATAATGTAATCAAGCATGCAATCCTTAAACAAGAAGAGAGAAAGAGAAAGGATGTTTATCCAACGACGACGAGTGATCTTCGGATCCAATCCTTTGCTTCTAGAGTTGATGTGGTGATGAAGGATCGCTGGATGAAGGTCCTGGACGGCGTGGAATGGCACCAAGCCAATTCTCCCTTTAACGGCTCACTCCCCCCTGAGAAGAAGGGTTAGAACCCTTTTTATAGGCTAGGGCACGGCGCCGCAGCACGACCGTGCAGATGTGGCACGGGCGTGCCTTCTTTTGCCTCTGGCCGCACTGCACGGTCGTGCCAATTGGCATGCCCATGTGGATTTGGGGCACTGCTCTTGGGACACGGCCGTGCAGGATTACACGGCTGTGTATGGCTTGGCTACTGGTTGAGGGGGGCACAGTCGTGCAAGTTTGCACGGCCATGCACGGATCCATCTCTGGTTGACTACACGGCCGTGCAAGAGTTGCACGGTCGTGCACTGTTCTTCCTCTGTTTGTCCACACGGTCGTGCGAGGTTGCACGGGCGTGTTCTCTACCTCATTCCAGTATGTCGACAATCGATGTATTTGCTTCAAAAGTTGTCCCTGTCAACACAAAACCAAACAAAGAGCAGATCTCCAAACAAAAGAGTATTTATGATGAGTATATGATAAAAGAGACGATCATGCAAAGAATATATATGCATAAAGCCAGTGAATGCGCATTTAAACATGCATAAATGATCATAATATTTACGCACATCACAAGTCATATAGAAGAAGGTCTGCTCCGTAGTCTCTATCCAGGACTGGGCCACACTCGGATCTGTCTCTCCGCGGAATAAGGTGAATCGATTTTTCATCGACTCTGCCAAAGCTGGGATCCGAGCTCGTGCCGCAACTATATCAGTAAGGTGAGTAGGGACTGCTGTGGGAACTGGCGGAACCACTAGAGTTGGTACTATAGGTGGTACCGCTAGATAGGCCAGGGGAGGTATCCCCGGTGTTGCCGCATAAACTGGGGCAAGTGACGCTGGTGGCACTACAAGGTCAATATAGGTGGGCACGGCTAGAGGTACGGTAGGTGAAACAGGTGCTACTGGTGTGTGTGTGTCGGGTACGCAGCAGTAGGTACTGCTGGAGGTGCCGAATGGTTGGAGGAGGTGCTGGATATGTCGTTGGCATGGCTGGAGGAGGTGCCGGATATGCCACAGGTGGCACTGCTGGTGGCACTGTTAATACTGTAGGAGTGGGTACGGTGGGTACGGTCGGAGTAGGTACCTCTAAAACCATCGGAGTCTGAGAGCCCTACACGCCCACAGTACCATGTGGAGTCTGTCCTTGACCGACAGGCTCGACCCCAATAGATATCTCTGGCGACTCCGTCGCCAAGGATTCCAATGTCCTCTTGCGTGGACGTCCTACACCACATCTCGTAGCGGGAACATGTGCATTTCACCTCATATCTGTTAAATTATGTCCCAGATATTACTACAAGTATCAAAATTATGAAAATTAATATTTTACCTATTTGTCATATGGAGATGCTCCATCGCTGTCCAGTCCCCATTTATGACCTTGGAACTCCGAAACAAGAAAATCGACGAAAATCTATACAAATTCGAAAATACCCAGATTGACTCACAAACTGGGCTCTGATACCAAATAAATAAATTGGTATCAGATTAACTCAAAAATCCAAAACATGAAAAATAGGTATCGTAAACCTGCTCTGATACCAAATAAATTGGTATCAGATTAACTTGAAAATCTAAAACATGAAAAACAGAACATGCCAACCTGGCTCTAATACCAAATAAATTATCATGCCCCAGGAGAGTCCCTGGCCAAGGAAATTTCGGCAACATCTCCCTTGTACGAGTGACAATATGGAACTTTACTACAAGCCCTCAGGGCCACACAAACCTCGCCCAACACGGCTGGAACAATAACAATAAAAATAGCTAACAACCCACGCAGTTTATATTAACTCAAACTCTGGCTGACACAACCATGTCGTTTATTTAAATAAAATCTACTCCACTAATACGACAGAAAACTTAAACCCACAACAAAAATCCAACGTAGTGGAAAACAAAGGTAGTAGACCACAACTCGATATAGAAATCCTCGAGTACAACCACACATCATAAGTATATAACAAGGAAACCAAAAAGGCCAAAATATGTGAACCCATCGAGATAAGTGGTGGGGGACTAGCGATTGGAACCTCTTGACAGCATCAACCTGAAATAGTAATAATCAACAGGGTGAGTCCAACACTCAGCGGATACCAAGCTGACATGCATAGTAAGAAATAATCAATAGTAAGAATTATGCATACAGTCTCCTGGATTAATAATGGAAAATGCATAACTGAAAGGAATGGGAAAAACTGTACTCACCGGGACCTCCTATCAGGACAATATGGTCGTCAGACCTAAAATATCAAATCTCCTGTATGCATGTCAATCATATGCATCCACCAAATATGTAGCAAACAAAGTGCAACAAACACAAGCAATAAATGCAATCATGCATATAATGTAAATGACATGTCCTGGTCACCCCTGACATCAATCAGCCTTCTCACACACGATAGTGAGACCGAGTGGGTAGGGCTGTGACAACTGTGCACTCTGCCATCACTGCTCCTGATGAGTGACCGAGTGGACAGGATGTTGTCGGAGTACACCTATTCTCCTACCCCCAAATCATAAGTGGAGGAGCTCAATGCTCTGTTGGTTGCTACTCGGAAAACCTAATGGTTCCACTATACAAAAATTTTGTACAAAGGTCTGAACCTTTTCCTAGCTACCATGTGTTCTTTTAAATTAAACTTGAATTGCCTGCGGAACTTAACACGTTTGATCCAAGTTTAATCTATTTGTTCTTTTAGGTTTTGACTTGGATCTCTTGCGGAACTTAACACGTTCGATCCAAATCACCTAAGTTATTAATTCCAATAAATATTATTTCCATAATTGGTTCCCAGTACTGACGTGGCGAGGCACATGACCTTCTTGGATATGGGAGCAACCACCACCGACTAGACAAAACCTTTTAAGGAAAGCTAATATTTAATTTCCTAAAATAACTTTAGGTCAACCGAAAAGAACAATCAAATCACAAGGAAAAGAAAAACAAATAACACAATATCGAAAACAAGTTCGAAATACTAGAATCGTAAGCCTCTTGTATTTGGTATTTATTTCCAAAAATAACTAGTATGATGCGGAAAAGAAAAATACTAGTTATACCTTTTAGAAATACCTCTTGATCTTCTACCGTATTCCTCTTCTAACCTCGGGCGTTGTGTGGGCAACGATCTTTCAAGATGAGAAACCACCAAAGCACCTTCTTCTCCTCCTTGCTAGGTTCGGCCAAATCAAAAGCTTCACCAAGGATGAAGAAAAAACACCAACCAAACTCCAAGGGATGAAAGCTTTCTCTCCTTCTTCTTCTTCTTCTCCAAGTAGTATCCGACCACCACAAGAGCTCCAAGCAAGAGAGGGTTTCGGCCACCACAAAGAGGAAGAGATGGAGAGAAGATGGCCGGCCACAACACCAAGGAAAAGAGGGAGAGAATAATAAAAGTTGTGTGTCATGAAGGCACCCCAACCCCTTCTTTTATATTCCTTGGCTTTGATAAATAAGGAAATTTAATTACAATAAAATTTCCTTAACTTTCCTTGATAACAATTAATTAAGAAAAATTAAATAAAATTTCCTAATCAATTGTATATCGCCGGCCACATCAACAAGACCAAACAAAGCAATTTCAATCACCAATCAAAATTCCTTATTTGTCTTCGGAAATTTTAAAAAAATAAAATTTTCTTTTAAAATCCCTTCATGGTTGATAAAAAGAAAGTTTTATAATTTTAATTATTCTACATGTGAATAATTTATAAAGAAGAAAAATAAAATATATTTCCAATCTACAAATAAGGAAAGAGATCTAATCTCTTTCTTTAATCTTTTGTAGATCCTTTTAAAAGAGATATTTTAATTTTTAATCTCTCCAATAAATTATATCTTTCACATAAGAAATATTTAAAATTAAAATTCCTTTTAATTTAATGGGGGCTGGCCACCTAAGCTTGGGTTCAAGCTAGGGCCGGCCACCCATGAATCAAGGCTTGGTCGGCCCTAGCTTGAACCACAAGCTAGCTTGGCCGACCCCTATATCATGGGTATGAAGGTGGGTATAGTACTCTATAAATAAGAGGCTATGATAGGGACCGAGAGGAGGAATTGGTTTTGGTCTCCCGATAAAATTAAGCATCCCGTGTTCGCCCCGAACACACAACTTAATTTTATCAATAATAATTCATTCCACTAGAGAACTATTATTGAACTACCGCACCAATCCCAAATTACATTTTTGGGCTCCTTCTTATTATGAGTGTGTTAGTCTCCCTGTGTTTAAGATGTCGAATGCCCACTAATTAAGTGAGTTACTGACAACTCATTTAATTAATATCTTAATCCAAGAATAGTACCACTCAACCTTATCGTCATGTCAGACTAAGTCCACCTGTAGGGTTTAACATGACAATCTTTATGAGCTCATCTTGGGGACATTATCAACCTAGATTACTAGGACATAGTTTCCTTCTATA
Organism: Zingiber officinale; assembly: GCF_018446385.1. Classification (NCBI taxonomy): domain Eukaryota; kingdom Viridiplantae; phylum Streptophyta; class Magnoliopsida; order Zingiberales; family Zingiberaceae; genus Zingiber; species Zingiber officinale. The sequence goes on along the minus strand of NC_055991.1, from coordinate 25,852,012 downwards.
ATCAACAACACACACTATAAGTGATATCATTTCCCAACTTATCGGGCTTATTGATTCATCGAACTAAATCTCACCCATTAATAAATTAAAGAAATAAATATCAAATATATGTGCTTGTTATTATATTAGGATTAAGAGCACACACTTCCATAATAATTGAGGTCTTTGTTCCTTTATAAAGTCAGTATAAAAGAAAACGACCTCTGATGGTCCTACTCAATACACTCTAAGTGTACTAGTGTAATTATATAGTTAAGATAAACTAATACCTAATTACACTACGACCTTCCAATGGCTTGTTCCTTTCCATTTTGGTCGTGAGCTACTGTTTATAATTTATAAGGTACTGATAACATCATCTTCTGTATGTGACACCACATACTATGTTATCTACAATATAAATTAATTGAACAACTACAACAAATGTAGATGATTTGACCAAATGTGATTCTTTATTCAAAATAAATGTTTACAAAAGCTTAGGCTTTTAGTATACACTCTAACATGCTCTCATCTCCCTGAGACAACATAGAGGAGGGATCCCTGTCCTGCTACCACGCTGCAGTCACACTACCCATGAGCGGACTAGCGGAGCACTGACAGAGCAACCTGCTGCAACACACCCTGCTTGAATAAAAATCACTCGCCCATGAGTGGTTGTCTGTGCAGATTTATATGAATGGCAATGTGCTCAACAATAATGGAGTCGACAATCACGCAGCATGCAATCATGCGAGATGGTGCATGACACTAAGCATAAAAATCTTGACCATATCTACCTCCATAAAACATGTACGAAAAATAAATAGCTCAAATAAAAAGATCTAGATACACGTATCAAATATGGTAACTGTCTAGTCTGGTATATCATAAGGCATGGTATGTTATTACCTCTATGAGCATAAATAATCAAGAGGGTAATAATGTAAAACAGGTAAGCAAAATCAAGCATGCAATACGTAATAAGTGGTGATATACCAATGCAGATATGAACATAATCATTACTACTCGTTGAAATCTACTATGCATATCAAATGGCAATATCTAAAGATAAGTCAAGTTACCCGCCTCCAATATAGTGCGTGCCAAAGGTAATCCCACGTAAGGCAACTCGTCGCAAATTAGAGTCCTTTAACAACACATTTAATTTAGATACTCCCATATATATATCAAATAGCTAAACCAAATTCTTATTTACTAGAAACCCTAATTCATTCATTAAACCTCGGTTAACTACATACTCGGGTCTAATCTGAAGCTTAAATTAGATCCATAATTTAACCCTAATTATCACACCCATCAAATATGTTCCTCCAATGACCTATCTAAATTAACCAAACTACCACATATTAACATGTTCTAAAACTAATTCCAAATATTTCCTAACCTTTCCTAGCTTCAAACATGTGTAGACTACAACAAGAGAAACAATTTCTCTACACCTTACCTCAATTCACTAAATAACTCATGTTGATCCATAGCCAGGTCGTTGCTACCAGAATAGGGGTAGCTGCTGAAAACCAAGAAACACCCTGCATTTCACTATCCAAATCAAAATGGAACACAAGAAATCATTATAGCCAACAACAACCTAATTTCTGAACAATCTATGCACCTTACCTCTTCCTCTAACTGCCTATGAGGAGCAAGGATTTGACGAGGTGCTACTGGAACCTTGTGGCTTCTATGGCAGCAGCTAGAATAAATCGCCAAGGAAGATTAGCAAGCCACCAGATGAAATCTAGTGCTCGGCTCTGCTCCCCGGTGAGCACTTGGTGTTCAAGGCCGAAAATCTAGAGTTGGTGACCAAGATCCACTCCGATGATGGCACTAGGGTGTCGGCTGAGGAAACTGAGAGGAAGAGAGGAAACGACGACAGGGTGAGTCGGAGAGAATCAAAAGATGAAGAATAGGTCGAAGTAACTTACCCTAGGAGTCCTAAATGCACTCCACGCCGATAATCGAGTGGCACCGACTCGATCCGATGGCGCTGAACCAACCAAATACCCTCCAAGATCTGGTGGATGGTGGTTTTGGACCTCGAGTGATGACCACAGTGAGGGAGAAAGGAGAAGAATGAGAGGGGACCTCGACGTCAGCTGTTCGCGTGGGGGAACGGTGACTCCGGCTGTCAGCACCCGGTGGTGACGATGCGAGTCGGGCGGACCTAAGGTTTGGTTGACGACTCAGAGAAGGAGAGACCGGAACTCGGTAGGTGATGGATTGCACAGTGTCGGTGCAATGGAATCTCTGCGACGAGGAAGCGATGGAGGGCAGAGGAGGGGAAAGTGACGCTAGGGCTTCAGGCTTTCCTTTGGCCAGGGGTTATGAATGCGGGGGAGGGGAGAAGGGGAGGGGTCGGCGGTGACGGTTTGGGGAAGATGAAGGGATCAGCTCTTGGCGATGAGATGAAGAGAAGGGAAGAAGAAATGGGCACGACACGGCGACAGGAGGAGAAAAAGAAAAGGAACAAAGAAAGAAAAAAATATAAAACTTTTCCTCGTTTTAATGGGTAGCTTAAACAGGCTTTCCCGTGGCCCAATAACTGATCCCCTTAAACTCGTCATACGGCTCCAAAAAATTTCTAAAAATTCCTAAAAACTCCCTTAAGGTTTATGTAACGACCCGCCTTCTAGGTACTAAGCTGTAAGGCCGATCGCTACAGTTATGCTGTGCTAACTGTGCGGAAAACTGATCTAATTTAAATTTTAGTTGCTAATTGATAACTGTTCCTAGTTCTACATGTACTGAAGGATGTAATCTAAAGTATACCTAACATATACTACATCCCCTATGGTCAAGGAGCTGAAATAACGTTCTCCGGCTGTTATCAGACCTCCCAATCGATCCGTTGATCGATTGGGACGTCGGATCGATCCGGGAATCGATTCAGCCGGCTACTGTACGCGGGACATAAATTGGATCGATCCAGTGATCGATCCAGCACGCTACTGTGCTCGGGACGATATTCTGGATCAATCGGCTGATCAATCCAGACTGACCGATCGACCCTTCTGTTCGCGACAGAAATTGCTGGATCGATCGGATGATCGATCCAGAAACCTACTGTTCGCGGAGCAAGTTGCCCGATCGATCAGCTGATCGATTGGGACCCCCCAATCGATCCACCGATCGATTGGGGTGTCTGATTTCGCACTGCAACTCTGATTTCAGCACTGGTTCGTGCCAAAACCTCACACTACAACTAGCTAATGCATAATAAACACCCTAATAACATATGACTAGCAATCTACCTTGTTATAGTGCATGGTTCTTTAATTTCTAGCATTGAACAACTTAAAATGCATAAAAAGCAAAATACTGAAGTTCATAATTCTAAGCTAGAATGTTTAAGTCCCCTAAAGATCTTTGATTCCAGTTCCTGCCACACACACCATCTTTGCATTGCCCTCCAGCTTCCTCTGTTAGTCCATCTTTCCTTTACCTTTATCTGCAGTATAAGGAAAAGTAGAATCTGTAAGCTTAAAGCTTAGTAAGAAACCATCTACCTCACAAAAACATGCATTCGATGCAATATGGTTTTTAAAGCATGCTATTTGAAATTATGCACTGAACTTGCTAAGTCATGGTATATTGAAATCATAAAGCACAACACATGAGCATGGCATAAGCACTGATCATATCGTAGCAAGCAATAAAAGCACTGAACTGAACATAAGCTAAACTAACTGAAACTAAATCTGTCACTAGAAACAAACTCAACTAGCATAATTGATTTTGAGTTTTGAAATCTAATACATAATAGGTGAAAATACTAAACATGCTGTTGGGCCCGGCAATTGTACTTGCTGTGCGCGCATCCCTACTAGACCCGGGGTTGCAAGTCCCGAATTTAGCAGGGTTGTCTAGGCTATCTGAACCTAGGGACGACTGTGGGAGTCCAATACAGTGCTACTGAAAATAAAATACTGATATCTATAGCTAACTGATATAACATGCTGTTTCTAGGTTATCTGAACCTAGAGCTAGGTTATCTGAACCTAGAGGCGACTGCGGGAGCCCACCCATTGGACCCATTGGACCGTAGTCCCATAAAACTGAACTAAACTAATGTGCTGGTTTAAATGCCTCTAATGCATCTAACTGAGCTATTAAACATAACTGAGGTGGTATTTAGCTACACTAACATTTTACCGAACACTTGGTGTGCTCCAACTCTCTCCTCTAATGGGGAGATCACCTCTAGGCACCCGACAACGTCTAGAATCTCCAACTAAAGGGGAACAACGTGTCCGGCCCGTCTAGAGGTGTTCAACTAGATCCCTAAATCCTCGAGGAGGGTTAAAACACACCCTATGTGCCGAAAAACCTGCATATAGCTAAGTCTAACAGTATGCAATCAAACGAAAGCTATTATACTGCAGGTGAGGGGTTTCTTACCTCTTGATCGTAATTTCTTACGATTCTATCCGCTAGAGTTCTGGTGGAGATGATCCTCTCGACGATCCGATCACGTCTTCGCGTTCCTCTCGCGGAGAAGAACCTCTTTTGTGTTGGAGTCGTCGCCGGAAGGTGAACCGAGGGCCCTTGGGGCTTGGGCGCCGAGAGAAGAGGAGGAAGAGGAGTGGGCGGCGGTGAAGGGTTTTGGGAGAGGGATAGGTCACGGTGGAATTGATATTGCCGAACCAAGTTAATCAAAATAACCCAAACCCACTTAAACCTCCTATTTATATCAAGTGGTAATTCCGGTCCAACTCTAATATAAATATAAACGTTTCTCCTTTCTCTCAGCATGGCCCTGCTGGGTTCAACTGGTTACTAACATTATCCCTTACACCATAGGTCTCGGGTTTGATTCCCGCCTAAGCTATTTGCGGTTCTAATTATTTTTGCCACTTCCGCTACTCTGAAAATTCCGGAAAAATATCTAAAAATTCCAGAAAAATCATACTATATTCCTAAAACAGTTTTGAGAATTTTCGGGCGTTACAATCCCCCATACCTTATAAAAAGTTCGTCCCCGAAGTTAAAACAATTCTGGGTACTTCTGTCTCATGCTGGCCTCTGTCTCCCAAGTCGCCTCTGCTGCTGTGTGATTTTGCCAGCTGACTTTGACTAATGGTACTTCCTTGTTCCATAATTTCTTTACTGCTCGGTCTATTATCTGAATAGGCCGACTGTCGTAGCTGAGATCATCACGGACCTGTACCAACTGGGGCTCAATCACCTGGGTGGCGTCTGGAATATGCTTCTTCAGCATGGAGACATGAAATACGTTGTAGACAGCTGACATCTCCTGAGGTAGCTCTAGTTCATATGCTACCTTGCCCACTCTCTTCGTGATACGGTATGGTCCCACATATCTGGGAGCTAGCTTGCCTTTCTTCCCAAAACGCATGACTCCCTTCATGGGGGCTACTCTGAGGAAAACTGTATCCTCAACTGAAAACTCTAGGGGTCTGCGTCGTGTATCAGCATAGCTTTTCTGGCGGCTCTGTGCTGTCTCTATCCTCTGGCGGATCTGCTGGATGGCTGCTGTGGTATCTGCCACTAGATCTGTCTGAATCTCTAGTTCCTTCTGTTCACCACTCTCATACCAACAGATTGGTGATCTGCACCTCCGCCCATAGAGTGCCTCATAAGGTGCCATGCCGATAGTGGCCTGATAACTGTTGTTGTATGCAAATTCTGCTAAGCTCAGATATTTGCACCAACTTCCCTTGAAGTCTAGGGCACACGCTCGGAGCATATCTTCGAGTACCTGATTTACTCGCTCCGTCTGACCATCTGTCTGAGGATGGAATGCTGTGCTGAATTTCAATTTGGTGCCCAATGCTGACTGTACACACTCCCAGAAGTGTGATGTGAATCTGCTGTCTCTGTCTGAAATGATGGTTCGTGGGACTCCATGTAGTCTGACGATCTCCTGGAGATACAACTGAGCTAGCTTCTCCATGGAGTAGGATATCTTGATAGCTAAAAAGTGGGCTGATTTAGTCAACCTGTCGACTATTACCCAGATGGCATCAAAACCATTCGTGGTTCTGGGTAGCCCCACTATGAAGTCCATCGAGATATCCTCCCACTTCCATTCTGGGATCTGTATAGGCTGCAGAACTCCTCCTGGTCGCTGATGTTCTGCCTTGACCCTCTGACAGGTGAGGCAGATGCTAACATATCTGGCGATGTCTCGCTTCATCCTGGGCCACCAAAAATGTTTCTTCAGGTCTTGATACATTTTGGTGGAACCTGGATGCATCGCATAGGGAGTCCTGTGAGCTTCATCTATAATCTGTCTCCGTAGCTCCTCTTGATCTGGAACACAGAGTCTATCACCAAAATACAACACCCCGCTATCGGACACTCTGAATTCTCTACTTTCTGATTCTGTTAGCCCTTGCTTGATTTTCTGAATTTCAGGGTCCTGATCCTGAGCTGACTGAATATCACCAAGCAAGGTAGACTCTAAGGTCATAGTAGAGAGCTGTCCGACGATGAGTTCGAGACCAAAATCCGCGATCTCCTTCTGTAGGGGTGGTGACATGGCTGCTAGAGATAATAAAGTAGCGCTAGATTTTCTGCTAAGGGCATCTGCTACCCTATTGGCTTTCCCTGGGTGGTAGAGGATGTCTATGTCATAATCTTTGACTAGCTCTAGCCACCTGCGCTGTCGAGAACCTTCTGAGTGAAGAAGTACTTCAGACTCTGATGATCTGTATACACTCTGCACTGAGCTCCATACAAGTAATGTCTCCAAATTTTGAGAGCGAACACTACTGCTGCAAGCTCAAGATCATGAGTAGGGTAGTTCTTCTCATAATCCTTGAGTTGTCTGGAGGCATAGGCGATCACCTTGCCATCTTGCATCAGCACTGCTCCTAATCCCAATTTAGAGGCGTCACTATATATATCGAAGCTGTCTGTATTTTCTGGCAGTGTCAGAATAGGTGCACTAGTCAATCTCCTCTTGAGTTCGCTGAAGCTGTTCTCGCAGTCCTCTGTCCACTGAAATTTCTTGTTCTTCCTGGTGAGAGCTGTCAGTGGGGAGGCTATCCTGGAGAAGTCCTCCACAAATTTCCTGTAATATCCTGCTAATCCCAGAAAGCTCCTGATCTCGCTGGCGTTCTTCGGTCTCCTCCAGTTACTTACTGCTTCTATCTTGCTGGGATCTACCATAATACCATCCTTTGAGATGACGTGACCCAGGAAGGACACCTGATTTAGCCAAAACTCACATTTCGTGAACTTGGCGTATAGCTGGTTCTGCTGAAGGGTCTGCAATACTAGTTTCAGGTGCTCTGAGTGTTCTTCCTGAGTTCCTGAGTAGATAAGGATGTCATCGATAAACACAATAACAAACTTATCTAAATACTCCCTGAATACCCTGTTCATAAGATCCATGAATGTAGCTGGAGCATTTGTCACGCCAAAAGGCATGACTACGAACTCGTAATGTCCGTATCTGGTCCTGAATGCTGTCTTCGGTATATCACCCTCCTTGACTCTGACTTGGTGATATCACGATCTGAGGTCAATCTTAGAGAACACTGCTGCTCCTTTTAACCGGTCGAGCAGGTCATCTATTCGGGAAGAGGATACCTGTTCTTGATCGTGACCTGATTCAGTGCTCTGTAGTCTATACATAGCCGCATGCTTCCATCCTTCTTCTTCACGAATAGCACAGGCGCTCCCCATGGTGAGTGACTAGGGCGTATGAAGCCCTGTCAAGTAGCTCCATGTTGCTCATGAAGTTCCTTCATTCACTGCTGGAGCCATGCGGTGGGCGCTTTGGAAATAGGGTTGGTCGGGAAGATCTCTATCTCAAATTCAATCTCACTGTGGTGCTAGGCCTGTAACTCTTCGGGGAAGACTCTTGGGTAGTCACATACAACTCGGACCTCTGCTTGTTGGTCCTCGTCTGGTAGTAGTGACTACATGTGCTAGGTACCCGCACATCCTGAATCCATCAACATTGCCTTCATGGTGAGAAATTTTCGGCTTTCCTCTTTGGTTCTCCGATGTACTCGAGCTGTACTTCTGGGTTGGAATACGACTTTCTATTTACGGCACTCTATGGAAGCACCGTATTTGATCGGAAAGTCCATCCCAAGGATGACGTCGTGATCGATCATTTCAGCAGGATCGGATCACGGAAGAGTTCCATGCGCTATAATGGTAGCCTTTCTCGAGCGGTCGTCGATGCCATGACCTCTCACGAAGGTAGTGCGTGGAGGCCCGACCGAGTACCAGGGGTACTTCTAATTTCTCGGAGAACACCACGGCTATATATGAATGGGTTGCCCGAGTGTCAAATAGAAAGTAGCACTATCTTGAAAAATGCTAATCGACCTGTGACAACTGCCGAGGCATTTGCTACGTCCTCTCCGGTGAGTGAGTAGATCCTCGCATTCGCCATAGCGGAGGGGCTTCTAATTGGCCCGGTGATGAGTGGACCTTCTAGGCGGCTGCATATGATGTAAGCGGTGGTGGCTGCATCTTGGATCTCTTGTGGTGAGGAAGACGGTCTTGTTCGAGCCTTTGCTTGGCCATGTGCCCTTCTTGTCCACATTCAAAGCATCCTCGTGTGCCTTGCGACAAACCCCTGGGTGGAATCTCCCACAATGGCACACTTTGGATAACTGGGTCGCTTGCTAGATGGCCTCCTTTTGAGTCACTCCCGATTTGCGCGCTGTTGGAGTTCCTTTCCAATTAGAGCTGTGGCCTTGCTGTTTTGAGTGTGAGAGTTTCCTTGGCCTAGGACTCGAGGAGACTTGCTTCTTGCCTCATCTTTATTACGTAATGCTTTGTGGTCAAGCGCTGCTCACCAATTCCTCGTGGTTTGTGGCCTATGTATGCCACCTGCCACGTTCTCGCTATCTCCGGCCTCGGCATCTTGAGCATCAACCTGATTCGTTCCTTTTCTGTGCTGACTAGCTCTGGGCACAGACGAGCCAACCTGTTGAATTTCTTCACGGCTTCCTCAACTGATAGGTTGCCCTGACGAAACTCAGTGAACTCGTCATAGTGGCGATTTGTAACCCGCATATGAAAGAACTCCTCAAAGAATTCCTTCTCAAAGTCAGCCCATGTCATCTGGTTCACTGGGCGCTTCGTTCTGATTCTTTCCCACCACATGCGTGCGTCTCCTGTCAGGCAGAAGGAGGCACACTTCACCTTCTCGTGTTCTGGCCAGTCCAGAAGCTCCATCGTGCTCTCCAGTGTTTTGAACCATGCTTGTGCATCCCATGGTTCACTAGTGCCTGAGAAGTTCTCTGGCTTGACTCGCTGCCACTGGATCAGATAGGCTTCCTTTCTTGGCTCAGCTGCTGGGACTGCTGGTGCTGGTACTGGTGCTGGTGCTGTCGGCCGAGCTGGTGGAACCTCTAAGACTTCTGGAGTCGTCAGATTCGGTTCCGGGGTGACTGTGGGGGTGTTCTGTTGATTCGCCTTTAAGGTGGCTATCTCCTGTTGCTGTTCAGCGAGCTGCTGCTGTAACTGAGCCACTAGTGCTGTAAGGTCTGGAGGAGGCACTGAACTGCCTGCCTCTTGCTGGGGCTCAGTAGCTAGTTCCCTTCTAGCTGGGCGTCCTCGTGTCATTTCTAAAGACATGGAGAACATAGGTATAACTAACACTATCACAGTTATCTAACTACTGATATCATGTTTAAACTATCACGTACTAACAAGCAGTAGGTATATAAACATGAACTGTAATAATAACAAGAAGCATAAATGAAGTAGAGGTGTTCTTACTTGGAAGCTGTAGGCACAATGCTGATGTGTGTGTAGGAAGTATGGAACACTGCTCTGATACCACTCTGTAACGACCCGCCTTCTAGGTACTAAGCTGTAAGGCCGATCGCTACAGTTATGTTGTGCTAACTGTGCGGAAAACTGATCTAATTTAAATTTTAGTTGTTAATTGATAACTGTTCCTAGTTCTACATGTACTGAAGGATGTAATCTAAAGTATACCTAACATATACTACATCCCCTATGGTCAAGGAGCTGAAATAACGTTCTCCGGCTGTTATCAGACCTCCCAATCGATCCGTTGATCGATTGGGACGTCGGATCGATCCGGGAATTGATTCAGCCGGCTACTGTACGCGGGACATAAATTGGATCGATCCAGTGATCGATCCAGCACGCTACTGTGCTCGGGACGATATTCTGGATCGATCGGCTGATCGATCCAGACTGACCGATCGGGATCGATCCCGAAACCTACTATTCGCGGAGCAATCTGCGATCGATCGACTGATCGATTGGGACCCCCCGATCGATCAGCGATCGATTGGGACCCCCCAATCGATCCACCGATCGATTGGGGTGTCTGATTTCGCACTGCAACTCTGATTTCAGCACTGGTTCGTGCCAAAACCTCACACTACAACTAGCTAATGCATAATAAACACCCTAATAACATATGACTAGCAATCTACTTTGTTATAGTGCATGGTTCTTTAATTTCTAGCATTGAACAACTTAAAATGCATAAAAAGCAAAATACTGAAGTTCATAATTCTAAGCTAGAATGTTTAAGTCCCCTAAAGATCTTTGATTCCAGTTCCTGCCACACACACCATCTTTGCATTGCCCTCCAGCTTCCTCTGTTAGTCCATCTTTCCTTTACCTTTATCTGCAGTATAAGGAAAAGTAGAATCTGTAAGCTTAAAGCTTAGTAAGAAACCATCTACCTCACAAAAACATGCATTCGGTGCAATATGGTTTTTAAAGCATGCTATTTGAAATTATGCACTGAACTTGCTAAGTCATGGTATATTGAAATCATAAAGCACAACACATGAGCATGGCATAAGCACTGATCATATCGTAGCAAGCAATAAAAGCACTGAACTGAACATAAGCTAAACTAACTGAAACTAAATCTGTCACTAGAAACAAACTCAACTAGCATAATTGATTTTGAGTTTTGAAATCTAATACATAATAGGTGAAAATACTAAACATGCTGTTGGGCCCGGCAACTGTACTTGCTGTGCGCGCATCCCTACTAGACCCGGGGTTGCAAGTCCCGAATTTAGCAGGGTTGTCTAGGCTATCTGAACCTAGGGACGACTGTGGGAGTCCAACCCAATGGATATCTAATCCAGTACAGTGCCACTGAAAATAAAATACTGATATCTATAGCTAACTGATATAACATGCTGTTTCTAGGTTATCTGAACCTAGAGCTAGGTTATCTGAACCTAGAGGCGACTGCGGGAGCCCACCCATTGGACCCATTGGACCGTAGTCCCATAAAACTGAACTAAACTAATGTGCTGGTTTAAATGCCTCTAATGCATCTAACTGAGCTATTAAACATAACTGAGGTGGTATTTAGCTACACTAACATTTTACCGAACACTTGGTGTGCTCCAACTCTCTCCTCTAATGGGGAGATCACCTCTAGGCACCCGACAACGTCTAGAATCTCCAACTAAAGGGGAACAACGTGTCTGGCCCGTCTAGAGGTGTTCAACTAGATCCCTAAATCCTCGAGGAGGGTTAAAACACACCCTATGTGCCGAAAAACCTGCATATAGCTAAGTCTAACAGTATGCAATCAAACGAAAGCTATTATACTGCAGGTGAGGGGTTTCTTACCTCTTGATCGTAATTTCTTACGATTCTATCCGCTAGAGTTCTGGTGGAGATGATCCTCTCGACGATCCGATCACGTCTTCGCGTTCCTCTCGCGGAGAAGAACCTCTTTTGTGTTGGAGTCGTCGCCGGAAGGTGAACCGAGGGCCCTTGGGGCTTGGGCGCCGAGAGAAGAGGAGGAAGAGGAGTGGGCGGCGGTGAAGGGTTTTGGGAGAGGGATAGGTCACGGTGGAATTGATATTGCCGAACCAAGTTAATCAAAATAACCCAAACCCACTTAAACCTCCTATTTATATCAAGTGGTAATTCCGGTCCAACTCTAATATAAATATAAACGTTTCTCCTTTCTCTCAGCATGGCCCTGCTGGGTTCAACTGGTTACTAACATTATCCCTTACACCATAGGTCTCGGGTTTGATTCCCGCCTAAGCTATTTGCGGTTCTAATTATTTTTGCCACTTCCGCTACTCTGAAAATTCCGGAAAAATATCTAAAAATTCTAGAAAAATCATACTATATTCCTAAAACAGTTTTGAGAATTTTTGGGCGTTACAATCCCCCATACCTTATAAAAAGTTCGTCCCCGAACTTAAAACAATTCTGGGTACTTCTGTCTCATGCTGGCCTCTGTCTCCCAAGTCGCCTTTGCTGCTGTGTGATTTTGCCAGCTGACTTTGACTAATGGTACTTCCTTGTTCCGTAATTTCTTTACTGCTCGGTCTATTATCCGAATAGGCCAATTGTCATAGATCATCACGGACCTGTACCAACTGGGGCTCAATCACACAGGTGGCGTCCGGAATATGCTTCTTGACATGGAGACATGAAATCGTTGTGGACGGTGACATCTCCACAGGTAGCTCTAGTTCATATGCTACCTTGCCCCTCTCTTCGTGATACGGTATGGTCCCACATATCGGGAGCTAGCACCTTTCTTCCCAAAGCATGACTCCTTCATGGGGGCTACTCGAGGCTGTATCCTCATTTGAAAACTCTAGGGGTGCGTCGTGTATCGGCATAGCTTTTGGCTCTGTCTTGTCTCTATCCTCTGGCGGATCTGCTGGATGGCTGCTGTGGTATCCGCCACTAGATCTGTCTGATCTCTAGTTCTTTCTGCTCACCACTCTCATACCAGCAGTTGGTGATCTGCACCTCCGCCCATAGAGTGCCTCATAAGGTGCCATGCGATAGTGGCACGATAGCGTTGTTGTATACAAATTCTGCTAAACTCGGTATTTGCACCAACTTCCCTTGAAGTCTAGGGCACGCTCGGAGCATATCTTGAGTACCTGATTTACTCGCTCGGCCATCGCATCAAGGAATGGAATCTTGTCTTTGAATTTCAATTTGGTCCCCAATGCTGTGTACACACTCCCGGAAGTGTGATGTGAATCTGCTGTCTGTCCGAAATGATGGTTCGTGGGACTCCATGTAGTCGGCGATCTCCAGATACAACTGAGCTAGCTTCTCCATGGAGTAGGATATCTTGATAGCTAAAAGTGGGCTGATTTAGTCAACCTCGACTATTACCGGATGGCATCAAAACCATTCGTGGTTACGGGTAGCCCCACTATGAAGTCCATCGAGATATCCTCCCACTTCCGATTCGAGGATCTGTATAAATGCGAGAACTCCTCTGAGTCGTGATGTTACGCCTTGACCCTCGGCGGTGAGGCGGATGCTAACATATCTGGCGATGTCTCGCTTCATCCGGGCCACCAAAACATTTCTTCGGGTCTTGATACATTTTGGTGGAGCTCGGATGTATATAAGGAGTTCTGTGAGCCTCATCTAAAATCTGTCTCCGTAGTCCCTCCTGATCTGGAACACAGAGTCTATCACCAAAATACAACACCCCGCTATCGGACACTCTGAATTCTCTACTTTCTGATTCTGTTAGCCCTTGCTTGATTTTCTGAATTTCAGGGTCCTGATCCTGAGCTGACTGAATATCACCAAGCAAGGTAGACTCTAAGGTCATAGTAGAGAGCTGTCCGACGATGAGTTCGAGACCAAAATCCGCGATCTCCTTCTGTAGGGGTGGTGACATGGCTGCTAGAGATAATAAAGTAGCGCTGGATTTTCTGCTAAGGGCATCTGCTACCCTATTGGCTTTCCCTGGGTGGTAGAGGATGTCTATGTCATAATCTTTGACTAGCTCTAGCCACCTGCGCTGTCGCATATTCAGATCCTTCTGAGTGAAGAAGTACTTCAGACTCTGATGATCTGTATACACTCTGCACTGAGCTCCATACAAGTAATGTCTCCAAATTTTGAGAGCGAACACTATCTGCAAGCTCAAGATCATAGTAGGGTAGTTCTTCTCATAATCCTTGAGTTGTCTGGAGGCATAGGCGATCCTTGCCATCTTGCATCAGCATTGCTCCTAATCCCAATTTAGGCGTCACTATATATATCATACGTATTTTGGCGATTGTCGAATAGGTGCACTAGTCAATCTCCTCTTGAGTTATTGTTGTTCTCATGATCCTCCATCCCTGAAATTTCTTGTTCTTCTGGTGAGGCATCGTTGGGAGGCTATCTGGAGAAGTCCTCCACAAATTTCTGTAATATCCTGCTAATCCCGGAAAGCTCCCGATCTCGCTGGCGTTCTTGGTCTCCTCCAGTTACTTACGCTTCTATCTTGCTGGGATCTACCATAATACCATCCTTTGAGATGGCGTGACCCGGGAAGGACACCGATTTAGCCAAAACTCACACTTCGTAAACTTGGCGTATAGCTGGTTCTGTGAAGGGTCTGCAATACTAGTTTCAGGTGCTCCGAGTGTTCTTCCCGAGTTCCTGAGTAGATAAGGATGTCATCGATAAACACAATAACAAACTTATCTAAATACTCCCAGAATACCTATTCATAAGATCCATGAATGTAGCTGGAGCATTTGTCGAAAGGCATGACTACGAACTCGTAATGTCCGTATCGGGTCCGATTCTGTCTTGGTATATCACCCTCCTTGACTCGACTTGGTGATATCACGATCGAGTCAATCTTAGAGAAACTTCTTGCTCCTTTTAAGCGGTGAGCAGTCATCTATTCAGGAAGAGGATACCATTCTTGATCGTGACCGATTCGATGCTCGTAGTCTATACATAGCGCATGCTTCCATCCTTCTTCTTCACGAATAGCCAGCGCTCCCCATGGTGAGTGACTAGGGCGTATGAAGCCTTTGTCAAGTAGCCCTGTAGCTGCTCATGAAGTTCCTTCAATTCTGCTGGAGCCATGCGGTGGGCGCTTTGGAAATAGGGTTGGTGCGGGAAGATCTCTATCTCAATTCAATCTCACGGCGGTGCTAGGCACGGTAACTCTTGAGGAAGACTCTTGGGTAGTCACATACAACTCGGACCTCTGCTAGCTGTTGGTCCTCGTCTGGCTAGTAGTGACTACATGTGCTAGGTACCCGCACATCCGAATCCATCAACCACGTGCCTTCATAGGAGAGAAATTTTCGGCTTTCCTCTTTGGTTCTCGATGTACTCGATATACCGGGTTGGAATCGACTTCATTTACGGCACTCTATGGAAGCACCGTATTTGATCGGAAAGTCCATCCCAAGGATGACGTCGTAGTCGATCATTTCCAGCAGGATCGGATCACGGAAGAGTTCCACTGCTATAATGGTAGCCTTTCTCCGAGCGGTCTTGATGCCATGACCTCTCCGAAGGTAGTGCTTGGTCGGCCGACCACCGAGTATACGGGGTACTTAATTTCTCGGAGAACACCACGGCTATATGAATGGGTTGCCCAGTATCAAATAACGGTATACTAATCTGACCTGTGACAACTGTCGAGGCATTGGCTACGTCCTCTCTGGTGAGTGAGTAGATCCTCGCATTCGCCATAGCTGGAGGGGCTTCTAATCTGCCCTGGCTGATAAGTGGACCTTCTAGAGCGGCCTGCATCTGATGTAACTGAGCTGGCTGGCCTGCATACTGAATCTGCTGTGGCTGAGGAAGACCGGTCTTGTTCGGGCACTGCTTGGCCATGTGCCCTTCTTGTCCACATTCAAAGCATCCTCGTGTGCCCTTGCGACAAACCCCTGGGTGGAATCTCCCACAAGTGGCACACTTTGGATAACTGGGTCGCTTGCTAGATGGCCCTCCTTTTGAGTCACTCCCTGATTTGCGCTTGCTGTTGGAGTTCCCTTTCCAGTTAGAGCTGTGGCCTTGCTGTTTTTGAGTGTGAGAGTTTCCTTGGCCCTAGGACTCTGAGGAGACTTGCTTCTGCTGCCTCATGCTGTTCTGGTAATGCTCTGTGGTCAAGGCGCTGCTCACCAATTCCTCTGTGGTTTGTGGCCTATGTATGCCACCAGCCACGTTTACTGCTATCTCTGGCCTCAGCATCTTGAGCATCAACCTGATCCGTTCCTTTTCTGTGCTGACTAGCTCTGGGCACAGACGGGCCAACCTGTTGAATTTCTTCACGGCTTCCTCAACTGATAGGTTGCCCTGACGAAACTCAGTGAACTCGTCATAGTGGCGATTTGTAACCCGCATATGAAAGAACTCCTCAAAGAATTCCTTCTCAAAGTCAGCCCATGTCATCTGGTTCACTGGGCGCTTCGTTCTGATTCTTTCCCACCACATGCGTGCGTCCCCTGTCAGGCAGAAGGAGGCACACTTCACCTTCTCGTGTTCCAGCCAGTCCAGAAGCTCCATCGTGCTCTCCAGTGTCTTGAACCATGCTTATGCATCCCATGGTTCACTAGTGCCTGAGAAGTTCTCTGGCTTGACTCGCTGCCACTGGATCAGATAGGCTTCCTTTCTTGGCTCGGCTGCTGGGACTGCTGGTGCTGGTATTGGTGCCGGTGTTGGCGCTGTAGGCTGAGCTGGTGGAACCTCTAAGACTTCTGGAGTCGTCAGATTCGGTTCCGGGGTGACTGTGGGGGTGTTCTGTTGATTCGCCTTTAAGGTGGCTATCTCCTGTTGCTGTTCAGCGAGCTGCTGCTGTAACTGAGCCACTAGTGCTGTAAGGTCTGGAGGAGGCACTGAACTGCCTGCCTCTTGCTGGGGCTCAGTAGCTAGTTCCCTTCTAGCTGGGCGTCCTCGTGTCATTTCTAAAGACATGGAGAACATAGGTATAACTAACACTATCACAGTTATCTAACTACTGATATCATGTTTAAACTATCACGTACTAACAAGCAGTAGGTATATAAACATGAACTGTAATAATAACAAGAAGCATAAATGAAGTAGAGGTGTTCTTACTTGGAAGCTGTAGGCACAATGCTGATGTGTGTGTAGGAAGTATGGAACACTGCTCTGATACCACTCTGTAACGACCCGCCTTCTAGGTACTAAGCTGTAAGGCCGATCGCTACAGTTATGCTGTGCTAACTGTGTGGAAAACTGATCTAATTTAAATTTTAGTTGCTAACTGATAACTGTTCCTGGTTCTACATGTACTGAAGGATGTAATCTAAAGTATACCTAACATATACTACATCCCCTATGGTCAAGGAGCTGAAATAAACGTTCTCCGGCTGTTATCAGACCTCCCAATCGATCCGTTGATCGATTGGGACGTCGGATCGATCTGGGAATCGATTCAGCCGGCTACTGTAAGCGGGACATAAATTGGATCGATCCAGTGATCGATCCAGCACGCTACTGTGCTCGATCGGCTGATCGATCCAGACTGACCGATCGATCCAGGGATCGATCCCCGAATCTTCTGTTCGCGACAGAAATTGCTGGATCGATCGGATGATCGATCCAGAAACCTACTGTTCGCGGAGCAAGTTGCCCGATCGATCAGCTGATCGATTGGGACCCCCCAATCGATCCACCGATCGATTGGGGTGTCTGATTTCGCACTGAAACTCTGATTTCAGCACTGGTTCGTGCCAAAACCTCACACTACAACTAGCTAATGCATAATAAACACCCTAATAACATATGACTAGCAATCTACCTTGTTATAGTGCATGGTTATTTAATTTCTAGCATTGAACAACTTAAAATGCATAAAAAGCAAAATACTGAAGTTCATAATTCTAAGCTAGAATGTTTAAGTCCCCTAAAGATCTTTGATTCCAGTTCCGGCCACACACACCATCTTTGCATTGCCCTCCAGCTTCCTCTGTTAGTCCATCTTTCCTTTACCTTTATCTGCAGTATAAGGAAAAGTAGAATCTGTAAGCTTAAAGCTTAGTAAGAAACCATCTACCTCACAAAAACATGCATTCGGTGCAATATAGTTTTTAAAGCATGCTATTTGAAATTATGCACTGAACTTGCTAAGTCATGGTATATTGAAATCATAAAGCACAACACATGAGCATGGCATAAGCACTGATCATATCGTAGCAAGCAATAAAAGCACTGAACTGAACATAAGCTAAACTAACTGAAACTAAATCTGTCACTAGAAACAAACTCAACTAGCATAATTGATTTTGAGTTTTGAAATCTAATACATAATAGGTGAAAATACTAAACGTGCTGTTGGGCCCGGCAACTGTACTTGCTGTGCGCGCATCCAAGTCCCGAATTTAGCAGGGTTGTCTAGGCTATCTGAACCTAGGGACGACTGTGGGAGTCCAACCCAATGGATATCTAATCCGATGCAGTGCCACTGAAAATAAAATACTGATATCTATAGCTAACTGATATAACATGCTGTTTCTAGGTTATCTGAACCTAGAGCTAGGTTATCTGAACCTAGAGGCGACTGTGGGAGCCCACCCATTGGACCGTAGTCCCATAAAACTGAACTAAACTAATGTGCTGGTTTAAATGCCTCTAATGCATCTAACTGAGCTATTAAACATAACTGAGGTGGTATTTAGCTACACTAACATTTTACCGAACACTTGGTGTGCTCCAACTCTCTCCTCTAATAGGGAGATCACCTCTAGGCACCCGACAACGTCTAGAATCTCCAACTAAAGGGGAACAACGTGTCCGGCCCGTCTAGAGGTGTTCAACTAGATCCCTAAATCCTCGAGGAGGGTTAAAACACACCCTATGTGCCGAAAAACCTGCATATAGCTAAATCTAACAGTATGCAATCAAACGAAAGCTATTATACTGCAGGTGAGGGGTTTCTTACCTCTTGATCGTAATTTCTTACGATTCTATCCGCTAGAGTTCTGGTGGAGATGATCCTCTCGACGATCCGATCACGTCTTCGCGTTCCTCTCGCGGAGAAGAACCTCTTTTGTGTTGGAGTCGTCGCCGGAAGGTGAACCGAGGGCCCTTGGGGCTTGGGCGCCGAGAGAAGAGGAGGAAGAGGAGTGGGCGGCGGTGAAGGGTTTTGGGAGAGGGATAGGTCACGGTGGAATTGATATTGCCGAACCAAGTTAATCAAAATAACCCAAACCCACTTAAACCTCCTATTTATATCAAGTGGTAATTCCGGTCCAACTCTAATATAAATATAAACGTTTCTCCTTTCTCTCAGCATGGCCCTGCTGGGTTCAACTGGTTACTAACATTATCCCTTACACCATAGGTCTCGGGTTTGATTCCCGCCTAAGCTATTTGCGGTTCTAATTATTTTTGCCACTTCCGCTACTCTGAAAATTCCGGAAAAATATCTAAAAATTCCAGAAAAATCATACTATATTCCTAAAACAGTTTTGAGAATTTTCGGGCGTTACAATCCCCCATACCTTATAAAAAGTTCATCCCCGAACTTAAAACAATTCTGGGTACTTCTGTCTCATGCTGGCCTCTGTCTCCCAAGTCGCCTTTGCTGCTGTGTGATTTTGCCAGCTGACTTTGACTAATGGTACTTCCTTGTTCCGTAATTTCTTTACTGCTCGGTCTATTATCTGAATAGGCCGACTGTCGTAGCTGAGATCATCACGGACCTGTACCAACTGGGGCTCAATCACCTGGGTGGCGTCTGGAATATGCTTCTTCAGCATGGAGACATGAAATACATTGTGGACAGCTGACATCTCCTGAGGTAGCTCTAGTTCATATGCTACCTTGCCCACTCTCTTCGTGATACGGTATGGTCCCACATATCTGGGAGCTAGCTTGCCTTTCTTCCCAAAACGCATGACTCCCTTCATGGGGGCTACTCTGAGGAAAACTGTATCCTCAACTGAAAACTCTAGGGGTCTGCGTCGTGTATCACCATAGCTTTTCTGGCGGCTCTGTGCTGTCTCTATCCTCTGGCGGATCTGCTGGATGGCTGCTGTGGTATCTGCCACTAGATCTGTCTGAATCTCTAGTTCCTTCTGTTCACCACTCTCATACCAACAGATTGGTGATCTGCACCTCCGCCCATAGAGTGCCTCATAAGGTGCCATGCCGATAGTGGCCTGATAACTGTTGTTGTATACAAATTCTGCTAAACTCAGGTATTTGCACCAACTTCCCTTGAAGTCTAGGGCACACGCTCGGAGCATATCTTCGAGTACTTGATTTACTCGCTCCGTCTGGCCATCTGTCTGAGGATGGAATGCTGTGCTGAATTTCAATTTGGTCCCCAATGCTGACTGTACACACTCCCAGAAGTGTGATGTGAATCTGCTGTCTCTGTCTGAAATGATGGTTCGTGGGACTCCATGTAGTCTGACGATCTCCTGGAGATACAACTGAGCTAGCTTCTCCATGGAGTAGGATATCTTGATAGCTAAAAAGTGGGCTGATTTAGTCAACCTGTCGACTACCCGGATGGCATCAAAACCATTCGTGGTTCTGGGTAGCCCCACTATGAAGTCCATCGAGATATCCTCCCACTTCCATTCTGGGATCTGTATAGGCTGCAGAACTCCTCCTGGTCGCTGATGTTCTGCCTTGACCCTCTGACAGGTGAGGCAGATGCTAACATATCTGGCGATGTCTCGCTTCATCCCGGGCCACCAAAAATGTTTCTTCAGGTCTTGATACATTTTGGTGGAGCCTGGATGTATCGCATAGGGAGTCCTGTGAGCCTCATCTAATCTCCGTAGTCCCTCCCGATCTGGAACACGTAGTCTATCACCAAAATACAACACCCCGCTATTGGACACTCTGAATTCTCTACTTTCTGATTCTGCTAGCCCTTGCTTGATTTTCTGAATTTCAGGGTCCTGATCCTGAGCTGACTGAATATCACCAAGCAAGGTAGACTCTAAGGTCATAGTAGAGAGCTGTCCGACGATGAGTTCGAGACCAAAATCCGCGATCTCCTTCTGTAGGGGTGGTGACATGGCTGCTAGAGATAATAAAGTAGCGCTGGATTTTCTGCTAAGGGCATCTGCTACCCTATTGGCTTTCCCTGGGTGGTAGAGGATGTCTATGTCATAATCTTTGACTAGCTCTAGCCACCTGCGCTGTCGCATATTCAGATCCTTCTGAGTGAAGAAGTACTTCAGACTCTGATGATCTGTATACACTCTGCACTGAGCTCCATACAAGTAATGTCTCCAAATTTTGAGAGCGAACACTACTGCTGCAAGCTCAAGATCATGAGTAGGGTAGTTCTTCTCATAATCCTTGAGTTGTCTGGAGGCATAGGCGATCACCTTGCCATCTTGCATCAGCACTGCTCCTAATCCCAATTTAGAGGCGTCACTATATATATCGAAGCTGTCTGTATTTTCTGGCAGTGTCAGAATAGGTGCACTAGTCAATCTCCTCTTGAGTTCGCTGAAGCTGTTCTCACAGTCCTCTGTCCACTGAAATTTCTTGTTCTTCCTGGTGAGAGCTGTCAGTGGGGAGGCTATCCTGGAGAAGTCCTCTACAAACTTTCTGTAATATCCTGCTAATCCCAGAAAGCTCCTGATCTCGCTGGCGTTCTTCGGTCTCCTCCAGTTACTTACTGCTTCTATCTTGCTGGGATCTACCATAATACCATCCTTTGAGATGACGTGACCCAGGAAGGACACCTGATTTAGCCAAAACTCACACTTCGTGAACTTGGCGTATAGCTGGTTCTGCTGAAGGGTCTGCAATACTAGTTTCAGGTGCTCTGAGTGTTCTTCCTGAGTTCCTGAGTAGATAAGGATGTCATCGATAAACACAATAACAAACTTATCTAAATACTCCCTGAATACCCTGTTCATAAGATCCATGAATGTAGCTGGAGCATTTGTCACGCCAAAAGGCATGACTACGAACTCGTAATGTCCGTATCTGGTCCTGAATGCTGTCTTCGGTATATCACCCTCCTTGACTCTGACTTGGTGATATCCTGATCTGAGGTCAATCTTAGAGAACACTGCTGCTCCTTTTAAGCTGGTCGAGCAGTCATCTATTGGGAAGAGGATACTGTTCTTGATCGTGACTGATTCGGTGCTCGTAGTCTATACATAGCCGCATGCTTCCATCCTTCTTCTTCACGAATAGCAGGCGCTCCCATGGTGAGTGACTAGGGCGTATGAACCCTTGTCAAGTAGCTCCTGGAGCTGTGAAGTTCCTTCAATTCTGCTGGAGCCATGCAGTGGGCGCTTTGGAAATAGGGTTGGTCGGGAAGATCTCTATCTCAAATTCAATCTCCTTGTCTGGTGCTAAGCCAGGGAAGACTCTGGGTAATCACATACAACTCGGACCTCTGCTAGTTGGTCCTCGTCCTGGCTGGTAGTGACTACATGTGCTAGGTACCCCGCACATCCCGAATCCATCAACTCTGTGCCTTCATAGTTGAGAGAAATTTTCGGCTTTCCTCTTTGGTTCTCCGATGTACTCGAGCTGTGCTTCTGGGATCGACTTTCTTTTTACGGCACTCTATGGAAGCACCGTGTTTGATCGGAAAGTCCATCCCAAGGATGACGTCGTAGTCGATCATTTCGGCAGATCGGATCACGAAGAGTTCCTATCGCTATAATGCCCGCATCGTCGATGCCATGACCTCTCCGAAGGTAGTGCCGTAAACCGACCACCGAGTACTCTGGGGTACTTCTAATTTCTCGGAGAACACCCTGGCTATATATGAATGGGTTGCCCCAGTATCAAATAGAACAGTAGCACTATACTGAAAAATGCTAATATGACCTGTGACGACTGTCGAGGCATTTGCTACGTCCTCTCTGGTGAGTGAGTAGATCCTCGCATTCGCCATAACTGGAGGGGCTTCTAATCGGCCCTGGCTGATGAGTGGACCTTCTAGAGCGGCCTGCATATGATGTAACTGAGCTGGCTGGCCTGCATACTGGATCTGCTGTGGCTGAGGAAGACCGGTCTTGTTCGGGCACTGCTTGGCCATGTGCCCTTCTTGTCCACATTCAAAGCATCCTCGTGTGCCCTTGCGACAAACCCCTGGGTGGAATCTCCCACAAGTGGCACACTTTGGATAACTGGGTCGCTTGCTAGATGGCCCTCCTTTTGAGTCACTCCCTGATTTGCGCTTGCTGTTGGAGTTCCCTTTCCAGATAGAGCTATGGCCTTGCTGTTTTTGAGTGTGAGAGTTTCCTTGGCCCTAGGACTCTGAGGAGACTTGCTTCTGCTGCCTCATGCTGTTCTGGTAATGCTCTGTGGTCAAGGCACTGCTCACCAATTCCTCTGTGGTTTGTGGCCTATGTATGCCACCAGCCACGTTTACTGCTATTTCTGGCCTCAGCATCTTGAGCATCAACCTGATCCATTCCTTTTCTGTGCTGACCAGCTCTGGGCACAGACGAGCCAAACTGTTGAATTTCTTCACGGCTTCCTCAACTGATAGGTTGCCCTGACGAAACTCAGTGAACTCGTCATAGTGGCGATTTGTAACCCGCATATGAAAGAACTCCTCAAAGAATTCCTTCTCAAAGTCAGCCCATGTCATCTGGTTCACTGGGCGCTTCGTTCTGATTCTTTCCCACCACATGCGTGCGTCTCCTGTCAGGCAGAAGGAGGCACACTTCACCTTCTCGTGTTCCGGCCAGTCCAGAAGCTCCATCGTGCTCTCCAGTGTCTTGAACCATGCTTGTGCATCCCATGGTTCACTAGTGCCTGAGAAGTTCTCTGGCTTGACTCGCTGCCACTGGATCAGATAGGCTTCCTTTCTTGGCTCAGCTATGAATGCTGGGGTCGCTAGGTTAGGTTCTGGGGTGACTGTGGGGTGTTCTGCTGATTCGCCTTTAAGGTGGCTATCTCCTGTTGCTGTTCAGCTAGCTGCTGCTGTAATCGAGCCACTAGTGCTGTAAGGTCTGGAGGAGGCACTGAACTGCCTGCCTCTTGCTGGGGCTCAGTAGCTAGTGCCCTTCTAGCTGGGCGTCCTCGTGTCATTTCTAAAGACATGGAGAACATAGGTATAACTAACACTATCACAGTTATCTAACTACTGATATCATGTTTAAACTATCACGTACTAACAAGCAGTAGGTATATAAACATGAACTGTAATAATAACAAGAAGCATAAATGAAGTAGAGGTGTTCTTACTTGGAAGCTGTAGGCACAATGCTGATGTGTGTGTAGGAAGTATGGAACACTGCTCTGATACCACTCTGTAACGACCCGCCTTCTAGGTACTAAGCTGTAAGGCCGATCGCTACAGTTATGTTGTGCTAACTGTGCGGAAAACTGATCTAATTTAAATTTTAGTTGCTAATTGATAACTGTTCCTAGTTCTACATGTACTGAAGGATGTAATCTAAAGTATACCTAACATATACTACATCCCCTATGGTCAAGGAGCTGAAATAACGTTCTCCGGCTGTTATCAGACCTCCCAATCGATCCGTTGATCGATTGGGACGTCGGATCGATCCGGGAATCGATTCAGCCGGCTACTGTACGCGGGACATAAATTGGATCGATCCAGTGATCGATCCAGCACGCTACTGTGCTCGGGACGATATTCTGGATCGATCGGCTGATCGATCCAGACTGACCGATCGATCCAGGGATCGATCCCCGAACCTTCTGTTCGCGACAGAAATTGCTGGATCGATCGGATGATCGATCCAGAAACCTACTGTTCGCGGAGCAAGTTGCCCGATCGATCAGCTGATCGATTGGGACCCCCCAATCGATCCACCGATCGATTGGGGTGTCTGATTTCGCACTGCAACTCTGATTTCAGCACTGGTTCGTGCCAAAACCTCACACTACAACTAGCTAATGCATAATAAACACCCTAATAACATATGACTAGCAATCTACCTTGTTATAGTGCATGGTTCTTTAATTTCTAGCATTGAACAACTTAAAATGCATAAAAAGCAAAATACTGAAGTTCATAATTCTAAGCTAGAATGTTTAAGTCCCCTAAAGATCTTTGATTCCAGTTCCTGCCACACACACCATCTTTGCATTGCCCTCCAGCTTCCTCTGTTAGTCCATCTTTCCTTTACCTTTATCTGCAGTATAAGGAAAAGTAGAATCTGTAAGCTTAAAGCTTAGTAAGAAACCATCTACCTCACAAAAACATGCATTCGGTGCAATATGGTTTTTAAAGCATGCTATTTGAAATTATGCACTGAACTTGCTAAGTCATGGTATATTGAAATCATAAAGCACAACACATGAGCATGGCATAAGCACTGATCATATCGTAGCAAGCAATAAAAGCACTGAACTGAACATAAGCTAAACTAACTGAAACTAAATCTGTCACTAGAAACAAACTCAACTAGCATAATTGATTTTGAGTTTTGAAATCTAATACATAATAGGTGAAAATACTAAACGTGCTGTTGGGCCCGGCAACTGTACTTGCTGTGCGCGCATCCCTACTAGACCCGGGGTTGCAAGTCCCGAATTTAGCAGGGTTGTCTAGGCTATCTGAACCTAGGGACGACTGTGGGAGTCCAACCCAATGGATATCTAATCCAGTACAGTGCCACTGAAAATAAAATACTGATATCTATAGCTAACTGATATAACATGCTGTTTCTAGGTTATCTGAACCTAGAGCTAGGTTATCTGAACCTAGAGGCGACTGCGGGAGCCCACCCATTGGACCCATTGGACCGTAGTCCCATAAAACTAAACTAAACTAATGTGCTGGTTTAAATGCCTCTAATGCATCTAACTGAGCTATTAAACATAACTGAGGTGGTATTTAGCTACACTAACATTTTACCGAACACTTGGTGTGCTCCAACTCTCTCCTCTAATGGGGAGATCACCTCTAGGCACCCGACAACGTCTAGAATCTCCAACTAAAGGGGAACAACGTGTCCGGCCCGTCTAGAGGTGTTCAACTAGATCCCTAAATCCTCGAGGAGGGTTAAAACACACCCTATGTGCCGAAAAACCTGCATATAGCTAAGTCTAACAGTATGCAATCAAACGAAAGCTATTATACTGCAGGTGAGGGGTTTCTTACCTCTTGATCGTAATTTCTTACGATTCTATCCGCTAGAGTTCTGGTGGAGATGATCCTCTCGACGATCCGATCACGTCTTCGCGTTCCTCTCGCGGAGAAGAACCTCTTTTGTGTTGGAGTCGTCGCCGGAAGGTGAACCGAGGGCCCTTGGGGCTTGGGCGCCGAGAGAAGAGGAGGAAGAGGAGTGGGCGGCGGTGAAGGGTTTTGGGAGAGGGATAGGTCACGGTGGAATTGATATTGCCGAACCAAGTTAATCAAAATAACCCAAACCCACTTAAACCTCCTATTTATATCAAGTGGTAATTCCGGTCCAACTCTAATATAAATATAAACGTTTCTCCTTTCTCTCAGCACGACCCTGCTGGGTTCAACTGGTTACTAACATTATCCCTTACACCATAGGTCTCGGGTTCGATTCCCGCCTAAGCTATTTGCGGTTCTAATTATTTTTGCTACTTCCGCTACTCGGAAAATTCCGGAAAAATATCTAAAAATTCCAGAAAAATCATACTATATTCCTAAAACAGTTTTGAGAATTTTCGGGCGTTACAGTTTATTTAGGTGTCGTATTTTACATGAACTAAGTGTGCAGGAAAGTTTTAAGTGATCATAGGCAAAGAACATGTCATGCCCCGAAGGTATACTGGTCTGATGAAATGGACAGTACCCCCTAGTGACAATGTATGATACAACATAGTATGCGCCCACAACATGGACATAAATACATATCATAAGATAAAATATAGTGACAACAATATAAAGGGATTCACACAATCCCCACTCAACACAAAAAACATAAATGACTACATGTTGACATGACTTAACACAATAAATATCACAACCGAATAAAAGTACACTATAAGACAAAAATCCACAAACAAAATCAAATGAAAATACAAAGTAGCAAAACATAACGTGAAAAAATATGATCTCGAGTGTGATGTGGGATTGGCAGCTAGAACCTTTGAGTGACACAACACATCCTCTATCTGCTAAGTTGAAAGACAAAAGGAAAGCAAGAGGTAGTGAGTGCAACAACTCAGTGGGTATAGAAAGATAGTACATGATACAAAATATAAGATCATAGGATGCAGTCTATACTTACTATAAAAGTAAGAGCGTCAATAAAATCGTGTACTAACCATAAGCATAATAAATAATAAATACTCCATTAATCTGCTCAACTAAGAATAACTAATAGATCTAGAGTACATACAGTACATCCAAACCTGCATGAACAAATACACAACTGTAGGTTCGAAAGCGCTAGAGGGGGTTGAATAGCGCTTGTGGTTTTTTTCATGTTTTTGGAAAACGTTTGAGAGTAACAACATAGCAGATATAGAAAGTAAAATAAAACAAGCGTTAACAAGTGTTGGTTTTACTTGGTTCGAAGTCTGTGATAACTCCTACTCTAAGGCCCACACTCATTAAATGTTTACTTTGGACAATTCACTAATTGTTCATAGATTACAAGTACAGAAGATGATTACAAGAGAATTATAATTTAAGTGCTCTATAAAGAAAGATTATACTGACGACTTATCGATCCAGAGAGTCGTGCATTGGGTCATTGGAGTTGCGTCATGGAGTTATAGGATCGTCTTTGAAGCAGAGCACAAGAGAAGGTTCGTAAAAGTGAGCTATGTTGAAACCATTGCTCAAAGACTTCTTTTATAGAGTGCTGAAGGCGCCTTCAACACCATAGAAGGTGCCTCCAGCCATAGAAATTATCTCCACAGCTTCAGACTTGATAACTTCTATATTCTACAAAGTTCATTCATTCGAAGGCACCTTCAAGGCACTCGAAGGCGCTTTCAACAAGGGTGTTCAAGGTGCCTCCAGAACCATGGAACAGGACTCGAGCACTATTCACCTGAGGTCAACCTTTGTGCATTTCATTCCTGCAAGGCATGTTAGTCCAAATACCAAATATACCCTACAAAATAAAGTTAGGATAATAAAATAATATGGTAATAAAATATT
The DNA here is from genome assembly GCF_018446385.1 of Zingiber officinale. NCBI lineage: Eukaryota > Viridiplantae > Streptophyta > Magnoliopsida > Zingiberales > Zingiberaceae > Zingiber > Zingiber officinale. The sequence continues at coordinate 25,824,246 of NC_055991.1, read as the reverse complement.
TGATAGTCTCTAGACTGTCCAATTCTGACTTTTAGATTTTTCAAAAAACCTAGGTCGAACCGATGTCTACTGCTCCTTCAACGAGGAATGCATCCTCACATACTCCTCTTAGGAGAATTTATCTTTTTCCAAACTAGTGTTGGACCCCATGGTAGTTTTGATGTGATCAACCAAGTTGGTTAGGTCCTGCGTTGTATTTGATCCCTGTGTCTAAGTGTGCAGGAGCTTAGGAGCGCAGGAAGTCGAGCGGAAGACGCAGCTAGCGAGAAGGACGGCACGGGAAGGGAGCTGACGGGCTCGGTGCGTCCGAAGGATGAGAGAGCTGCGGAAGAGTACTCTGGTGGGCGTGAAGAGCGTGCGCAGCGTTCGAGGGACGTTAAGCCGGGACGGAAGGCTGCTCGAGGAGAAGGCCGGGAATTGGGTTCGGGCGAGCCCTATTCCGGTTGGCCGCAATCACCCAAAAGAACGGAGCGTCAGAAGCTGAAGAAACCAGGCTGAAAAGTAGGTTGCCAGCTTGGAGGCGCCTCCATCATGAAGGCGCCTTCAACCCTGTTGAAGGCGCCTTCAACAGGTCAAAGTGACCGTTCTGCGCGCGGATGAAGTTTTATCCGCTGACTCCCATGGAGGCGCCTTGGACCCTCGTTGGAGGCGCCTTGGAGCCTCGGGATAGGATTTCCAGGACCTATATAAAGGTCCATGGAGCTAGGAATTCGAGAACAACTCAAGCATTCAATCTGTAGTGTTTCCTAGCAATAGTTCTGAGCTTTTGAAAGTGTAAAAGGCTTCTCCGCCTTCAGCAAAGGAAAGTTTCTTATAGTGCGCTTCTATTGCCCTGGATTAACAACCTCCTTGGTTGTAACCAGGTTAATTCTTCTGTGTCTTTCTTTTACTATTTTATTATTTTGTTAACTATTGCACTAACTGAGTTGAAAGTACGAGGAGGGTATAGTTACTTTTTATTTTCAGCAATTTACCCCCCTCTTGCCGGTCTCCGCTGTACCAATAATTGGTATCAGAGCCTGATCGCCTCAGAAGGACTAACCGCCAACTAAAGCACTACGATCAAGACGATGGCCGGAGCGAACATCCATCCCCCGAAGTTCGACGGAGACTTCTCCACATGGAAGCACAAAATGGAGGTATTTTTTAAAACGGATTTTGATATTCTTATTACAATGAAATATGGTTTTGCAGCGCCGAAAGACAAAGAAGAAAACACATGGAGCAAGAAGGAGCAAGCCGATTTCGTCGCCAACGGAAAGGCAGAGTTCCACCTGCTCAGTGTGCTGCCGCCGCAGGAGGTAAATCGGATCGGAAGCTACGACTCAGCGAAAGATCTCTGGGAGAAATTCCTGGAGCTTCACGAAGGTACTTCCGAAGCGAAGCTAGCAAAGCGCGACATCCTCCGGAACCAGTTAACAAACCTCCGGATGAACCAAGGCGAGAAGGTAGCGCAACTCCAAGCGAGAATCAAGGAGCTGATAATGCAACTAACGAACCTTGGAGAAGAGGTAACCAACCGGGATTCTATCCGATATGCGCTCAATGCCTTCCCGAGAACTCCAGAGTGGGCCTCCTTAGTAGATGTGTATTACATCTCTAAGGACCTCGAGGTAAGTACGTTAGAACAATTATTTTCCACTTTCGAACTTCACGAGTCTCGAGTTTCAGAACCCAACGGAGCAGAGAAGATAAGTTAGAATATTGCCTTAAAGGCAAAGATGAACAGTTCTGACTCCGAAGCCTTAGTCAACGAATCCGAAGCGGCACTACTGGTAAGACGCTTCAATAAGTTTTTCAGTACTAATAAGTTTAAACCGCAGAGGCATCATCGAAAGAAGAGGACGGTTCACTGCTATAACTGCAACGAAGAGGGGCACATCAAAGAAGACTGCCCAAAGCTAAAGAGAAAGGAGAAAGAAAGGGAAAAGCCAAAATACAAGAAGCCAGAACCCTCCAAACACAAGAATCTGAAGGCTACTTGGTCAGATTCGTCAACCTCTGAGTCGGACATTGAAGAATTCTCAGGGTTAGCGCTATTGGCGAACCATCAACCGGAAGAAGACTCAAGCTCAGAGATGAGCATCGATGAAGGGGGAGAAACCTCAGAAGAAGAAAGCAGCAGTGAAGGGGGAGCATCACCAGACCAGGTAAGTAAGGTACGCAATCTAACCGCAACTCAATCTTTTAAATTTATCAAGTCTCTTTCTAAAGAGTTAGATCAATTAGAAAAAGAGAATGCTGAACTAAAGTTGAACCTAGCAAGAGCATGCCCGTTAGAAATGTATGATCATCTAAAATCAGAAAATGAAAATTTGAAATTAGAAATTGAAAAACTGAAATATGCTGCATGCTTAAATCAATTTCCAAATTCAAAATTAAGAATTAATGGTAAATTAAATTGGTATATAAGGAAGCATCAAGGTCAACTTAGAAAAATACCAAGAAACTATGTACCCCCTAGATTTTTGAATAATCCTGTAGGAAGGAACCTCTATTGGGTTCCAAAATCTGTGCTTAATTAATTTTTTAAAAATTAAAAAGCTTACAGTGAGAAAATTAAACATTGAAATTCTTTATGGAAGCTTTGTCTAAGGAAGTGGTTGTTGCTCCAATAACCAAGAAGGCCTAGTGCCTCGCCACGACCTGGAAGCTAAAATATTGAAAGAAAATGTTTAATTAACTTTCTGAAAAAGCATTAAACAAGTATTAAATAATGCTTTGAAAGTTTATCAAATATTTGTTAAAATAAACAAAAATTCCTAAGAAATTTTTTTTTCTAACTTTTTTTAGAATTCTAAAAGTTCATTTCACTTAACTTAGAATTTTTTTTTTTAACATTTACTTAGGATTTTTTTACTTAGAAATTTTTTTTGGAAAATTTATGTTAACTTAGCAATTTTTTCAAAAATTCATTTTTAACTTAGAAAATTTTCAAAAACTTCAATCTTACTTGAAAATTCTTAAGACCCCATTTTTGCTGTGATCAGAGGGGGAGACAGAAGTACAAGTTTAGGGGGAGTTAGAAAAAATTTAAAATTTCTGTTATTATTTTTATAAAAAGTGTTGCAATTTTACTAATTGCAAAAATTATGTTTAACTTGTCAGTTTAGTAATTTACCTTTAAAATTACTATTTATGTCTATGTTGTCCCTAACTTGAACTTGGGTTGATGCACATCAAAAAGGGGGAGATTGTTGGACCCCATGGTGGTTTTGATGTGATCAACCAAGTTGGTTAGGTCCTGCATTGTATTTGATCCCTGTGTCTAAGTGTGCAGGAGCTTAGGAGCGCAGGAAGTCGAGCGGAAGACGCAGCTAGCGAGAAGGACGGCACGGGAAGGGAGCTGACGGGCTCGGTGCGTCCGAAGGACGAGAGAGCTGCGGAAGAGTACTCCGGTGGACGTGAAGAGCGTGTGCGGCGTTCGATGGACGTTAAGCCGGGACGGAAGGCTGCTCGAGGAGAAGGCTGGGAATTGGGTTCGGGCGAGCCCTATTCCGGTTGGCCGCAATCACCCAAAAGAACGGAGCGTCGGAAGCTGAAGAAACCAGGCTGAAAAGTAGGCTGCCAGCTTGGAGGCGCCTCCATCATGAAGGCGCCTTCAACCCTGTTGAAGGCGCCTTCAACAGGTCAAAGTGACCGTTCTACGCGCGGATAAAGTTTTATCCGCTGACTCCCATGGAGGCGCCTTGGACCCTCGTTGGAGGCGCCTTGGAGCCTCGGGATAGGATTTCCAGGACCTATATAAAGGCTCCTGGAGCTAGGAATTCGAGAACAACTCAAGCATTCAATCTGTAGTGTTTCCTAGCAATAGTTCTGAGCTTTTGAAAGTGTAAAAGGCTTCTCCGCCTTCAGCAAAGGAGAGTTTCTTTTAGTGCGCTTCTATTGCCCTGGATTAACAACCTCCTTGGTTGTAACCAGGTTAATTCTTCTGTGTCTTTCTTTTACTGTTTTATTATTTTGTTAACTATTGCACTAATTGAGTTGAAAGTACGAGGAGCGTATAGTTACTTTTTATTTTCAGCAATTCACCCCCCTCTTGCCGGTCTCCGCTGTACCAACAACTAGTCCTCCAGACCATTTGGACTTTTTCTTAGTGTCGGAGACATTAGGACTTTCCGCTAGACGTCTACTCTCTGACCCATCTAGTCTTCTGCTTGGTGTTCGCGACCCTAGTACTTTCACCTAGTGCCTTCGACCCTAGAATTTCGCCCAACGTTCTCTACCCACCAAGACTTTACCTCATTCCCTACACCAGGACTTTGTTTTTTAACTGCAGCTAGGACTTTTCACCTGCCTAGCCTTAACTAGGGCTTTCCTTTGCCTAAGATCACTTAGAACTTTTGTACACACTTAGTTCTGTTGGTTGCTACTCGGAAAACCAAATGGCTCCACTGTATAAAAATTTTGTACGTGATCTGAACATTTCCTAGCTACCATGTGTTCTTTTAAGTTAAACTTGTATCTCCTGCGGAACTTAACACGTTTGATTCCAAGTTTAACTTATATGTTCTTTTAGGTTTAGATTTGGATCTCCTGTGGAACTTAACACGTTTGATCCAAATCACCTAGGTTATAAATTTAATTAAATATTAGTTTCCAAAATTGGCTTCCAGTACTGCATGGCGATGCACTTGGCCTTCTTGGATATGGGAGCAACCACCACCGACTAGACAAAGTCTTTTAAGGAAAGTTAATATTTAATTTTCTTATATAACTCTAGGTTAACCAAAAGGAACAATCAAATCACAAGGAAAAAAGAAAAAGAACACAACATCGAAATTAAATTCGAAAAACAAGAATCGAATGCCTCTTGTATTTGGTATTTATACAAAGAAAAATTAACTAGTATGATGCGAAAATTAAATACTAGTTATACCTCTTCCTTGTATGCTAAAAACCTCGAGATCTTCTGCCGTATCCCTCGCCTCCTCTTGGACGTCGTGTGGGCGACGATCCTCCAAACGAACACCACCCGGAAAGCTTCTCCTCTTTCTCTAGAATTCGGGCACCACCACCACAAAGGAGCAAAAGAGAGCGAAGGGAAAAGAGGGAGAGGGGCCGGCCACTTGATGATCTCCAACAATACAATATCAATTGTTATATTTTTCAAGGCCTCCCCTTCCCCCCTTTTTATATTAGTTTCCCAACGGAAAATTATGGAAAGAGTTTTATAAAAAATTAGACTCATTCCTATTTCCTTTTAATTTTTTTCTTTTTCTTTCCTTTTAATTAATCAATCATAAATTTATTTATTAATTAAACAACTATTTGTTGATGTTTAATTATTTGACCGGCCCCTTGCTTGGGCACCAAGCAAGCTGGCCGACCACTTATTAAAAGGGAAAGAAAGAAAAAAAATTTATAAAATTTTAAAAGAAGAAAACTTCTAATAAAATTTTACAAACTATCTTTTTTTCTAATGTGGATATTAAAAGGAAAGTTTTAAAATTTAAAACTAAGTTTTAAAATTTAAAACATCTCTAATAATATTTCTTTTTAAAAGAAAGTTTTATAAATTTTACAACTCTCTTTTAAAACCTTGTGGCCTAATTTAAATTAGGAAAATTTTATAAATTTTTAAAATCTCTCTTTTTACAAATTGTAAATATCTGAGGAAATTTAAAAATTCAAAAACAACCTTCCTAATTTAAATATTGCGGCCGGCCCCCTTGCCCAAGGCAAGGGCCGGTCACTTCTAGAGAATATGTGGCCGGCCATTGCTTGGTCACCAAGCAATGAACCGGCCCCTTCTTGGACACCAAGATAGGCTTTTCTTTTGATGGACTTGAGGCTTTATTGAGGCTACAACAGGGACCTAGAGGAGAAATTGATTTTGGCCTTCCGATGAGCTTGAGTATCTCGTGCTCGCCCCGAACACACAACTCAAGTTCATCGATAATAACTCATTCCACTAGAGAGTTATTACCGCACTACCGTATCAATCCCAAATTACATTATGGGCTCCTTCTTATCATGAGTGTGTTAGTCTCCCTGTGTTTAAGATTACGAATGTCCACTAATTAAGTGAGTTACTGACAACTCATTTAATTAATATCTAGCTCCAAGAGTAGTACCACTCAACTTTATTGTCATGTTGGATTAGGTCCACCTGCAGGGTTTAACATGGCAATCCTTATGAGCTCCTCTTGGGGGCATTCTCAACCTAGATAACTAGGACACAGATTCCTTCTATAATCAACAACACATACTATAAGTAATATCATTTCCCAACTTATCGGACATATTGATTTATCGAGCTAAACCTCACCCTTTGAATAGTCAAAGAAATAAATATTAAATATACATGCTTGTTATTATATTAGGATTAAGAGCACACACTTCCATAATAACTAAGGTCTAGTTCTTTTACTAAGTCAGTACAAAAAGAACTTACCTAAATAATCCTACCCAATACACTTAAAGTGTATCAGTGTAATTTATTAGTCAAGATAAACTAATATTTAATTACACTACGTCTATTCTGATGATTTGTTCCTTTCCATCTTAGTCGTGAGCAACTGTTTATAATTTATAGAGAACTGACAACATGATCTTCTAAGTGTGACTCCACACTCCATGTTATCTATTATATAAATTAATTGAACAATTACATTTAACAAATAAATGTAAACATTTGACCAATGTGATTCTTTATTTCAAAATAAATGTGTACAAAAGCTAAACTTTTAAGTATACACTCCAACAATCTCCCACTTATACTAAAAGTCTAAGCTGTCATATCTGTTGCCATACATATGATTCTCATCCCCTCCACATGCCGATCAAAAGCTTTCACCGGAAGGGCCTTAGTGAAAGGATCTGCCAGGTTATCTACTGATGCTATCTTGGCGATGACAACTTCTCCTCGCTTGACGATGTCTCGTATCAGGTGGTACTTGCTCTCTATATGTTTACTTGCCTTATGAGCTCGTGGTTCCTTCGAGTTTGCAACTGCTCCACTATTATCACAATAAATTGTGACGATCTTGGGCAAACCAGGAATCACATCTAAGTCCATTAAAAAGTTCCTGAGCCATACAGCTTCTTTGGCTGCCTCTGTAACGCCCAGCCCCTCCTGCTAAGGCGACGGGGGTTACTTGGGCACATACATGCTTAATACAGCGGAAGTCTTACTTAGAGAATTTAAAAACTTTTCTTACTTTAACATTACCATAGACATAAAAGAACCACATAGCATACCCATCATAATTTTTAAGTCTCAATACCCAAACACATACTTAATGTCATGGAGTCATAAAGTAAAAATATCAACATGGCATATTTCTTATTAAACAAAAGCAGGTCTTTTCCTTTAGCCAATCCACTACCACACACATCCTTCTAGCCCCTCCTACTGCTCCCCTAGTACATCCATTCCTTGCCTTTATCTGTGGTACAAGAAAGTAAGCTGTGAGCACTCATGGCTCAGTAAGTTCCTTTCCTACTCACAAAAACCGTAAAGCATATTAAAATCACAAGTCAAGAGGCACAAAGACAAATTTATCATATCAAGCAGCATATCATGGCATATCGTAACATAACATAAAGTAACATGACATAATATAACGTGATCATCAAATGTATCCTGACATAGCATAACATCATCATAAACATCATGGCATAATCATAGAGTATAGCAAGGTAAATTCCTAAACATACATCATGCAACATATGCAACATATCTTTTGAAAACTTATAATATACATACTTAAACATAATCTCAACATGATTAGGGCCCCGACTTGTACCACATACATAAATGCGCGCGTCCTATGTAGGTCCAAGGTAGCAAGTCTTGAACCCTACAAGGCATACATACTAGGCCCGTTTCTTAGTCCATCGACCTAGGGGCACTTAGGAGCCCATCCCTAACGAGGCCCATTTCTTAGTCCATCGACCCCGGGGCGCTTATGGAGTCCACCCTTGGTACAAGCCATACATAAAGTAAAATAGCATGTCATACATATCATAGTTCTTATCCTTTCATGCATATCATGTTTCTTAACATATCATAAAACATGCATATTTGGGCACACAGCACATGCATGAATCATAGCGTACATCATGAACATATCACTTATCATATCATAAAGCATGCATATTTGGGCACACAGCATATGCATGGATCATAAGCTTGCATAATCAACATGTCATTTTATCATATCATAAAGCATGCATAATTGGGCACATAGCACCTACATAGATCATAAGCATACATAAAAGAGCATATCACTTATCATAAGAAGACATAACCATTCATGGAATCATTAAATAACATTTCTTGATTCATTACATAGCATGTGAGGTACATCTAGGTCACTAAACCCATATGGCCGAAAGTCATGAGTAGGGCATGATCTCTAGACAACACACAAACATAAAAATCTCATGATATCTTCACATACTAGCATAAGAAAGGTCATAAGCATGTTAACCTAAATTTTTAAGCCCTCCTAGGTTTCTAATTCTTTCAAGGCCGAAACCTTCATGAAGAGCAATCAAGTTCTAAGCAACATGCAAACATGTAAACCCTAAACACATATCATATCATATTTCATAAGGAACAACTTAAGCATGTTTAGTTTGGGTTCTAAGTTCCTTAAGCTTCTAATCTTATCATGGCCGAACCCTAGCATGTCTCATTCTAGGTTACAAGTAGCATGAAAGTGTTGAACCCTAAGCCAATATCTTATACATTTTCATGAGGAACATCATAAGCACATTTGTTTTAAATTCCAAACTTCCTAAACACATTAACTCAAGGTGGTCGAAACATATCAATCATGGAACTAGGTTTCTAGTGGTATAAGAGCATGAAAACCACAACTACATTTCATAGCATACATCACAAGAACATCATAAACATATACAAGTTGGGTTCTAAATTTCTCTAGGCCTTTAAACTAGTAGTGGCCGAAACATATCAAGCATGGAACTAAGTTTCTAGGGGCACAAGAGCATGGAAACCACAACTACATTTCATAGCACTTATCACAAGAAACATTATGAACATATATAAGTTGGGTTCTAAATTTTCTCTAGGCCTTTAAACTAGTAGTGGCCGAAACATGTGAGCTTGGTTTTGTTTTTCATATGGTCTAAAAGCATGGAAACCCTACACAATTTTCATGGCAACATTACAAGGAACAACATGGGTAAACTTAGTTTAAAATCTAAGCATCCTAGCTTTAAAACTTAGTGTGGCCGAAAGTTACATGTAACCAATCTTCTATGTAACAAGCAACCATAAGAACATTAACTAGTTTCATGTCATTTTATCAAGAAGGTCATGAGTCTCCTAGACTTGGTTTAAACTTTCCTATACTTCAAATCTCATCATAACCAAATCTTCATAAGCATGTAATAGGATTCATAGTCAACATACAATCATGACATAACATTATAGCTTCATATCTTGTCTTAGGAAAAATCTTAGCATGCTTAGTTTTTAGGTTTAAAACTCTCCTAGGCCTTTAGTTCTTCCATGGCCGAACATTCATGAGCATGGAAATGGAGTTTCAAACAACATACAAGTAAGAGAAAAAGTTAACAACATTATTATCATAGGGTACATAACACAAGAATAAGGAAACATGCTTAGTTTGAGTCTTAAGCTTACCTAGTCCTCTTGTTCATGCTTGGCCGAGAGTCTAGGGTTCATGGATCTAAGTTTTCATTGTTCATTCTAGCATGGAAACCTTAGATTAACCTCTTATATAAGATACATGTCACAAAAATAAATAATAAGCATATCTAGTTACAATTTTCTTAAACACTTCCTCTTGTCTTGGCCGAAATTCTCATAAAGCAAACCTTAGGTTTTTAAGCGATCTATCTTCATGGAAAACCATATAAACTATTGTACCACAGGTGAGGGGAAGCTTACCTAGTGTTCCCTTGTTAATCCTTAAAGAAATGGTACCCTTGGTGAAGAGGAAGGAGGCTAGCACTCCTTTTGATTTCTCTTGCTTGGAAGGGTGCACCTTGAAGGCTCCTTCTTGTAATTTATTTTCCTCTTAGGGAGAAACCTAAACTTGGCTTGTGGAGATGAGGGAGGAGGGATTCTAGTTTCGGCAATGGTGAGGGAGAAGGAAGAAAAAATGAAATCCTTTCCTTTCTTTCCTTTTTATGCTAAGTGGGTGGAAGATACAAAGATGAACTTTGCTTCCCTTTTTCCTTAATTCATGCATGTATTTTTCTAATGAGAATATGTCCTCATTCCTTTCCTTTAATTCTTCTCTTCATTATTCTCTTAAACTCCACAAAAATAGAGAAGGAAAAGGAAGAAAGACAACTTGTCTTTTGCTTACTCCTTTTCTTAACCAAGAGGTAAACAAGAGGAATAAACCTACTTGATTTTCTCTTGTTCCCTCACTTAATCATATCCTCACTTTTTAACTACAATTCCCATCATTTTCCATTCATATGTTATTCATTATCCTAGTGGTTATCATACATAACTTTATTTCTATCCTTTGTGAGAGGTTCAAGGTTCAAACCTTCACCTCTTCTTTTTATTTCTCTTATTTCTTTTTCTTTTGATTCTTCTTTTATGCTCTAAAGCAAATAACACCCATATACTTATCTTATAATTTTGTGGGTGTTACAGCCTCAGAGGCTGCCACATACTCAGCTTCCATGGTTGAGTCTGTGACGCATTTCTGCTTAACACTCCTCCATGCAATGGCTCCACCTCCTAAAGTAAACACATAGCCTAATGTAGACTTACTGTTGTCCCTATCTGATAGGAAGTCTGAATCCGTGTAACCCACAGGGAGTAAATCGTCTGCTTGGTAAACTAGCATATAATCTCTAGTCCTTCTCAGGTACTTTAATATATGCTTTACTGCAGTCCAATGTCCTTGTCCAAGGTTACTTTGATATCTGCTAACCATGCCCATGGTAAAACAGATATCAGGTCTCGTACACAACATTGCATACATAAGGCTTCCTATAGCCGAAGCATAAGGAACTGCCTTCATGTCCTCAATCTCCTTTGATGTTTTTGGAGACATCTCTTTAGATAAGCTACTCCATGCTTAAAAGATAAGAAACCTTTCTTGGAGTTTTGCATGCTAAAACGAGCAAGGATTGTATCTATATATAAAGCTTGGGATAGACACAACATTATTTTCTTGCGATCCCTTATAACTTTGATCCCAAGGATGTGTGCACATTCTCCTAAGTCCTTCATATCAAATTTTTTGGACAACCATACCCTTACGTCCGATAATACCTTGACATTATTGTCAATTAACAAAATAGCATCTACGTATAGTACAAGAAATACCACCATGTTTCCGTTACACTTCTTGTATACACAAGACTCATCCAGACACTGAATAAATCCATATGACTGGATTACTTCATTAAACCAGATGTTCCAAGATCTTGAAGCTTGCTTCAGTCCATAAATGGACCGATTAAGCTTGCACACTAGATGCTCTTTGCCCTTTTCAATGAACTCTTCTGGTTGCTTCATATGGATATTTTCTTCAAGACTTCCATTAAGGAAAGCTGTCTTGACATCCATTTGCCAAATCTCATAATCCATATGAGCGGCAATGGATAAGAGTATCCGGATAGACTTAAGCATGACTACCGGCGAAAAGGTCTCCTCATAATCGATTCCCTCTTTCTGAGTGTACCCCTTCGCAACAAGCCTTGCTTTGAAGGTTTCTACCTTCCCATCTGTCCCTCTTTTCCTTTTATAGATCCACTTGCATCCAATGACTTTTACACCATCAGGTGGTTCTACAAGCTCCCAGATCTTATTAGAATACATAGATTCTATTTCGGAATTCATTGCCTTTTGCCAAGATACTGCATCTATATCTTGGAGTGCTTCATCATATGTCCGGGGATCTGGTTCATGTTTGCCTGGGATCAAGTCCGAAGACTCATCCAAAAACATGAATCTCTCGGGTTGCCTTACAACCCTCCCACTACGACGAGGCACCGTCTGTGGTTGTGTATCATGTGTGACACGTGTTGCAGTCTCTTGTGGTACTTCATCTTGTACTGTTGGTACTGAAGTAGACGTGTCCTCTCTAAGTTCTTCTAGAATAATTTTACTACTGGGCTTGTGATCCATTATATAGTCTTCTTCTAAAAACTGGGCATTGGTGCTAACAATGACCTTCTGGTCTTTAGGACTATAAAATAAACCGCCTTTCGTCCCTCTGGGATACCCCACAAACATACGAACTTCTATACGAGATTCTAACTTATCAGCATCTTGTTTCAGCACATGTGCTGGACTACCCCAAATCCGAATATGTCTTAGATTGGGCTTCCACCCATTCCATAATTCTGTGGGAGTAGAAGATACTGATTTAGAAGGTACTAAGTTTAGAATGTGCGATGTTGTTTCCAGAGCGTATCCCCAAAACGAATTTGGTAATTCTGAATAACTCATCATCGATCTAACCATCTCCATAAGAGTCCTATTCCTTCGTTCTGCCACACCATTCTGTTGGGGTGTACCAGGTGCGGACAATTGGGATTGAATCCCGGCCTCTGATAAGTAATTCCTAAACTCTCCTAAGAGGTATTCGCCACCACGATCAGACCGTAGTGTCTTGATACTTTTACCTAGACATTTCTCCACATCAGCCTTATACTCTTTGAACTTATCAAAGCACTCAGACTTGCGGCGCATTACGTAAATGTATCCATATCTTGAATAATCATCTATAAAAGAGATAAAATATTCAAAGCCACCTCTAGCCTGGATAAACATAGGACCACACAAATCAGAATGAACCAATTCTAACGCTTCTTTGGCTCTATACCCCTTGGTCTTAAAAGGTCTCTTGGTCATCTTACCTTCCAAGCAGGATTCACACGTTGGAAAGTTTTCCAACTCTAATGGACCCAAGAGTCCATCGGCTACAAGCCTTTGAATCCTACTTAAGTTAATATGACCAAGCCTTAGATGCCAAAGATGTGTTTGGTTCATTTCCGAAGGTTCTTTTCTCTTATTAGAGTTAGAAGATGTGTTATTAATTTCCATATTTTACTTTGTGGGAGAAATTGGATTTAAAGTATATAAATTGCCAATCAATACACCAGAATAGATAATCACTTTATTTCTCTTTATAACCACATTGTTACTAAAGGAAACTGAATATCCATCCAAATACAGTTTAGAAACTGAAATTAAATTCTTTCTAAAACTGGGTACATAAAGACAATTCCTTAAAACCAATTTCCTATTCCTATCAAATGATAAGTAGACGTCTCCCACTGCAACAGCCGCCACCTTAGTAGCATTGCCCATGTAGACAGTTATCTCTCTATCAAATAGTCACCGGGTTTCCTGGAACCCCTTTATTGTTCTGTTTCCTACGAGGACAGTCCGCCTTCCAATGTCCAGTCTGCTTGCAAATAAAGCACTTGCCCTTCGGCTTCTTTATTCCATCTTTTTGTCCTGCACCTTGAGGTTTATTCACCTTCTTTGCTGAGCCATTTTGTTCCTTCTTCTTCTTGCCCTTCGGCTTAGAAGTAGAACCATTTTTAGCATAGTGAATTTGAGAATTTTGACGAAACAACCCTTCGGCTGCCTGAAGTTCTGTCAGAAGTTCCGCCAATGAATACATCCTTCTATTCATATTATAGTTCAGGCGAAAATGCTCAAAACTTTTGGGCAGCGTTTGGAGGATGATATCGACCTGGGTTTCCCCATCAATTTCCCCTCCAAGAACTTGTATTTCGTTTAAGTAAGCCATCATCTTGAGAATATGATCCCTCACGGGAGTCCCCTCAGTCATGGTGGCTGTCATCAGTTTTCTCATTGCCTCTTGCCTAGCAGCCCGATTCTGATGTCCGAAGAGTTCCTTGAAATTGTTCATTATATCATAGGCTGTTGGTAAGTCCTGATGCTGATGTTGCAATACATTTGACATCGAAACCAAGATGTAACACCGCGCCATCTCATCAGCTTTTACCCATTTACTATGATGTTGAATCTCCTCTGGGGTAGAATCATTGCTAGGTGTTTCTGGGTATTCCTCTGACAGTACAAACTTATAGCCCTCAACAGTTAAAACAATGTCCAGGTAAACAATGTCCAGGTTTCTTTTCCAATTTATATAGTTGGGATCAGTAAGTCTGTTTTCTTTTAGAATAATGGTCAGTGGGTTGAAAGTCATCCTAAGAATCACAAAATAAATTTTGGTCAGAACTCTAAATTTAGAATAATATTGATTCCTCAAACAATACTATTTTAAATTAACCAACACCTTAAAACACCGTGAATTTTGTATGTCACGATAGTGTGGACGTATACAAATTCAACATTTGTAAAAGGAGGGTATATCCCATTAATTTTATTATCTTGTCAACCTAACTTTTTGACAAATAAAATTAATAGTTGGTTTCCTTCGGTCACACAAATAATAACAGTGACTCCGATGGGGAGGCTACTATTAGACGTGCCTAAGTGTATACCATTACTTGAAACTAAGTCCATTAATAAGATTGTGCTCCTTCCAATGGGGATGATCACATGCTCTTAATTAATTTCTTATAGTCATCCGAAATGGAAGTTTGGTCTAGTGATCCACAAACAAACTCATCCGATATGGAGGAAGGCACTCAGAGCCAACACGCAAGTTTGTTTGCATCGCTTACAAACCAGTAATGGATACCGTGGAATTCACTAAAACAAATCCCTCTCCCACTTAGTTATTTAAAGTGAGGAATTTTGATGATGCTAGCCTACTAAATATGTACACTAACATTCACACACAGCACAATATAAAAGTAATAAATAGAAAAATTAATTTTCAACTATTATGGCTTTTATCTATTGTTGTCCTCCGTGTGTCGTCATCCCTAGCTGCTGCCATCTTTGGCCACCGCCACCGGGTCTAGTTGTCGCATCCATCTTGCTCCTTGTTTCGCTGCGCCACTCTGATCCTCAAAAGGTTCCACGCCTTGCAAGATTCGATTCGCGACATAAATAGAATTTTACATTTTTCGATCCTATATTCCTCGAAAGAATATACATGTAAACTAGATCGAACATAAAATTAAATTTACATCCATCGATCCTATATTCCATAAAAGGAATGTACATGTATCTAGATCAAAAAATAAAATCCTAATAAAACTAAATACAGCTCCTGCTGTATTTTATAATACAATCATGCACACATAATAAATGTCCTTGACATATCCAAGGGTCCAATCACACACATAATAACTATAAGCCATAATAGTTGGATCTTGCATCCACAAAGTTAGCACATCCTACTATTAACCTGCCTAAATTATGTATGACATGTGCATAATTAAACTAATACCAAATACACAGAGGCAAAACCCTAACTCTGATACCAATTGTTGGTTGCTACTCGGAAAACCCAATGGCTCCACTGTACAAAAATTTTGTACGTGATCTGAACCTTTCCAATCTACCATGTGTTCTTTTAAGTTAAACTTGTATCTCTCGCGGAACTTAACACGTTTGATTCCAAGTTTAACTTATATGTTCTTTTAGGTTAAGATTTGGATCTCCTGCGGAACTTAACACGTTTGATCCAAATCACCTAGGTTATAAATTCAATTAAATATTAGTTTCCAAAATTGGCTTCCAGTACTGCATAACGAGACACTTGGCCTTCTTGGATATGGGAGCAACCACCACCGACTAGACAAAGCCTTTTAAGGAAAGTTAATATTTAATTTCCTTATATAACTCTAGGTTAACCAAAAGGAACAATCAAATCACAAGGAAAAAAGAAAAAGAACACAACATCGAAATTAAATTCGAAAAACAAGAATCGATTGCCTCTTGTATTTGGTATTTATACAAAGAAAAATTAACTAGTATGATGCGGAAATTAAATACTAGTTATACCTCTTCCTTGTATGCTAAAAACCTCGAGATCTTCTGCCGTATCCCTCGCCTCCTCTTGGACGTCGTGTGGGCGACGATCCTCCAAGACGAACACCACCCGGAAAGCTTCTCCTCCTTCTCTAGAATTCGGGCACCACCACCACAAAGGAGCAAAAGAGAGCACAGGGAAAAGAGGGAGAGGGGTCGGCCACTTGATAATCTCCAACAACACAATATCAATTGTTATATTTTTCAAGGTCTCCCCTTCCCCCATTTTTATATTAGTTTCCCAATGGAAAATTATGGAAAGAGTTTTATAAAAAAATTAGACTCATTCCTATTTCCTTTTAATTTTTTCTTTTTCTTTCCTTTTAATTAATCAATCCTAGATTGATTTATTAATTAAACAACTATTTGTTGATGTTTAATTATTTAACCGGCCCCTTGCTTGGGCACCAAGCAAAGTGGCCGGCCACTTATTAAAAGGGAAAGAAAGAAAAAAATTTTATAAAATTTTAAAAGAAGAAAACTTCTAATAAAATTTTACAAACTCTCTTTTTTCTAATGTGGATGTTAAAAGGAAAGTTTTAAAATTTAAAACCAAGTTTTAAAATTTAAAACATCTCTAATAATATTTCTTTTTAAAAGAAAGTGTTATAAATTTTACAACTCTCTTTTAAAACCTTGTGGCCTAATTTAAATTAGGAAAATTTTATAAATTTTTAAAATCTCTCTTTTTTACAAATTGTAAATATCTGAGGAAATTTAAAAATTCAAAAACAACCTTCCTAATTTAAATATTACGGCCGGCCCCCTTGCCCAAGGCAAGGGCCGGCCACTTCTAGAGAATATGTGGTCGGCCATTGCTTGGTCACCAAGCAATGAACCGGCCCCTTCTTGGACACCAAGATAGGCTTTTCTTTCGATGGACTTGAGGCTTTATTGAGGCTACAACAGGGACCTAGAGGAGAAATTAGTTTTGGCCTTCTGATAAGCTTGAGTATCCCGTGCTCGCCCCGAACACACAACTCAAGTTCATCGATAATAACTCATTCCACTAGAGAGTTATTACCGCACTACCGCACCAATCCCAAATTACATTATGGGCTCCTTCTTATCATGAGTGTGTTAGTCTCCTTGTGTTTAAGATTACGAATGTCCACTAATTAAGTGAGTTACTGACAACTCATTTAATTAATATCTAGCTCCAAGAGTAGTACCACTCAACTTTATTGTCATGTTGGACTAGGTCCACCTGCAGGGTTTAACATGGCAATCCTTATGAGCTCCTCTTGGGGACATTCTCAACCTAGATAACTAGGACACAGATTCCTTCTATAATCAACAACACATACTATAAGTAATATCATTTCCCAACTTATCGGACATATTGATTTATCGAGCTAAACCTCACCCTTTGATAAGTCAAAGAAATAAATATTAAATATACATGCTTGTTATTATATTAGGATTAAGAGCACACACTTCCATAATAAATAAGGTCTAGTTCTTTTACTAAGTCAGTACAAAAAGAACTTACCTAAATGATCCTACTCAATACACTTAAAGTGTATCAGTGTAATTTATTAGTCAAGATAAACTACTACTTAATTACACTACGTCTATTCTGATGGTTTGTTCGTGAGCAACTGTTTATAATTTATAGAGAATCGACAACATGATCTTCTAAGTGTGACTCCACACTCCATGTTATCTACTATATAAATTAATTGAACAATTACATTTAACAAATAAATGTAAACATTTGACCAATGTGGTTCTTTATTTCAAAATAAATGTGTACAAAAGCTAAACTTTTAAGTATACACTCCAACAAGTTCAACTTGTTAGAACAACAATAACACTTAACTTAGAATCATTTGTCATTATCAAAACTCAGGTTTGATCATTTGGTGCTCCTTGCACCAACAAAAACTAGCATATAACAAGCACTGGCTATGCGCAACAACATACTAGCACGAATGGGTCTTGTGGACGGTCAGGGTATATAATAGTCATTGTTCATAGGAGAATACTCTACCACGGATGGTCTCGTGGGCGGACAAGATGAGGTAGCTATCTAGCACCTCATCTACTGATTGCGAGTGAACATTCTACCACGGATTGTCCCGTGGATGGTTAGGGTATGTAAATAGTCACTATCTGTGGGAGAAGGCTCTTCAAGCTACCCTAGGGTCAAACCTCACTAGCATATAGGCATGAGACTAACATAATAACCAAAGGTCTAGTAGGATACTCGATATCCTAAATTACGGTATGATCTTACTAATGTATAGGAATGAGTCTAACATAATAAATAAAAGTCTAGTAAGATACTTAATATCCTAAACTATGGTATGATCTTACTAATGTATAGGCATGAGCCTAACATAACAATCATATCCACAAAATACTAGTCAACCAAACTCATCAAGAGAATACTAGTCATATAGTCACAATATCTCAACTAATCTCATGGTATCAACATACATATAATAAAACAATGGAATCAAAATCAAGGAGTCCTAGATGTCAGTCTGAAGAAAGTAACCTAGTCGATTACTTCTATCACTCTACTAGGGTAAGATATCTTTCTGGTAAGCAAGTATAGTCTTGCTAACATATATGCACTCATATAAGTAAACAACTATACTATAGTATCACTAACATATGGTTACAAGCTTAATGTATTACTATATGGTGTAAATGTCTGAGCATAAATCTATAATTATACTATGGTAATACCCAAACAATACATACATGAAAACAAAGAAGACAAAGAAGACGACCTAACTATCAAAATAGGTCAAACCATAGGCTCAAGCAATAAAAGGTCAAGCTCAAGAACAATATAGAATGGATTTAAGGTAAACAAGTAACTATGACCTAATCAAGATATGAAGATGAACAATCATGCACTAAGATCAAAGATCTAAAAAAAAATAAGCAAGAACTGCCCACCTGATCTGTAGATCATGTTGACTATCTTCATGTCTGAAAGTCATATCATGCTCAAATCCTACAAGTGAAATACCTATTCTTTAGGCACAACTATAGTAAGCTACTATTAACAACCTCTAAATCAGTAAAGATTTGCCAGTAATTTGAAAATAAGGGATGAGTCAAATGCAAGTTAGTTTTTTTAACACACAAATATAGATCAGAAAGAATATATGCATATATACAGAGTAATGTAAAATAGAATTAGCATAGCAGAAGGAGGGGTTTTTAAAGGGGAGAAGAACGATGATCAGCCATATATATTCTCAAGATATATAACTCAGACAAAAAATGAACACTAGGGGATAAGAAGAATGGAGGGATACGAAAGAGCTTTATAGCTTATTGAGGGAGCACAGGTGGTATTAATAGTGGAAATGAAGAGTCGCAGGAGACTGATGATGCATAGAATAATTTCAAAAGACACAATAATGGTCAAGGGGAAGATCTCAGGGCATTTTAGCATAGGGCTGACAGGAGAGTTGAATAGTGGTAACAGAAGCTTGAGTAAAGAATTGCTTTAACTAAGATAATGCCTCATTAAAAGTATACTCGCAGACTCAAATTATTTAATTACTAACCCTATTATGCCTATTTTTACTTATATTTGTCTTTCACTTATATTTGCTTTTCACTTATAATTGTTATCCATAAATCAACATCATTCAGTGCTTCTGAGCATCATTTTAACGACCTAAATGTCAGGTAACTAGTGCTTCTGACCCACTAATGACGACCAATGCGCCAAATATATATCCACTGCCTCTAGGCATCAAGGTTACTACTTCTGAACAATATTATAATGGCCAAAGTGTCAGGTAACTAGTGCTTCCAAGTCACTAATAACGGATAATGTGCCAAATATATTTTTACTACCTCTAGGCATCAAAGTTACTACTTCTGAACAACATTATAACGGTTTAATTATCAGGTAACTAATGCTTCCAAGCCACTAATAACGACCAATGAGCCAAATATATTTTCACTGCCTCTAGGCATCAAGGTTACTACTTATGAACAACATTATAACAGCCTAAGTGCTAGATAACTAGTGCTTTCAAACCACTAATAACGGCCAATGTGCTAAATATATTTTCACTACCTCTAGACATCAATCTTACTTCTTCTGAATAACATTATATTTACATCTCAAAAGTTGCATCGTGGTTATATTCTTATCTCACATGTCTTTTACAGTTATGCATCTATACAATCTTATACATTTGAGTGATATTTATTCTATAAAACTCCTACGAAACATATCGACATATTCATATTCATCTTTAATTTATAAAGAGCATAACTTCACTAGTTGGATTTAGTTACACATCACAAGGATCTCTAAGATAATGGAAGGATTCAAATTACTTATATTGCAAGTAGATACATCTTCTATGCAAAACTTTCCAAACTTAATTCAATTATGCTTTTCAATTTAACTTAAAGGAGGGGCATCTGATGATAACCAGAATTTTCTTTTCTCTCATATACTTAATCAGACTTCATTCAACTTTACTCTTTAGTCTGACTTAAAGGAGAGACATCTGATGGTTACCAAATTTACCTAAAAAGATGTAGCAGATCCTCCCAGGCAATATAGTTGAATTTTCTCATTTGAAGACTAGATGAATATGACTAAGAATATTCTCAAAGCCTGTAGGGTAATGTTACTTAGAATTTGTGAGAGGATCTTATGGATATGTTGAGCAATAACTCTGCATTCTATAGAGCAATCTTACGAGGGTTCACCAAGTAATATCCTTAGAACCTGCAAGGCAATGTTACTTAGAATTCACAAAAGGATCTTATGGATGGCCCGAGCAATAACTCAGCATTCTGCAAAGTAATCTTACAAGGGTTCACCGGGCAATATCCTCAAAGCCTACTGAGCAATACCTCTACGTTTTACAAAGCAATCTTATGAAGGTTCATTGGGCAATATCCTTAGAACCTGCAGGGCAATGTTACTTAGAATTCTTGGAAGGATCTTGTGGATGCGCTGAGCAATAACTCTTCATTCTACAGATCAATCTTATGATGGTTCACCAGGCAATATCCTCAAAGCCTACAAAGAAATAACTCTGCATTTTGCAGAGCAATCTCATGAAGGATCACTGAAGAATAACTCTGTGTTTTGCAGAGCAATTTCTTGAGGTGTGTCGAGCAATAACTCTGCATTCCATGAAGTAACCTTATGAAAGATTGCTAAGCAATAGTGCTAAGAGTGCACATGGCAATAATATGAAGTCTGGAAAACAATCTGGTCAAGCAAGTCCTCCATCATCAAGCTCTTGATTGAAAATACATGGCAATAATCGAATAGAGGGAGATATGAGGCGTTTTCTTTGAGCCCTTCCTATCTTACGTGGCAACTGATGATTGGGAGACAAGTGATGGCAGTTTCTTTGATTCCTTCTTTATATTACCCGACAATTAGTGAATGGTTGATGAACATTGGTTATCAGAGACGGTCTCCTCAAAACCCCCTTCACTTTACGTGGCAATCAGGAATTGGGCACACAGTAGCAAACCATCAAAATTACGTCTTCACTAACTTAGGCATGAAGAAATAAAAATGTGTGAAGACGGGTTATATGAAGATTCCTTTTCTGACAGCTATATAAACACCTCGGAGGATAACTCCTAGGTATGATGGTCTTCTTTTCCTAACTAGCAAAGGCAACTCTTTCTTCTTCAAGACCTTCATTTTTTTGCTTTCTCTCCTTCTCCTTTTTGATCGATTACTGACTTGATTGTCAAAGGGGTCACGCTTGAGGAGCCGACCAAACTCTAACCTGGGTTACCATCTCAGAACCATTCATCCATACAAAAGAGGAAGACTTGCGGAGAAGGAGGAACCCGAGCAAGTAGAAAAAGGAGCCATCAAATTAGCATTGTATGTGAGAAAATCTTACAAAAAAAGCACTATGACTCGATTCAATAAAGCAGCAATGGGAGATCAGTCAAAATACTCTGTTGGATCTTCTCAAACTTCCTTTCCTAACCCCAATGAAAGTAGTCAAGATTCTAAACTATGTAAGAAGATCTCCCGATTGGTGGCAACAATTTTAGAAGAGGTTCAACAACTAGATGGGGATCTCTACCCATCTGAAGGAAGAGAAGCACTATCCACTGAAAGGCCGCTCATAATCACTTTTGTCTCTCATAGTTAGATCCCATATGCATTGGCTATAGGATCGATCTATGTTATGTACTAGACTTGATGTATCGTATACTGTGAGTGTCATGAGCAGATATTAGCCGGATCCAGGAATGGATCACTAGGTGGCTATCAAGGCAATCCTTAAGTATTTGAGAAGAACTAATTATGTGTTTTTGGTATATAGAGATGGTGATATGGTAATACGTAGATTTATTGGTGTCAGCTTTTAGACGGATAAGGATGACTCCAAGTCCTAATCTGGATATATATTCACTCTAAATAGGAGCCACATTAAATTGGAAATGTTATAAATAGGAAAGTGTTGTTGATTCTACTATTGAGGCAAAATACATTACAACTTATGAAGCAACAAAGGAAACAGTTTGGATCAAGAAGTTTGTCACAGAACTTGGTATAATTTCTAGTATTGTTGAAGCATTACTAGTTTACTGCAACAATAATGGGGTCATTGCACAGGCCAAGGAACCAAGGTCTCATACACGATCTAAACATCTATTTCACTGCTATCATTTGATCAGGGAGATGATAAGTAGGAAAGAAATACAAATTGAGAAAATTTCCACCAAAAGAAACCTAGTGGATCCTTTGAAAAAGGATCTACCACAACGTAACTTTGAGAGTCACATTGAATCCTCTAGTATACGATACCAAGGCGATTGACATTATGTCAAGTGGGAGTATGTTATATTTGATAGGTGTCCTAAGACAATCACCTTAGATATTATATTATTTATTGGATCAATAAAATTCCTTATTTGAGTATGCATTTCATATGTATATGATATTGATCTTAAACTCAATTAATTAAGTCCATAATACAATGCATAGCAAGAGAGAGAAATTGTGATTAGATCATAATTATGTTAGTTAGAGCCCTAGAGCCAATCATTTGATGATTATTGTATGGACTCATTGTATCATATTCTTATATATATTGGTTTTTTGGTTATTATGCTTACTTGTATTGGTGCCAAATAAACTAAGTATAATAGCGTCCTTGAGTAGAAGGTTCTTACCTATATCAATCGATTGGTTGAATCGATAGTGAGATGATATAGGGAACACTACTCTTAATCATTCCTAGTCGAGTATTAACATTCAGGGACAATGTTAATGCAATAAGACTAGCATGTAGGTCAACTCGATGACTTGATCTCACAAGTCATGGATATAGAGATATCAAGTTGACACATGGGTATGCATTGGAGAATGTATACTGAATGACTCGCCATGAGAAAGTATCATGGATCATTATATGAGTATCATATACTTTCTCATGTGGCTATTAGTATGACTATTAGGCCTTGGACCTGAAATCACCATGGATCCCTACATAAGGAGTTATGTACTTTGGCTTCGTCAAACGTCACCCATAACTGGGTGGACTATAAAGGCGATTACTGGGTATATAACAAATTATGCAGAGGGATATGAGTGATGTAGATGGGATCTATCCCTCCTATATGATGGGAGTGACATTGATATTCTTAATAGAGTGAGACCACTAAGTGCATGACCATGCCCAAATGAGTCAATATGAGATATTGAGCTCATTTGATCGAGTGAGTCTACTTGGGATTCAAGATTTAGATTGATTAGAGGATGACACGGTCTATGTCTCACATTGATCAATCTAGATGTCTAGGATAGAAGGACAATGTCGTATATTGTGAAGAGTCACAATTAGTAGTTACAAGGTGATGTTAGATCTCAACATTCTTGTAACTTGGGTAGTAATGATGTATTGCTAGATACCGCTCATTACTTATGCTTCTAAATGAGTTTAGGAGCATTGCCAACGTTACAAGAGTCACAATTAGATGGAGATTAGGTTCATATGATGAACCAAGAGGATTAGATTCATGTGATGAATCAAATTGGGTTAAGAATAATCCTAATTGAACTAATTGAGTTGGACTCAATTTGATTCATGTGTTCAATGAGTCTAATTTAGATTATGACTCATTGAATCAATTTAATTAAATAAATTAGATCTATTATATTAAATTGTCTTGAATCAAATGGTTAGATTTGATCAACCATGGGAGTTATAATGTCAAGTTTGACTTGACTTGAGAGGAAGAGGAAAAGTCAAGTTTGACTTGACTATATGCCAACTCATTTGTGAGTTGGCATTAAGTGGCCAATAATGGTGTTACACATCATCATGTTTAGCACATGTGTGTGCCACCTCATGGAGGTTACAAATCTGTTCTTTAATGGCCACATTAAATGAGAATGGAGGTTACAACTCCAATAGTGGCCGGCCACTTATGGTTGAATGGATGGATTAATTTTCATTCAAGCAAAGTAACTCTCATCTTCTTCCTTGCTGTCATTCTCCTCTCCCTCTCCTCCTCCTTGGCTGAACCACATAAGGTGCTAGCACACCTTTGTTTGGTCTTCTCCACCTAGTTTGTTCGTGTGGATACTTCTAGAGGATCGTATGCTTGACGATCTCGAGATCCGACGAACCGTTGGACGAGCGGGATTGCGAAGGGCATCGCATCGAGGGTAAATTCCTTCTCCTTGTAGATCTAGTTTAGAACTAGCGTAAGAAACTCGTACTCAAAATTTTACGAAATTATTTTATCTTTGCACGGATCCGGTGGCTTGGGGTTCGGGGTTTTCGTAATGCAAAAAGGCGGATTTTGCGGCCCGAAAATCTCAACAGTGGTATCAAAGCCACGTGAGAAGTCTTTACGAGTTTAATTTGTTTTTTTAAGAAAAATATCAGTTCTGTAACTTTCTGTAATTTTATGGTTTTTATGGGTATTTTTCTCGTAGAAGCGAAGCACAAGTGTTTGGACACTTGTAGGCTTCGACTACCGAGAAGATTTTTCCGAAACGGCAAGGTTTCGCCTCAAAACCTTTTGGGACAGCGGACTAAGGCGCTGTAGGATCGCTTAGGAACACTCGTGATGGTTATATCGTGGGTAGGGGTACTGCCCCTGACCCCGCAAGGGGTTTCGTTCAGCGATTGCGCCCGAAAACCGCTAAACGGGACCGCAGGGAATTTTTACTCATAAAAATTATAAAAAATAGTAGTAAAAATTACAGAAAATTATGGAAATTACATAATTTAGAATTATGTATAATTTGTGATGGTCATGGCCCAAAAATACCCAATTTGATTGGAATATTTGTGTTGTAATTCATAATACGACCTGCGTGCCGTCATGTGATTGTGCGTGTTGTATTTGATTCGCGACCTGCGCGTCGTGCCTTCCTTCATTTATATTCTTGTTGTAAATAGTTTAGACTCGAATGTAACTCGAGTTTCAAACTTTTGTAATGTACAAAATGAGCCGGTGGATGGTCCACTCGAGACGGAGCTACGAGGAGGGCGCGAGCAACACAAGGTGGTCAAAGGGAGGAGCTTGAAGAAGCTGTTGACCCTAGGTTGACCATCCGATCTTCTCATTGGCTTGAGAAGATCGTAGTAGGGCCATGACTAATCATAAATAGTATAATTAATTGCTTGTGTGTGTGTATTTGATGCATGCTAGTAAAGTAGTTCATTAGCGCCTCAACGATTCGATTCGATCAATCGTGTACAAGATGCACCCTTAACGATTAGATTAGATCTAAATCGCGTATATGATACACATTATCGATTAGATTAGATCTCAATCGCGTCAACTCAAATGCCTACCATACCATGATACCTATCACTACCTCGATCACATGTGTTGTTGAATCTGCCAAAGCAGAGCAACACATATTATCTTGGTAGGGTACGGAGGGACAATCTTGGTCCCGCCTATCAACGCATGGGTGAGTAAAACTCAATTAGATTGAGTATAACTAGTTAAATCAAGTTTAACTATAGGCATTTATCCAATAGTTGGAAGATAGGACAAAATCACGTTTATATTAACTCTTGGGCGTATTAGCCAAAGTTAACTCAAGTCTTAATATACATGCGGATCTTGTCCTATAAACAAGAGTTGCATAGAGATGTAATTGGTAATTAGTTACCTACCGATCATACTAAGTCTTGGGTGATTTAGCCAAAGCTAACTCAAGGTATAGTATGATGTGGATCTTGTCCCACTTGAATTATAGAATTCAGTGGGAGCATCATTTAGTTAAAGGCCTAATTAAATGATTAAAAAAAAATATGATATTTATTTTTCTACATTTTTCTGTTGTAGATAACCATGACGTCAAACACGAACACCTTCTCTCTGCGTTCTGTCCTTGACAAGGACAAGCTCAATGGAGCAAATTTCCTGTACTGGTACAGGAATCTGAGAATAGTTCTCACCCAAGAACGTAAACTGTACATTCTGGAGCAGCCCATTCTGGAGCAGCCCATTCTGGAGGCTCCTCCTGCCAATGTCACGCGAGCTGACAAAGATGCTTATAAGAAGCATCAAGATGACGCATTAGATGTGTCCTGTCTTATGCTCACGACCATGAACTCTAATCTTCAGAAGCAACACGAGTTAATGGGCACTTATGATATGGTTGAACATCTTCGTCAACTTTATCAAGGACAATCGAGGCACGAGAGATTCGAGATCTCTAAGGCACTGTTTCAGTGCAAGATGCAAGATGGGACTCCTGTGGGTCCATATGTACTCAAGATGATTGGGTACATAGAAAACCTATAGAGGTTGGGGTTCCCACTTGGCCAAGAGCTGGCCACTGACATGATCTTGCAGTCCTTGCTAGATAGCTACAGTCAATTCGTCATGAACTACAACATGAACGAAATTGACAAGTCACTGCCCGAGCTACTTAGCATGTTAAGAACTGCTGAGCTCAACCTTAAGAAGGTTAAACCCAACTCTGTTCTGATGGTTCAGAAACATAGGGGTAAGGGCAAGCCCAAAGGCAAGGGAAAGTCCCAAGCCAAAGGCAAAGGCAAGGCACTGAAGCCGAAAGGAGAGGTTGCCAAGGATGCTACCTGCTTCCACTACGGTCAGACCGGTCACTGGAAAAGGAACTGCAAGGTGTACCTGGAAGATCTTAAGAAGAAAAGAAGTGAGACTTCCACTTCAGGTATATATGTTATAGAAGTCAATCTATCTATTTCTTCATCATGGGTATTAGATACTGGATGTACTTCTCACATTTGTACTAATGTGTAGGCGCTGAGAAATAGCAGGTCATTGACGAAGGGCGAGGTGAACCTACGCGTAGACAATGGAGCACGGGTTGCTGCTATTGCTGTAGGGACCTATTTTCTATCTCTGCCCTCTGGGATTGTACTAGAGTTGGATGATTATTGTTATATGCCTCCTTTAACTAAGAACATAATTTCAGTTTCTTGTTTGGACAAGAAAGGTTTCTCTTTTATAATAAAGGATAAATGTTGTTCAGTTTATTTAAAAGATATGTTATTTTGTAGTGCACCTCTGATGAACAGACTCTATATTCTAGACCTTGAGAGCCCTATCTATAACATAAGTACCAAGAGGTTCAAGTCAAATGACATGAATCAAACCTATTTCTGGCACTGTCGCTTAGGTCATATAAATGACAAACGCTTATCCCAGCTCCATAAAGATGATTTGCTGGACTCATTTGATTTTGAATCATATGAGACGTGCGAGTCATGCCTACTAGGTAAGATGACCAAGACTCCCTTTAGTGGACACAGTGAGAGAGCGATTGACTTATTAGGTCTTATACATAGTGATGTATGTGGCCCTTTCAATGTCGCTGCTAGAGGAGGTTATAGGTACTTTATTACATTTACTGATGACTTCAGTAGATATGGTTATGTGTACTTGATGACACATAAGTCTGAATCCTTTGAAAAGTTTAAAGAATTCAAGAATGAAGTACAAAACCAGCTTGGCAAGAGTATTAAGATACTTCAATCAGATCGAGGTGGGGAATACCTTAGCCATGAGTTTCATGAATATCTAGCTGAGTGTGGGATTCTATCCCAACTCACTCCTCCTGGAACACCACAGTGGAATGGTGTATCCGAAAGGAGAAATCGTACCCTGTTAGATATGGTACGATCTATGATGAGTCACACAGATCTTCCGACATTTCTTTGGGGCTATGCTTTAGATACGGCAGCTTTTATACTCAACCGAGTTCCATCCAAGGTCGTGATAAAGACATCATATAGGATATGGACTGGGAGAGATGCCCAAGTGTCTTTTATGAGGATTTGGGGTTGTGAGGCTTATGTTAGACGTCAAGTCTCAGATAAACTAGGACACAAATCCGACAAGTGCTATTTTATCAGATATCCCAAGGAAACTAAGGGATATTACTTCTACATTCCCAGTCAACACAAGGTAGTTGTGGCTAAGACTGGGGTTTTTCTAGAAAGGGACTTTGTTTCTAGAAAGACTAGTGGGAGTACGTTCGATCTTGAAGAAATTCAAGATGCGAACAATAGCACTGCAGCCTCGATGGAAGTTGAATTGGAACCACAAAGTGTTGAGGATGATGTTGTTCCATAAGGAGTTGAGGAACCACAACCAGTTCAAGTAGACATACCTCTTCGCAGGTCTGATAGGGTACGTCGTCAGCTTGAGAGATACTCATTTCTCTTGTCTGACCATGATGACGTTGTGCTCATAGAGGATGAGCCCACCTCCTATCAGGAAGCTATGATGAGACCAGATTTCGAGAAATGGCTAGAGGCCATGAGATCCGAGATGGAATCCATGTACACTAACCAAGTATGGACTTTGGTTGATCCACCTGAGGGTGTAAAACCCATAGGGTGTAAGCGAGTCTTTAAGAGAAAGACTGACATGGATGGACTTATCTATAGGGGTCGCTTGGTAGCTAAAGGTTTCAAGCAGATTCATGGTATTGACTATGATGAAACCTTTTCTCCAGTAGCGATGTTTAAATCCATTCGGATCATGCTTGCTATTGCAGCATACCATGACTATGAGATATGGTAGATGGATGTCAAAACCACGTTTCTGAATGGAAACCTACTCAAGGATGTGTACATGACACAACCTGAGGGTTTTGTAGATCCACAGCATACTAGCAGAGTATACAAGCTGCATAGGTCCATTTATGGACTAAAGCAAGCTTCTCAGAGCTGGAATCTTCGATTCAATGATGCAATCAAATAGTTTGGTTTCATCAAGAATGAAGATGAACCTTGTGTCTACAAGAAGGTTGTAGGTGTTAGTTAGAGCCCTAGAGCCAATCATTTGATGATTGTATGGACTCATTGTATCATATTCTTGTATATCAATAAAGGCATTTGTTTGGTTATTATACTTATTTATATTAGTGTCAAATAGACTAAGTATAATAGCGTCCTTGAGTAGAAGGTGCATACCTATATCAATCGATTAGTTGAATCGATAGTGAGATGATATAGGGAAACTACTCTAAATCATTCATAGTCGAGTATTAACATTCAGGGACAATGTTAATACAATAAGACTAGCATGTAGGTCAGCTCGATGACATGATCTCACAAGTCATGGATATAGAGATATCAAGCTGGCACATGGGTATACATTGGAGAATGTATACTGAATGACCCGCCATGAGAAAGTATCATGGATCATTATATGAGTGTCATATACTTTCTCATGTGGCTATTAGTATGACTATTAGTCCTTAAACCTGAAGTCACCATGGATCCCTACATAAGGAGTTATGTACTTTGGTTTCGTCAAACGTCACCCGTAACTGGGTGGACTATAAAGGCGATTACTGGGTATGTAACGAATTATGCAGAGGGATGTGAGTGATGTAGATGGGATCTATCCCTCCTATATGACAGGAGTGACATCGATATTCTTGATAGAGTAAGACCACAAAGTGTATGGTCATACCTAAATGAGTCAATATGAGATATTGAGCTCATTTGATTGAGTGAGTCTACTTGGAGTTCAAGATTTAGATTGGTCAGAGGATGACACGGTCTATGCCTCATATTGATCAATCTAGATGTCTAGGATAGAAGGGCACTTGTCATATATTGTGAGGAGTCACAATTAGTAGTCACGAGGTGATGTTGGATCTCAACATTTCTTGTAACTTGGGTAGCAATGATGTATTGTTAGATGCCGCTCATTGCTTATGTTTCTAAAGGAGTTTAGAAACATTGCCAACGTTACAAGAACCTATTGGGTCACACACAAAGAACAAGTGGATGGAGATTGGGTTCATATGATGAACCAATTGGATTAAGTTCATATGATGAACCAAGATGATTAGATTCATTTGATGAATCAAATTGGATTAAGAGTAATCCAAATTGGGCTAATTGAGTTGGACTCAAGTTGATTCATGTATTCAATGAGTCTAATTTAGATTATGACTCATTAAATCAACTTAATTTAATGAATTAAATTTATTATATTAAGTTGGCTTGAATCAAATGGTTAGATTAGATCAACCATGGAAGAGATTTGGTCAAGTTTGACTTGACTTGAGAGGGAGAGGAAGAGTCAAGTTTGACTTGACTAATTTCCACATCATTAGTGAGATGGCAAGATGTGGACCAATGATGATGCTCCACATCATCATGGTATGCCACATCATGGAGGTTACAAGCCTCCATTCTCATTAATGTGGTCGGCCACATTAAATGAGTAGGAGTTACTCATGTGGCCGGCCACACAAGTGAATGAATGGGAATGAATTTTCATTCATTGGTCTCATTCATTTCATCTCCTTCCTCTAGCCATTCTCTTCTCCCTTTCCTCCTTCTTGGCCGAGAGTTTCAAGCAAGGTGAAGAGGAATGTGTTAAGGTCCAAAGAAAAGGGTGAAGTGAAGGTCACAAAGGAGGATACCTAGAGGAGTATGTGAGATTCCTTTCCTTTCTCTCCTTTCTCCCTTTTTCAAATCCTACCCGAGAGCTCTAGAAAGTTCTAGCACACTTGGGGCTCTCTTCTCCATCCTTTGAGTGTGAGAAGCACTCCTTGTTCGTGTGGATATCATTAGAGGAGTGTCTACGTTGACACTCTCAAGATCCGGCGTACCGTTGGACGAGTGGGAACGCGAAAGGGCACGCTTCAAGGTATATTCTTAACACATAGATCTAGGAGTAGATCTAGATATTTTGAAACTCGTACTCGTAATTTTTGTTCGGTTTTCCTTGCACGGATCTACAGCTTTGGGTGATTCGGGGTTTCCGCGACGCGAAAAGCGGTTTTCGCGGCCCAAAAAACCCAACAGTGGTATCAGAGCCACGTGCAAGGCTTGTACGAGTTTAATTTTTGGTTTTATGAAAACTAAAGTTTCTGTAATTTTCTGTAAAATTATGATTTTTATAGTTTTTATGGGTAATTTTTCCGTAGAAGCAAAGCACAAGTGTCTCGGCACTTGTAGGCTTTGGCTACCGGAAAGATTTTTCCAAAACGGCTTCGTTTTGCCCCAAATCCGTTTGGGACAGCGGGCTTGGGTGCCATTAGATCGCAAAGGAGAAACTCATGATGGTTAGATCGTGGGTAGGGGTACTGCCCCTAACCCCGCAAGGGGATTTGCTCCGCGATTGCACCCGAAATCGCTAAAAACGAACCTGCTGGGAAGATTTTTCCGAAACGGCAATGTCTCGACCCAAATCGTTTTGGGACAGCGAGTTTGGGCGCTGTTGGATCGCAAAGGAACCCTCGCAATGGTTAGATCGCGGGTAGGGGCACTGCCCCTGGCCCCACAAGGGGATCCGTTCCGCGATTGCGCCCGAAACCGCTAAACGGGACCACCGGGAAATTTTACTCGTAAAAATTATAAAAATTATTTTTAAAATTATAGAAAATTATGAAAATATATAATTTTGAATTATATATTAATTTTGTGATAGTCATGGCCCAAAAACCCAATATGATTGGATTGTGTTGTAATTCATAATACGGCCTGCGTGCCGTTATGTGTTTGCGCGTGTTGTATGTTTTTATTTTTCCGCGACCTGCGCGTCGTGTCTTTCTCTTATATTCTTGTTGTAAATTAGATTTAGACTCGAATGTAACTCGAGTTTCAAATTGTAATGTACAAATTGGAGCGGTGGAGGGTCCACACGAGACGGAGTTCCGAGGCGGGCACGAGCAACACAAGGTGGTCAAAGGGAGGAGCTTGGAGAAGCTGTTGACCCTAGGTTGACCATTTGATCTTCTCATTGGCTTGAGAAGATCGTAGTAGGGCCATGACTAAATCATAAATATATTAATTAGTTAATTGCTTATGTATAAGATGCATGTTTAATAAGTAATTAATTAATTAGTGCCTTACGATTAGATTAGATCTAAGTCGTGCACATGATGCACCCTTGCGATTAGATTAGATCTAAGTCGTGCACAAGATGCATCCTTTTCGATTAGATTAGATCTTGATCGAACCAACTCTAAATGCCTAACCGTGCCGTGATACCTATCACTACCTCGATCACATGTATTGTTGAATCTGCCAAAGCAGAGCAATACATATTATCTTGGTAGGGTACGGAGGGACAATCTTGGTCCCGCCTATCAACGCATGGGTGAATACAAACTCAATTAGATTGAGTATTCCTAGTTACTCGGTTGGATCGAGTCAACTATAGGCATTCTTCCAATAGTTGGAATGATAGGTCAAAATCACATCTATATTAACTCTCGGGTGTATTAGCCAAAGCTAACTCGAGTTTTAATATAAATGCGGATATTGATTTTATAAACAAGAGTTGCATAGAGATGTAATTGGTAATCGTTACCTACCGATCATACTAAGCCTTGGGCGTATTAGCCAAACCTAACTCAAGGGTTAGTATGATGTGGATCTTGTCCCACAAGAATTATAGAATTCAGTGGGAGCATCATTTAATTAAAGGCCTAATTAAATGATTTTAAAAGAATATGATATTTATTTCTGCAAATTTTCTGTTGTAGATAACCATGACGTCGAATATGAACTCTTTCTCCCTGCGTTCTGTTCTTAAGAAGGACAAGCTCAACGGAGCAAATTTCCTGGACTGGTACAGGAACCTGAGAATAGTTCTCACTCAGGAACGTAAACTGTACGTTCTGGAGCAGCCCATTCCGGAGGCTCCTCCTGCCACTGCCACGCGAGCAGACCGAGATGCTTACAAGAAGCATCAAGATGACGCATTAGATGTGTCCTGTCTTATGCTCGCAACCATGAACTCTGAGCTTCAGAAGCAACATGAGTTGATGAGTGCTTACGATATGGTTGCACATCTTCGTCAACTATATCAAGGACAAGCAGGGCACTGGAAGAGGAACTTCACAGGATACCTGGAAGATCTTAAGAAGAAGAGAAATAAGGTTTCTACTTCAGGTATAAATGTTATAGAAGTCAACCTCTCTATTTCTTCGTCGTGGGTATTAGATACCGGATGTGCTTCGCACATTTGTACTAATGTACAGCACTGAGAAATAGCAGAGCATTGACAAAGGGCGAGATAGACCTACGAGTAGGCAATGGAGCACGGGTTGCTGCTGTTGCTGTAGGGACTTATTTTCTATCTCTGCCCTCTGGGCTTATACTAGAGTTAGACGATTGTTGTTATGTGCCTGCATTGACTAAGAACATTATATCAGTTTCTTGTTTAGACAAGAAAGGATTCTCGTTTATAATAAAGAACAAATGTTGTTCTGTCTATTTAAACGATATGTTCTATTGTAGTGCACCTCTGATGAACGGACTCTATATTCTAGACCTTGAGAGCTCTATCTATAACTAAGATATTAATTAAATGAGTTGTCAGTAACTCACTTAATTAGTGGACATTCGACATCTTAAACATAGGGAGACTAATACACTCATAATAAGAAGGAGCCCAAAAATGTAATTTGGGATTGGTGCGATAGTTCAATAATAGTTCTCTAGTGGAATGAATTATCATTGATAAAATTAAGTTGTGTGTTCGGGGCGAACACGGGATGCTTAATTTTATCGGGAGACCAAAACCAATTCCTCCTCTCGGTCCCTATCGTAGCCTCTTATTTATAGAGTATTATACCCACCTATACCCACCTTCGTACCCATGATGTAGGGGCCGACCAAGCTAGCTTGTGGTTCAAGCTAGGGTCGGCCAAGCCTTGGTTCATGGGTGGCCGGCCCTAGCTTGAACCCAGACTTAGGTGGCCGACCCCCATTAAATTAAAAGGAATTTTAATTTTAAATATTTCTTATGTGAAAGATATAATTTGTTGGAGAGATTAAAAATTAAAATATCTCTTTTAAAAGGATCTATAAAAGATTAAAGAAAGAGATTAGATCTCTTTCCTTATTTGTAGATTGGAAAGATATTTTATTTTTATTCTTTATAAATTATTCACATGTAGAAAAATTAAAATTATAGAAATTTCTTTTTATCAACCATGAAGGGATTTTAAAGGGAAATTTTTTTAAAAAAAAAATCCGAAGACAAATAAGGAATTTTAATTGTTGATTGAAATTGCCTTGTTTGCTCCTATTGAGGTGGCCGGCCATGATGAAATTGATTAGGAAATTTTATTTAATTTTTCTTAATTAATTGTTGTCAAGGAAACTTAAGGAAATTTTATTGTAATTAAATTTCCTTATTTACCAAAGCTAAGGATTATAAAAGAGGGGGTTGGGGTGCCTTCATGAGATACAACCTCTATTATTCTCTCCCTCTTTTCCTTGGTGTTGTGGCCGGCCATCTTCTCTCCCTCTCTTCCTCTTTGTGGTGGCCAAAATTCTACCTTGCTTGGAGCTTTTGTGGTGGCCGGATACTACTTGGAGAAGAAGAAGAAGAAGGAGAGAAAGCTTGCATCCCTTGGAGCTTAGTTGGTGGAAAAAGTTCTTCATCCTTGGATTTTGGTGCTTGGCCGAAACTTGAAGGAAGAAGAAGAAGGTGCTAGGTGGTCCTCATCTTGGAAGATCGTTGCCCACACAACGTCCGAGGTTAGAAGAGGAATACGGTAGAAGATCAAAAGGTCTTTCTAAAAGGTATAACTAGTATTTTTCCTTTCCGCATCATACTAGTTATTTTTGAAAATAATACCAAATACAAGAGGCTTGTGATTCTAGTATTTCGAAATAGTTTTCGAATTTGTGTTTTTTTTTCTTTTCCTTGTGATTTGATTGTTCTTTTCGGTTGACCTAAAGTTATTTAAGGAAATTAAATATTAGTTTTCCTTAAAAGACTTTGTCTAGTCGGTGGTGGTTGTTCCCATATCCAAGAAGGCCATGTGCCTCGCCACGTCAGTACTGGAAGCCAATTTTAGAAATTAATATTTAATAGAATTAATAACCTAGGTGATTTGGATCGAAAGTGTTAAGTTCCGCAGGAGATCCAAGTCTAAACCTAAAAAAACAAATAGATTAAACTTTGGATCAAACGTGTTAAGTTCAGCAGGCGATCCAAGTTTAATTTAAAAGAACACATGGTAGCTAGGAAAAGGTTCAGACATTTGTACAAAAATTTTTTACAGTGGAACCATTAGGTTTTCTGAGTAGCAACCAACAGCTAGCACACCTTTGTTTGGTCTTCTCCACCTAGTTTGTTCGTGTGGATACTTCTAGAGGATCGTACGCTTGACGATCTCGAGATCCGGCGAACCGTTGGACGAGCGGGATTGCGAAGGGCATCGCATCGAGGGTAAATTCCTTCTCCTTGTAGATCTAGTTTAGAACTAGCGTAAGAAACTCGTACTCGAAATTTTACGAAATTATTTTATCTTTGCACGGATCCGGTGGCTTGGGGTTCGGTGTTTCCGCAATGCAAAAAGGCGATTTTTACGGCCCGAAAATCCCAACAAATTAGTGGGTATTTCTCTATGTGTAATTATGTATGTGTTGAAATATTTCCTAGTCAATGAATTGATGAGATTGGATATCATTAAATATGTAAGATTAGAATATGGTATGCTCTTTGATTTATCCAAACAGTCAGTTCTCACTAGTTGAAAATATTGGGATGTTGAGAGTTAACATATAGATGTTGGTTAAGGGTAACAAGTTCATTGGATGTGACCTACTATAAAACTTCATATGGTTCGAGTGCAAGTTTCTTTAGACTTGAGATATTCAAGTTTTCTTGGTCATGAAGACTTATACTTTGACATCTTGGCAATCAACTCCAAAGAGGTGCAAGTTTGGGATGATTGGTTATAAGTCAATATGCCAAAAGTATTTGATAGCCCACAGAGAATTTACTACTCTTTTTTATAGGGAGACGTATACCCTATGACATCTTATTAGAATATTACTCGTAAGTCTTTGGCCAAAACATTACACATCAAGAGGATGCTCTCCTTAGGCATGTATTTGAGTAATTTGAATCCATAGGATAAGGAATTACTACTTGTGCTAGGTGTGACGTACTTAGCCTAGTAGGGACTAATACATAGACCATCATATCCTCAACCAAGTGGGTATAAGATGAGTGAAAGGAATAGATACACTGATAAGCGTAACTACTGAATGCTTCAGATTTAATTCTGGAATCAACTATTATTTTATGATTATCTATTCATAATTAATGGTTAATTATAAATGTCTAATATAAACTGATAACCTATTGGGTCACGTACGCTACGAGTATATCTAAAAGACTTAAAAAAAGTTTGAGAATTGAATTCTCAGATTGAGATAGACTAAGTTTGGTAGGACCAAATAAGATACAAATATGGAAGATATTTGATGGAATGGAAGCGATGATGGGTCACACCTCATGTAGGCATGGTTGAATCCCTTTTGGTTTAGTTATGAACCAAAGTTAGTTTGGTTTAATAATGAACCAAGAGTGTTTTGGTTTTGAACCAAGCTTCATGATAATTGATCGAGTTGCTATTGGATATTGAGTTTAGGAGATGACTTGCTCCCTAAGTCATTGTAAAGAGGTATATATATACTCCTCCATGAGGAGAAGAAATCAATTAATTAATCAAAAGAAATAACCCAATTTAATTTGATTAGGTTTCTCTCCTCCTCCTCTCCCTCTCTTTGCCACCACCGCTCAAGGAGGACCGCTGGCCGCCCCTGCTTGTTGTCGGCCAGCACTCAGTCGTTGGTTAGCCTCTGGTGACCACCTAGCCACCCTTCCAACCATTGGACAACAGTTGTGTTCCTGTTGTACTACCAAATAGCAGCAAGAGGAAGTTGTCCTCTTGGTTGCTGCCCAAAACTCTAGCACCGACAATGCCGACAACCCTTGTTGTTGTCGGACATTCCAGCCGTTGTCCGCCAGTCTCCCAGCTGTAGGACAATAACCACAATCGCCTGACACGGGCAAGGGGTTGTTTCCCCTTCATTGTGTGCTATTGGCCAAATTGTTTGGTTGGACCTTGCTTGGTCGGAGCCTTTGGTGTGTCACTGACCCTCTCTTTTGTGTCATCGGGTTGCCTTGTTCCGCTGGGCATAAAGAGAACCGAGTATCCTCTCTCGGATTGCTTCGTCTCTTCATTTAGTTAGTATTGAATCAGAGATGAAAACTTGTGGCTTAGCGAAGCCATCTCGAAGATATCTCAGTGTGGATATCGATAGAGGCAAACTTCGTCAAGTTTGCAAGTTGATGTCATTTCCTCTACACGTCATCCGACAAGTATAATTTAATTATGAAATTTTGTTCTATGGCTATGTCTGTGAATTAATGGATCCTATATGTGTGTGATGCGCGTGTTATAATAATTTAAAAAATTATTACACTTCTACTGTTTGTTTGTAAAATAAAAATTTAAAATACGTATAGAAACTTCTAACATCATCTACGTAGGTCATATTGATGAGCCTTTGATAAACGCATGTGGGATGCAACTTGATGTTTGATCTAGATTTGTGATAATGTAACTATCGGCTTAGAATCTCAACACATATGCTAAACAAATAAAGTGATAAACGATCTCCTTGCCGTAATCCCCGAGCCTGGAAGTGTCTATACATGCCACTGTTAATTGCCAAATAGAATGATATGTAGTGACAACACACCCCATAATCCAAGAGATTAATTTCATTAAGTAAAGAACTAAAGTCCTATGAGCATGTCTCTCAAGAAACTCAATTTATAGAGTCGAAATCCTTTTGTAGGTCTTGATCCGTGGATATCGTCGACACCATGAGTTTGAATCAAGCAGCACCTCCTACTTCCTTGGGCTACTTCCGATGGCGACTTCATCGTTGGGCTTAGCACCGACGATGACTCTGGTGGAAGAGAATATGAACGAGCAAAATCCATCTCGGTGCAGCGAGATTGAGATGGCAGGTGGAACAGTATGCGGCGGGCCTTCTAGGTGACTCTTTGCATGCTGCTATCTTTTCTAATTTTCTCTTCAGTTTCTAAACACATCTCAGATTCTGTGCTTCCTCTCGTAGAAAACTATGTAAGAAACATTTGAATCAGTGGCTGTAGATTGATGTGCACTAGTAAATAGAAATAATCACTAGGCAATTGAAGAGAGACTTGCCCTGTTTTTTCCGGGTAACTATTTGAGAAACTAGAAGCCTTTGTTCTATATATACGACCAGATGGAAATAACCACAAGGTAAGGGAATCGAAGAGAGGCCTTGTAGTGCCTTTGATATGCTTCTTGTTGAGGAATCAGACTCCAACCTCTTAAATTTATAAATCCAGGTGGACTTGGTTCTAGCATAAGAGAAATATCGGTGTCTAGCATTTTCAGTATTATATTACAAGACTTTAACAATCAGCTCTAATAATTTAATTTTTTACTTAAGTAATGACAATATTATTACAATTTATTTAAAAATAAATCCAAGACTACAACACAATATCTAATACAAATTTTCAAATATCTTTGATTCTTTTATAAGCTCAATAACCATCCATGAGTACTAAGTCTAAGCTCTTCAAAAATCTATTCCAACCTCAATGTACCATTGCATAAGTCAACGTCAACTCTTCACTAAACTTATAATATTCATATTCTTATCTTGTTCTCCAAGTGACATAATTTGTTCAAATACAGACTTCACTTAAATCACATTACCAAACTATCAAACAACAATATTCACTAAAATGTTTGGAGTAAAAGGATGCCCAAACTAGTTTTGCATCCATCAACGACCTTCAAGTATTGTATCTGAAACATCATTGATTATGAAGTATGAGTTGCCTATTGCTGAGGATTCAAACTCCAAAGGACCTCTTAAATTTACAAATCTGGGCGGACTTGGTTCTGACAAAAGTGAAACATCAGTGTCTAGCATTTTCAATACTGTATTCATTGTTGGTCTATCTATTGGTCGCTCTTGAGCACATAAAAGTCCACATTTTATACAACTCAATACCTCACTTGCTACAAACAAATGTACAATTGATTCGTCGACAAACTTCAATGCTTCACCATCTTTCCACAAGTTCCATGCCTAAAATGATGTATTTCCAATGAATTAGGGGAATAAATATCAAAGAATAAAGTATAATATTTATTTTGTGTAATACCATTCTACTTACATTGTCAAGAAGATTCATGTAGAATGGAGAGTTATGAACACCTCTATTCCTTCTACCGCTTATGATCTCAAGTATCAATATACCGAAACTAAATACATCAGATTTCACTGAGAACGTTCCATTCATAGCATATTCCGGTGACATGTATCCACTATAATAATTGAAATCAAATCTCATTGTTTTATGTAATAAAAAGTGATGAACAATGGAATATAAAACTTACTAGGTTCCAACAATTCTCATTGTATTAACTTCTGCATCGTCACCTCTAAATGTTTTAGCCATTCCAAAGTCTGATATTTTGGGATTCATATCTTTGTCAAGAAGAACATTACTAGCTTTCATATCTCGATGGATGATTCTTAGCCTAGAGTCATGGTGCAAATACAACAATCCTCGAGCGATCCCAACTATGATGTTGTATCGTGTTTGCCAATCCAGCAATCCACTTTTTGCCTTATCTGCTTGCAATATCAAAGTTACAACACTCATTAGCATCTCAAAATTGAGAAATGATCAACTACTTAAATGCATTCACCAAATAGAAGGGCATCCAAGCTTCCATTAGGCATGAACTCGTAGATCAACATCCTTTCCCTTGCTTCGATGCAACATCCAAGAAGTCGAACAAGGTTTCGATGTTGTAACTTAGCAATCACCGTTACTTCGTTCTTGAACTCATGGGCACCCTGAGTCGATGTCATCGATAGCCTCTTCACAGCTATCTCTTGTCCATCCATAAGCTTACCCTGTCACCACCATATTGGAACTCCTATTCAGTTAAAATTTAGGTAGTCAACGGTTATAGTAAAAGTTATCCTAAAGGATACTTTGTATACTGGTCCGTAACCTCCCTGCCCAAGCTTGTTGCTTTCTGAGAAGTTGTTGGTGGCTTCTGCAATGGTGTATAGATCATATATTGGTAGGTCCAAATCCTCTTCTTGAGCGTCATCATCAAAATAAATGTCATCTGCCAAGCGACAATCGCAGCTGTATTAGTGATTATGCTGAATTCATTGCGAAGTAGTTGGCCATCACCAGAGATTTTAATGGCATACGTTTCTTCTTCCTCCAGCAAATCCAATAAACAATGAATGCCAGTAGAATAATAGCCAAAGCAGGGGCCACAATGACGGCGACCATAGGACTCCGATGACCAGGCTTTGCCCCTGTGCCTGACCAAGAAATGAGAAGGTCAATGGAAGAAAAATTCAAACGGTATGCAATCGAAGAAATCTGCATCGAACTCACTTGGGAGATCGGCTGCTGCTACTCTGACGAAGAGATCCTGCCCTGTTCCGCCGTCGTAGTACTTGATATCCAGTAGATTGGTCCACCAGAGCACGCATCCGCTGCCACTGTCGCTGACGTTGGCCTGCGCGTAGCCGGTGCAGGAACAGTTCCTCAAGCAGCGAACTCTGCACTCCTCCAGGCTCACCATGCTCCAGTCCACCATCGCTGTCGACGTGTCAGGAAGCTTCACGCTGCTCTGATTCACGAACCCATCCGTTCCGTTGACGCAGTCCAACGCCGTGATCCTGACGCAGCCGTTCAATTCTACGCTGTTATTCCGACTGGCGAAGCCCGGGAGGCACGTGCACATCGTCGACCCGTCCGGATGGCAGACGCCGTTGGGGCCGCATCGGGCCACGCTGTCGCACTCGTCCCGCGGCACGAATCCCAGGAACGTCCATATCTGCCGGTCTTGGATCCACATGTAGTGCTGCAAGGTGCCGGAGGTGCTGATCACAAGCCTATCGATGATCGATGTGTCGATCAGGTACGTGGAGAAGAAGAGTTGGTGGGGAGTGGTCACGAAGTTGAAGCCGATGCCGATGGCGAGGTCCCGTTGCATGCCCTCGATGCCGCTGAACCGGTTGCCGTTCCACGGGCCGCCCCGCCAGTGCAGTCGCGCCCCGTCCGTTACAACGCACTGCGGGTCGCCGCTATGGTCTAAGCTCATCGTGTAGCCACTCGGCGCCGGGTCGCTCTCGCTCGTCCATGCCGTCAGATTGTAGTTGCGCCCTGTCGTCAGGTCCCACCCTATCTTCATGCCCGGGATACTCGTGTCCGTCGGAAAATCGAAGCTCTGCCACGCTACAGAGCTGCCGTTGCTGACCACGAAGTTTCCGGAATCGAGTAGTCGTGCGACGGGGTTCTTGAGAATTGTCGCCGAGTGGGAGGACCAAACAGCAGTTGAGTTTCCAGCGGTGACAATGAGTCCTCCGTCGGCGGTTAGAGAGAGACGGCCGGACCGGCCGGTGATAGCATGTTTGCGGTTGGCAACCCATACCACGGTTTGGTTGTGGTTGATGTTGTGGTACCATATGCCGATGTAGCGGTTGCTGGAGCCAACGGGGCTGAAAAATCCAAGTGCGAATCTACCGCCGTCGGAGATCAAGGTCGC
Source organism: Zingiber officinale (assembly GCF_018446385.1). NCBI lineage: Eukaryota > Viridiplantae > Streptophyta > Magnoliopsida > Zingiberales > Zingiberaceae > Zingiber > Zingiber officinale. The sequence goes on along the minus strand of NC_055991.1, from coordinate 25,782,475 downwards.
TCCGTCGGCGTCAAGGAGAGGAGTAGAGAGAGTAAGCGTGTCGCTTGCACTGGAGCAGCAACAGAGAGTTGTAACGAAGAAGAAGAGGAAGGAGCCGAACTGCACAATCCTTGTTTTCATGGCCAATTCAAATGATTTAGGCAGAAAAACAGTGATTTGTATTAAGATAACTTTTCTCATTCTATCATCATTGATAATTTTTATCTTTTTTTATTTATATTAAGATCACAAGTTTCTTTAATACAATTAAATATTGGATGCCTAAGTAATAAATCGTTCAAGATAAGCAATTGGGACTTGGTAGACAAAGACATCTCTTTTGAAGTTTCTTCCAAGATTGAAATTCTAAAATTAACAATGTTAAATAGTTTGTGCAAAATAATAGTGTATTAGATTTTTTTTTTTTTTTGTTATTGTCGTCGAGTCTAAGCCATTCTAATTGATTAAACTAGGGTATTTAGTACCATGGTTATGAATCAAGTCGGCCTAAACAACTGCACTAAGTTGTCCGAATTAACCAACTTTCCTAATTAGTCATGTCAAATGATTAAGTTGACGTAATAATCAGAACTAGTAAGACGATATTCATGTAATTGATCGAATCAAGTCGAACCAATTAGCTCGTTCATCATTGGATCTAATTGACCCAACTGATACAACCACCTTTTTGATCATCTCAATGGTTCTAAGAGTCTCAAATTGTCAGTAGAATTGAGTTGCAGTCTTTCATCTTTCTTAAGAACAAACCATGTTGGTTTAATCTCTTGATTGAATCGAAATGAGTTTACTTTTAGCATGCTTCACGCCTCTCTTCTCCTCTTCATCCAAACCCCTACGAAATAAGATATAAAACAAGTAGAATTATATAGAAAATGATAACAGGAATGCTAAGTAAATCATCTTTCGCCAAATTAAGGATGGTTTAACTTAAACCGAGAATGAATGTTTTGTCCTGAGCTTACACAATTTTTCCTGTGATACGGTGAATAAAGTGAGGCCCCCAAAGTCGAAATCAAGCCGATTGACATGACGATCAAAGTCAAGAAGGGATCAACATTTGGAGCTAGTACGGTCACATGTCTCGACCGATTGGTCTGACCAATCGGACCGCTGGTTTGATCGGATTCCGAGTCCCTCAAAGTCGACAAAACCTCGAGTCGTATCAGTGTCATTCAAAGCTAAGTCAAGGGTCCCGCTGAGTGCTCTTGCCGATTGGACCAAAGGTCCGATCGGACACGCTAAACACACCGCCTGACCAGACAGGACCCTTTATCCAAGTGTAGCAATTGAGTGCAAGCCGAGTCCTTAAGAGTGACATTCATCTTTTATTTGACCCGATCACGCCTGTAAACAAGAGTCGATCGAGCTACCAATGAGACTCGGTTGACCTGCCAACAAAGCATATTAGGGGTTCATCAACCTAACGGCTTAATATTCCCTTTTGGAGTTTTGTACAACCGTTGTCAAAGGAATAAAGGAATATTCCCTGTGCAGTCTTTATAAGAGAAACTTCTACTTTGCTTATCACAGAAATAGAGGTCCATTTTGAAAAGAATGTTAGACCGCCAGAAGGGTTGGTCGTTTTTTTTATCAATGCTTCGAGATTCATGTAGAGAGTAAAACTGACACTGTGAAAGAAAGTTTCCATTTAGAAGCATAGAGACGCATATGCAACATTACGCAACCTAAGGCACTCATATTGTTGGTGAAGGAAATACCAAATGATTGAACCTAAGTTTTGATTATAGTAAAGACTTCAAAGTTAAGGTTTCTTGTTGTCTAACAAGTTGAACTAAGTGTGCAGAAAAGTCCTAAGTAATCTTAGGCAAAGAAAAGTCCTAGCTAAGGCTAGGTAGATGGAAAGTCCTAGCTGCGGTTAGGCAATGAAGTCCTGGTCCGAGAGACTAGGCAAAATCTTGGCAGATCAAGGATGTTGGGTGAAATCCTAGGGGTCGAGGACGTTAGGTGAAAATCCTAAGGGTTGTGGACACTAGGTGGAAGACTGGACGGATAGGGGATCAAACATCTAGCATGAAATTCTGATGTCTCAAACTCTGAGAAAATGTCCAGACGATCTGGAGGATCGGCCTAGCAAAAGGTAAACTCTCCTGAGAGGAGTAGGTGAGAATGGGTTCCCCGAGAACAATAGGCTTCGGTCCGACCTAGTGTTTCAGTGAAACTCAAATTCAGGACTGGACAGTTCGAAGGCTATCAAAACTTATTATGCTTCATATATTATTTCCTGCACTAACTTTATTTTGCAGGAAAAAGGAGTTGTAAAAAGCTGGTCTAGGCGCTCGAAGTTGCTCTAGGCGTCTGAAAGCCCAAAATTTCATCAACGCGCTGAGTTGGAATGCGACTACTAGCTGACCCACGTCAGTGGTCCATGCGCCCGGAGGGGGTCTGGGTGCTCAACGTGGATAAACTTCGAGGATGAAGTTTCGACGAGAGCTCTGTTAGATTTTGAGATATGTCCTAAGGCAATTGCCTTATGATTTTTACTATTTATTTGATAAATATAGATTCACTATTTGGGTGCATATTTTTTATATATATGATTGGATCTTAAACTCATGTACTGAATGTCTGTGATACGATTTATAGCATGAGAGAACTTGTGATTGGATCACAACTTGTGAGTATCTCTACATGTGCAATTATGAATGTATTGGAATATTTCCTAGTCGAAGAATTGATGAGTTCGGACATCATCAATTCTGATAGACTAGCATGGGTTATACTCAGTCTAACTAAGCAGCTATTTTCTCACAAGCTGAAAACATTGGGATGTCGAGAGTTAAACGTGGATGCTAGTTATGGTAACTAGTTCATTGGAGTGACCTGCTGTAAAACTTCATATAGTTCTCTATATTTATATAAATATGTCTGTGAAGCTCTTGCTGCAGCTCGAGTGTAAGTTTCCTTCGACTTGAGGTATATAAGTCACCTTGGTCATGGAAGCTTATACTTTGACATTTTAAGCAAGCATCTCATTGAGGTGTGGACCTGGGATAATTGGATATAAGTCAAAGTGCCCGAAGTTGTTTAGATAGCCCACAGAGGATTCACCGCTCCTTGCGAGGAGACGTATATGCTATGGTCACTCGTTAGGATTATTACTCAAAGTTTTTGGCCAAAGCATCACATGTTAAGAGTACGAGACTCTTAGACACATGTCGGAGTAATTTGAATCTACAGAATGAGGAAGTATTACTTGGACTAAGTGTAATGTAGTCAGCCTAGTGGGGACTGACACATAGACCATGTCCTGAACCAAGTGGGTATAAGACGAGTGAAAGGAACATGACACAACTTACTATAGTTGCAGAAGGGTTTGGAAGTGGTTCCAAGATCAACCTATAATTTTTCGATTAATTGGGGATCATGATGTATTACTAAGTATCACTCATGATCATTCCATAATTAATGGTTAATTATGAACGACCAACATAATCAGGAACCTATAAGGTCACACGTATTACGAGTTTTATCTAAGAGACATAAAACGAGTTTGGGAATTAGATTCTCAAATTGAGAGAGTTTAAGTATGGTTGGACCAGACGAAAGGAAAATATGGAATCATAATGGTGAAATGGAAGTGTGGATGAGCTACGTCTTTTGAAGACGAGTTGGACACTCTTTAGTTTAATTAATGAACTAAATTAGTTTGGTTCTTTAATTAAAAGAGGTTTGGTTTTGAACCAAACTAAAGACTATTGGTATGGATTACGGGTTTGGATTTGATCCTAAAGCAAATAAGATATATATATATATATATATATATATATATATATATATATATATATATATATATAATGTGTGAAGAAGAAAAAAAACGTGATTTGTTTTTTTTTTTTTGCCTCGGAGTTTTGCCGGCATCGCTGTCGACACCAGACCTCCGGGCATGCTGCCGCCGTCCACGGGAGACCGTCGCCGGCTTGAGGGCGCTAATCCTCCGCCGGATTAGTTGCTGTGGAGGTGCTGTCGACCGTGTCCCCTGCAGCCATTGGAAGAGGAGCAAACTTGTTGCTGTCGTCGACCACACCTGCTATGCCGACGAACTCCATGCTCCGATTGAGTCTCCGGCCACTCCGACCCCTTCCTATGAACAAGCAGCATATAAGGTTGTCGGACAACAACCTTTTTCAACCGGACAGCAGCATCTGAAATCTGCTTTTGTCTCCGCCGATCAGCACCCTTGTTCTGCCGGCCGAATCATTGTTCCCGCAAGCAATTGTTGTTGCCTGAACTCAGATGTTGTTGAACTTGCTGACCCTTGATGGCATCGAGGTTTCGGCCTCCAAAACAGCGACAACAAAGGTTGTTGTCACCAGTTGATGTGTAAGGGATCGGTGGCCGGCTAGAAAGGGAGTTGGATAGCTAGGTCACCCCCAACTTCGATTTCTTCTCTACACGATTAGTTTACGCAAGCGGAAATGAAACTAAAACAAGAAAGCAATAAGTAAGAACACAAACGCTAACACGATTCTTTTACGTGGTTCAGAGATTGCTTGCTCCTACTCCACGGCGTGTCCTTGAGGTGGACGAGCCCTTGATCCTTCGGTGGATCAGTTCCCGACAATCTCCAGCTAGCTCTTACTCCTTCTCGGTGGAGTACAACCTCTCACAAGGTTCTCTTCCTCTTACAAGATGAACTTAGGTTTAGGAGGAAGATGTTGGTGCAACATCCCTCAGGTCAAGGTTGACCTGGTTGACCAAGCTGAGTCTTGGTTTGAGTTTAGATGTTTGACAATAAGAAATTGATTGAAGAAGAGTCAAGTAGGTCAAGGTTGACCGGATACTTGACTGAGAAGTCCTAACTGGGATGTTAGGTAGAATGGAAGTCCTGGTGAGTGAAGCCAGGCAGAAGGAAAGTCCTAGTGAGTGAAGCTAGGCAGATTGAAAACCCTAGTGAGTGAAGCTAGGTGAAAGTCCTGGTGAGTGAAGCCAGGGGAAAGCCCTAGTGAGTGAAGCTAGGCAGATGGAAAACCCTAGTGAGTGAAGCTAGGTGAAAGTCTTGGTGAGTGAAGCCAGGCAAGGGAAAATCCAGATGGATCAAGGATGATTGGACATCTGGTGTTGGGAAGTCCAAGTAGGTCAAAGGATTGACTGGATACTTGGCACGAGGAAATACAGATAGGTCAAAGGGATTGACCAGACATCTGGTGGAAGTCCAAGTAGGTCAAGGGAGTGAACAGATACTTGGCATGAATAGAAAAGTCCAAGTGGGTCAAAGGGATTGACCAGACACTTGGTGGGAAGTCCTAGCAGGTCAAAGGAGTGACCAGATGCTAGGCATGATGTACCAACAGGTCAAGGTTGACCGGATGTTGGTTTGAGAGGCTTGGGACTTGGTTTTGGGCAAAAACCAAGTGTTGGATCGATCAGTGGATCGATCCAGGAGCTGGATCGATCAGTGGATCGATCCAGGCCTTTTCTAGCGAACAGAGAGCCTCTGGATCGATCCGTGGATCGATCTAGATGTCCCAATCGATCAGTGGATCGATTGGGACGCGGCTGCTTCGCGCGATAAGCGCTGGATCATTCCGTGGATTGATCCAGGCATTTTTTTCAGAGCACAGAGGCGCTCTGGATCGAACCGTGGATCGATCCAAAGTCTCCCCGATCGATTGGGAACATTCGAATCGATCGGGATCCGACCGTTGCGTCATGTTTATAGCCGCAGGCGAGCGTTGTCTTCGATACTTCTTCACCGATTTCACTCCAGATACTCTCCAGCACATCCATAGCTCTCTCCAAGCTCCAGATCGCCAGTTCTTGAAGATTCTTGGAGGCTTTTCCAAGTCAAGAGGCGGATCTATTGCAAGAGGAAGAAGTTAGGGTTAGGGTTTTTATTGCACATCTTGTAAGCTTTTGCTTATCTTGTATTTCCCTTTCTTCCTCTTGTATTGAGAGTGTTGTAGGGCTTCTCCGCCTTTGGTAGTTGCCATAAAGGAGTGTTATTCATAGTGGAGGGTGTGTGTGTTGGTGTGGATCCTTGGATTAGTCACTTCTTGTGAGGTGGATACCAAGTAAATCAACCGTGTTAGCATTGTGTGATTGTTTCTTTGTATTTCCGCTGCACATCTTTGAAGGAACAAGCAACGCCGACCACCGAGCGAACGCGACGAGCTATTCACCCCCCCCCCCTCTAGCTACTTTTGGTCCTAACAAGTGGTATCAGAGCCAGGCCGCTCTTCACCGGAATCATCGCCGGAAGGGTCAAGCATAACAAGAAAAGCTAGAGGGTGAAGAAGTTGGAGCAAATTCTTCAAGCTCAAGACTTTATCAAGCTCAACTTCAAGATGCAATTCCAAGATGGACTTGAATTTGACACAAGGGTAGCTCCACCATATACTTCTACGAGTTTCGATTCTTGGAAATCAAGAATCGAAAATTTTCTTATGATGGAGATAGAGCAATGGTTTGCTCTAATGGAAGGCTTCAAGGCTCCAAGAAATTCAAAGGGCAAAGTTCTCAAGAGGAGCAAGTGGAGCCAAGAGCAAGCCCAAAGGTGCGAGGCCAATGACAAAGTGACCAAGCTCTTGGTCAATTTATTGCCAAGCACCATCCTTTGCAAAATTGGAGATTTTGAAGATGCAAAGGAACTATGGAGCAAATTGGCCAAGCTTCATGAAGAGATCCCCTCCACTGTACAAGAGCAAGAAGAATCCAGAGAGGGTGACTCTTTGGAGCAAGACCAAGAGGAGGACTCCGAGGTTGAGAGTTGCTCAACCTCCGAAGAAGAGGAAATCCAAGAAGCTTCATCCTCGAGGGAATGCACCGAAGGGAACAAGGAGGGAGCATACTCCTTGTTTCATATTCAAGATGATGAAGCCTCCACCTCTAGGATTGAGGGAGAGCAATTCTTGGTGACGCCGGATCAAGAAGAAGGAGAAGCTTCTACATCCGGGTCGAGAGAAGAAGAGGAGGAAGAAGCAACTACCTCCACAAGTCAAGAAAAATCAAATGGAGGAGAATCAAATTCATACCAAGAGGAAGCTTCTACCTCCGGATCAAAAGGAGAAGATGCCACCCCTACAAGCAAAGGTATAAATATTTCAATTGATAATAAAAATCATATTATATGCTTTGAATGTAGGGAAAAAGGGCATTACAAAAGTAAATGCCCTAAATTGGTCAAGAAGAATGGCCAAGTGGCATTAAAGGGCAAGGAGAAGTCCAAGGAGACCACCCCCGGGACAAAGAAGAGCAAAGAGCATATTGTGTGCTTCTTGTGTCAACAAAAAGGGCATTATCGAAGTCAATGCCTCAAGGGGAAGAAGATGGTCAAGGCTCAAGGAGGCATTAGTCAAGGGGGAGCCTCCAAGGTAAAGAAGAAGGTAACATTTATTGAGTCTACTCCTTTACATTATGGTAAAAAGCATGATAGTTCTAATTTTTATCATTTTAATGTGATTTAGCATAAGAATAGGAAGCATGAGGGCTTTAAGGAAAAGCATGTGGCCCTACATGCCAAAACTACCCAACCTAAGGTTAGGAAGGTAGATGGACACTTGGGAAAGAACACTAAGGATAATAGATACAAGCCCAAAAACAAAAATGCTCATGGGTGTAATGAAAAATCAAAATCTAAGGATTTAATGATAGAAAATCAAGTCTTGAGATCAAGACTTGATAAAATGGAAAAGACCCTAAAAAGGATGGAAAATATCCTAAAAGGGCAAAATGAGCAAAACCTAGGTTTAGGGGTACAAAAGCCATCCAATGGCCATAGAGGTTTGGGATACAAACCCAAAGCTAAAATGGATGTGCCTAGTTATCATAGGGTTCCATATAGCTATGGAACAAACCCTAAGTCTAGAGGTCAAGTCAAAAATACAAGGGAAGATATCCCTAGAAGTATCTTTGCAACCAAAGTGACTAAGACTTCTAAGAAGTCTAAGAAAGTCACTAACAAGGTCACAAGGGAGACTATCCCTAGAGTTGACCTAGAAAATGTGACCAAGGCTTCTAAGAATCCCAACAAGGTCACTAGGAAGGTATCTAGGGAAGTTATCCCTAGTGAGTACCTAGAGCATCCAAGGAGCACCAATAGGTGGGTTCCTAGGAGCATTTTCTCTACCCCATAAATGGGTTAGAGAGTGTCAACTCCGATTAGAAGGGTAGTTAACCCAACTTTGAGGAAATTGACACTCAAGGAGCATTTTCAAGGTTTTGTTAACCTTTGAAAATGAAATGGAATTATTATTTACTCCTTGAAAGAGTAAAATGTGCCTAATGGTGGAAGAATTGATTTTAATCTTAAATGGCACATATTGGGAAATTCATAAGAACTACCAAGTTGGGATTTTGGTATGTTCTTAGGAAATTTAAGGCGATCCGGGCCTTAATTTAAAGGTGCTACTCTTGTGGAAAAATGAAATATGCCAAGATTTGAGGATATGCTTATTTTCAATTGGCATACATTAATCAAGGGAATTAGAAATGCCAATTTAGGCTTTGGCATTTTCTTGAAGCACTTTAGGGCAATCTAGGTTTAAGTTGTAAGTTTAGCTAAGATTTTAAGGATACTTAGATAGTTAATCTAGGTATATTTTATTTATGCCAAATCTTGCCATGATTGTTTGCCCATCATATGCCATGACATCATGTTTATTTTTGCATTCATGTTTTATTATGAAAAATCTAAAAATACCATGTCATGACATTCATATATCATGTAGTTATAGGAATCTTTCTTTTGAAAGTTATTTTATTTTGATGTATGCCATAACATTATCATGCATTAGTTTAATTCCTTGTAATTAAGGACAAATGGCATTTAACAACACTTATTAACAAGTGACATCCTAGGTGGATGTCTAATATCTCTAAAATGCCTAGATAGATATGCATGATCCCTAGATTAGGGCAAAATCAAAATCTACATCTCACAAAGACTATAAGGTGACTTGTATGTGTTTTAGTGCACATTAGATACAAGTGAGATGTTAGGATGATGAACAAAGCTCAAGATGTTGATTTAGTGCATTCTTTTGAGTTTTTAGGTTCATCAAAACACATAGTTATGTGTTTTCCCATCATTGGGAAAGCTAATGTACAAGTCATGTGCATTATGCCCAAGGAACATGATGGGATATTGGTTTTGAAAATGTTTTTAAAATGCTTTTGGAAAACCATGGTGAAGGCTATCTTTTGATAGTAATCACCATTGAATAGTTAGATACAAACTTGAAGAAAACGCTAAAGTTTTAGCAAGTTTTCAAGCTTGTGTCAATCTTTGAAAATATGATGTATATTCATAGAAAACTATTTTTCCATGATTAAGTATGCCCTAAATAATGTCTACACGAAATTTCATGATTTTTGGATTTTTGTAGAATTTTCTAGGGGTTTCTGAAGTTGACTGAAATGGAATTTCAGCAACTATCAGAGCTCCGATCGATCCATGGATCGATTGGAGTGCCTGAATCGATCCGTGGATCGATTCAGAAGGCAAGTCTCCCGCGAGCAGAAGCTCGCTGGATCGATCAGCCGATCGATCCAGGTAGTCTGAATCGATCAGTGGATCAATTCAGAAAGGTTCAATCGATTGGAACCCAACTCCAATCGATCCAAGTTGCTGATTTTGGCTGGGAAGGCCTGATTTCAGCATCTTTGAACCTCTTTGAGTCTAGGTAACCATTCCAAACCCCTAAAATACATTTGTATACATACAAAGGGTGTTTTCATGTGAAAACAAGGATGGATTGGTTAAGGAAGGCTTCATTGAAGTTTAGGTTGAGGTTTGTTTCAAATTTTGAGTATTTGAACTTCAAAACTTCTAAATTTGGGTTTCCTAAAGGTTTAGGGATTCCAAGTCATTGTTGGTGCAATGAAAGAAGTTACCACCATGTCTTTAGGGGGAGGGACTCTTTAAAGACATGAAAAATTATTTTTCATGAACCTTGGAAGGTGGTTAACCTTCTTTAAAGAAAATGCTCATGTATGAGCTTTTGAACTTGAAATGGGGAGTGGATATCCTCATTATTTCAAGTGGGAACTCAAGTGGTTAGAAAATGCTCAAGGTTGGGTATTTGTCTACATTGAGGGAGAAGTTAAGGATAAATGAAGGGTATGGGACCTTCATTATCGTGTTGATCACAACGAGTGATGTTGTGAACAACGATAAGCAACTCTTCAGGGGGAGAGTCGTCAACAAATGGATTTGTTGATGTGTACCCAAAATTGGGGCATGGGTTGATGTGTGCCCAAAGATGGGTTGATGTGTGCCAATAGGGGGAGAATGAAAGGACCTGTGAATGGGTGTAAGTTAGGCTTTCATTACCTAGAGGGAGTGTGCCCTCTTAGGGGGAGAATGAAGAGCTTAATTGATGTGTTCATTACCTAGTGGCATGAAAATTGAGGCTATAGGATTAGCCTAACTTACATGTGGTATTGTAAATGTTATTGTGGTATTGTCAAACATCAAAAAGGGGGAGATTGTTAGTGCAACATCCCTCAGGTCAAGGTTGACCTGGTTGACCAAGCTGAGTCTTGGTTTGAGTTTAGATGTTTGACAATAAGAAATTGATTGAAGAAGAGTCAAGTAGGTCAAGGTTGACCGGATACTTGACTGAGAAGTCCTAACTGGGATGTTAGGTAGAATGGAAGTCCTGGTGAGTGAAGCCAGGCAGAAGGAAAGTCCTAGTGAGTGAAGCTAGGCAGATTGAAAACCCTAGTGAGTGAAGCTAGGTGAAAGTCCTGGTGAGTGAAGCCAGGGGAAAGCCCTAGTGAGTGAAGCTAGGCAGATGGAAAACCCTAGTGAGTGAAGCTAGGTAAAAGTCTTGGTGAGTGAAGCCAGGCAAGGGAAAATCCAGATGGATCAAGGATGATCGGACATCTGGTGTTGGGAAGTCCAAGTAGGTCAAAGGATTGACTGGATACTTGGCACGAGGAAATACAGATAGGTCAAAGGGATTGACCAGACATCTGGTGGAAGTCCAAGTAGGTCAAGGGAGTGAACAGATACTTGGCATGATTAGAAAAGTCCAAGTGGGTCAAAGGGATTAACCAGACACTTGGTGGGAAGTCCTAGCAGGTCAAAGGAGTGACCAGATGCTAGGCATGATGTACCAACAGGTCAAGGTTGACCGGATGTTGGTTTGAGAGGCTTGGGACTTGGTTTTGGGCAAAAACCAAGTGTTGGATCGATCAGTGGATCGATCCAGGAGCTGGATCGATCCAGGCCTTTTCTAGCGAACAGAGAGCATCTGGATCGATCCAGATGTCCCAATCGATCAGTGGATCGATTGGGACGCGGCTGCTTCGCGCGATAAGCGCTGGATCATTCCGTGGATTGATCCAGGCATTTTTTTCAGAGCACAGAGGCGCTCTGGATCGATCCGTGGATCGATCCAAAGCCTCCCCGATCGATTGGGAACATTCGAATCGATCGGGATCCGACCGTTGCGTCATGTTTATAGCCGCAGGCGAGCGTTGTCTTCGATACTTCTTCACCGATTCACTCCAGATACTCTCCAGCACATCCATAGCTCTCTCCAAGCTCTAGATCGCCAGTTCTTGAAGATTCTTGGAGGCTTTTCCAAGTCAAGAGGCGGATCTATTGCAAGAGGAAGAAGTTAGGGTTAAGGTTTTTATTGCACATCTTGTAAGCTTTTGCTTATCTTGTATTTCCCTTTCTTCCTCTTGTATTGAGAGTGTTGTAGGGCTTCTCCGCCTTTGGTAGTTACCATAAAGGAGTGTTATTCATAGTGGAGGGTGTGTGTGTGTTGGTGTGGATCCTTGGATTAGTCACTTCTTGTGAGGTGGATACCAAGTAAACCAACCTTGTTAGCGTTGCGTGATTGTTTCTTTGTATTTTCGTTGCACATCTTTGAAGGAACAAGCAACGCCGACCACCGAGCGAACGCGACGAGCTATTCACCCCCCCCCCCCTCTAGCTACTTTTGGTCCTAACAGAAGAGAGTAGGCTTGGAAGCTTTGGACAATGACAAGGAGTGATTCAACAAATAATCAGTAACCTCCTTCAAGCCCCAAAGCTTCCTATAAATAAGAAGAGAGAGTTGATCATCATATCAACTCATCTCGGCACCAGTCGACTGGCAAAACCATCAGTCGACTGGTGTTACCGTTAGAGGTAGCCAACGGCTACTTCCAGCACCAACGGTTATTTACCAGTCGACTGCTAAAACTTGCAGTCGACTGATCCACACCGACCGAACGAACAGAACCATTCTGTTCGCGCCCAGTCGACTGCTAAAACATGCAGTCGACTGCTACAGTACTGCTACAATACTACTACAGTAACGCTATAGTACTGCTACAGTAAACCCTAAAACTTATGCTTTTACTCCGAGTACAATCTCTCGTGCACTCGTACCCTCACCCTTACGACTCTTTTGACGCTTCCTTTGCAGCTTTAACAGAACCTTCAAGCATACTTTCTTTGGCTCTTGTCCCTCTGATGCATTCAAGCCTGCGGCTAGTCCCCAATGCCATCCTTCGCGTATGCCTCGAAATCGCTTCCCTCGGCCCTTGTCCTCGCTGCCTTATCCACAGTCCCTCGGATGCTTCATCCTTCACCGGACCTGAAGCCATCAACCTGAGTCGCATGTGTATCCTGTGAACCTACACAACTCAAATACACATATCAGATACAAGGGTGAACCTAACTTAAACTCTTTGACACACACATCAAAACTATGATCGTACCGATCAAAACCTAGGTCGATTGCACCAACAATTTGTGCCTCTTGATTGCAATTGTTGTCGAATACAAATCGGATCGTGATCCCTCTCTCGGATCAAACTGTCTCCCACCTTTGGCTAGTACCGAAGTGGAGACACGACTTAGACTTATTGAAGTCGTCTCGAAGATAGTTCGGCGTGGATACAAGTAGAGGTGAGGCTTCCGAGTGTCGCTTGGTTGATCTCCTTTCCACTCCAGATCATTCGATGGAATCTTCTACTCATCATCCGACAGGTATACCTAGCGTAAATTTACTTTTCATAAAATTTTTATTATGCGATCATGTCTGGTATGTTGTATTCTTGTATGCATGTGGTGTGTGTGATGTAATATTAAGAATTATTATTATTTTTATTTTTCACTGCGAATGTTTACAAAATGTGTTTTAGCACGCACTCGCATCGGTGTGAAGACCCGATTTTGGACATGATGATGGACACTAGTGGAGATACCTTTGAAGGTTAAGTTAGGTTTGACTCCTAGAAATCTTAACGCCATAAAATTGAACCCAAGTTTATGATTACTTTGTGTCATGTGTAGGTTTGAATCTTAGGGATTTCGGATATTGGGTCTAGTTAATCATATGTTTCTTCTATGTTCTTCATCATGATAATTTAATGAGTCACATGTTAATTTTATATTTTTAAAAAAATTTATTCTAGTTATATCTATGTTGACTTATTGTGCTTTCTAATAAGATGACTTAGTGAGTCATATGTTAAAATTTTATGCCTATGTTTCTTTTGGGGTTATCATGATAACATAATAAGTTATGTGTTAATCCTTTTATGTAACTTGAACTTGTTCTAGCTATGCCTATGTTTCATGTGCTAAGTTGTAATGGTATGGTGACCTTTCACCTAGCCTTTTTAAAGGATGACTTTTCATCTAGCCATGACCTTTCACCTAGCATTTTTAATGAATGACCCTCCATCTACTTGTAACTTTCATCTAGCCATGACCTTCCACCTAACCTTTTTAATGAATGACCCTCCATCTATTTGTAACTTCCATCTAGCCATGACCTTTCACCTAGCATTTTTAATGAATGACCCTCCATCTAGTCATCTCTTCATATGCCTTGGCCACCCCTTCATACCTATAAATATCCAATGCATTGTCTTCCAAACGGACACTTAAACCTTTGTGCAAGTTTCTACACAAGTTCTGAGCCCATGTTCCGATTAACAAGTGCAAGTTCAAGTTCCGTAAAGTTTCTATCCAAAATCGAAGAAGTTTCTGACCAGGTAAGTGGGCTTTTCATTTCGAGTGTAGCTACGGAATATGTTTGCATTTCATCATTTTATATTGCAAATTCATTTCTTTTTATTCCAAGATGCACTATTATGACTCGAGTTAGATATGGTAAAGAGAATTTCTAAAATATGATAAAATATGACAAGTTATGGTCCTGATGCGGTAGGTAATAATAACTGATATATGACTCTAATGCGGTGAGTAATAATAACTGATATATAGTCTCACCACTTAGAGGAATTACATATAGGAGACTGATCAGTAAAGGGAGTTTTCGAAAACATGATAAGATATGACAAGTTATGACCCTGATACGGTGGGTAATAATAGCCGATATATGGCCTCAGCCGTTAGAGGAATTACATATAAGGGACTGATTAGTAATACCATGGAAAATAAGTTGATTAACAGTGCTATATTTTTTATTAAGTTATGTTTCTATTTTCGATTAAGTTATGTCTTTGTCATGAATTCTGAATGTCTTTCTAAAAGTATATGTTTTCGATAAGTTATGTTTCATCATGTTTCATGAAATATGTATTTGTCATGAATTCCGAATGTCTTGCTATGTTTTGTATTTTGTCGTGCTATGTTCGATCGATCCCACTTACTGAGTGTTTTCCCAAGCACTCACCCCCCTTTACTCCCATCCCCAGATAAAGATGAGGAACAAGTCGAAAAGGAGGAGCAAGAGATGTTTTGGGGCTGGTAATCAAGTCGTGTCCAAGTGATTCGTCCTTTTAGTTCATGTTATCTTTATTTGTACGCTTTCGCTTTTGGATTGTAAAGACAATATTTTCGTTATATTATTACTAGTTTGGTATGCACTTTATGAGGCTTGTTGTTTTCGAGTATTTATATTCGCGAACAACGCCGGTGTCACGCGCCTAGGTCACGGGGCGTGATAATCGAGCTTCCCAACAGTGGTATCAGAGTCTGATCGTGCTTCAACATGATCATAAAATTATTTTACGGTTTGTAATTAGTGTAGTAGTTTATTTTAGAATTTTTCTGGAATTATTAAGAATTTTCTATTTTTGGAAGTTTCCTAAATTGTTAGGAAATTTTATTTTTAGAAAATTTCTGAAATAATTTTAGAAAAAATAAATTTAGAAATATTCTATTAATTAATAAATTATCATTTCTAGAATTTTCTGGAATTTTAAGAAATAATTTATTTTTAGAAATTTTCCTAATTTGTCAGGTAATACCAAATTTGAAAAGATTTCGAAATTTCTTAAAAATCCATATTTGAGATATTCTGAATTAAATTATAGAATTAATCTTTTCTAAATTTTTGGATTTATTAAAATATTTTATTTTTAAAATGTTTCCTAAATTGTTAGAAAATATCAAATTTGGAAATATTTGAAAAATTATAAAAATCTAGATTTGAATTATTCTATAATAAATCAAGAAATATTAATTATTTATTTCGTAAATTGTTAAAAAAATTTAATTTAGAAATTTTTTTCCAAAATAATTAAAAATTATGTATTGATAGAAAGATTCTAGATAAGATATGTTAATTAAATTTGTAAATTGGTTTCCTAATTTAATTAGATAAATCTTGATTTATTAAAATCATATTTATAACATATTTTATTTTCAAAATAGAATTATAACATATGTAAATTTATGTCATTTTCATGTCATATTGTATACTATGTAGATGCATTAATTATGATATGATTAGATTTTGTCATGCGTGCGATGTGATTAGATCTTACTAAATGGTGATGTGTCATGCTATGTCATGTGTGCGATGTGTCATGTCATTATTTATATCATGCGTACGATATGTCATGCCATCATTTATGTCATGCATGTGATGTCATGTAGTTAGTAGATTTACATGATGATGATGAGACCTAAATCCCTTATATTAAAATATTAAAACCTACACATTCCGTTAATATGGTAAGAATCAGAGTTTAAGTTCTTGTTTGAGTTGTTGGTCAAAGTCAAGCTCAACCTGAAATTAAATATGTTCAAACCATAGAGATACATTTTCATAATTAACAGGTCGATTTTAAACTTGAAGAGTTGATTTGTTGTGTCAAAGTCATGATCAATGTGAATAAAGGTGAAGTTGGGTGATATGCATTTGATGTATACTTGTTAATATGTTAACAACTCGATGTTTATGAGAAAATCAATCAGTTGCTAGCATAATGTGATAGTTGCATATAAGTGATATGCAATTGGTAAACTTGTTACCTACCGCTATAGCTAAGAATTGCTTGTTGGCCAAAGTCAAGGTTATTCTTATCTATAGTACCACTTGGAGAAAACCTACCATTTCCCAAATTCATAGTAAGGGTTGTTGAATTCGAAAAGTAAGTGGATTTCATATTTATATGTAAATTGTTTACATTTACGAAAGAAAATCATCTTTCTTAAACATGCTTGATTGTGTATTTCTATATTATTAGAGTTAAAATGTTTTCTTTGATTTTGCGCTCAACTATGGAAACAAACAAACTCACCGGGCTAACTCAGTAGTTTTTTACTTGGTTCGAACCCTTCGACGACTCCTACTCCAAGGCCCACACTCGTCGAGTGTTTTCGTTGGATAATCACTATCAGTTCGTTAAAGTATTACAAAAGATGAGTATAAGAACTGAAAATAACAAAGTTACCGATAAATAGAAAAGAAAATGAAGTCTCTCGTTCTTCGAACTTTGGAGCAACCTTTCGATATCGTTGAAGCCTTTTCAGAGCAACACTTGAATATGAAAGTCGTAATAGTTGATGTTTTGAAGCTACTAGTCGAAGGGCTTTATATAAGCCCATCCTAGGCGTCTGGAGTCCCTCCGGGCACCTGGACCACGCCAGTCGACGTGGCTCGGCCAGTCGTCGCGCTCTAACTCAGCTCCTAGTTGAGTTTTCGGGTTTGAGCGCCAGTCCAAAGCTGCTCACGTATACATTTCCTGACCAGATCAAGGCATGGCACACATAGCGAGGGCACGTTCATGGATACAAGCTTGCTACCCCCCAACCTCACGGTCAGTCAAGCTCACAGCCGACCAAGCTCACGGCCACGAGCTCATGGTCGTCCAAGCTCGCAGCTGTAAGCTCACGACCGACCAAGCATCTGTCCACGAGCTAGTGGATATCCAAGCTCATGGCCGCCCAAGCTCCCAGCCGCAAGCTCATAATAGAAAAATGAGAGCAGAGGGAAGGGGAGAGGAACGTATCGAAATCGAAAGGAAAGGACGTCGGAGACGCCGGAGAGGAGAGGATGTCAGAGATAGGAGAGGAGTGGACTCTGGAGAGATCAGGGGAGATTAAAGTTTCTACATAATCAAATTAAATTAGCCCTAATTTTGACCCCTAAAATAGCGACAAAAATATATTTTTCATCGCTATTTTGGCAACAGGATTTAAAATCCGTCGCTAAATAGCAACGAAAACTATGTTCTATCGCTATTGAGCGACGAAAAACAAACCATACATTAACTTCCATCACTAATTAGCAACAGAAGTAACATCTGCCACTAATTAGGGATGGATTTAACTTCCATCGCTAAATCAGGCTTTTTTTAGTGAAAATAGGTTAGAGCAAGCAAGAAATTGTGCATTGGTAATTGTCTCCTCTAGTCCAGACATAGGAAGAAACATAGTTTTTCACAACCAGCTATCTCAAATTACTCTTCTAGTTCAGACATCCTTCCAAAACATTTGTGAAATAATAACAATTACATGAGTAGTAGGAAAATATATAATGTATCCATTTTCATTTCTCTCCATTATTACTCATAACTTTATGATCTTGCTAAACATTTACCAATAAGGGGGAGATGAGAACAAAATACCAATTTGTGCATCAAACACTCAAAGTGCCAGAATGCATCTGCGTTATCTTCAAAAAGAATTATCATTAGGGAACAAAGATCATCCATACCTCGTGGCAAAAAGTGATTCGCTCACCCCCAGCACCTCCACCATTTCATATTCAGGTCAACACGAAAGAGGTAAATCATGTTGGTGCAATATCCTTCAGGTCAAGGGTGACCTGGTTAACCAAGCTGAGTCTTGGTTAGGGTTTATATGTTTGACAATAAGATATTGATTGAAGAAGAGTCAAGTAGGTCAAGGTTGACTGGATACTTGACTGGGAAGTCCTAACTGGCAAGTTAGGCAGATGGAAGTCCTAGTGAGTGAAGCTAGGCAGAAGGAAATCCTGGTGAGTGAAGCCAGGTGAAAGTCCTAGTGAGTGAAGCTAGGCAGAAGAAAATCCTGGTGAGTGAAGCCAGGTGAAAGTCCTAGTGAGTGAAGCTAGGCAGAAGGAAATCCTGGTGAGTGAAGCCAGGTGAAAGTCCTAGTGAGTGAAGCTAGGCAGAAGGAAATCCTGGTGAGTGAAGCCAGGTGAAAGTCCTAGTGAGAAGGAAATCCTGGTGAGTAAAGTCAGGTGAAAGCCCTAGTGAGTGAAGCTAGGCAGATGGAAAAACCTAGTGAGTGAAGCTAGGTGAAAGTCCTGGTGAGTGAAGCCAGGCAAGGAAGGAAATCCAGATGGATCAAGGATGGTCGGACATCTGGTGTTGGGAAGTCCAAGTAGGTCAAAGGATTGACTGGATACTTGGCAAGGAAGGAAGTCCAGATGGGTCAAGGTTGACCAGACATCTGGTGGAAGTCCAAGTAGGTCAATGGAGTGACCGGATACTTGGCACGACGAGTAAAAGTCCAAGTGGGTCAAAGGGATTGACCGGACACTTGGTGGGGAGTCCTGGCAGGTCAAGGGAGTGACCAGATGCGAGGCATGATGTACCAACAGGTCAAGGTTGACCGGATGTTGGTTAGGGAGGTTTGGGACTTGGTTTTGGGCAAAAACCAAGTGCTGGATCGATCCGTGGATCGATCCAGGATGTGGATCGATCAGTGGATCGATTCAGATTCTTCCCAGCGAACAGAAAGCTTCTGGATCGATCCGTGGATCGATCCAGAGGTCCCGATCGATCAGCCGATCGATCGGGACGATGCTGCTTCGCGCGATAAGCGCTGGATCGATCCGTGGATCGATCCAGGCGCGTTTCCTGAGCACAGAGGCGATCGATTCGGAACATTTGAATCGATCGGGATCCGACCGTTGCGTCGGGTTTAAAGCCGCAGGCGAGCGTGGTCTTCGGCATCTCTTCACGAGCTCTTCTTAGATTCATTCCAGCTCCTCCACAGCTCTCTACAAGCACGTGATCGCCAGTTCTTGAAGGTTCTTGGAGGCTTTCCAAGTCAAGAGGCGGATCTATTGCAAGAGGAAGAAGTTAGGGTTAGGGTTTTTACTGCACATCTTGTAAGCTTTTGCTTAACTTGTATTTCCCTTTCTTCTTCTTGTATTGAGAGTGTTGTAGGGCTTCTCCGCCCTTGGTAGTTACCACAAAGGAGTGTTATTCATAGTGGAGGGTGTGTGCGTTGGTGTGGATCCTTGGATTAGTCACCTCTTGTGAGGTGGATACCAAGTAAAATCCTAGTGTTAGCGTTTTGTGTTTGTTTCTGTATTTTCCGCTGCACATCCAAGAAGAAACAAGCAAAGCCAAGCGACGAGCACGCGACGAGCTATTCACCCCCCCCCCCTCTAGCTACTTTTGGTCCTAACAAGTGGTATCAGAGCAAGGCCGCTCTTCACCGGAATCATCGCCGGAAGGGTCAAGCGTAACAAGAAAAGCTAGAGGGTGAAGAAGTTGAAGCAAATTCTTCAAGTTCAAGATTTTATCAAGCTCAACTTCAAGATGCAATTCCAAGATGGACTTGGATTTGACACAAGGGTGGCTCCACCATACACTTCCACAAGTTTTGATTTTTGGAGATCAAGAATCGAAAACTTCCTTATGATGGAGATAGAGCAATGGTTTGCTCTAATGGAAGGCTTCAAAGCTCCAACGAACTCCAAGGGCAAGCTTCTAAAGAAAAGCAGATGGAGCTCGGAGCAAATTCAAAGGGGCGAGGCAAATGACAAAGTGACCAAGCTTTTGGTCAACTTATTGCCTAGCCACATCTTGGCTCAAGTTGGAGAATTCAAAGATGCCAAGGAGCTTTGGAGCAAATTGGCCAAGCTTCATGAAGAGATCCCCTCCACTGTACGAGATCAAGAAGAATCCAGAGAGGGAGACTCTTTGGAGCAAGACCAAGAGGAGGATTCCGAGGTTGAGAGATGCTCAACCTCCGAAGAAGAGGAAATCCAAGAAGCTTCATCCTCAAGGGAATGCAACGAAGGGAACAAGGAGGAGCATACTCCTTGTTTCATATTCAAGATGATGAAGCCTCCACCTCTAGGATTGAGGGGGAGCAATCCTTGGTGACACCGGATCAAGAAGAAGAAGAAGCTTCTACATCCGGGTCAAGAGAAGAAGAGGAGGAAGAAGCTTCTACCTCCACAAGTCAAGAAAAATCAAATGGAGGAGAATCAAGGTCCGATCAAGAGGAAGCTTCTACCTCCGGATCCAAAGAAAAAGATGCCACTCCTACGAGCAAAGGTATAAATATTTCAATTAATAATAAAAATCATATTATATGCTTTGAATGTAGGGAACATGGGCACTACAAGAGCAAGTGCCCTAAATTAGCCAAGAAGAAGGGCCAAGTGGCACAAAAGGGCAAGGTGAAGCCCAAGGAAACCATCCCCAACACAAAGAAGAGCAAGGAGCATATTATATGCTTCTCTTGCAATCAAAAGGGGCATTATCGTAGTCAATGCCCCAAGGGGAAGAAGAGGGTCAAGGCTCAAGGAGGCACTAGTCAAGGGGGAGCCTCCAAGGTAAAGAAGAAGGTAACATTTATTGAGCCTACTCCTTTACATTATGGTAAAAAGCATGATAATTCTAATTTTTATCATTTTAATGCAATTTACCATAAGAATAGGAAGCATGAGGGCTTTAAGGAAAAGCATGTGGCCCTACATGCCAAAACTACTACACCTAAGGCTAGGAATGTAGGTAAAAGTCTAGGCAAGAACTCTAAGGATTGTAGCTACAAGTCTAGAAACAAAAATGCTCATGAACTTAATGAAAAACCAAATTCTAAGGATTTAATGATAGAAAATCAAGTCTTGAGATCAAGACTTGATAAAATGGAAAAGACCCTAAAAAGGATGGAAAATATCCTAAAAGGGCAAAATGAGCAAAACCTAGGGGTAGGAAAGTCAAAGCCATCAAATAGCCATAGAGGTTTGGGATACAAACCAAAGGCTAAGAAGGATGTGCCTAGTTATCATAGGGTTCCATATAGTTATGGAACAAACCCTAGGTTTAGTGGTCAAGTCAAGAACACTAGGGAAGTCATCCCTAAGAGTATTTTTGCAACCAAAGTGACTAAGACTTCTAAGAAGTCTAAGAAAGTCACTAACAAGGTCACAAGGGAGGCTGTCCCTAGGGTTGACCTAGAAAATGTGACCAAGGCTTCTAAGAAGCCCAACAAGGTCACTAGAAAGGTATCTAGGGAAGTTATCCCTAGTGAGTACCTAGAGCATCCAAGGAGCACCAATAGGTGTTGGGTTCCTAGGAGCATCTTCTCTACCCCATAAATGGGTAGAGAGTGTCAACTCCAATTAGAAGGGTAGTTAACCCAACTTTGAGGAAATTGACACTCAAGGAGCATTTTCAAGGTTTTGTTAACCTTTGAAAATGAAATGGAACTATTATTTACTCCTTGAAAGAGTAAAATGTGCCTAGTGGTGAAAATTTGATTTTAATCTTAAAAGGCACATATTGGGAAATTCATAAGAGCTACCAAGTTGGGATTTTGGTATGTTCTTAGGAAATTTAAGGGCAATCTAGGTTTAAGTTGTAAGTTTAGCTAAGGTTTTAAGGATACTTAGATAGCTAATCTAGGTATAGTTTATTTATGCTAAACCTTGCCATGATTGTTTGCCCATCATATGCCATGACATCATGTCTACTTTTGCATTCATGACGTATCATGAAAAATACAAAAATACCATGTCATGTCATGCATACATCATGTAGTTATAGGAATATTTCTTTTGAAAGTTATTTTATTTTGATGTATGCCATAACATTATCATGCATTAGTTTAATTCCTTGTAATTAAGGACAAAAGGTATTTAACAACAATTATTAACAAGTGACATCCTTGGTGGATGTCTAGTATATATCTAAAATGCCTAGATAGATATGCATGATCCCTAGAATAGGGCAAAACCAAAATCTTACATCTCACAAGGACTATAAGATGACTTGTATGTGTTTTAGTGCACATTAGATACAAGTGAGATGTTAGGATGATGAACAAAACTCAAGATGTTGATTTAGTGCATTCTTTTGAGTTTTAGTTTCATCAAAACACATAGATATGTGTTTTCCCATCATTGGGAAAGCTAATGTACAAGTCATGTGCATTATGCCCAAGGAACATGGTGGGATATTGGTTTTGAAAAAGGTCTTCAAAATGATTTTGGAAAACCTTGGTGAAGGCTATCTTTTGATAGTAATCACCATTGAATAGTTAGACACAAACTTGAAGAAAACACTAAAGTTTTTGCAAGTTTTCAAGTTTGTGTCAATCTTTGAAAAGATGATGTATTTTCATAGAAAACTATTTTTCCTTGATAATATATGCCCTAAACAATGTCTACACGAAATTTCATAATTTTTGGATTTTTGTAGAATTTTCTAGGGGTTTCTGAAGTTGACTGAAATGGAATTTCAGCAACTATCAGAGCTCCGATCGATCCATGGATCGATTGGAGTGCCTGAATCGATCCATGGATCGATTCAGAAGGCAAAAGCAGTAGCTCTCTGGATCGATCAGCCGATCGATCCAGGTAGTCTGAATCGATCAGTGGATCGATTCAGAAAGGTTCAATCGATTGGAACCCAACTCCAATCGATCCAAGTTGCTGATTTTGGCTGGGAAAGCCTGATTTCAGCACTTTGAACCTATTTTAGTCTAGGTAACCATTCCAAACCCATAAAATACATTTGTATACATAAAAAGGGTGTTTTCGTGTTGAAAACAACGATGGAATGGTAAAGGAAGACTTCATTGAAGTTTAGGTTGAGGTTTGTTTCAAATTTTGAACATTTGAACCTCAAAACTTCTAAATCTGGGTTTCCTAAAGGTTTAGGGATTCCAAGTCATTGTTGGTGCAATGAAGTTACCACCATGTCTTTAGGGGGAGGGACTCTTTAAAGACATGAAAATTATTTTTCATGAACCTTGGAAGGTGGTTAACCTTCTGTTGTGGACTTGCTCAAGGTTGAGCATTTAAACTTGAAATGGGGATAAATGGGGAGTGGATATCCTCATCATTTCAAGTGGCAACTCAAGAGGTTGAAAATGCTCAAGGTTGGGTATTTGTCAACATTGAGGGAGAAGTTAAGGATAATGAAGGGTATGGGACCTTCAATATTGAGTTGATCACAATGAGTGAAATTGTGATCACGATGAGCAACTCTTCAGGGGGAGAGTCTTCAACAAATGGAGTTGTTGAAGTGTGCCCAAAATTGGAGCATAGGTTGATGTGTGTCCAAAGACGGGTTGATGTGGTTTATTCGTAGGAAGTTGATGTGTGCCAATAGGGGGAGAATGAAAGGAAGTAAGTTAGGTTTTCATTACCTAGAGGGAGTTTGCCCTCTTAAGGGGAGAATGAAAAGCTTAATTTATGGGTTCATTACCTAGTGGCATGAAGAAGGAGGCTATAGGATTAGCCTAACTTACATGTGGGATTGTAAGTGTTATTGTGGTATTGTCAAACATCAAAAAAGGGGAGATTGTTGGTGCAATATCCTTCAGGTCAAGGGTGACCTGGTTAACCAAGCTGAGTCTTGGTTAGGGTTTAGATGTTTGACAATAAGATATTGATTGAAGAAGAGTCAAGTAGGTCAAGGTTGACTGGATACTTGACTGGGAAGTCCTAACTGGCAAGTTAGGCAGATGGAAGTCCTAGTGAGTGAAGCTAGGCGGAAGGAAATCCGGTGAGTGAAGCCGGTGAAAGTCCTAGTGGTGAAGCTAGGCAGGAATCCTGGTGAGTGAAGCCGGTGAAAGTCCTAGTGAGTGAAGCTAGGCGAAGGAAATCGGTGAGTGAAGCCGGTGAAAGTCCTAGTGAGTGAAGCTAGGCGAAGGAAATCCTGAGTAAAGCCGGTGAAAGCCCTAGTGAGTGAAGCTAGGCGGATGGAAAAACCTAGTGAGTGAAGCTAGGTGAAAGTCCCGTGAGTGAAGCCAAGGAAGGAAATCCAGATGGATCAAGGATGGTCGGACATCCGGTGTTGGGAAGTCCAAGTAGGTCGAAGGATTGATGGATACTTGGCAAGGAAGGAAGTCCGATGGGTCAAGGTTGACCGGACATCTGGTGGAAGTCAAGTAGGTCAATGGAGTGACCGGATACTTGGCACGACGAGTAAAAGTCCAAGTGGGTCAAAGGGATTGACCGGACACTTGGTGGGGAGTCCTGGCAGGTCAAGGGAGTGACCAGATGCGAGGCATGATGTACCAACAGGTCAAGGTTGACCGGATGTTGGTTAGGGAGGTTTGGGACTTGGTTTTGGGCAAAAACCAAGTGCTGGATCGATCCGTGGATCGATCCAGGCTGTGGATCGATCAGTGGATCGATCCAGATTCTTCCCAGCGAACAGAAAGCTTCTGGATCGATCCGTGGATCGATCCAGAGGTCCCGATCGATCAGCCGATCGATCGGGACGATGCTGCTTCACGCGATAAGCGCTGGATCGATCCGTGGATCGATCCAGGCGCGTTTTCAGAGCACAGAGGCGCTCTGGATCGATCCGTGGCTCGATTCGGAACATTTGAATCGATCGGGATCCGACCGTTGCGTCGGGTTTAAAGCCGCAGGCGAGCGTGGTCTTCGGCATCTCTTCACGAGCTCTTCTTAGATTCATTCCAGCTCCTCCACAGCTCTCTACAAGCACGTGATCGCCAGTTCTTGAAGGTTCTTGGAGGCTTTCCAAGTCAAGAGGCGGATCTATTGCAAGAGGAAGAAGTTAGGGTTAGGGTTTTTACTGCACATCTTGTAAGCTTTTGCTTAACTTGTATTTCCCTTTCTTCTTCTTGTATTGAGAGTGTTGTAGGGCTTCTCCGCCCTTGGTAGTTACCACAAAGGAGTGTTATTCATAGTGGAGGGTGTGTGCGTTGGTGTGGATCCTTGGATTAGTCACCTCTTGTGAGGTGGATACCAAGTAAAATCCTAGTGTTAGCGTTTTGTGTTTGTTTCTGTATTTTCCGCTGCACATCCAAGAAGAAACAAGCAAAGCCAAGCGACGAGCACGCGACGAGCTATTCACCCCCCCTCTAGCTACTTTTGGTCCTAACAAATCATGGGTGGCTACTAGTGTTGAACAGTTAAATAGTGCATGAGGGAGGATAGACACTCAACTACTAGCCGAGATTTAACTCCTGAACCTCATGGTGGCAACTGTTACTTCATAAGAAAAAGATTCGTATAAAATGAATAACTCATAGTGATGCTCGAAGAAGAAGATCAGGGAAGATGTCAAAGAATAACTGGCCATCAAAAGAACGATCATGGATGATCGAAAAGCCCTTCAAGCTTCACAAACCAAATCTCGAACCGAACCTCATTGCCCCTATGTTCTTCTTCTCTTTTATAACTTGGGTGTTGCATACATTATGTGTGTGCAGTAAAAGGCTCTAATTGCCTTATGTTATCGGTGTAGCAGTAACGTCATGGACGCGATCTCGGCGAGATGAGTTTCGAGTGTATAGTAATTCCAACATCTTTCACTCATCCAAGTTAAACCACAAAGGTGAATGATCACAAAGATCATGAAGAACAAAGACCGATGGTCATAACGGCCATATAAGAACACTCATTTAATTTATGGGAAAATGATTCATGCGACAGCAAGCACATTGAGTAATTATTGCTAAGAAGATTGTTATATCTTATATAGTTGCTCTATAGAATGAATCAGAGACATCAATAACTTGTCTTTACCCCAGATTAAATTATTTTCACTTACATCAATATGAATATCTCTAATCCCTCATAATGACTATTATATCAAAAGCATGTTCCATATTCAAATATTCACAATCATTTCTATACATAACAGAAATGGGTCGACCAATGAATAACATCACAAGATGTAAATTTATTTAATTTTTATTTTTAGCTAGAATTTATTCATTCTAATAGTTGCTTTCCTAGTTATGCTGGATAGATCGAATCACCCATAGCCAAAAGGAAACATGTTAAAGTAGCAGACACTGATCAGAACTTCAAGTAGATAGCTAAATAGTCACTTAGAATAAGATTGAGATTAACTTATAATCTCAAGGGTCTCACATAGTAGAGAAGCAAGAATCTATTCTCCTACTATCCTTATTATCGCATAGCACATGTGGTATGAATCACATGCTACGATGTTATTCTCTTGACTAAAAAAAGCGCATGTTTTTCTCAAAAAATTAATATCATACAGATTTCAATCTAGATATTTAATATCTAATCCTGAATTCAATATATTAATTCTAATCTGTCCTTGAACAGATTCAATAAATTATGGGTTTATTTACTCTATTCATTGCATAAATGATCTCATCATGACATAATTATCATGGTGACCTTAAATTATAGGTATATCTCTATTCACAGCAACATAAGTTGTCTCATAAGTAACGGTCTTACCTCTATTTATACTTAACAAATAGAGATGATTGTCTATATGAGTGGACTAGTCTCAACCTGCCAACATGCTTATCGAGACTTTATTCAAATGTAACATAGACATATACACTGAATAGTTCATGGCATTTTCATATATCTAATTGTCTTTACAATATGTTACATTCTTCAAAGTCCCAAAGACTTCACATGTCCTTGAAATGACTCTTTAGTTAATGGATTAGTAAAAGAATCTACAAGCATATTACGTGTAAGGATGTACTCAAGAACTTTTTTTTTTTACCAATAATATCCCTTACAAAATTATACTTAATTTCTATATGCTTTCCTTTGCTATGATATTTGGGATCTTTGAAAAAAGTTATAGTAGCTTGACTGTCATAATGCACTGTAACAGGACTCCCATTATCCTCAGAAATCTTTAGATGCTTTAGAAACCTTCTTAACCAGATAGCCTCTTGCATAGCCGCTGCACAAGCCACATAGTCAGCTTCCATTATTGACAGCGCTACACAAGTCTATTTCTTACTATTCCATGAGATGGTGCCACCATTTAGCAAGAAGGTATAGCCGGATATGAATTTTTTGTCATCAAGGTCCCTCGCCTAATATGCATCTGTATAGTCACTCAGGCATATATTTAATCCTTGGAAATAGAGACAATAATCCGCTATCCCTTTGAGATATCTGAATATTCTCTTCACCACTTTCCAGTGTCTCGATCATAGGTTTAACTAGAAATGACTAACTAAGCCAAAAACATAACATATATCTGGACGAATACACAATATAGTGTACATTAAACTACCAATAGCATTAGCATATGATTTTTTTCTTCATTTCAACAATTTCTTGAAGAGTTTTGGGATACATATTTTTGCTTAGAATAGTACCTTTCACTGTAACTATTTTTTCAGTATTACAATCTGACATACTAAAGTGTTGTAGCATCTTAGTTATATAAGTCTCATGAGACAAATACAAAAGCCTTTTTGATCGATCTCTGATGATCTTCATTCCTAAGATGTACTCAGCTTCTCCCATAACTATTATATCAAATTGTGATGAAAGCCACAATTTGACTTCTATCACACACTGTATGTCACTTCCAGCTATTAGGATATCATCAACATATAATAATAAGATAATAAACTTTCCTTTTTTCTTTCTTAGGTAAACACAATTATCCTCATTGATCATTTCAAAACCCTAAGATAAAATGACTTTATTAAATTTTATGTTCCATTATCTCGACGCTTACTTAGCCCATATATAGACTTCTTAAGTCGACATACTCTATTCTCTTGGCATTCGACAATGTGTATTCTCTTTGCATTCGACAATGTAACCTTCTAGCTATGTCATATAGATTTTCTCGTTAAGATTATCATTAAGGAAAGTTATTTTTATATCCATCTGATATAATTCCATGTCAAACTGTGCTACTATAGCTAGAATGACATATATTGACACAAACTTAACAATTGGGGAGAATGTCACTTCAAAATCAATACCCTCCATTGTGTATATCTTTTTACAACTAAATAAGCTTTGTATCGATTAATCGATCCATCTCCTCTTAATTTTGAGAATCCACTTATTCCCAATAGCCCTTTGGTTCGGAGGAAGATCGACTAAATCCCAAACCTGATTCTTTCTCATAGACTCCATTTTCTCATCCATTGTAATTTTCCATTCTTCTCTAACTGAGAATCTCAAAGCTTCCTCAACCGTTCGAGGTTCCTCATCGTCAACTGGGAGAATCATCAATACGTCATTCTCAATATCAAACCTTCTCCAAGGAATAACTTGACGACTACTCCTTCATAGGTTAGACTGTTGAGAAACTGACTCATTCATCGCTAAATCACTCTCACTAGGTTGACTAGATTCGGCCATCTCTCATTATACCTGATTTGTTGATAAAGGAACATTATCCTCCTCTATTGCAAATAAAGGAATTATATTATCAACTATATCTCATGTTGGGAACTCAGTTTCAAGAAAAGTATCATCTCTTGGCTCTATTTCAGAGATGATTTCATCTTGTTGCTCATCAATGAAGATATAACCCTTAGAAGTCTCAGAATACCTTATAAGGATATGCTTCTTACCTTTGAATCCTAATTTTACATATTTGTGAGTCTTATCATGAACATATGCAGCTCACCCCAAGGTCTCAGATTACTCAAATCTTATTTTTTATCTGTCCAATGTTCATATGGAGTGGATAGAATATATTTAGAAGGCACTCAGTTAAGTATATAAGTTGTAGCTAATAACACATCTCCCCAATAGAAAGTTGGCAAATTAGCTTGAGTCATCATAGACCTAACTGTTGGTGCAACCTTAGGTCAAGGTTGACCTGACTCGAGTTGACCTGACTCGAGTTGTATTTTGATGTTTGACTTAGGAAGTTTGTCGGTGCAACCTTAGGTCAAGGTTGACCTAGTTGAGTTGCATGTTGATGTTTGACACTCGTGGAAGAGTTGTATTCTTGATATGGGACAAGAATAGATGTTTGGGAGATTGTTGGTGCAACCTTAGGTCAAGGTTGACCTGGTTGACCTGATTCGGGAAAAAGTCCAAGTATGGAGACTTGGCACTGGAAAAGTCCAAGCAGGGAGCTTGGCACGCGAAAAGTCCAAGTATGGAGACTTGGCACGGGAAAAGTCCAAGTATGGAGACTTGGCACTGGAAAAGTCCAAGTATAGAGACTTGGCATGGAAAAGTCCTAACTGGGATGTTAGGCAGTGTGGAAAGTCCTGGTGAGTGAAGTCAGGCAGTGGGAAAGTCCTAACTGGGATGTTAGGTAGTTGAAAAGTCCTGGTGAGTGAAGCCAGGCAGTCGGGAAATCCTGGTGAGTGAATCCAGGTGAAAATCCTAGTGAGTGAAGCTAGGTGAAGGTGAAAGTCCTGGTGAGTGAAGCCAGGCATTCGGGAAAATCCTGGTGAGTGAAGCTAGGTGAAAGTCCTGGTGAGTGAAGCCGAGCAAGGGAAAATCCAGATGGATCAAGGGTGATCGGACATCTGGTGATGGGAAGTCCAAGTAGGTCATAGGAGTGATCGGATACTTGGTACGGAGAGAAAAGTCTAAGTGGGTAAAAGGGATTGACCGGACACTTAGCGGGGAGTCCTAGCAGGTCAAGGGAGTGACCGGATGCTAGGTGCAATGTACCAACAGGTCAAGATTGACCGGATATTGGTTTGGACTTGGTTTGGGCGAAAACCATGAGCTGGATCGATCTGGTGATCGATCCAGTGATACCGAGAATATTCTGATCGGTCTGGTGACCGATCAGTAACACATCAGTAGCATACTGTGTGTTAACTGATCGGTCTGGTGACCGATCAGGAGTCGATCAGAAGCCGAACAGGAGCGAGGCACAAAGCCTGATCGGTCCCCGGACCGATCAGGAGGTTCCCTGATCGGTCCATGGACCGATCAGGGACGGAACAGAAGCGAAGGAGGAGGGAATGGATCGGTCTGTGGACCGATCCACATGGAGCCTGATCGGTCCACAGACCGATCCAGGCACTAGCCGTTGCGACGCAACGGCTAGAATTCTTCTGTGTTTCTTCGTTTTCTTCGCAGGTTATAAAAGGAGGGCTGCTACTGCGAGCCTCCTTCTTCCTTCTTCTTCCTTCTTCTTCCTTCTTCCTGTTCTTGGTGATGCTAAGCTTCGACTGAGCTTTGTTGAGCTCACTTCCGAAGCTCCGCGTGAGCTTCTTTCGGCTGAGTTGCTTGTTGGCATTCGTCCGTGAAGTTGTTGCTTCCAGGACTTCAGTCGACGACAAGAAGGCAAGCTTGTATTGTTACATTCATTGTATTTACTTCTTGTATTCTGTTGTACTCTTAGCTTGCTGTTGCAAGTGATTGTGGCGAGGTTTCTCCACCCACAAGGAGTTGATATTAGCCGGTTCTCCGGGGACTCATCCACCGACGGATTGATAGGGCTCGTCCACCTTACGGACACGCCGAGGAGTAGGAGTATCATCTCCGAACCTCGTTACATCCTTGCGTTGAGGTTTGATTTCTTCTCCTGTTTTCTTTCTGCATTTAGTTTCCGCTGCGCTAACCCTAGATTGTAGAAAAAAACGCGAGCAATTGGGGTCGGCTATTCACACCCCCCTCTCTAGCCGTACGAAGAGATCCTATCACTAACCATATCTAAAAGAGTTTAATTTCTTCTTTCAGCAATCATATTTTGCTGTGGAGTTCTAGGGATAGTTAGCTGTCTAATAATCTCTTTATCATTACACATTATGTTGAACTGGTCAAATAAATATTCACCTCCAGGGTCAGTGTGTAAGATTTTAACTTTATGTTTCAATTGATTCTCAATTTCATTCAAATAACGATTAAAGCAATCTAATGCTTTCGATTTGTGAGAAATCAAATACACATGACCAAAACATCTGAAGTCGTCAATTAATGTAATCAAATAAGAACTTCCATTTTTAGCCTTCACATTCATTGGACAACAAATATTCAAATGAATTAATTGCAATGGCGATTCAGCCCTAATAGTCTTACCAAATAGTTTCCTAATTACTTATCTAACAAGACAATGCTCACATATAGACAAGGTAACTTTAGCATAAGCACCTAACAGACCCTCTTTCGTTAATCTATTCATTCGTTCTTGTCATATATGTCCTAGTCTACCATGTCGAACTTCATCATTAATGGTAAGAGCAATTTTTGAAAATAATCATCATTTCTATAATTATTATTTGGTTCTACATCAAGAACCATGAAACCATTTGTTACATAACCATTCCCAATTAACATTGAGTTAATGCGAAGTTCCACACAATGACTATAAAAGTTTACATAATAACCTAAATCAAGAAGACTAGTAATAGAACTCATATTCCGTCGAATCTCAGAAGCATATAGGACATCATGTAAAAACAAGGTACGTCCACCACAGAGGTTGAGTTTGTAAGTGCCAATGTCTTTGACTACAATCCTTGCATTGTTTCCCACATATATCCATTTGTTGTTAGCTGATACCCGACAGTACTCCATGTATGTAGCTCGATCATGTGCTGCATGGTTTGTTGCTCCTGAATATATAATCCACAAAGGATAAAAATCAGCTAACAACACTGAACTTGTAACATAATGCTCATGGAAAGAAGATAAAGATGGATCTACCTTTTTTGACTCAGTACAATCCCGAGAAAAATGGCACTTCTTGCCTTAATCATAGCAAATCAGCTTACTCTTAGGTTTTTGTCCATATTTCTTTCCTTTCTTCTTGATTTGGTCTTGCCCAACAACAACACCAGCTTCTTTTCCTTTTCCCTTTCCTCTCTTAAACCATCTTTTCTTATTCTCAGAATCAGAACCTTCAACTACAAAAGCTTGGTCAGAAATCCTTATGCATTCTATTCTCTCCGCCTCTAGGTCAACATGGCATGAGACATTAGTAAAAGTCTTGATACTTTCACTATGTTTAAGGTTCTATTTCATTGTTTCCCAAGAATTCGGAATGGATTACTGCTTGAACATATTGTTCATCAGTCAACTTATTACCAACAGTCTTAAGCTCTCGAATCATATTAGTCATTCCCCTCAAATATTGGGTCATGGTAACATTCGAGCGCTTTTTATAACTGTCAAACTTAATTGACAGCTGACAAAGCTTACTCAGACTTACTCCACTGTACTTCTCTCTAAGGGTTGCCTATACAGTATAAGCCGAAGGTAATGACTCATACTCAAATACTAGGTCATCCACCATTGAACTAATCAATATTCCCTTAGCAGTGGAGTCTTTTTTTCATGCCTTATAGGCATCAAGATCATGTCTATGTTATGTTGTAGAACCATCAGCAGATTCTTCCATTAACTGATTTACAGTCTCTAGAACTTCTTGTTCCTCAAGAATATATTGTATCTTGAGATGTCAGATTTTGTAGTTATCGCTATATAATTTCTCTCCCTTATTGAGTTCAGCTATAATGTTCTTAGTTACCATTATCTATAATAAATAAACACATTATTTATTATTTTCGAGTAATTCATATGCATGTAATTAATTATTGACTCAATGTAAATTAAAATTGGTTTACAAAATCAAGTGGCAACTATATTTCCACTCATTATTTGTATGTTCTAATTTAATCAACATTGATCGGTTATATTATACACATCTCATCAAATAAATTAATTATTAAATGAACTAATCATGCAATGAATGAATCATTAAATGAACTAATCATTCTTTAAGATTGTTAATACATACCATTTTTTTCTAAGTTCGTTAATGTAACAACCCAATTTTCCCTATTTCAAGTTCTAAAAGTCCTTATTAATACTTAGAAGTGCTATAGAAATATTCTAGAGATTTTTTAAAAATTTTAGAGTATTTTTACGTAAGTTTTGGAAGTCGTTTGATATTTGTACAAAACGAAAGAAGTTTTGACAAAAATAATGTCCAAGCCGATGTTTGAACCGGAAACCTCAAGTTAAGCAAAGATTCACTTAACCAATAGACCAGCCGAACTTTTCTTAACTAAACCTATATCGAAATATATTTAAGTTATAGTGGAGAACAGAAATAGAACCTAGGTATTAAAGGATGAGCTAATAGCGTTTGGGATTTTATTTTACCCGAACCCTAACCTCTCTTCCTCTCCTTCCTTGCGGCAATTTCTTTCGGGTGAAACAGGATCGGAGCTGGGGCTCTTCCTCCGGCGGCCGGCGAGGGGTTTTTCCGAGAGCCTCTCACATCTTCGAGACCGTCCCACCAAGGAGAACAAGTAGATAGGGAGAGATCATCGAGAAAGCGAGTTCACCCGGAACCCTAGAGTCAGTTTCTCGGTTGTAAGTCCAAGAACTCCAAGGATATGTAAGTACTACTCACCTGTGGTAGGAGTTGCTCCGAACTTAGGGTTTTCGGATTGTATTTCTCCTGGTTTTTGAATCTGCCGTGAGCTTCCATGTTTAGATGATTGCTGTGGTGAACTTTGGATAAGTGTAGATATTATTTACATGAATAAAGATGAAATCCTTGGATAAGTGGTTTTCCTTGTTTCCGAATTTGTGTTGCTAGGGATTTGGGTCCTTCTTGTTTAGGATCATTTTGTGCAGAAGTTATTTTACTAAGGTTGTTTCGGGTCTTGTTGTACGGCACGGGAATAGTTAGGGATTATAGTGTTTCTTTGCTTTTGGAACCTGCTGTAACAGATTATGGTTACTAGGGATGTAGTTCTTCTTCCTTGTTTTTGGAACCTGCCATAATAGATTTACTTCTTTGTACATGATTGGCTTGGAATTGATAAGAAGTGTATACTTAAAATGTATGCTCGGCTTGTATTTGGTTCTTTGCTGTGGACTGAACTGTAGCAACTTTCAGTTTTCTTTTGCTGCCGTGAGTTCTTATAGGAAGTTGAGAAGAGGCTTTAAGAAATTTGAGTAGTTCCCATTAGCAATTAGTCGAGCATGTGTAATTTCCCTTGCTGCCATGAAACTTGATTTAAATTGTTTAATTTTGAACAGCCTATTTGTAGCTTAGTTTTCCTTGCTACTCAAAAAAAAAAAGGGGCAAGAACAGCCTTTATTTAAAGTATGCAGTGTTAGTTCCTTGGTTTTCTTGAACATGAATAGCTATTAAGCTTATCTTGTAGTTTGATTGGCTTTGCTTTATTTTTATAGCATGCTCAGTTAGTTGCAATTCTCTACTTGTTAGATATACTTACAGTGTTCTAGTAAGCTCTATTAGGAGACTATGAGAAGTTATGAGTAGAGAAAAGACCAAGGTCTAATTAGAAGAGATAACAAGTAATTTAAAGTAAGAGGCTAGTACCCGACTTTCAAGGTTGTCGTTAAACAAATTCAGGTGACCAATTCCAAGGTCTTGGCCCTGGTAAGACCAAGGTCTTTACCCTCATAGGACTGGAGGCTCGCTACCTCAGTCTCTATTAGAGAGCGCGCATTTGGTACTAAGCCTGGGTCCAAGAAAGAGAAGAAGAAAGTTAAATATTAATTTCAAGTATAAGGCTATAAGTAAATGAAATAAGTATCACCTATGTTTAGAACCAGCAAAGTTTAGCTCTTTTAATTCTAAGCATACCGTATTAGTTTTCATTTGCTTTCCCTATGAGTTTATTGAGCATGATTAGCTTTATTTCCAGCATGCAGATTTGTTCTTATATATCATGCGTATGCAGATTATTTTAGTGCTTTGCTATTAGATGAGCATGTATAGCTTTTCTTTTTAGCATTTCAGTTTTAGCATCCTTTATATCTTATGCACTTTCGAGTTTTTGTGATATAGTTTAGTACTTACTAAGCATTTCGCTTATAGATTTATTTTCCTCCTACTGCAGATAAAGGAAAAGCTAAAGTATAAAGAGGAAAGCGATAAGGAGGATGCGTGATGGATGGTGTGATGTTGAACTATGGAAGCCTCGGGACTTGGCTAAGAAGTTGTTTAGAGTCCTTCTTTAATGTTATTAGAGAAGTTGAGATTGTTAAATAGTTGTTTCCTTTTTCTTATGTTGCTAATTGAGTCTATTCCGCATTGTTAGTTTGGTTGTTTCCCACTGTTGGAGCTTTATTCATTTGCTATTGCTAGAATAGTTTTTTTAAGTTGTTGTGTCTTATTACTGTATGGTTGTGAAGTATATATACCAGCCGCATGTGGCTGATGGTTTATTTTGCATGTATTGATGATTATTGTCACCGGTACAGGGGAGACTCTGTCGAAATTTTTCGGTAGAAACTTCTCTGGGGTCGTGATAAATTTAAGTGTTGCTAATAATAGCATAAGTAACACTAGTAAGTAGAGTAATAGTAGTAAGTAGAGTAATAGTTAAGTAACGACCACCTTTAGAGAGTAGCAAGGAAGGTGGGTCGCTACAGTTAACGCATAACATAACTTTCTATTAAAATAGTATTGTTTGTACATAACAACAGTTTCTATTACATAGTTTTATTAATACGAGCTTAATACTGTCCATACATAGTGGCAATAATAACAATTGTACTCTACTTTACAAGATAAGCTAGCGCAACTCCCACTGGGAAAAATACTAATGCAATGGGCAATATTATCCTGTTCATCCCGGACTCGATGAAGGCAAGATCAGCTTTAGATTATCTATTTCTAGATCTTCCTCAAGTTCTTTGGGATCCATTTCTATATCCTCCTCAGATTCTTCGGGATCCATTTCTATAAGATCTGGATGCTCTTCTGATTGTTTAGAATCTCATACTAAATGAAGTAAATCTCTGCACATCTCTAAATATGAGATGCGTCCTTCAAAATAATCCATTAGTTGGTGTGTTGTATCTCTAAGATGTCCCAGCAATGACTAAACTAGAGCCCATCTTCTATGTTCGTCCAGGACTGGAAACTCTTCTCGTTCGACTTTCTAGAACAATTGATCGAGTCGACCAATAAGACATCCAACTCCATGAATCGGGTCATAATCAAGCTCCTTGATCTCCTCCCAAAGCTCATGTTGTCGTATATTGTGGCTTGTCATCGTGTATATTATCCGTTATATCTGGAATTGAAAATAATAATGTCAGTACAAAATCGACAAACTAGTAACAAAACTAGTCCAATTCAATTCTCACATATGTATGGAACAATATACAAAATCCATAAGCATATGAGAAAAACATATTTTCTTTATTTAAAGAGTTCCAGTACACTAACACACTAGATCGGTTGATTGGAAAATTAGATCCTAAGTACCTTTACTTATTAGAACTAATCTAATTGACATATTTAGTTATTTTTATTTAATCTAAGCCCATTTAATTAGACCATCCTTATTAATCTGGTTAAATCAACAAATAGTATGAACTAAATTAGGGTTCAACTTAGACCAACCTGATTTAATATAGTCTAGTGCAAATTTAGATTGAACCAATTTAATCTAATCATACAAATCTAAAAAATAAACATAATTAATTGAAAAATTAAACACACAAAGTTTTAATTTTCTATTAATTTTATAAAAACAAACAAACTTTTCGATTTTTTTTATTTTTTATGGTGAAAAACATTCACATTTTTTTTATTTTCTGTTTGATTTTTAAAAATCAAACATTTCCTCGTAACACGTGGCACACATTTCTTCTAAGTTGCTATCGATCGGCCTTTAAACGTTGTAGAGGGTATTCACCGGCCAAGGACACCGGTTGCCAACCCCCTCACCGGCGCTTACATCAATCCCGGCAACAGAGAAAACGCAGAGGTCACAATGTGATCGCTGATCGCCGGAGGGATTTCTCCTCTCTCGAGCCTTTACCATTGTTACTTCGTAAGAAAAAGATTCATATAAAATGAATAACTCATAATGATGCTCGGAATGATATACTCGGAGAAGAAGATCATGAAAGATAACTCATAATGATGCTCGGAATGATATGCTCGGAGAAGAAGATCATGAAAGATGTCGGAAAATAATTAACCATCGGAAGAACAATCACAAATGAACCAAAAAATCCTTCAGACTTTACAAACGAAATCATGCACTGAACCTTAGTGTCTCTGTGTTCTTCTTCTTCTCTTTTATAACTTGGACGCTGCATACTGTACGTGTGCACTAAAAGGCTCTAATTGCCTTATGTTACCAGCACAGCAGTAAAGTCATGGCGGCGAGCTCGGCGAGATCACTCATACATGATATTACATGTCCAAGTCATATTAAATTTTATTATCAAATATTATGGAAAAAGTATGTCAATATGAATCTCCCAAGGGTTGATGGTTGAATTCCAAGAGCAGAAAAACAAGAGAAGAAAAAAAAGAAGACGAACAACCACAACAACAAGAAGAAGAATATTATACAGTTTGTCGATGAAATATGTTTTCACCTCCAACATCTTTGTCAATCCAGGCATAGACAACAAGAATATCCCAAAGCTTAGAAAGATTTTCTCTCTTCTCATAAAATACCAGACTTATATCAGTCCGAAGCAAGACCTATAACAAGTAGAAATACAAATTAAGATTTTAGTTCATAAATTATTACTAAGCAGGATAAGAAATGACTCTTGAAACATGTTTCTTAAATAACTTCTCATGGTTGTTTTTTTTGTAAGAAAAAACAATTTGAAAAAGATAAAATTCCTTAACATATGTTAGCAATCACATCAAGCATACTAAGAAAGTATCAAGTTCATTTTTCAAAATGATATCACAGTGCCAGCACTTAATGTTAACATAGAGTACGTAGGGGTGTCAAAAATGAACTCGACCCGATCACCCAATCCGAGTTGACCCGAAAAAAATCAGGTTCGAATTGACCATTTTCGGGTTCGGATCGGGTTCGGGTTGGAGGGTTGGAGAGTAAAAATATTTCGGGTTGGGTTGGGTCGGATTCGGGTTGACCCGGGTTGACTTAAATATAAGGTTTTGTGAGTTTTTTTTGGATTAAATCAAATTTTATTTTAAAAATTTAGATGTTTTTATGTATATTAATATCATGTTTGTATGATAATAATGAAGTATTGAGATAAAAGGAAAGAATTATAGGGAAAATAATCCAAAAAAATCGTTTTGAATAGGATTTTCAGGTTATATGGGTTGGGTTCGGGTTGATCGGGTTGGTCAGGTTCGGGTTGAGGTATTTTGGATTGAACTCGGGTTCAGATCAAGTTCAGGTTGAGTTAAAAAAAAAAAAACTCAACTCGATTCAACCCATCCGAATTAACACCCTAGAATACGTCAGAGAAGATATAGGGACACCAAAGCATATTAAAGGACAGTAAGGATAGAAATGGATGAGAACCAAATAGCAAAAGTATAGAACATACAAAAATGAAAGGTACCAATTTGATGTAGGGTAAGCTTCCAACTAATCACTTGTTTATTCCTCAAACGATCTGTTCTTTCTTCGCCGCTATCAACTTGTGACCTTTGAGATGGAATTTGATTAGGACTGGCTTCCATGATTAATGAAGCTGTGACGACTATTCCACTGCCAACATGATAATTCAATGAGGTCATAGAATCGATCCTCGGGACAACTGAAAAATAAATTTTCTATCCTCGTATTACACCATATCCGGCACATGCTCGCTCGAATATTACGATTTACCTCCCTCATGATAACCTTGGGTCGGGTACGACGGGGGCGCTGGAGACGAGTGTTTCACCTTTTTATTATTTCACTCTGTATGTTATTTCAAAGATTAGTAGTTATCCATGATTTATCTTTTCAGTATTGATCCTAAGACAGATTGACAGGAACATTAAGGAACATAATTATTTTTCACTATCATAATTCACTCTGTTTAAAAAACTGATTACCCTCTTAGACTGGATACTAATAAGTCAAAACTTTCTGTTAACACATTGTAGCCAGAAATTGCAAGGTCTAGTGTTACTACCTTTACTAATCTGCTGATACAAATCAAACACTTAATTTTTCATTAATGAAATGGTGAATATAGTAGCTTACACGTTGCAAGGTTAAGTCAAGAGTCAAGTCACTGGATCAAAAGTCCAGTCAAGGTGTAAGCCGGAAAGATCGTATCAAGTTATGACACAGATAGGATCGGGTCTGGAACCTGACCAGCACCCGACACCCTCAGCTCCATTACCCAACTCACATAGATCAGTCACTTAAATTCCTCAGTTCGGCACAACTAGGCTACCTCAGTTTGACACACCCGACTCCCTCAATTCAGAACAACCAGGCTCCCTCATCATAGGTTTCCTAAACCTTTCCAGCTCGGTCCTCGAGGTTCAGTTTCCCAGACTCCTGCAAATTCAATGACTCGGTCATACAAACCTCTTCGACTCAATCTGCCTGACCTCTCCAGCCCTATCGGGCTCAGTCATCCCCTACCTTACGTGCACGTTTAAAACGTAGGAGACAGCATAACTGCTTCATTCTTGAGACCGTTTCTCCCAACGGATGTAGAGAACATCAGCGCATATCTTAGAAAATGTGGTAAATGGATGCACATATCTCGAAGAAACGAATACATTTGTCACTTTTTAAAATATTATTTCTCCGACGGGCATAAGTACGTGTACACAGTTATCTAAATTCTGGTTCAGCTGTATAATAAAGATGTTGGTATCAATCTTCATCTTGAAAAAGGATATTTGGTTCACAACACAGGAGTTTTTATATAATGATGTAGCAAAACTATATATAATGAGATTGGGTTGATATGAGGAAGAAGGATTCAAGTGCATTGGCGAGATTGGGTTGACGTCCGTGATCTGCTTCGCAAAACATAAGGGTGAAGTCGTCGACACGCACTACAAAAAAAAGTAATTTTATTGACAACATTACCGGCGGAATTAAATTTTCGTCGAAAAACCCTAATTTTACCGACGGAATTAAAAATGTAATTAAATTTCTGTCGGGAAACTCTAATTTTACCAACGGAATTTTTAATTCCGTCGGAAATCCCTAATTTTACCGACGGAAGAGAAATTTCTGTCGGTAAATCAAGGATTTTACCGACGGAATTAATGATTCCGTCGGTAAAATTAGGATTTTTCGATGGAAATTTAATTCCTTCTGTAATGCTCCCTAAAATAAACCCTACCCCTTCGCTTGTTCCCTCACGCGCGCGATCAACCCTTCTCCGTTTTCCCCGATCCCAATCGCAGGTTTGAGTTTTCTTTTTCTTTCCGACTTTTTTTCTTTGTTTTTCGACGGTCGACAGCTGTCGCCAGCCTGCCCCCACAAGCGGCGGTCGACAGTGGCCATCTGTGCCAGCTAGCGGCCGCCTGCGCCCGCCTGGCCCGCCAGCGACTGTGTCGGCCGTCGTCGGCCGCCAGTTGGTTTCTGGTGGATGTGTCGACCGTTGTCGCCCGCCAGCTGGCTGCTAGCGGCTGTGCTGGCCGACAGCTGGCTACTAGTGGCTGTGCCGGCCACCAGCTGGTTGTTGTCCCTACCGATAGCTGGTTGCTGGCGGTTGTGCCCGTCCATCGTCAGCCTGATCCAGCTGTGCCGCCCGTCGGCAGGTTGTGCTTGTTGTCGCGAGCAACTTGTCATTTATTGTTATAATTTTTGAGCTAAATTATTTTTATTTTGTAAACAGATAGCATTTGCTGCTCTTCTCCGGTTGACCTACACATCTTCAGGTAAAATTTACTAAATTATACTGTATGTTATTTAACATGCATGGTTCAATTTAGAAATATGTTATGTTAGTATGTTAATCTATAACATAATATAGTCCGTTTGTTTGTTTTGTGTTAGTATGTTAATCTACGTTAATTTCTAGTTCTCAATATATTAGTTTCAGGTGAAAATGTCTATGAACAAAGCTTGGATGTACAATCAATTAGAAAAAGAATTTGTCAGAGATGATTTTATTGCTGAAGTTGAACAGTTTGTGAACTTTGCTAAAAGTTACCCTGAATGTATGAATGGTGCTGAGTTACGGTGTCCATGCAATCATAAAAAATATCAAAATAGAGCTTTCCGTGATGAGGATACTGTAAAAATGCATATATGTAAAAATGATTTTGTGTCAAATTACTACAATTGGTACTGTCATGGAGAGCCTTATTTATATGAACCAATTAGACCTTCTGGTGGTTCGTCATCTAGGACAACTGTTACCGCTCCTGAAGCATCAACTAATATTAATATTTCAATGCAATCAATGGTTCATGATGCGATGAATGCTGCAGTTGATTATTCCAATATAGATGAAACACCAAGACCTGAATATCATTAACTATATGAAATGTTAAAGGCTAGTGAAAGAGAAGTGTGGAAAGGCATTCCCTCTGGTCATTCTCAATTATCAACTACTGTAAGGTTATTAAATATGAAAGGAGAACATCATTTTTCAGAAAGATATTACGATGACATTTGTCAGTTGATGTCAGAATTGCTTCCTGCTGATAACATAATGACGGATAGTTTTTACAATACAAAAAAATTTGTCAGAGGTTTAGGTTTGCTTGTGGAGAAGATTGATTGTTGTATAAATAACTGCATGATATTTTGGAATGAAGACAATGATCTGCGTGAATGCAAAATCTGTACACACCCTCGTTATAAGCATGGTACTCGCATACCAGGGCAAAAGAAAAAAAAATGCTTGGAAAGTGATGTATTATTTTCCGTTAACTGCTAGACTTCAACGTTTGTATGCATCTGCTGCTACAGCTTGCCATATGACATGGCATCATGAGCATGAGCACAATGGAGGTATAATATGTCATCCTTCTGATTCACCTACATGGAAACATCTAGATGTTGTATTTCCTTCTTTTTCAATGGAACCACATAATGTGAGATTGGGACTTTCTGTAGATGGATTTCAGCCATTTGAACAGTCAGGGTAACAATATTCATCTTGGCCAGTTATATTGACACCGTACAATTTACCACCATGGATGTGTATAAAAGATGAATTTATGTTCCTTACAGTACTTATTCCTGGTCCAACCAATCCCAAATAGAAGATAGATGTTTTCTTACAACCTCTGATTGCCGAGTTAAGTGAATTATGGAATGTAGGGTCGGTGATTTATGATGTTGCAAGTAAAACTAATTTTCGATTGTATGCTGCATTATTATAGATGATCAGTGATTTTCCAGCATACTCAATGTTGTCGGATTGGAGCACTGCTGGTAAATTAGCATGTCCACACTGTATGACTGATTCTGATGCATTTTCATTACCTTACAGTGGGAAGGTGTCTTAGTTTGATAACCACCGTAAATTTTTACCACTTGATCACTCTCTTAGGCGAAATAAGAAAAATTTTCTAAAAAATGTTGTAGTCAGAAAATCCCCTCCACTCCATGCTTTAGGTGAACAAATCATTGAGCAAATTGATAGTTATAGATTTCTACCATTATCTCAATCTAGTTCTAATGAGATAAATAAATATATTGTTAGGATGTGCAAGTGTGGTTGGAAGAAAAGGAGTATTTTTTAGGAGTTACCATATTGGAAGTATCTGCTTATTCGACATAATTTAGATGTTATGCATATTGAGAAAAATTTCTTCGATAATATTTTTAACACTGTGATGAATGTGCCTAGAAGAACTAAAGACACTGTAAAATCACGCGAGGAATTAAAAGAACTAGTCAATAGACCAGAGTTGCATCAAGATGAAATAACTCATAGATTTCCAAAGGCTTGTTATACATTGGAGAAAGATGGCAAGCAAGCTTTATGTAATTGGTTGAAAGAAATCAAATTTCCAGATGGGTATGCCTCAAATATGGCTCGATGTGTGGATATGAATAGATTAAAGATGTTTGGAATGAAAAGTCATGACTGTCATGTATTTATGCAAAAATTTATTCCAATAGCTTTCCATGACTTACTTCCTCAAAATATTTGGCAAGCACTCACTGAATTGAGTCTATTTTTTAGAGATGTTACGATGGATGATATCCTTCGGCTAGAAATAGGCATTTCTCTCATATTATGTAAGTTAGAGCATATATTTCCACCTAGTTTTTTTTATTCAATGAAACATCTTCCAATACATTTTCCATATGAGGCACAAATAGCCGGTCCTGTGCAATATAGATGGATGTATCCATTCAAACGATTTTTAAGAAAATTAAAGAATAATGTTTGTAACAAAGCAAGAGTTGAGGGCTCAATATATAATGCTTATCTGGTTGAAGAAGCATCTTTTTTCTACTCCTATTATTTTGCTGATAATGTCAAAACTAGACATCGCAAGGTTTCTAGAAATTATGATGGTGCTCAAGCAATAGACCATTCGATGTTTTCTATTTTTAAGTTTCCTAGCAAGCCAATGGGTGCATCTATTTCTAGATTCTTAACTCCAGAAGAATACCATACTGCAAGAACATACATACTCTTAAATTGTGAAAAGGTCAAACCATACATAAAGTAAGTTGACTTCTCTAATTAAAAAATTATCCCCCATTTAATTTGCTACTTGATATCTCATTTACCTTAAAATTACCTTCTTTTCCAGCTTGTATGAACAACAACTATATCTACAAAATCCATCAATGGATGTAGATGGCGTAGTTGAAAAATTAGAGGTTGAATTCGCATTATGGTTTAAAATATATGTAAGTTGGAGATTTTATCAAATATTTAAGTTCATGTGTGTTAAGTAATGTTCTAATGTCTACTAATTGTGTAGATTAAAAACTATAGAATATCAAATGTGACAAATGTTAGGATAATGAATCTTGCATCAGGACCCCTTCGTAAAATAAAGGTCTACTCTAGTTTCTATGTTAATGGCCTCAAATTCCACGTGGCACAACGAGATTCACGAAGATTAACCTATAATTCTGGTGTTTGCGTCAAAGGATCTATGGACAATAATAACACTCAGTATGATTACTATGGTAGGCTTGAGGAAATCATAGAAGTTGAATATCCTACATTACCTATTAAGAGGTGTGTGCTATTTAAATGTTCATGGTATGATCCTACCCCAAGAACAGGTACTAGAATACATCCAAAGTATAATTTAGTTGAGGTTAATGCAAACAAAAGGTTTAACAAGTTTGAACCTTTTATTTTTGGGGTACAAGCAGCACAGGTTTTCTATCTTGAATACCCTACAAAAAGAAGAAGACCCAGTGAATGGTTGTCTGTTTGTCGAATGAAGCCTCACTCGATTATAGAAATGTCGAATACCATCACTGCTCAGGCTGCTGATGTATTTCAGAATGACAAAGTGGAGAGACATTCAATTGATACACAACTTGAATCAACATCTTAGTTACTTGTAGATGTTAATGTCACTTATGAGGAGATAGATGATGGAGAGATGTCCAACAATGAAGATGAATTTGTACTAACAGAGTCTAGCGATGAAGACTTGGAAACTATTAATGTTGATTAAATAGTTGCTAATGTGATGTCTGAACTGTTATTTTCTATATAATTTTGTATTGTGATGCTAATGTTAATGTTATGTATGTGTGTAGATATATTTTTGTATTATGATGTTAATATTAATGTTATGCATGTTTGTAGATATATTATGTAGATATATTATTACTAGTACATGCATGCTATGTTATTGTGCAGATATATTATTATGGCTAAGCAGCAGACAATAGCACCCCGTGGCTACAAGGT
Organism: Zingiber officinale; assembly: GCF_018446385.1. Lineage (NCBI taxonomy): Eukaryota > Viridiplantae > Streptophyta > Magnoliopsida > Zingiberales > Zingiberaceae > Zingiber > Zingiber officinale. Next base: position 25,737,836 of record NC_055991.1, on the reverse strand, counting down.
TATTAGAGTTGTCGGAGATACGTATGTATTTTTGTTATTAGTAATACAAGTTCATTGATTTCTTCAATACTTTTCATATCTATTTTTTTTCCTTGCAGATTTATTCCTGATGCCCACCGGGTAGCCTCTTATATCACTATAAAGTTTAAAGAGCGAGTATGTGCTTCTAGTACTACATAGAGGCATGTAGACCAGGAGATAAAGACATTTTATTACAATGAATTCGTAGTAAGTAAAATTAATATATTTGGTATTCAATAATATATTTATCCTTTCATATACTAAAATCTATACTTTTAATTGTAGAAAAGATATACATGAGAAGATGGCCAAGAAGAACAGTTCAAAGCTACATGGAATTGTTATTGTGCTAAACTTTACAGAGACCTCATGTATTATATAAGGAAAAAGGGCACTAGGTTGGCGTATGTTTTAGAGACGACATGGAGTGCATGGACGGCTACCTGGGCTGCAGAAAGATGGCGAGAAAATGCTGAAAAGGCTCGATCTAATAGAAATATAGAGCCAGGTGGTCCGAGCACCGGAATCGCTCGGCATACGTCAAGATCGAAATCCATTGTTGAACATGCTATGGATTTGGTAATTTAATTTAAAGTTATACTTTCTAACAATTTTTTATTTTATTATCACATTAGTATGTATAATTATGTTCCAAATTATATGTGTATGTAGGAGCATGATCTTGCTCGGTAGCCCACATGCATAGAGGTATTTCTGAAGACCCATAAGAAGAAAGATGGGTCATTTGTCGATTCTCGATCCCGGGTCCTACATGTAAGATTATTAACTTTATTACATTTGTTCATGCATTTCTATTTTGATTAACTTTAATAATTGTTATCAAATTAAATATTGATCAATATTATAATTTTGAACACAAGAGCAAATGACAGAAAGAGTGGCTCAGGCCTCTCAGCCACCATCTGAGGGGGAGGAGCCATAGTCTCTATCCACCGACGCGCTAAATGAAATATATTATGATATTGTCGGTGGAAAGACAAAAAAAACTCCACCCTCTACGGCCTTGGCTTCCAGGCCAAAGTGGCATTTGATCGTTTGAGGACTCCTAGGGGTCATGCTAGTTCCTCTTCTTCTAGTGAGATGCAGTCATTAAGACACGAAAATGAAGAACTGCACACTCAACTGAAGTCAATGGATGAGAGGATGACTTCTATGGATCAGTGGAGGGCTGCTGAGGAGAAGAGGAGGACTGACCAGGATACTCTCTTTGCTAGTATGCGAGAGATCGTGGCAAATTTTGCTCGCACCCAGACGCCACATGGTCTTGAGTCACAAGAGACTCAAGACCCATCAGACCGTGGTGATTAACATGTTTCGAGGTTTGTTCAACTACTATTTAAATCTTTATTTATCATACAAGTTACATGCAAAATATATTTGATTGTTTTATTCTACTCTGCTTATTTCTAAATATTACATTATTATATGTTTCAGGCGTCAGGGTGTACATATTCAGCACGATCATCATCATCATCATTATCTTTCTATTTAGGTATTTATTTTTTAAATATAAAATTCATTATACATATATGTAATATTTTGAATTATACATCGATATCAATCTCATCATAATTTATTGTATTTTACTTTTTACAGGATTTTACACTATTAGTTGTTTTTGGATTATTTGTTATCATGATATGGATTTATATATTTGAGCACGGAAATATTGTATATGGATGCTTTGTTTATATTATGTTTGTTTCTATATGTTTTTATATATTTGGAGTATTTGTTTCTATATGTATGGATTGTGTTAGTTTGTTTGTATCGATATATATGGCTTGTTAGGATTTGTAAACTGTGATTATATGAATTGTTAGTATATGTAAAATTTGATTGTGTGTATGGATTGCATAATATGATGTTTATATGTATGGAATACCATCGATTGTGATGGTTTTATATGGATATATAATTTGTATGCACGGTTGAATGGGAATACAATTAGGTGCTGCCAGTTTTTTTTTATTTTCTGACGGAATACCGACGGAAATTGTATTCCATTGGTATTTTTTGTTGGTGCAGGAAGCATCCGATGATCGAACCTATATTTTGAATATGTCAAAGGGTTTAAAGTTAAGGTGTTTTGTTATCTGATATGTTGAATGAGCTTTGCGGGAAAGACCTAAGATTTCTTAGGCAAGAGTCCTAGCTACGGTTAGGCAAGTGAAAAATCCTAGAGGGCGGTAACCCTAGGTCTTAGGGGGTGGTAACCCTAGGCGGAAAGTGTAACGCCCGAAAATTCTCAAACTTATTTTAGAAATATTCTATAATTTTTCTGGAATTTTAGAGTATTTTTATGGAATTTTTAGAGTAGCTGAAGTAGCAAAAATAAATAGGACCGTAAAATAGCCTACGCGGGGATTGAACCCGAGACCTATTGAGTCCTATGACTTATGGTGAACCATGGTAACCAAGTGAACCCAGCAGGGCCGTGCTGAAAGGAAAGGGAATCAATTTTATTTAAGTTGGAGTTGGGGCGAATTAGATCACTTAATATAAATAAGAAATAATTAAGTGAAGGGTTATTTGGATCGTGATTTTTCCTCTCCTCAAAACCTCACCGCCGCCCACCTCTCTTTTCTTCCTCTCTCGGCGCCAACCACAAGGAAGGCTAGGGTTCTGCCCAAGGGCACCTTCCGGCGACGACTTCGACACGAGGACGCTCCCCTCCGCGAGAGGAACGCGTGGACGCTAGAAGATCGTCGAAAGGATCGTCTCCTCCGGAGATCTAGCGATTAGAATCGTAAGAGAATCCGAACAGGAGGTAAGAAACCCCTCACCTGCGGTATAAGTAGCTATTCGTGTGATTTTTATGCATTAGTTTAGTCGTATGCAAATTCCAGCACATAAGGTGTGCACTAGCGTACACCAGGTGCTCGATAGAATGTTTAGCGCAATCAAATGCAAATTAGGCATTTTATTAGCTTGGATAAATGCACTAGAAGCATTTACATAGTCTATTTGGTCTTGCTCCAACTTTTACAGGACTAGACGTCCAATGGGTGGGCTCCCACAGTCGCCTCTAGGTTCAGATAACCTAGTTCTGGGTTTAGACGACCTGGTAGAAGTAAGACAATAGCTATTAGCTTATGTTCAGTATTTTACTTTCTCAGTGGCACTGTACTAGATTAAACATCCATTGGGTTGGACTCCCACAGTCGTCCCTAGGTTCAGCTAACCTAGTAACCCTACTAAATTCGGGACTTGCAAACCCGGGTCTAGTTAGGGATGCGCGCACAACAAAGTACAGTTGCCGGGCCCAAACAGCAGCATGATTATGTATTTTCACCTATTATATGTATATAGTTTTTTTAAACTCTCACAAAACGACTAGGTGAAATCAGTACAGTTTTAGTATTTGCTAGAATTAGCTCAGTTCAGCTCTCTCTTATGATTATGTATGATAGCTCTATGTTCAGTTTTATTACACCTGTTTTAGATGATAGTATGTCATGACTAGCTTTTGATTGCTATGTATCGTATGATAGCATGCCATGTTTAGTTCAATCAGTACGTGTTTTAAATAGCATGTTTTCAAAGCATGATTTGCATCGATTGCATGTTTTAGTGAGGTAGATGGTTTCTTACTAAGCGAAAGCTTACAGATACTTTCTTTTCCTTATACTGCAGATAAAGGTAAAGGAAAGATGGACTAGCGGAAGCTGGAGGGCAATGCTACGAAGATGTGTGTGGATGGAACTTGGAATAGAGATCTTAGGGAATTTCAGCAAGCTTGTTTAAGCACTAGAACTTTTTAGCATTTGGTTATTTTGCATCTTAGCATGTTAAATGTTATGAATTAGTTAATCAAGCATCCTATCATGTTTAGAATACTATTTTTGTGATGTTAGAATGTTTGGCATTTAGTTTAGAAATGTTATAGGTGATTTTGGCACGAACAAGTGCTGAAATCAGACCCTTGGTTGAAATCAGAAACTCGAATCGATCAGCTGATCGATTCGAGGGTTCCCAATCGATCAGTTGATCGATTGGGCAAGTTGTTCCGCGAACAGTAGGCTTCTAGATCGATCAGCCGATCGATCCAGCAATTTCTGTAGTGAACAGAAGGCTCTGAGATCGATCACTGGATCAATTGGCCAGACTGGATCGATCAGCCGATCGACCCAGAATATCGCCCCGAGCACAGTAGTGTGCTGGATCGATCACTGGATCGATCCAACCTAAGTTCCGTATACAGTAGCCACCTGGATCGATCAGTGGATCGATCCGGCCATTCCAATCGATCCGTGGATCGATTGGGAGGCCTGATATCAGCAAGAAACTTTTAGTTAAGTTCCTTGACCATTGGAGAATGTAATATATGTCATGAATAGTTTAGATTGCACCCCTTAGCACATGTAGAACCAAGAAATGATAATAGTTTAGTAAAATTTTAATTAATACAGCTTCCGCACTTAGATTTAATGATGGTCATGGAATAGTTAGCACGGCATAATGTGACGATTCGGCCTTACAGCTAGTCAGTAGAAGGCGGGTCGTTACAGAAAGTCTTGGCGCGTCAGAGCTTCGGGCAAAAATCCTAGGGGGCGGTAACCCTAGGTTGAAATCCTGGTGTCGCGAACCAGGTGGAAGTCTGGATGGGTCGTGGACTGGACGTCCAACATGAAGACCAGAAGCATCGGACGCTGAGTAAAAGTCCAGTCGGTCTGGAGGACCGAACTGGCAAAAGGTAAACTTCTCCTGAGTGGAGTAGATGAGGACGCGTTCCTCGGAAGAGGGAACAGTAGACGTCAGTTCAACATAGAGTTTCCGATTGGAAATCCAAAGTCAGAACCGGGCAGTCCGAAGACTATCAAACTTAAGTTTCTTATATATTATCTGTTCTGTTCTGCAGGAAACTAACACTTTTGTGCAGGGGTAGAACTGACCGGGATCGGTCGACCGAACGCTTGGATCGGTCGCCCGAACCCCCAAGTCGCAGATCAGATATCCAGCGAGTGGACCGGGCTCGACCAGGGGATCGATCGACCGAACCTGATTATCGGTCGACCAAACCGGAGATAGGGGTTGACCAGATCGAAGCAGAGCGAGCGGATCGGGCGGATCGAATGAGGAGGAGTTCATCTGATCGGTCGACCAAATCGGGGATCGGTCGACCGATCTGTTTTGGGTTAAACCTGATCCCATATTTCGTGGATCTGGATCAGATCTGTAAAGGCTATAAAATGAGCCTCGGGCTACAGCTTCAAAAGATCAACGAAAAGGCTATCTTTCATCAACAAGCTGCTAACAAGACGTTCCGACAAAGCTACACCTCGATGTTGACGACCTAAAGCTTTCAAATTACTGTTTTCTCTGTCATTGATATAATTACTGCTTTTTCATTGTACTTAAAATTGTAATCATTTTACGAGATTATAGTTGTTGCCCAAAGTAAACGTTCAACGAACGTGGGCCTTAAAGTAGGAGTCGCCACAAGCTCCGAACCAAGTAAATCTTGGTGTTCTTCTATGTGATTGTTCTTTTATTATTTCCGTTGTGTTACTCCGTTAGTTTTAAATCCGAAACGAATTAGCCACGAGCGCTATTCACCCCCCCTCTAGCACGGTCTCGATCCAACAATTGGTATCAAACCGGGGTCGCTTCGATTTGGTGCAACCACCAGTCAAGCAAATCTTTTCGTGGTCTTTTCAATTTTTCGGAGTCGATCGGAATTAGTATAATTGCTATATTCCGATCTGTTTTCTCATTCAAATCGATTTTTACTCGAAGTTGGTGCAACACTACTCGAATTCATTTTCTTTTATTATACATCCCGCACTGCTAATCCAGGATCAAGTCCTGGGATTTGTTTTTATTTTTATTGAGTGCTAGATTCTTTAATGGCTATCCTAGAAGGTTTTAGCACAGTCCGCCCGCCACTCTTTTCCAGCGAGGACTTTGGCTATTGGAAGAACCAGATGGAATACCACCTCAAGACGCAAGTCGAGATGTGGATTATTATCCAGACCGGTCTCGAACTTCCACGTGACAGCGCTGGAGAACTAGTTTCATGCATCAACTGGGATGCCAACATAAGGAAGAAGATTGAAGTCGATGCCAAAGCAACTTGCATGCTACAATGCGGGTTAACAAAAGAAGAACTAAACAGAGTCAGACCATTTTCAAGCGCAAAAGAGTTATGGGAAAAGCTAATCGAGCTGCACGAGGGCACCTCCGACACTAAGGTAAGCAAGCGCGATTTAATTTTAAATAAATTGTATAATTTAAAAAAGCAGGAAAGTGAGACAGCGAGCTAGCTTCATACATGCATCTAGGACCTCTTTAACGGACTCCACGTGATTGGCCAACAAATAGAAAATCATGACGTCATAAGGTACGCGCTTAACGCTTTTCCGAGGAACACTTTGTGGGCATCCATGGTTGATGCTTACAAAGTTTCCAAGGATTTATCTTTAATTAAACTAGATGAACTATTTTCTGAATTCGAATTACATGAACAGACTAATGCATGTCCATCCGAGAAGGGCATTGCTTTGATTGCAGGTACAAGCAAAACCCGGGAAGCTAAAACAAAGTGCAAAACCAAACTCGAGTCCAAAGACTAATCGGACTCAAAGGACGACGATGAGATTGTTTCTGAGCTATTAAGGCTCATACGAAAGATCTACAGAAACAAAAAGGCGACTCGAACAAACATGAAGGACAAGACTGGAGTCACCTACTACGGCTGTAACCAGAAGGGGCACTACAAGCCAGATTGTCCAAATAAAAAGCAACGGAGAAAGAATGTATTAAAGGCAACTTGGTCCGAGTCATCAGATGAATCTGAGACTGACAAAGAAGAACAAACGAGCTTTCTCGCTCTACCAGTACAAGCAAACATCGTCGAAATTGAGTCCGAGTTCAAGCCCGAAAGCAAGAGCGAGTCAGAAATTGAGTCCGAGTGAAGCCACGGATCCGCATCCGTTTTCGAAGGACCGAACCCCACTGTAAGTTCTCTACTCGTCGAGACTCAATTAGATAATTTAAAGAATTTAGTTCCTTATTTATTAAAAAAATTTAGCTAAATCCAACGTCCGGGTCAAGTCACTCCAAAAGGAGGTAACAGCCCTTAAGGAAGCGACTGACTCGAGTTCTTTAACTGAGCCAGTTCAAATTGGAAGTTCAACTCAAGTTCAACAACTTGAGGAAGAAAATTCTAATTTGAAAACTCAAGTTAAAGAACTTAAGGACACGCTGGAACGGTTCACCCTAGGTTCTAAGAATCTTGATCTGATTCTTGGAAAACAGCGAACCGTTTACAACAAATCCGGACTTGGATTTAAAACTAAAAGAAAATACAAATCATATTTGTCCCTAGTTAATAAAAGGACCATAGTCCAAGCATGGGTCCCCAAGTTGAATTTGGTTAATCAAGTTGGACTTGGGCTATATTGGGTCTCCAAGGATAAGATCCATTACCTTGATAGATCATATCGAGGCTATGATCTAGGGGGAGCCAATAGAAAAACCATCCCTATCAATAGATAAATTGCTTGATGATTGTTTATTTATTTTTCTTGTAATATGCATGTTTAGAATAGGATAGATTAAGAACTTAGGCGTAATTTACACTTGTTAGTTAAACCTAGGGGTTTCAAAAAGAAAATTAAATACGTAATTTCTTTGAAAGGCTGTGTCTAGAAAGTGGTGGATAATCTCATACCCAAGAAGGCCTAGTGTCTCGCCACTGTCTGGGAACCCATCTTTGAAATATGTATTTAATTGACTAATTGAAAAACCTGAGCTTCACTTAAATGTAAGTTAATCCTTAAAATAATTTAATTTAAAAGATAATCATCTCACAAAACTACTTAACACTCTCTTATTGGTAATTTCGAAAAGGGTGAGATGGATCTAGGATTAAAATTGTTAATTTTAATTTAATAATCTTTTAAAAATTATTTCAAAATCTTTTAAAAATTATTTTAAAATCTTTTAAAAATTATTCAAAAAATCTTTTAAAAATTATTCAAAATCTTTTAAAAAATTTAAAATTCTTTTAAATTATAGCAAATGATATTCAATAATAATTATTTTCAAATCATGAAGGCATTTATCAAAGGGGAGTGATGGGAGTCAAACTAAGTTTGTTTAAATTGTTTTTCTTCTTCAAAATATTTCCAAAAATTTAATTTATTTTCAAAACTAAAAATTATCTAAAAACTAAGTATTTGCTCAAGTATCCTTCAAAACACTTATTTAATTAAGTAGTTTTTCAAGAATTTTTTTTTTTGTTAAGTTTTTAACTTTAAATCTAAGATCTAAGGCTTTTTAAAGCTAAGTCTTTTTAGGCTATATTCTTGACAAAACAATCATCTTCAAAATTTTGGCTAAGTTTCTTTGAAAAATCAAGTTAAAATACTTTTGAAAAATATTATGTTATTCAAGCCAGGTTTTTTAGATTAGTACTCAACTATGCTTTTATGAAAATCCCACTAAGCTAAGTACTTAACTAAGTTTTCTCAAAAATAATTATTTTCAAAGCCAAAAATTTAGTTAAGTGCTACCCTTCAGGGGGAGCTTAGATATAAATAAAATATTTTTCTATTTTTCTCTCTACTTATTCTTTTTGAGTTATGTCAAAGGGGGAGAAAAACTTCAAAGTTAAGTTAAGAATTAAGAATTTAAACATAATGAAAGGGGGAGCATAAGATTTTCAATTCAAATTATTTCATTTATGCTCATGTTTAAATTTCTGCATTTATTGTTATATTTTTACTTAACATTGAACCGTGTTGCCGTAATAAAAAAGGGGGAGATTGTTAGTGCAGGAAACATCCCACGATCGAACTTATGTTTTGATTATGTCAACGGGTTTAAAGTTAAGGTGTTTTGTTATCTGATATGTTGAATGAGCTTTGTAGGAAAGACCTAAGATTTCTTAGGCAAAAGTCCTAACTACGATTAGGCAAGTGGAAAATCTTAGGGGGCGGTAACCCTAGGTCCTAGTGGGTGGTAACCCTAGGCGGAAAGTCTTGGCGGGTCGGAGCTTCGGGCAAAAATCCTAGGGGGCGGTAACCCTAGGTTGAAATCCTGGTGTCGCGAACTAGGTGGAAGTCTGGACGGGTCATGGACCGGACGTCCAGCATGAAGACCAGAAGCATCGGACGCTGAGCAAAAGTTTAGTCGGTCTGGAGGACCGAACTGGCAAAAGGTAAACTTCTCCTGAGTGGAGTAGGTGAGGACGTGTTCCCCAGAAGAGGGAACAATAGGCATCGGTTCTACCTAGGGTTTCCGGTCGAAAATCCGAAGTCAGAACCGAACAGTCTGAATACTGTCAAACTTAAGTTTCTTATATACTATCTGTTCTGTTCTAACTCTGTTTTGCAAGAAACTAACAGTTTTATGCAAGGGTAGAATTGACCGGGATCGGTCGACCGAACGCTTGGATCGGTCGATCGAACCCCCAAGCCGCAGATCAGATATCCAGCGAGTGGACTGGGCTCGACCAGGGGATCGGTCCACCGAACCTGGTTATCGGCCGATCAAACCGGAGATAGGGGTTGACCAAATCGAAGCGGAGCGAGTGGATCGGGCGGATCGGATGAGGAGGAGTTCATCTGATCGGTCGACCGAACCGGGGATCAGTTGACCGATTCGCTTCGGGTCAAACCTGATCCCAGATTTTGTGGATCTGGATCAGATCTGTAAAGGCTATAAAAGGAGCCTCGGGCTGCAGCTTCAAGAGATCAACGAAAAGGCTATCTTTCATCAACAAGCTGCTAACAAGACGTTCCGACAAAGCTACACCTCGACGTCGATGACCCGAAGCTTTCAAATTACTATTTTCTCTGTAGTTGGTATAATTACTGCTTTTTCATTGTACTTAAAATTGTAATCATTTTACGAGATTATAGTTGTTGCCCAAAGTAAACATTCAACGAACGTGGGCCTTGGAGTAGGAGTCGCCACAGGCTCCGAATCAAGTAATCTTGGTGTTCTTCTGTGTGATTGTTCTTTTATTATTTCTGTTGTGTTACTCTGTTAGTTTTAAATCCGAACGAATTAGTCTCGAGCGCTATTCACCCCCTTAGCGCGGTCTCGATCCAACATTTTTATCGTAAATTGCCAACGGAATTGTCTTTTCTGACAGTAATTGCCAACAGAAACTGCATTTCCGTCGGTAATAATTTCCGTCGGCAATTACTGACGGAAAAGCCAATTCCGTCTGCAATTTACGATACAGGGCCGGTATTTTTCGATACACAGTACCCCTGGCTCCGACAGAAGTTATATTTTTGTTGGAAAACTTAGCGACAGCTATCCCGCAGGATTTACTGATAAAATTATAATTCCATCGATAATATACCGACGGAAGTTTTTTTCCATCGGGAAAATAGATTCCAACGCATATCCTCCAACCGATTGTTATGGAAAAAAACTTCCGTCGCATATCCTCCAACCGATTATTTTCTATCGGAAATCCGTCGATAAGGCCTTTTACCGACGGAACTTTCCGTCGGTAATCCTAAAAATTTTTGTAGTGACGAATTCTCCAAACCTTAAATAGATCAAATTATTTAGTCTAACAGTTTGACTTAATTGATCTAAGCTAACACCAAAAATCTAATTTTCAGTCTCTATAAGAAATTCTGTTAGGAATTTAATAAATATATTGAGAAATAATAAATCCAGTCATATGTATAAGTTTATGCACTTAATAAACGCTAAAAATAAATTATTAAAATTTATGTATGAAAAACTTATCAAGGGTTATCAGGTAACCATTTAATAGATCAACTTGGTTGAGAAAAATAAACTATTTTTTTAAATAAAAGATGCATATTTAATTCAATTAGTATATATTAAAAAAATACTTTTTTGAAAAAAAAAACATACTCTATCAAATAACAGTTTGATATAATAAAATTGATTAATTCACTAATTTATAATTAAAAAATTAGACCAAGCAAAGTTATGAGACAAATTAATATACAAATACAACTTAGGAAAAACACCTTACATTACAAGACTTTAACAAATACACATTTAAATCGTATTACCAAACTATCAAACTAGTTTTGCATCCATCGACGACCTTGGAGTATTGTATCTGAAATATCATGAAACATCATTCATTACGAAGTATGATTTACTTGTTGATGAGGATTCAAACTCCAAAGGGCCTCTTAAATTTACAAATCCAGGCGGACTTGGTTCTGGCAAAAGTGAAACATCAATGTCTAGCATTTTTAATACTCTATTCATTGTTGGTCTATCTGTCGGTCGCTCTTGGACACATAAAAGTCCACATTTTATACAACTCAACACCTCGCTTGTTACAAACAAATGTACAATTGATTCGTCGACAAACTTCAATGCTTCACCATCTTTCCACAAGTTCCATACCTAAAATGAGGCATTTTCCATGAATTAGAGGAATAAATATCAAAGAATAAAGTATAATATTTATTTTGTGTAATACCATTCTACTTACTTACATGATCAAGAAGAGTCATATGGAATGGAGAGTTATGAACACCTCTATTCCTTCTACCATTTATGATCTCAAGTATCAATATACCAAAACTAAATACATCAGATTTCATTGAGAACGTCCCATTCATAGCATATTCCGGTGACATGTATCCACTGCATTAATAAAAATCAAATCTCAAGGTTTTGTGTGATAAAATGTGATGAACAATGATTGAAGATAAAACTCACTAGGTTCCAACAACTCTCATTGTATTAACTTCTGCATCGTCACCTCTAAATGCCCTCGCTAGTCCAAAGTCTGATATTTTAGGATCCATGTCCTTGTCGAGAAGAACATTACTAGCTTTCATGTCTCGATGGATGATTCTTAGCCTAGAGTCATAGTGCAAATACAACATTCCTCGAGCGATCCCAACTATGATGTTGTATCGTGTTTTCCAATCCAGCAATCCACTTTTTGCCTTATCTGATTGCAATATCAAAGTTACAACACTCATTAGCATCTCAAAATTGAGAAATGATCAACTACTTAAATGCATTCACCAAATAGAAGGGCATCCAAGCTTCCATTAGGCATGAACTCGTAGATCAACATCCTTTCCCTTGCTTCGATGCAACATCCGAGAAGTCGAACAAGGTTTCGATGTTGTAACTTAGCAATCACCGTTACCTCGTTTTTGAACTCATGGGCACCCTGAGTTGATGTCATCGATAGCCTCTTCACAGCTATCTCTTGTCCATCCTTAAGCTTACCCTGTCACCGCCATATTGGAACTCCAATTCAGATAAAGTTTAGGTAGTCAACGGCTATGCTAAAATTTATCCAAAAGGATACTTTGTATACTGGCCCGTAACCTCCCTGTCCAAGCTTGTTGCTTTCTGAGAAGTTATTGGTGGCTTCTGCAATGGTGTCTAGATCGTATATTGGTAGGTCCAAATCCTCCTCTTGAGTCTCATCATCAAAATAATTGCCATCTGCCAAATGACAATTGCATCTGTATTAGTGATTATGCTAAATTCATTGCGAAGTAGTTGCCATCACCAGAGATTTTAATGGCATACGTTTCTTCTTCCTCCAGCAAGTCCAATAAACAATGAATGCCAGTAGAAAAACAGCCAGAGCAGGGGCCACAATGACTGCAACCACACGACTCCCATGACCAGGCTTTGCCGATGTGCCTGACCAAAAAATGACAAGGTCAATGGAGGAAAATTCAAACAGTATGTAGTTGAAGAAGAAATCTGCATCGAACTCACTTGGGAGATCGGCTGCTGCTACTCTGACGAAGAGATCCTGCCCTGTTCCGCCGTCGTTGGACTTGATATCCAGTAGATTGGTCCACCAGAGAACGCATCCGTTGCCACTGCCGCTGACGTTGGCCTGCGCGTAGCCGGTGCAGGAGCAGTTCCTAAAGCAGCGGACCCTGCACTCGTCGAGGCTCACCATACTCCAGTCCACCGTCGCCGTCGACGTGTCGGGAAGCTTCACGCTGATCTGCGCCACGAACCCATCGGCGCCGTTGACGCAGTCCAATGCCGTGAGCCTGACGCAGCCGTCCAATTCGACGCTGTTATTCGGACTGGTGAAGCCCTGCAGGCACGTGCACATCGTCGACCCGCCCGGGTAGCAGACGCCGTTGGGGCCGCATCGGGCCACGCTGTCGCATTCATCCTGCGGCACGAACCCCTCAAGCGACCATATCTGCCGGTCTTCGATCCAGATGTAGTGCTGCACGGCGCCTGAGGTGTTCATCACAAGCCTATCGATGATCGATGTGTCGTTCAAGTACATGGAGAAGAAGAGTTGGTGGGGATTCGCCACGTAGTTGAAGCCGAAGCCGATGGTGCGGTAGCGTTGCACGCCACTGATGCCGCTAAACCGGTTGCCGTTCCACGGGCCGCCTCGCCAGTGCAGTCGCGGGCCGTCCGTTACAACCAACTGCGGGTCGCCGCTCTGGTCGATGCTCATCGTGTAGCCATTCGGCGCCGGGTCGCTCTCGCTCGTCCATGCCGTGAGGTTGTAGTTGCTCCCGGTCGTCAGGTCCCATCCTATCTTCATGCCCGGGAGTAACGTGTCCGTCGGAAACTCGAAGCTCTGCCACGCTACAGAGCTGTCGTTACTGATCACGAAGTTTCCGGAATCGAGGAGTTGCGCGACGGGGTTCTTGAGAACCGTCGCCGAGTGGGAGGACCAAACAGCAGTTGAGTTTCCATCGGTGACAGTGAGTCCTCGGTCGGCGGTTAGAGAGAGACGGCCGGACCGGCCGGTGATAGCATGTTTGCGGTTGGCAACCCATACCACGGTTTGGTTGTCGTTGATGTTGTGGTGCCATATGCCGATGTAGCGATTGCTGGAGCCGACGGGGCTGAAGAATCCAAGCGCGAATCTACCGCCATCGGAGATCAAGATCGCTCCGCCGGCGTCAAGGAGAGGAGTAGAGAGAGTTAGGGTGTCTCTTGCACTGGAGCGGTAGCAGAAAGTTGTAACGAAGAAGAAGAGGAAGGAGAAGAAGAGCGCAATCCTCGTCTTCATGGTTAATTACACTGATTTAGGCAGAAAAAAAACAGAGAGGGGCTATTTAAGAGTCGAATTGAGTTGCAATCTTTCTTCTTTCTTCTTTCTTCTTTCTTACGAACAAACCCCAACAAAATAAGATAGGAACGATTGGAATTATATAGAAAATGATAACAGGAATGCTAAGTAAATCATCTTTCGTTAAATTAAGGATGGTTTGACTTAAACCGAGAATGAATGTTTTGTTCTGAGCTCACACAGTGTTTCCTGCATTATCCAAAATTTCCAAACTAGATTGTTAAAATCTAAAGCAAGGTTCTGGCTTTTACAGGAACAATCCGTTTACATTTAAGAAAAATGCATTATTGACATCCTCATTTTGTTAATACATCAGGTTTATTACAGTTACAGAAACCTTGAACATTTCGTGTTCTTTAATCAATACAATTGCAATGGTTTGCTTAGAGGGAGAACAAGTGAGCGAAACTTCGTGTATTAGACTTGACAGCACAACAGGTAGGAGCATAAAACTAGCTCACACAAATAATACAATAAGCTAGAAAACTTGATGTAGGTGAGATGTATGTATCCTTCAGAAACCTTTCACCAAGTAAACCTTACACTATTTGGCTGCTGGAATCAATTCTCGTCAAACAGTGTATACTCTGGAAACTATGAATTTTTGGTCTGAAGATTTTGAATATTGAAAAAAAAAAAAGTAATTTAGAGATTCAGATATCACAGTTAGACACATTTTATAAGCTTAAAGTGCAAAAGAAAATGAAATGCTCACCATTTTCAGGTATTTCTTGTGAAGCTTTATTGCATGGCTGCAAGCTTTCTTTGCGTCTAAATCTCCAGTTATGTCATTTAAAATCTGAATTGAAGCAGTATCAATCAAAGCCAATTAAGAGGCAATGGGAATGACAAGAATTTCTCTCATTTAAGTGCAAATGGCTTTCGAATTTGAAGAGAAGATCAATGAACAAGATTGACTTCCGTTCTAAACTTATTTGCTTCGTTGATCAAATTTGCTTCCGTCCTAGTTAGCATACTTGAGAGTAGGTTTGCAAGTTTGTTAACGAAAGGTGTAACTTCGTTTGTAATACAATTCCGGGTAGTGAGCTGTGGACTTATAGATGAGCTGAGAGTATTACTAAGCTATGGTTAAACATATTGAGTCAGTGGTTGGCTATGAGCTGAGTATGTGACAATGAAGTCTTATACAGCTTCAAGGTGAGGCATTGACATTTGTTACTTCTACAATTTAAAAGGTAAGAAGTCACTTCTCCCATTTAAATGAGGCATTGACATTTGTTAGAGACTGAGGAAAAAGTCATGATGCCTTTTGGATCGTAGGGTAGCTTTTCTTAGACGATCTCACTGATCACAAGGAAAAGACATTCATATAAGTTTGGAAATCCTTACCTTAACAACGTCGTCCAAACCACGTGCTTCATGCAATAACTTTGTGCTTTTATCCTTGAGAACACTAGCAACGAGAAAAACTGTGATTGGCAAAGGGGCTTCTGAAGTTTTAGTTCCATTCCTGATATTGTCCCTTTCAAATTTCCCAAATTGACGAGTCGACTTGAGTTTCCTTTTAGATCGGTCATTCTTTTCAGTTAAAATCTCTGGTTCTTCATAAAGCATGAATAGATCAGGATGATATTCAGAAGCCCACATCATCTGTATGAAATATTCATGTCAGAAGAGTGTAAATTGTAAGAATTGCATCGTTCTGTATGTAAATTGTATTGTATTGTATTGTATTGTATGATTCTAACAAGGTGGCAAAAGGTGCCTATGCTCGCCCCCAGTGCCCCCATCAACCCGTCCTAGGGTTAACACGGAGAAGATAAATCACGGGTGGCTACTAGCCTTTGGAATAATGTCTTGTATGATTCTAACAAGAATGTACGAGAGTGTTGCCCAATGAGTTCCAGTAATATGTCATACCTCCCAAAGATACAAAGAATCTCCGAAGGACAATTCTCGCCTGAACAATACCATAAGCATGCGAACTGCAAAAAGGTAATCACCTCCGCCTAGGGTTTCTATTCAAAAACAAACACAACATTAGCATCTGCACATGGAGGAGTCGGCGCTGAAACAGCTGAGATAGCTACAAGGATTATAAGGCGTCCTTTCAGACATTAGAGAAGGCGTTAAAGTAAACATAAGCTATGTCAGTTTAGTCGTTATCTCCATCTGCTATTATACAAAATAACAATGCTAAATTTCTTGTCAATTACATAACTGTTGCATCCAACTACAAAAATGCAATGTTCAATAGATACAAGAGACAATCTACTGCTTATAATGATAAGCTTCTGAGACGAGGAAATATTTGTCTAGATACGATGAGGCACAAACTATATCTTACAAAATGCAGTTATATTCTAGTTTCTTGTGTCGCATACCTAGGTGTTGGTGAAGCTTTGGGTCCAAAACTTGTGTGATGGATGCTAGACTTTGAAGTTGGTTCTCCACCCCGATGGAGCTCTCAGTGCATTTGAAATTTCCTCGCTTAAAGATTTCAAATGCGAAGGTGATTAAAAGACACGTCAAAAGAATATCAAAAAGAACTATCAACGAGCTACTAAAAAGTATTTACTTTATACCAGTTCAGCAAGTATGCTTGTACATTGGTAATTGTTCACTTAAGCTCCTCTATTTATCATATAGGAAGAAAAATGATAGTTTTTCACAACCAGCTATCTCAAATTACTCTTTTAGTTCAGACATCCTTTCAAAACACTCATTAGCGAAATAAATAACAATTACACAGGTAGGAAAATATATAATGTATTCATTTCCAACTAAATGTAACCATTTCCATTCCTCTCCAGTATCACTCATAACTGTATGATCTTGCTAAACATTGACCAATAAAAGGGGGAGATGACAACAAAATACCAGTTTGTGCATCAAACGCTCAAAGCACCAGAATGCATCTGCTTCATCTTCAAGAAGAATTATCATTGGGGAACAAAGATCACTCATACCTGGTATGACAAGTGCAAGTCATTAAATTTTGTTGTCAAATATTATGGAAAATGTATGTCAATATGAATCTCCCATGGGTTGATAGTTGAATTGCAAGAGCAGGAAAACAAGAGAAGAAAAGAAGAAGAAGAACAACAACAACAACATCAATGAAATATGTTTTCACCTTGACAATAGCCAACATCTTTGTCGATCCAGGCATAGACAGCAAGAATATCCCAAAGCTTAGAAAGATTTTCTTTCTTCTCATAAAATACCAGACTTCTATTAGTACGAAGCACATCAAGACCTATAACGAGTAGAAATACAAATTAAGATTTTAGTTCATAAATTATTACTAAGCAGGATAAGAAATCACTCTCGGAACAAGTTTCTTAATAATCTGTAGAACTTCTCATGTTTTTTTTGTAAGAAAAAAAAATTGAAAAAGATAAAATTCCTTAATATATGTTCAGAAGCCACATCAAGCAAACTAAGCCACCAACCTAAAGTATCAAGTTCATCTTTCAAAAAGATATCACAGCGCCAGCACTTATGTTAACAGATAGTCTGGTATGACAGCATATATAACAGCATACATCAAGGATGAAGTGTCCCTTGGGACGGTTTAGTGGCTAGCGGATGAGGTGCTGTCACCATGAGATCTGGGGTTCGAATCTCGGTATAGCTGAGATAAATGTCTCCCTCATGCGCTAGTCACTATTCCAAAGGCTAGTAGTCATCCATGATTTATCTCCTCCGTGTTGGCCTTGAGACGGATTGGCAGGGGCGCTGGGGGCGAGCGTAGTCGCCTTTTACCACCATACATCAAGGATGAAGCATATAAAACAACATATATCAAGCCTTAATTAATAGCTGTAAATATATTGTAATTAATAGTATAACTAAACCTTTATGATTTAGCTAGATTGATTAAGAGTTTTAGACAAATTACTGTAAATCAGCCTGAAATTATGGCTGAAAATCTGTCTTATAAATCACTAACATTTTCTGTATATTGAGAAGAACTATCATGGTGACAGCATTCAATCCAATGGATATGGTATCGGAGCCATAATTAAAAATTTGAGAGTGTTCTTGAGAAGTTCAGATCTTGGTTTTGGGAATATTTCCAGAATTCCTAGTGGTGTTATTTCAGTTCAAGCTTTTGGACTTTTGGGTCTGCTAATTTTTAGCACTTCTTGTTGCATTTGAAGGGGAGCCTTAGCGTAACGGTAAAGTTGTTGCTATGTGACCAAAAGGTCATGGGTTCGAATCCTGGAAACGGCCTCTTGCAAAAAGTAGGGTAAGGCTGTGTAATGGATCCTTCCCCAGGACCCCGCATGGCGGGAGCTTCGTGCACCGGGCTGTCTTTTTTTTTTGTTGCATTTGATGAGTAACGAATATCATGTCAACTACCAACTCAGATATTTTTAGTTCATAGGTAAGAATTATTCTACCTGTGAATTTTAGTTTAGTTTGTTTGTCATGGGAAAAGAAATAGGGGGTCATATCGATGGTAGTGATCCGGCACCTACTGGCTACTGAGCTTTCTAAATTGGCTCAGTGGGAAGTCAAGGATGCCAAAGCCATGACATGGATTCTAGGATCAGTTGATCAACTGCTTGGTCTTAATCTGAGATCATATAAGACAGCTAAAAGCATGTGGGAGTATTTAAAAAAAGTTTAATATCAAGACAATGCAACCAAACATTTTCAATTAGAATACGAGATTGCTAGTTCTCTCAGGATGATCTTTCCATTCAACAGTACTTTTCTGCTTTCAGAACTTATGAGCTGAATATGTTGACAAAATTTATGCCAAAGTACTACTCTCTTTCTATGGTTCAAGAGGTGCATGAACAAAGCAAGCGAATTCAATTTTTAATGAAATTACGTCCTGAAATGAGGCAGTCTACTCTAATTTGATGAATCGTGCACCTTCTCTTTCTTTGGATGTGTGTTTTAGAGAGTTGCTTCGTGAAGAGCAGCATCTTACAACACAAATAATTTTCCGGCAAAACAAAATGCATAATAATGCAATTTCTTATACAGCTCAAGGGAAAGGCAAGCGCAAAGACATGCGACAAGTTCAATGCTATAGTTGTAAGTGATACGGGCATATTGTTGTTAATTGCTCAAAGAAATATTGCAATTATTGTAAGAAGTTTGGGCATATTATCAAAGAATGTCCTACTCGTCCTCAGAACCGTCATGCTAATCAGGTTGTTGTTGCTAATCAAGCTGTGTGTTCAATACTTACTCCTGAAAGGTTCAGCAGATGATTACTACAGTCTTTCAGCCTTAGGACTTCAAAGTAAACATACTACACCATCTTTATCTTGGCTTGTGGATTCTGGCACATCCAATCATATGACCAGTTCTCTTGAGACTCTTAGCAATGTTAAAAATTATCATAGAAATATTCAGATTGCTAATGGTAGTAAGTGTTGGAACCCCAAGGTAGTTTTGATGTGATCAAATAAATTAGGTTAGGTCCTGTTAAATTTAACCTTGTGTCTAAGTGTGCAGGAACTTAGGAGCACAGGAAGTCGAGCAAAAAACGCAGCTAACGAGAAGGACGGCACGGGAGAGAGCCGACAAGTTCGATGCGTCTGAGGAACGAGCTACTGCTGAACAGTACGCGGGCGGACGAGAAAGAGGCGCACGGCATTTCGGAGGAGCGAGAAGCCGAAGCGGAAGGTTGCTCGAGAAGGCCGGAAGTTTGGTTCGGATGAGCCCTATTTCAGATGGCCGAAATCACCCAAGCAAGTAGAGCCGGAGAGGAAGACTAGGACCGAGGCGAGCGGAACCGGAATGGATGACCCGGATAGAAAAAGTCAACTATGTTGACTTTCCTGGTCCGAGCGCCCGGACCTAGTCGGGGCGCCGGGAACCAGTTTGGGGTGCCCGGACCATCCGAACGCCCGGAATCCAAACTTTACCCAAATCGATGTGGCGTTTAACCGTTGTGTCGGAATAGAAGTTTATCCCATTCTAGATGCCTGGAACCCTTCCAAGCGCCCCGACCAGGGCTATAAATACAGCCCTGGTCCAAGAGGTTCATATAACACTTGTGATTCATTCTATTTTTGTTTTGTTGTATAATTGAGTACTTCAACTATTGTAAGAGGCTTCTCCGCTTAAAAAAGATTGTTTACTGAGCTCCAACTTTCTTGGATTAACCTCCCCGATTGTAACCAAAGTAACCCTTTCGTGCCTCTTTTCTTTCAGTCATTTATTTTATTTATGCAAGTGATAGATTAATTAAGTTGTAAATTCGAGAAAGGTTCTTTTTATTTATCAGGGCTATTCACCTCCCTCTAGTCGACCACCAACGGTCCGACAGTAAGTTACCTATTCATGCTACTAGGGATATTAATTCTTCAATTAAAAATGTTTTGGTATCTCCTGAGCTTTCTACTAGTCTCATTTCGGTAGCACAATTGGTTGATAATGACTATGATGTTCGATTTTCTCGTGATGGTTGTGTTGTGCAAGATCAGGTGTCGGGGAAGCTACTAGCGAGGGGACCTAAAGCTTGTTTCCTTTATACTTTTCCATTCCTAATTTTGTTTCTTTAGCTTGTAGTACTGTAAACCAAGTAGGTGAAATATGGAACAAATGTTTAGGTCATCCTAATTCTATTATCTTATCTCACTTACTAAATTCTGATTTCTTGGGCAATAAAGATCATTTTTTATCTCGTGTAAATTGGGTAAAAGTCTCTTTCTTTTCCTTCTCAGTAGTCGTGCAAAAAACTATTTTGCTATGATTCATAGTGATGTGTGGGGGTATTACTTCTATTATTTCTCATGTCAATTACAAATACTTTGTCACATTCATTGACAATTATAATAAATATACCTAGATTTATTTCCTCCGTTCTAAATCTGGGGTTTTTACGGTCTTTAAAACATTTGTAACCTATATTGAGACCCAATTTTCTTCAAAAATTAAAGTGCTAAGGTTTGATTTGATTCCGGAGGCAAATATATGTCTCATGAATTTCATGATTTTCTCCAACAAAAAGGCATTGCTTCCAAATGCTCCTGTCCTTATACATCTCAGCAAAATAGTGTTGTTGAGCGTAAGAACCGACATTTGTTAGATGTTGTTCAAACTCTATTGATTGAATCTTTTGTTCCATCTAAATTATGGGTTGAGGCCTTATCTATAGCGGTTTATTTAATTAATCGCTCGCCTTCACGTGTCTTGAACTTTGATTCTCCATATTTTCATCTTTTTCATAAACATTCCAACGATCTTGACATGCATACTTTTGGTTGTGTTTGCTTTGTTCATTTGTCACCTTATTGTTGGATCGTAAGTGATCGGGGGTTGAATCTCGAACATGGTTTAAAATACCGAGTCATTCCGCCTAAAACTCATGGTTTTTACCGTTCCGACGAGGGACTAACACTGACACGCGACCGACACAACACGCGCATGAGAAGTTTGGATCGTCATCGAGTGTGTCCAATAGCGGCACAGTGCGCAACAGAAGGAATCGATTTGATTCCTTCTATCAATCACAAGATCACTTTAATCAAGGAAAAAAATACTATATAAATGATGAAGACTTATCAGAAGCATCAGCGAGGGAGATTAGGTCAGTGTCGGCAAGCGCAACTAGTGAGGCGACAATCACAATTCTTCGGGAGGTACCATAGTAAATTTTCAATTTAAGTAGAGAAGACTAGACAGATGCTGCGATCTGAATCGCGAGCGAGCTCGTGAGCTCAGGAGGATGGCAGAAGGTGAAAGGCAAAATCGGCGAAAATTGCGATTCATGAGAGAAATGAATAGGGTTTTATTAAAAACTTCCATATAACGATTTTAATTAAAACCGTGATTTATTTATATGTTATAACTTATAATTGTTATTGATCCTGTCCGAACGCTGAGTCGATGGACGCTGGGGACGTGGCGCTCTCCGCTGTCTTCGACTGGCTGAACGAATCTCCGGCGAACCTGCAAGGAAGTCGAGCCGGGAAGGGGTTCCCGGCGACGACCCTCCGACGCTCAAGAGATCGCGTACCTCTGGCGAAGTCTGAGGACTCTTATATAGAGCTGTGGGGAGGCTTATGCACACCTATCGAGACGTACACGTGTCCTTTACCATACCTTAGTATGGGCTTACCAGAGGAGCATGTCTGACACCATACTGCTATAGTCCGAGCACCTCTCTGATGGGACAGCAGAACCTTCCGTCGTAGGATTCTGCGTATGGCTTGGTCGTCGAACATGCCTGTTATCAGAAGATGTTCCCCAATGTCCCCTTGTCCTTGTCTCTTCTCCGATCGGCCGGACCTCATGCTGACCCTTTTGACTTTTGACCTCTACGTGTCATTGGCTCCCCTCAAAGGGGGTCCCCCGTCCTTACCGCGGGATCAGTTATAATTTTTATAAGTGTTATATTAAATTTTTATAAAAAAATTATATATATATATATATACATAATTTCTAAGTAATAATTAATTATTATATAAACGATAATTATATATATATATATATATATAAATTAAATAAATTGTTAATTAACTAATATAATTATAATATAAATTTATTTTTATTAATAATAAAAATATTTAAATTTTAAATTCATATTCGTAATTTATTAAAAATCAAATTAAAATTATATACATAAATATATAATATATTATTTAAAAAATATGTAATTTCTAATTAATTATTATATAAATTAAATGAACTAATATAATTATGATATATAAATTCATATTTTTATTATTTATTATTAAAAATATTAAAAAATAAAAAAAATTAATTATAACTTTAAATTTGTAATTTATTCAAAAATAAATTTTAAATTAATTTCATAAATAAAAATAGTTTAAAATTTTAAAATAATTTAAAAATCTCTAAATAATTTTAAAATTTGACAAATGATTCAAAAATTAAAATAAATTTAATTTTTCAATGTAATATAAATTATAGTATTTAATATACAAATTATATAGAATATTTATTAACAGAATTATATAAAAGATAGTATAATATAAATAGATGGCCAATTTCCTTTGTACTGCATATGAGTTGGAGTTTTACAAAATTAATTTAGTTAATTTTGGCTATTTTTCATGTATGAAAGTTTACCTCCCTTTATCAATTTTTAATTTTCTAATTAATTCCCTAATATTCTCATAAGTAAATTAACTTAAATTAGTCAAATATTAGCAATTTGATGATTTATGACCTCAAATTTATTTATGGATGTTATAGCTCAATTGCATTTTATTTTCGCTTATTTTATGCAAAATTTTAGTCATTTGTGTATTTTTTTTCACATTTTATGATTAAACTGTAATGCATTTTTCCTAAGTGAATCATCATGGATTAGTATATTTTTATAAATAAACAAATAATTAATTAAGGGAACTAATAATTAATAATAATTATAATAATAATAATAATAATTATTATTATTATTATTACATATATATATATATATTAAAATTATGTTTATATTAAATAAAAATAAAATAAAATCAAAAATAAGAAAAAATTCTATGAAATTATTATGAAACTATCACAGGTATATAGTAAAATTTATCTATTAATTATTCTCTATATAAATATCTAAATATTTTATTATATGTATACTTAAATAATTTAATTAGTGATATTTTAGAAAATTTTATGAGGAGAATTATTAAACTGATTAAGAATTGAATAAATAATTTAAATTTTTTATTTATTAACAAATTTATAGTAAATTTTATCTATTAATTATTCTCTATATATATATCTAAATTAATTATTTCATGTTTACTTAAATAATTTAATTAGTGATATATTAGAAAATTTTATAAGAAAAATTGTTAAACTGTTTATGAATTGAATAAATAATTTAAATTGTTTATTTATTAACTAATTTTTAAAAATATATAATTTTAGATGTTTTGAATAAATTTAGTTTTAAAATTATATATAAATAATCATTTTTATTATATATTATACAAAATATACAAACACTAACTATGTAGATATATATTATATAAATTAATAGATAATTAATTAAATTGATAATTAATAATATAATTATAATATTCATTAATTAAAATTTAAATTTTATTAATTCCTATAATTTTGAATATTTAAATTTTTATAACGCATAGTTAATGACACCAAAACAACAATCTGATCCAGCTTGGAGACATGCATGTCACCCTCCGGGCGTAGTGTAGCACATGACATCTCTAGCGTAATGACCAGGGTCGATTCTCAGAAACTAACGACCTGAGGTTTACCTGCATTTACCTCCCTCCATATTCATGGGACCGGCACTAGGGGGTCATTAAGGTAACGGATTTACCTTTAGAGACATGCACATCGATTAGAAAATCGATTTCATTGCCAATGTTTGTATTGCGATATGATTGAACGTGATGGTGGGATCACACGCCTAAAACAATATCTTGCTGGTGGATATCCGGATGTCTCTAAATGCCTAAAAGTTTCTCCAGGAATTCATGGTGCAATGAAAGACGAACTTGACGGCCAAAAAAAATTAAAGTATAAACAACAACAACAACAACGTGAAATGCTTGATAGAAGTCTTTGATAAATTTGAAGGTCGTGGTGAAGATCCAAATGATGAAGAATTTTTAGCAGCTCTTAATGCCTCTCAAACTCAATATGAATATGAGCGGCATATGCAACATAGTGGTGCTATAATTAGTGCTAGTGGAAGTGGCTCAGCTGGTAGTAGTGGAAGTGGCTTAGCTGGTGCTAGTGGAAGTAACTCAACTAATGCAGCAACATTGGGGAGGAGTGAAAGTGTTCATGTTACTTTAGCACAAAGCGGTATTGATTGTTTCTTTCCTTCTATGGGACGAAGGCGTGCAATTGATAATGCTGATATTAATCTGCTAACATTCCTAGACAAAACAAGCAAATAGACTATGATTGATAATGCTTATACTAGGGAGAAGAAGAAATCAATAGGTCAAAGTATTGCCAAATTTTTTCATTTCAATCGAATTCCTCCCAATGCAGCAAATAACATATACTACCACAGCATGGTGCTTAACATTCAAAAATCTGGACTTGGTATTCAACCTCTGACTGTATATGAAATTATTGGTCCGTATTTAGATGAACAAGTGGAGGAAATCAAAACTTGGATCCTATCATGCAAGAAGCAATGGGGCTTATATAGGGTTACATGAATGTGTGATGGTTGAACAGGATCTACACGGATGAGCATTATTAATTTTATGCTATATTGCAATAGAAAGATAATTTTTCATAAATCTATTGATGCAACTACAGATTATCATGATGTATCTTATATATATCATTTGATGGATAACGTAGTTCAAGAGATAGGTGCAGAACATATAGTGTAGATAATTACAGACAATGGTGCCAACTTCAAGAGGGCTGGAGAGTTATTGGAGCATAAATATCAAATATTATTTTGAATACCATGCGCAATACACTATATTGATTTGATGATGCCAGATATTGGTAAACTCAATATATTAAAGAAGGTAGTGAAAAAAGGTCAATCGTTAACAAAATTCTCTTTTTTTTTATTGGGTTCATGGATTAATGAGAAAATTTATTAATGAGGAGATTCTACAACCAGGAGCAACTAGGTTTGCAACTCACTTTCTCCTGTTAAAATCATTGTTTCATAAAACAATCGAATTGGAGGTCATGTTCACTTCTGAAGATTGGGAAACCTCTCGATACTCTAGTTCTACCGAAGGGAGGTAAAAAAATTATTATATCTACTAGATTTTGGGACTATATTTCAGATATTATTATAGAAGTAGAACTCTTGTACGTCGTTCTACGCAAAGTTGATATGGACAAAAAGCCACAAATGGACAACGTCTATCATCTAATTCACGAAGCAAAAGAGGAAATTAAGAAGCATTTACAATCACCAACCAAGTATCAATATATATTAATATAATCACTACAAGATGGGACAATCAAATAGGAAAACATATTCATTTGGCAGGTGCATATTTTTTATGATAAAGAATTTTTAATGTTGCTATTAATAATTATATATGCTTAATTATTTTAGGTTATTATCTCAATTCGGCATATTAATACCGTTATAATCTTGCCACAAATGAAGATATATTACTAGCCCTTAGAAATGTAATATCAAGACTAAAAAAATAGAGAATTAGCTATTGAGGCTATTAATGAAAGTCGATTATTTCGACATATGGTTCTTTCAGCGATTTTTTTGCAGTGTTATGCAGAAATAAAATGGATGCAAATAAATATAGAAAAAATTATTACTAATTATTGTCAACAAATATAAATACTATTTTAATTTTATTCTTATTTATCTTATAGCTTAGTGGTGGTTATAATACGGAGGATCAGCCCCAAATTTAAAAAAGATTGTAGTATGAATTCTCTTATGGACAACGTCTTCAATTGGTTGCGAAAGAAATTGGTCAACTTCTCCCTCATTCATTCAAAAGTACAAAATTGTCTTTCTTATTGTTGCTGGGAGAAGATGGTCTACGTTCATTATAATATGCGTCTTCAACTAATAGCAATAACAGAAGAGAAGGAAAAATAATAGTTTGGTGATGTAGGATAATCCAATGATAAATTGGTGGAGCACCGCTGAGGCTGAGAATCCTTTACTTGATGAAACTAGAGATCCACCACGACCATCTCAATTTCTTACTCAAGAGATTGAAAAAATACAAGCTAGAGGAGATGTCAGTGAAGAATATAATGATGAGGCTTTTGACCAAGAATTTTGATTTTTTGAATCACGACCGAGACGTTCTTAAACATCTCAACCTCAAACTCAATCAAAATCCATAGATAAAGACAAAGGTAAAATTCCTGCAATTTTTACTAAAGAAAAAAAAGAAAAGTCAAAACTCCTAGTTTTAAGGAAATGGGTCAATTGAGAATTAGTGAAAATCCACTCAATACAATTGATGAGCAAGAACATGATGATAATGACCATTAACAGACGTCTTCAAGTGGTTGCAAAAGAAATTGGTCAACTTTCTCCCTCATTCAGACAAAAGTACGCAATTGTCTTTCTTATTGTCGCTTCGAGAAGATGGTCTACATTGATTATAATCTGCATCTTCAACTAAGAGCGATAACAGAAGAACAAGAAAAGGAAAAATAAGAGTCTAGTGACCAATTTGATATTGGATTTGTCCAAACTGAGGATAATCCAATGATAAATTGGTGGAGCACCGCTGAGGCTGAGAATCCTTTACTTGATGAAACTAGAGATCCACCACGACCATCTCAATTTCTTACTCAAGAGATTGAAAAAATACAAGCTAGAGGAAATGTCGGTGAAGAATATAATGATGAGGCTTTTGACCAAGAATTTTGATTTTCTAAATCACAACTAAGACGTTCTTAAACATCTCAACCTCAAACTCAATCAAAATCCGTAGATAAAGACAAAGGTAAAATTCCTGCAATTTTTACTAAAGAAAAAAAAAAGAAAAGTCAAAACTCCTGCTTTTAAGGAAATGAGTTAATTGCGAGTTAGTGAAAATCCACTCAATACAATTGATGAGCAAGAACATGATGATAATGACGAAACGTCATCATCTTCTAACACTATAATCCAACGAGAAGTTCGAAATGATGATAGTGATGTCAATAGCAGTGCAAGTACTAATTGAAGTGATGGCAGTGGTTATGCATCTGGTGGTTGTAGCACTTATGTTCCCCCTATTCTGGCACCGAAGCCTTCCACATGAGAAAAATTACACACATGCAACCCAAGATGATGGTCATGGATGTAGAATTATTAAAACTCAGTATCAACATCGATCTAAGGGTGACAAACAAGAGAAAACTCACAATTATCAAATATGCAGGAGAGTTTAGCTGAGATTGATTCTGATCGAAGTTTATCATACTCAGCCTTCCTATTATAGTTCTGATGCATCATATGGTGATCCATCATATCAGAGCTTGGACGTATCTTTATCCTTATCCTGTGCCTGTACTAGTTCCAATTCCAGTGATGTCAGTTCAAATTCAACTTTCAATGGTCAATCGAGACATGATGATGAACATGTGGAGAAATCAATATCAATATTACATGTCATGGGATAATTATTTAATCTAGGTATTGAAAAACTATGGAGTTGATTTAACCAGAATGTTGCAAGAACCAATGCTTCCATCTAATTCATGTCACTCCTTTTGGTATTAATAAGGTATTGTATTATGATGTATCAATTTTAATTTGAGTTCATATATAAATTTTCTTTAAAGAAAATTATATTTATTTATTTTTGCCTAACATTTATATTTAAAAAATAAAAACTACCGAAACTGTATCGACACGACATAATACGATATCGAAACCGTATCGTTCCGGTCTAGAACCGAAACTCCAACACGGTTCGAAATTTTAAACCATGATCTCGACGCTTTAAAAACTTTTCTTTTCTTTCGTTAAAGTTCGAGTACATAGAGAAAATAAAATAAAGAACATGACAAAGGGCAAGTCTTTTGTACTTGGTTCGGAGCCTTTGACGATTCCTACTCCCAGGCCTGCGATCGTTGATTGTTTTCGTTAGGCAATCCACTATAATTAAATCATACAAAATGATATGATGATAGTAACAATTCTACTATCTTTAAAGAATAAGTGCAAGTATATAAAAAGGTTACCAACAACACTAGCTTGAAGAATAAGCACAGTTGTTGGATAGTTTCTCATAGCAAAGGTGTTGAAACTTGCATGGACAAGCAGAATGAATCGAAGATGAGAGTTGTTTTCGACTCAAACCTTGGGGCCTTCTTTTATAGGCATTGTTCGACCAACTGAAAAATTGTTCGATCAACTAAACCTATCAGTCGAGTGAACCTCCTATCAGTCGATTGAACTCCACACCCTTCCTTGTTTGCCATGATCCAATCCTGTGATTCTCGGTGTTCAGTCGACTGATCCAGATGATGGATCAACCGAAAAGTTGTCATTCACGCGATGATTCGATCTGATTTGTTGTTGTTTCCTTTCATGGTTCAGTCAACATAAACTTTATCAGTCGACTTTGTAAATACCAAATTTGTAATCTTTGCTCTGGTCTTCTTATTCTAATCTGATCGGTCAATTGATCCTCTAGTTCAGTCGACCGAACCATTTGTTAACTCGGAATTTGATTTATCTACAAAACAGAGTTAACATAGTAATAGTGATAATGTCCTTGCAAAATAGAGTTATATATATATATATATATATATATATATATATATGCATGAATAAGAAAGTACTGACTATTCTGATCTCAACCTAGAAACCTCAGTTCGTTTTCTTTAGTTGGATCAGCGCCTAAGGTTTTGTCCCTTGCCGGGACACAACCTCACTGCACTCTCTCCAGTAACTTACCTCAACTCATCTACCAAACATCAGGTCCTCCAGACCTAGTTGGACTTAGCTGTTCAGTATTGGATTATTTGCCAGGACTTCCACTTGACTCGATATCGGGTCCTCTAGACCTACAGAGTCCACCTGCCAAATGTCAGGTCAACTTGACCCATCTGGACTTCTTGCCTGGTTCCACAATATGCTGAGACTTCTCTTGCCTAGTATCGGATTTAGCTGACCTACTAGAACTTTCTGAGTTAAGCATCTTGCACATTGGATTAACTCATAAGATAACTATAAGACTTAACTTTTGACAATATCAACACATAAGTTTGATTATGGTGCTTCCTGCACCAACACTTATGAACATTATAAACTTTTTGCTCAATCTATTAAATGTGCTTTTATGGGCTACAATATTTCACACAAAGGTTATGTTGGCTATGATCCATGCTCTAACAAATTTCGTATCACTCTTCATGTTGTTTTCTTTGAAAATTAATTTTTCTTTTCTACTCATATTGAGTCTTCGCCAGAGCCACCTATCCTTCCTTATTTTGATGAGGTACCTAATACTTTTAACCAAATCAAGCCTAGCTTTGCGTATCAATGACAACAACGCCCAACTTTACAGTTTTATAAGCTTGATCCAACATCTGCGCCAATTCAATCAACTTTCACATGCTATTCCACGACGCTCTTCCAGAATTACCCGTCCACCGGATCGGTATGGCTTTTCTCATACATCTCTTTATACTACTTTATCCATTGTTCCTATTCCTTCATGTTATTCAGAAGCTACTAAACATGATTGTTGGTGCAAGGCCATAAAAGAAGAACTTAGCTCTTGTGGACAATCACACCTAGTATATTGTTCTATGCCCCCCCAAATGTTAAATTCATTGTTTGTAAATGGGTCTACTCTATCAATCTTCATTGAGATGGTACTTTAGATCGCTAAAAGGCACGGTTGGTTGCCTTGGATAACAAACAAGAGTATGACATCAATTATGACGAGACTTTTACTCTGGTTACCAAGATGTCAATTGTTTGAATGGTTATTTCAATTGCTTCTTCACAAGGATGACCACTTCATCAGATGGATGTTAAGAATGTGTTTCTTCATGGTGATCTCAAAGAAGAGATCTACATGGTTCCTCCGCCGGGTTTGCCTTCTTCCTCTTCACAGAGCTAATATGATTCATCTTTGTTTCTTTGCAAGACATCTACTAGTATTGTCATTCTCCTAGTTTATGTTGATCACATTGTTATCACTAGGACCGATTCTATCTTAATTGCTCATTTAAAACATCTTCAAGCTTCATTTCATATGAAAGATCTTGATCCTCTTACTTATTTCTTGGGTTTGGAAGTTCATACTGATTATTCTAGTTTTTTTTGCATCAACATAAATATACACAAGATTTGCTTCATTTAGCTAATCTCCAAGATGTTTTTATTGTAGCTACTCCACTTGAAGTAAACATAAAGTACCAGTGTGAGGAGGGTAATCTTCTTTCTAATCCTACTATATTTCAACAAATTGATGGGCAGCTTGAACTAGTTGACTGTTATTCGACTGAACATTTCCTTTGTTGTTCAGAAGTTAGTCAATTCATGACAAATCCCCATCATCTACATTGAGTTGTTGTTTATCAAATCATTCGATATTTTCATAGGACACCGTGTCATGGATTGTTTTTTTCAGCTGGTTCTCCTCTTCATCTAGTTGCCTATAGTCACGTTGATTGGGCGGGATGTCCTATACTCGCTGATCTGTCATAGGTTGGTGTATGTTTCTTGAGAATTCCTTTATTTCTTGGAAGAGCAAGAAGCAAAATCGTGTTTCTAAATCTTCTACGAAGTTCGAATACCGTGCTATGTCTACTACTTGTTCTAAGATTGTTTGGCTTCATGGTCTTCCAGCTGAGCTTGGTCCAATGGTCCCTCTCAATCTACTGCTACTCCGCTTCGTGCTAATAACACTAGTGTCATTCAGATTACTATTAATCCTATTTATCATGAGCATACTAAGCATATTGAGGTGGATTGCCACTCTATTCGCGCACTCATATTATTTCTCTTATATTTCCACCAACCTTCATATAGCTGATAGTTTTAATAAGGCCTTGACACGACAACATTATCGGTTTCTAGTGGGCAAGTTGATGTTTCTTGATCGACCAACATCAATGTGAGGGGGGATGATAGTATGCATCAAGGATGAAGCATATGACAGCATATATCAAGCCTTAATTAATAGCGGTAAATATATTATAGTTGTAACTTAGCCATAAATATATTGTAATTAATAGTATAGCTATACCTTCTTGATTTAGATAGATTACTACAAATCAACCTGGATTTATGGTTGAAAATATGTCCTGTAAATCACTAACATTTTCTATATAATGAGAAGAGCTTTCATGGTGAGGGCATTCAATCCAATTGACATGATAGTGTATCAAAGAAGATATAGTGACACAAAAGCATATTAAAGGACAGGAAAGAAAGAAATGGATGATAATCAACATAGCAAAAGCATAGAACATATAAAAATGAAAGGTACCTATCTGATGTAGGGTAAGCTTCCAACTAATCACTTGTTTATTCATCAAAGGATCTGTGCTTTCTGCACCGCTATCAACTTGTGACCTTTTAGATGAAATTTGATTAGGACTGGCTTCCATGAGAACTAAAGGGTCTTTAATAGGTTGACCATCTTCAGTGATTAATGGAGCTGTGACAACTATTCCACTGCCAACATGAGAATCCAATTCACGACACACATCCTTCCATCTTTCATATTGCACTCTGTATGAAAAACTGATTACCCTTAGACTGGATACTAATAAGTCAAAACTTCCTGTTAACACATTTTAGCAGGAAACTACAGGGTCAACTGTTACTACCTTTACTAATCTGCTGATACAAATCAAACACTTAATTTTTTGTTAACTAACCTAGAGAACCATGAAGTTGTATAACAAAGATGCTGGTAACAGTTCTAATTTTGAAAAAGGACATGCATGAAGCTCCTGCCAATGCGGAGTCTCGGGAAAGGGTCGGACCATATTGGGTCTATTATACGCAACCTTACCTACATTACAAGAGATTGTTTCCGTGTCTGGGATCTTTCACACGGTAGCAACTTGACCAAGGCTCCTCTTTAGTCTTCATCTTAAAGTATTTAATAAATCTATCCATTTATTGAACTAGAAAACAAAAATCAATCAAGGTTTTGACTACTTTGCTTGTATAAATGATGGATTTCCAGTTGATAAGATGATAGGATCGAACATTCTTCGTTTGCTAGCTTGCAGTTTTTGTAACATTACTAATTCTATCATCATAAACAATTATTTCAAGACTTTTGGAAAACATAGTTTGTGACAGAGTGAATCAAAGAACTGTGATTAAATTAATATGGACCAATATAACTTAAGAGATAAAGTTTGAGGAACAAGAGAAAAGAAAAACCTATTTACTAAGCACAGGTAAGATTTTGTACATTAATTTTCCCTACCATGATCGACTGAAGCCTTGTGTGGGATTGTCTTAATTTTACATAGTCCATTGGTGCACAGCCATATCTTAGCTAATCTGCGGATGGCTGATGACACTTAATTATCTTATATAGCCTATATTCACCATTACACTTGAAGGCAGGATTGCAAGAGAAAAAAATCAGAATAAAGTGGAATGAGAAAAGCATCAGTAGCATATATAGCAAATTAGCAATGATGGGCATGTCTCCAAAATGAGAATAGTGCCACAAGAAAAAATTATAAATTATATGCAATATACCATTTGCAATTTTTTTACAAAAAAAATCCAGTCATTGTGTACCTTCGATGCTGTCTCAGTTGCTCACGTTCATCAAAGGTGCTTTTTGGATCAAAGCATCCAAGTAAGAACTCCCAAACCTCTCCTCTTATGGAAGGATGAACACCCTGATCCAGTAAGGAAGATATTAGGAATCAAGGGTATCAAAGTCAGTTGCTCATCTTAGGCTGTTATTTGTTTTTCACTTGGAATGAAAAATGAAATAATATTGAGATACTATGCTGTCACAAAAGCAAACAACCATTCCTTGATGTAGATATTCTAGTCATGCAAAAGGGAATTTTGATAAAGCATAGCCAACTATATTATCAAGTCTAAGAAAGAGAGGAACATTCACCTATGTTATTAGCAAAATCTACCCACCGTATAAATGGACTAATAATATTCCTAAGTCACTAATCCTGTCGGAAAACTACAGAGATGGTGCGTTGGACACTGTGGATTAGTGGTTAACTGGTGGAAGACCTTTCTCTCGTAGAAGTTTTCCTTCGATCCTGTGTACAAAAAGACGAGTCAACAAAATGTCCTAGGAATCAGGAGAGAGTCCCTGACGAAGGCCCTCCAACGCTCAAATCAGGACAAATCCGGACAGGTGGATCTAGAACAGTAAAAACATGTGCGCCAAAGTAAAGTTGCAGATGTCCAGAGAACGTACCTTCGCCACAAAAGGACTCCTCTTTTATATACCACCTCTCAGAACCTCCGCAATCGTGAGGTGACAATATGTGTCAGAGTTTGTTAGGTAATTGTTCGAGGAATCTTTCTTTTATCCACATGTATACCTCTTTTATCTTTTATAGCTTATGTTACTATTGAGGTTGATGAGAAAATATGTTGTCATAAATAGTCTGCTGATGGGAGACACAATGGTCCCCAAAGAAGTTTCCAAAAGAATATTCTCTGACATGTAATTGTTATTCTAACAATTTGTTAGGATATTGTCTGCTAAGTATATTTTGGTCGGTCCTTAAGGTCGGCTGTCTGAACTGCTCGGTTACACTTTGTATAATCTGCTCTGTTATGTATTATACTGCATGTATCTTGGCCAACCCGTTAGGTCGATCTCCTTTATACCTATCTTGGGATTAAGCCTCTCAGTTATGTTCTGTACAACATTGAGACCTTCGTTCAGAGAATAATGTAATGCCCTGTTTATGTTAGGAATCCATTTGAGAAATAATATGATGTCCCGTGTTTCCTGGAAGTCCTATGCCTTACTAGAAATCCATCCAAGTAGTGATATGAGGATAAATACTTCAAAGCTAGCCGACCTTTTATCCGACCGAGCGTGCAAAGAGGGATTTGTGATCCTCAAGGAGGCCAAACCATACTCTAACCAACCTTATGGCTGAGATGACTTGGACATCCCAGCCGGCCTAGGAGGTCGACCGCCTCAAAACCCCGATCAGTTGTTGAACGACCAGACACGTTATCTTTTAAGTAGAGTACTAGGCTTTATACATTTGATCGGCTTAAAGGTTGGTCGGCCACTACTCGCCCGGCTAGCCTGTTACTTGGTCGGGTCTGGAGGACCAATCATAGCCAGGTGAGGAGATGTCTCCTTTCTTGAGTTAGACAACTACGTCATCATGACTTTGACCGCCCTGTCATCTTGACTCTAACTTCCACGTCATCCCTTGAGTCCGAACGTCATAACCTGTATCACTAGCCTTCCCTTCAAGTCTAGTCGAAGGAGGTGTAGCCGACTGACTGGACCCAAGTTTAGTTTCTGGCCACTCATCCCTTTCATCGAGGTCGTCCAGTAATTTGTACTCTCCTTTATGCCTTAAAGACTTTGTAATTTTTTCAAAAACTACTCGCTAGTAGCCAACTGTTCAGGAGAAATTACCAAGGACGCGCGGAGAGGTGCATGGACAAAGAAATGATTTGGTTGTCACATCCATCATAAATGCCTATTTATGGGTTGATGTCACGTGGCCCCCCTTGTTATTTTCTGAAACGGCTTTTGACGCACATCTCCTCGTATAACTAAACGGTCTCTCTCTTCGTTCAGATCATCTGCTGCATGTTATTTCAATCCAACGACCATAATTGAATTGTACTTTATAAAAACCCAAAACAGCTCATATTCTCAACACTTAGCCTTTCGTTTTCCCCGCTTTCTTCTCCGGCGACCTTTCACCTGTGGTGTTCTTCTCTTTTTCCCCTTTGGCCATTAGTAAGTCCTTTCTTTTCCTACTTCGTATTTTCTCATGGCGGAAGAATTCTTTGCCCCTTGGTAAACCCTAACTTTTTCGGATTTTGACGCCGCTGATAAAGCTTATATCCGTGCTCGGTATGAAATCCCCGAGAGCTATCGAACTGTTATCCCTTCTCCTAACGTTCACCTCATCATCCTCCTCCTGATAATCACATCACCTTTTCCATAGACCAGTTACCAGCCAGTCTTCGTTTCCCTATTCCCTATTCCTACCAGAGGTGAGTCAGTATTTCCGCATCCCTCTATAGGAGTTCACCCCGAACGTTATCCATGCCCTATGCGGCACATTTATGTTATTTCATCTGTATAGCATTCCCCTTACGCTTCAAAATTTTTTCCTATTTTCTTATCCCAAAAATCGGAACCAGAAGTTTTCCTCTTTCAATCTCATCCGAAGACATGCCTTCTTCGAATAAGGGTTGGAAGTCACATTTCTTTTTCCTTAAAATGCTTGAGCCCGCCTCTTGACCGACTGAATGGCAGTCTTCACTTCCTCCCCTCCCCAACATAGGGAATTACAAACATAACGCTACCTATGTCTCATACTTTCCCAAGCTAACAAACCAACGCTTTAAAATACACCAGTGGTTGCGCGAAGGCCTCCTGCATTTGTTTGACTTGAGTCCTATACAAAAGAAGCTTCCCGACTCTCTCGGTAAGCTCCAATAACTTGGTCACTGTATTATCACTAAATAAGGTATTCTTTATTTTATGCAATGAACGTCATTTTCTCTGCTCTAGTTGATGACTCGATCGACATGGAAGAGTAAGAAATCCTTGCTAAGGAGCGAGAACCACAGGCTGAGCAAGGCTTACAACCGCCCGCCCCTACTAGTGAGGTGTCCGAGAGTCTCGCGGCTGAGTCTAGCGCGGTTGCTGCTTCGGAGGAACTGCCTTCCCTTACACCTCTAACGTCTGAAGGTTCTCCCTTGAAGGGAGAGGATGTTCCTCTAAAAAGATGCAAAAGGCGCAAACTTGTCCACTCCGAAATCCCAGAAGAACTAGCACCTTCGACCGAAACACCCTTAGGTGAGGTGCCTTCCGCTCACTTATTTCCTAGACGGGCTTTACCTTCAACCGAAACACCCTCAAGTGAGGTTCCTTCCGCTCACTTATCTCCTGCCTGGGCAAAGCCCGTCCAGGAGGAAGTGTTGGTGCAGCGAGGCCAGCAAGAGAGGGGTGAATTGCCTGTAAGAAGAAAGCTAAACCCCTTCCCGTTCTTTTGACTTGTATTAGTAGCACAATTCTAATTAAGCAACAACAATAGACGAAATAAAAACTTAAAAGGAAAATAAGTAAGAGACTATGATTTTTACTTGGTTACAACTTAGGTGGTTGTTAAACCAAGACGGTTGCAAATCTCTACTAAAAATGTCTCTTTTGATGAAGGCAGAGAAGCCTCTTACACTCTTTGAAAAGCTCAGAAAGTTGCTAGGAAGCTAATACAGAAGTTGTTCTATTTTTCCTAGGTCCAGGAGTATTTTTATAGCCCGTGGAATAACTTATCCGAGGCTGGAAGGCGCCTTCAATAGGGTGGAAGGCGCCTCCAGCGTGGCAAATCCTATTCGTGCGAAGATAAAGTTTATCTTCGCAACGATCACTGTTTGAAGGTGCGCCTTCCATGCCACCTCGAAGGCGCCTTCAAGGGTTAAAGGCGCCTTCCTCCAGAAAGGCGCAAGGTCGCCTTCAATACCATTAAAGGCGGCTTCAGCAGCTGCTACCGAGCTCCAAACTTCTCCTTTGGCTTTTCCGCTCTCCACTCGCTTGGGTGATTTCGGCCATCCGGAATAGGGTTCATTCGAACTCATTTTCTGATCTTCTCCTCGAGCAGGCTTCCTATCTGACTTCTCGTCCCTCGAACATCGTGCACGTCCTTCTCGTCCATCGGTGTACTCTTCCGCAGCACCTCGTACCTCGGACGCACCGAGCCCGTCGGCTCTATCTTGTGTCATCCTTCTTGCTAGCTGCGTCTTCCACTCGACTTTTTGTGTTCCTAAGCTCTTACACACTTAGACACAAGGATTAAACACGACAGGACCTAACTGAACTTGGTTGACCACATCAAAACTACCCCGGGATTCTAACAGGAAGTACGAGAGCAATCTTCCGAGTGGACCTTGTCTGCTCTTCCTTCTGCTTGCCCAACGTCGGAAGCTACCCAGACTCAAGAGGTCATTTCCTTGCCAGACGAGCCAATAGACTCAGCTTTCATTGTATCTCTTCGGACGAAAACTCCTTCGGGCCCTACCGGGTCAAGACAGCCTCATCAATTTTCGACCACTTTTGATATATCGTCCGCCCAGGCCATAAGTTCTCCCTCAACTGCTCCGACCGGCCAGATACTTCTAAGGGGTCGTTTAACAGAGGCCTAGGAGGATGCTGGAAACCAGCTCAGCGAGCTAACTCCTAAGGAATTAGCAAATGAATACGTTTACTTACGAACCAAGGTGAAGTATTTTAACCTACCACTTTCCACATTGACTGTTTCTAATGTTATTTGTCCTTTCCTTCAAAGTTGGGTGATTGAGATGAGTGCCAGCCAACAATTATACTCTTTGGCACAGGAAAATAAATAGCTGAAGCAATAAATTTCTGAAGCTACTACAGCCCCCTCCTCTAAATGGCTGAGTGAGCTAGAAGCCCAGCTCCAAGAGGCTCAACGTTTGGCAAAAGCTGAACTTGAGAGGGCGACTAGCTTAAAGACTGCTCTGGATATCTTTGAGGCTAAACTTCAATCAGAGATGATCCTCCGAGTGAATATAAAGATAGAGCTAGCTGAAAAAAATACAAAATATGATCGCCTATCTTCTCAATTGAAGGAGCAAAATGCTACTCATAACACTAAGTTAGTTGCCAAAGTTTCTGAGTTGGTGGCCCAAGAGGCTGAGTGGGATACCTCACGCTCAGATCTAGTAACTACTCAGACCACATTATCTACCAAAGAATCAGAGTTAGCAGGTATTTCAGCTGAACTAACAATTGCCCGAGCGAGTTGGAAGCCTACCGAGTAGGAGAAGATAAGCACTTCGAAACGAGGAAGATAGCCCTTCTCCAAACACCTGAGTTAAATGTGCCCATCGCCCGCTTCATCAGCAAAGCACTTCTTAAAGCGGAAGGTGCAGTGGAACAATTAAAGGAAGGTGGTCACTTAACTTCCATTCCTCCTGCCCACTTTCTTGACTGCAAGAGGATAAACCGCAAAGCTCTGCCTGACCTTTTCCCAAACTATTCTGATTTGCTATGATTTACTCTGTAATCCTTGCTTCCTTTGGTGATGAATCAGGACTCTATATTTGTGTTTGTAACATAAGCAACCTATATGATCAAGTTTTTGTTAAATTTGTCGCGTATCTTGACGATACGGTTGGCTTGTCTAATAATTTATGCTTTTCCTGAGCATGTGCTGACCTAAGACGGCGTAGATTCGTCCAGATCAAAGCTCGAGTGGCTATAGTTTCAGAAACCACTCACCCGATCTTGAAGGATAAGCGCCCTATACCGAATGATGTCTCTAGTTTGGTACAGTCATATTAAAAACCGTTCGGGAATAATTTTATCTAATTTTACTTCTGCTTAGGGTCGAACTCGTCCGAGATTCAAGAACATACGAACAATAACAAATAATACCTATTAAAGTCGGTCAGGATTAAACCCGTTCAGTATGACTCCACTCAAGGTTAGAATCAGTCTAACCTACTTCTGGCCATTATTATTTTACTCATTTTCTTCCCAAGTAAAGCTCATTCGATCTTAGACTGACCGCGCCTTTGAGAGAGTGGCACAAAAAACAAGGCTCACCTTGATAAAGACGTTGATGCTTCGAGAGGACTACCACTATAGGCTTTTTACGGGTGACACGTGCGTGTGCGTTATTATAAGTACACATATTTTCCTACACCGCTGTTTCATCTTCCTATCCCACAATCTAAAATTTAACCCACTTATTTATTGTTATAATTCGATGGTCCTGCTTGAAAGGTGACTTTTCGGGATTTCCATAAGAAAAGCTTCAAGAGTTTTAACTTCTTCATCCCTTCTTCTTCTTCGATGATTTTTCTTCGCTGTTCTCTTACTTTCCATACTCATCTCCTTCTCTTCGCAAAAATGGCTAAGGATAACGCGTGGTATATGCACTGCTCCTCAGACTTCCGCTTCATAGATGCTCATGACCTCAATTTCAACTACGGAACACCTATTTTCATAGTTATACCCAACAACAATGATCGCCCCCATCTTCCTCCAACGGAAAGCATCGCTGTTTTTAGGGAACAGGTTATAGCGGAGCTGCGCTTCCCTATCCACCCTTTCTTTATCGCAGTTAGCTAATATTTCCATCTATCACTTCATCAACTTCTCTCCAATTCCCTTCGCATTCTGGTGTCACTATTGTTTTCCGTTTATTTGGCCTCCTTTTATCCCTCCATCTATTTCATCATTATTTTTATCCTCAACAAGTGATGGATGGCCTATTTCGTTTCCGCGCCCACCCTAAGACAGCTTTATTTGATAGGATTCTAGCCTAGGGCGAATGGTGAGATAAATTCTTCTTCATTCGGCTCCCCGCCTCTTTGCCTTGCCCAATAACCTAGCAGCAACATCTTTCTCCTATCCCAGATTTAGGTAATATCCGCACCAATCCGACCTTACGCAAGGCTTTGGAGAGACTAAGAGGCCTAAAATTCAGCCTACCCGAGTTAACCATAGAGGGCTTGTTATATGTTTTTAGGCTTACTTCGGTCAACCTTGGGCTTAGCGCCACTTTTAGTATGAAATCTTCATCTCTTCCTTAGTTACTTGTAAAGGTCTTCCTTATGATATTTGCTTATTGTTGTAGTGAAGGCTATCACCCCAGCCTTTCTTTTCAAATGAACTAAGGAAGATGTTTTGAACCAACGGGGGGAAGCACTGCTAAAGGATCGCGAAGCCGAGCAAGCTTCGCCCTCTGCCAACTGTTTACCCCCCATAGATTCTCCCAATGGAACTTCCTCTTCTAGCTCTTCTAATTCAGATACCCCCCTCTCGTTCAAGCGGAAAAGGCCACGATCAGAGACTTTGGGTCTAGATCTATCCGAGCAACCAACCACCAAGCGGACTTCCTCTGATATGACCAAGGTTTCTTTTGCTAAAGGTAAAGAGCCTGGATTTCAAAAAAGTCATCAATCTCGTTCTAGAATTGTTATAATGAGGCCAGCTATTCTCACACCTGCATCCTATGCGATTGCCCAGATACTTGACCAATCGAGATAATACCAGAATCTTTGCCTACTCAGTTTACTTTGCCGTAAGCTTTAGGCACTTCTTTAATCCCCCCGGGTTCTAAACGAACTTCCGATACAAGATCGGTCGATCTTACACCTAGGCGCTCGGTAGTCGCATAGGACCTTGGGTCAATCGGGAAAGTACCAAAGCCTTCGCCTGCTCGACCGACCTCCGTTCGTTCGAGATCACTTAAGACTTTCGTTGCTCTTCCATCAAGGCCAACTCTTCGATTGGTCCTCCTCGCCATTTTAAACAATCTTATGTATTACCCAGTCAGTAAGGAATGGATGCTACCGCTTCATCTTCGTATGGGGTATTAAAGTTAAACGGCTCCTTAGCTGAATCTTGGTTAAAGGCTCGTGAATAGTCAAGAGTCAAGAGTCAAGAGGATCTACTGTCAGTATGCGCGGATGAACATGCCCTAAATGCGACCGCGATAAGCTTATAATTTGGTATACCTTATAGACTAAGATTTCATTGACATACCTTATGGACTAAGACCTCCTTGTTCTTTCTCAGTTTTTCGCTTTTGGGATGCACTTAAGCCAAATGGTTGTAGACTTAGAGTGTGCCAACAAAGTTTTGAGAGGGCGAGTAGAAGAATTAGAATTTGTAGCACTCATTTCCAGCATTGAAGTGACTAACTTACAAGGAGAGGTTGAAGCTCAAGCCGAACACCTCTCAAGTATGAGGCAAAATTTGATGGAATCTCAAATACTAGCAAAGTCTTATTATACGGGCAAGAAAAGGTTGGAAGTCTTATTACAAACTAGCAAGTCTCAGCTTCGAGTAGAAAAGGCTATAAGGGACAGGGTCGTTTCAAACCTAGATCAAAAAACTACCTTGCTAGAGGAATTAAGGGCTTCTCATATAGCTAGCTTCTCTGCACAAACCACTGGATCATATTCCAAGAACTTAACGATACTGAAACAACAAAGAAAATTAGATACACAAACGGTCGGATCGCTACAAGCCAAGTTAAACTCGACCAAGGTTGAGATGGAGACGTACAAGACTGGAGAGGATGAACGTTTTGAGACTAGACGAAAGGCTTATCTCAATTCTCCCAATTTTGGGACAATATTTGCAAAGCGCATCTCCAAAACACTCACTCATATGGCCGAGGAAGCTACCAGACAATTAAGGGAGGGTAGCTATTTGTCTATAAAACCTCCCCTGCGATTCATAGATCATCATCACCTCAATAGGGAGCTCCCCGAAGACATTTTAAGTGAGTTCAACTAGGGACATACCCATATTTTTCATGTCATAGCCCCTATTTGGTTGTAAAGCACAAATCAAAATGTTGAGATGGTTAAAATGCACGACTACTAGCAAAGTAATGGAGGAAAAACTTGTGGAAATCCTTGAAATTGTGAATGGATTCGGCCGGTAGTCACTTAAACCACCTTTGCGCCTAGCCGCCGAATGTGGTGAGGAACACCTGGCACTCTACCCCGTTGGTAAATTGATGGAGAAGAGTAACGTGCTCAAATTTAAGGAGATGATTCTCAGGGTCAATCGACCCTGAGTATTCTCCTATCACTAGAGTATGATAATGCTTCGACAACTTGTCTTCTAGCACCTTCTGAGAGAACGGGGTGCTAATTTCTTCAGGGGAGTTGCATCTTGCTAGAGCCTTTCCCCTACGTCCTTCTCGAACCGGCGCTTCTCCATAGGATTCTTGATGCAGTTCCCCGGCTCGAGTGCTCAGGCGGCGTGCAAAAGAACACGCGATGGCATGGAAACGATGAGTGGGACGCTCGCGGCAGAGCAACTGGGCCTTCCTCCCTAGCTCCTCTCTCCCTCTAATGGGTTGTTGTTGATACAACGAGATTGGGTGGCAATAGGGTGCCACCGGTAGCCACTTGTTATTGTTATTGTTGTTGCAATAGTTTTTGCGCTCGGGCATTGATGAGCAGATCCAGGTCTTCTTACGTCAGGGTAACAGTAGTAAGTCTTCCAGCTTCTTCCAGCTCTGATTCTCAGATTCAGGCAAAAGTTCCCACAGACGGCGCCAAATTTGATCCTGTCTGAAAACTGCAGAGATGGCGCGTTGGGCACGATGGATTGGTGGTTGCCTGGTGGAAGACCTTTCTCTCACAGAAGAAGCTTTCCTTCGATCTTGCGCATAAAGAGAGGAGTCAACAAAACGTCCCCATATACCAGGGGGAGTCCCATCTGGACGAGTGGATATAGACCAGTAAGAACGTGTACGCCAGAGTAATGTTGCAGATGTCCAAAGAACGTACTTTCACCACGGAGAGAACTCCTGCTTTATATACCACCTTTCAGAACCTCCGCAATCATGAGGTGGCAATGTGTGTCAAAGTTTGTTAGGCAATGCGCCATAATTGTTCGAGGAATCTTTCTTTTACCCACATGTATACCATCTTTTGTCATTTATAGCTTCTATTACTGCTGGGGTTGATGTGAAAATATGTTGTCATAAATGGTTTGCTGATGGGAGACGCAATAGCCCCCAAAGAAGTTTTCAAAAGAATATTCTCTATGTGACAAATTGTTAAAATGTTGTCTGCTAAGTATATCTCGACCGGTCCTTAAGGTTGGTCGTCTCTGCTGAGCTACTCGGTTGTATAGTCTGTTCTGTTATGTATTATACTGCATGTATCTTACCCGACCAGTAAGGCCGATCGCCTTTATACCTGTCTCGGCATTAAGCCGCTCAGTTATGTGCTATACAGTATTGAGACCTTCATTCGGAGAATAATGTAATGTCCTGTTCATGTTAGGAATCCGTTTGAGAAATAATATAATGCCCCATATTTCCTAGAAGTTCATATGACAACCTATGCTTTGCTAGAAATCCGTCCGGGTAGTGATATGAGGATAAATACTTCAAAGCTGACCGGCCTTTTATCCGACCGAGCGTGTATAGAGGGATTCACGATCCTCAAGGAGGCCAACCCATACTCTAACCAACCCTAAGGATGAGATGGCTCGGACATCCCGACTAGCCTAGGAGGTCGGCTG
This sequence comes from Zingiber officinale, assembly GCF_018446385.1. Lineage (NCBI taxonomy): Eukaryota > Viridiplantae > Streptophyta > Magnoliopsida > Zingiberales > Zingiberaceae > Zingiber > Zingiber officinale. The sequence continues at coordinate 25,694,156 of NC_055991.1, read as the reverse complement.
ACTCAAAACCCCGATCGACTGTTGAACGACAGGACACATTATCTTTTAAGTAGAGTACTAGGCTGTATACGTTTGAGCGGCTTAAAGGCTAGTCAGCCACTACTTGCCCAGCTAGCCTATTACTCGGTTGGGTTTGGGCAACCAATCATAGCCAGGTGAGGAGATGTTCTCCTTTCTTGACTTAGACCACCATGTCATCACGACTTTGACCTCCTCGTCATCTTGACTCTAACTTCCACGTCATTCCCTGGGTCTGCTCGTCATAACCCATATCAATCACGTTAATAAATATGGCAATTCCTTGTTGTTAAACTACTAGATATGGCACATGTCATGGCAAGATGGACAAGCAATGTTCAAAATTTGACAAAATAAATATGAAATATTCCTTGGTGTTGAGCAACTAGTCATGGTAAAAGGAATGCCAAAGAAATACCTAGTTTTTGATTGGCTGAAACCAAACAATGGATCCCCCTCATCCAAGGCAAGAAGCACAAGTTAGATCAGTATTTTGGAATACTAACCTTATTGAATCCTTGGCATACCTTTCATGTAAAGTCAATCCCATTAACGATCACCAACATAGTAATGATATTGATAGGTCTCAATGTAGTTCTAATAATCTCTTCTCATATTTTTTCCCTCTTCCTTTCTTTTTATGTATCTTTGACTTTGCGCATACTCTCCTACAGGATGGCATTTATCATTCATTCATCTTCTTGCCACAACTGCCTAAAACAAATTTAAAAAACAAACATTAGACCCAATCACCTTGTCTCCATGTTTCTCCAACTAAATTCCTTGGGCCTTTCTCTCCCCCCATTTGATAATATATTTTAAACATATCATCTAGGTAGAAGGATCATTAACTTGATATGAGAACTTTGATTAAGTCACGATCTTTTGTGCATTTATTAGATGAAATTGGTAAATTAGGAGTAAGAATAATAATTTTATGAGAGATGTAACCATACTATAGACTAGATTGATTTCTATTTTCTCTAAAAAAAATCCTGAAAATTAATTGCAATACCTCAAAAAAACAGCTTGTTCTTGTACTAGAACCATAAAGTGTCTAGATGAGGATTGTATTGATTTCTATTTTCTCTAAAAAAAATCCAGAAAATTAATTGAAATGCCTCAAAAAAACAGCTTGTTCTTGTACTAGAACCATAAAGTGTCTAGATGAGGATTGTATTGGTAAACAAAAATCTACCAGAGCTTGTAAAATTTTTTATTATATTCTTGAGCAAATTAAATACCATAATATCAGAAAATTTATAGTTAGAAATAGTTAACAGGTTCAACCAAAGGTAGAAAAGTGAAGGTGAAGAAACTACTTGCTCATATTACACTTTTCCAAATTTTTGGCTGAGTAACATGGAGGTGAAGTAATTTGACCTCTCAAATATAAGAGTTCCCTTTGGTTTAATTTTCACTAAAAGTTAGATATAGAATATATACAGCTCATTTCTGGAGGATTTCAATGATGCCCATGGTTTTTTTTTATGCACAAATGCTAGTATAGAGCAACAGCACGGGAGTTTTTATATAATGATGTAGCAAAACTATAATGAACAAGATGATATTGACGCTAAAAGAAGAGCTAAATATCAAACATACTGCCCGCTGTATACGTCTGAGAACCGAAGCAATGTCCAAATAACCTTCTGGACTGAATGCAGTTTGCCATCTTCGTACGCTTAGAGTCCTTCCAGCCTACACGAACAAACTAGAACAATTTTGTTTAAGGAATTAACTGAAACATTTGAACAAGGAAATTCAAGACTATTTAATGTAACTCAAAAAGATCTTTCTGTTAACAGATACTCCTTTAGAGGTATGGACCTTCTAAAGAAATAATTCACATCATTCAATTTCCTGAATTCCACCTCTACGGTTCACGTGTTATGCCCACATCTCTCAAGTGGTCTAGGCATGTGAAAAAGGCACAATAAATAAGGAAGAACCGAACTGAAGTCACCTAGAATGGAAATAACAGAAAAGACCAATCATCTTTGCTTAGCAAGATCTGAAAAAACAACAGATGTGTTATAATCCCTCTCTTTTGCATTAATACAGCTTATTCCCCTTTCCAAGCTTGATTTACATGATATAGAAACATCTACTAAAGACCGATACAGAATAAAAATATCAATAGGGCCAAAGTAAATATTTCCAGATTATGTTTAGCAGGCACGGAATCGCCAAGTGCCATGATCTTACAGGCCAGATCATGCCTGTCACTAATGAATTCCTGCGTTGACTAAGATGAAAAAAATCAAACAAGTTCCAACCGGAGATAAGAAAACATCCCAAAAATTGGAGAACTCACTTCGGTCAAATCTTCAAATAACCAAAAACCTCGAACGCGATCTAACGAACCTTAATCTTGAACTTGCTCTCGGGCCCCTCGGCGCACCCTTCCCGAGCCTCGTAGTAAGAATCCGCCGGAACCCCGCTACCTCTCCACGTCATCATCCTGCCAAACTCACAATCGACACGACAAAAATCTCAGACAATAGCGAAAGGTCCCCCGCGGGCGCGCTCGAGCTGGAACCCCGGCCGCCGATCCAGCTACGGGAAGATCCCACCTTTACACCGCGCCGGCCAGGAAATTGTCCAGATCAAGCGCACCGGAGGCAAAGGCTCCGTTTTGACGAGGGAGGGAGGACGACGGGGCACACCCTCGTGTTTGGAGGGAGCACGTACGCGCTCTCTCGGTCGATAGCCGGCGAAATGGAACGAGTCCAGATTGCTCCGCGTAGATTTGGTTGATTTAAGTCATTATTAACTGACTTTAATTAAGTATTAGTCGTATAATTAAAGACTAAGTCACTGATTTGTGGTTGGTTGCCGTCCCAGCGGTTTTCTTTTTCTTAATTTATTTTGAAGTCATTATTTCTTTACTTAATTATCTTTTTCCGCCATTTATTTTTTTTTTATTTTTTTTACATTTTTGCTAGTATTATAACATTGATCGCGGACAGAAGGCATAATAATACCATATATGTTGGTAATTTTGAGAGCATGAAATATTAATTAAATAAAGCGATAACTATTTACATGGATCTCTCGAAGAAACGTCGCTGAAGAACCGCCGGTCGACGAAGAGATTGCCACTGTCGGAAACGCGATCACGGAGCAACCGGAAAGCGCTTCAAAATTCATGAGTCAAATCCCAGCCCCTGGATGTTCTCCCTTTCCTCGACCAAAACACCTCACAACTTGGCAGTGCTCTTCTCTGATCACCTTCACAACATCAGTCGTCGTTCCTTTTCTGATTGCCTTGGACGCCTCTTATAAGAAGGCTAAGGAAGACGAAGGGGAAAGGACGCCCCTTCATCTCCTTGGCGTTTGTAGCAAAGAGAGTAATGAAGGGGAATTTGTGCCCCTTCGTATGGATCTCCAGTAATGCCCAATATCTCCCACTCGTCCAAGTCAATCCATATGGTCACATAGACCATGTCAGTCACATAGACTACAAGGTGATCATGTCACGAAGACTAGAGCGAAATTAGTCACAAAGACTAAATAAGTCACGTAGACTTTATGAGGATCAAGTCACGAAGACCAGAGCAAAATTTAGTCACAAAGACCAAATAAGTCACATAGACTTTGTGAGGATCAAGTCACGAAGACCAGATCAGAACATCCATTCCATACATTAGGGAAAATGATTCGTGCGACAGCAAGCACAGTGAGCATTCAATTGCTAAGAAGATTGTCACACCTTACTTAGATGCTCTATATAACAAATCAGAGACATAAATGTCCATAGAATGAATCAAAGACATAAATGGCTTGCCTTTACCCCAGATTAAATTATTTACATCATCATGAACATCTCTAATCCCTCATATTGACCATATGTCAAGAGAATGTTCAACATCTTTAATCAAACAAATTATTCACAGTTACATTTTATGTACTGAACTAAAAATGTAACCGGTACCAGTGAATAAATGTCACAGATGTAAATCAATCTTAATCTTCCTTTTTAGCTAGAATCTATTCATTCTAATCAGTCGCTTTCTTAGTTATGCTCCATAGACCGAATAATCCATAGCCAATAGGAAACATGCTAAAGTAGCAGACACTGATCAGAACTTCAAGTAGACAGCTAAATAATCACTTAGGGTAAGATTAAGATTAACTTATAATCTCAAGGGTCTCACATAGTAGAGAAGCAGAGATCCATTCTCCTACTACCCTTCTTATCGCCATAGCACATGTGGTATAAATCACATACTACGATGTTATTCTCTTTACTAAAAAGAGCGCATGTTTTTCCCAAATTTAACATCGTACAGATTTCGATCTAGACATTCCCAATGTCTAATCTTGAATTTAACATATGAATTCTAATCTGGCCTCAAGCAGATTCAGTAAATGGTGGGTGCATTTATTCCAATCATTACACAAATGATCTCATCTTGACACAAATATCAAGGCGACCTTAACTTATGGGTATGTCTCTATTCACAGCTACATAAACTGTCTCATAAGCAACGGTCTTACCTCTATTCGTACTTAACAAATAGAGATGATTGTCCATGTGAGTGAATCAATCTCAATCTGCCAACATACTTATCGAGACTTTTATTCGAATGTAACCAAGACATATACACTGAATAGATCATGGCATTTTTCATTTATCAAAATGTCTTTACAATTGTTACATTCTTCGAAGTCCTAAAGACTTCACATGCCCATGAAATGACTCTTTAGTCAATGGCTTAGTAAAAGGATCAACAAGCATATTCCGTGTAGGGATGTACTCAAGAATAATCTTTTTCTTGTCAACAATATCCCTTACAAAATTATACTTAATTTCTATGTACTTGCCTTTGCTGTGGTATTTGGGATCCTTGGAAAAAAGCTATCGCAGCTTGACTGTCACACTACACAATAACAGGACTCCCACTATCCTCAGCAATCCTCAGATGCTTCAGGAACCTTCTTAGCCAGGCAACCTCTTGCACACCCGCTGCACAAGCCACATACTCAGCTTCCATTGTTGACAAGGCTACACAAACCTACTTCTTGCTATTCCATGAGATGGCACCACCATTCAGCAAGAAGACATAGCCAGATGTGGATTTCCTATCATCAAGGTCCCCTACCCAATCTGCATTTGAGTAACCACTTAGGCTCATATCTAATCCTTGGAAACAGAGGTAATAATCAGCTGTTCCTTTAAGATATCTGAATATCCTCTTCACCGCTTTCCAGTGTCTCGATCCAGGGTTTGACTGGAAACGACTAACTAAGCCAACAACATAGCTTATATTGGGACGAGTACACAACAAAGTGTACATCAAACTACCAATAGCACTGGCATATGGTTTCTTCTTCATTTCGGCTATTTCCTCAGGAGTCTTGGGATATATACTTTTGCTTAAGACAGTACCTTTCACTATAGGCGTCTGTTCAATGTTACAATCTGACATATTGAAGTGTTGTAGCATCTTAGTGATACAAGCTTCTTGAGACAAACCCAAAAGCATCTTTGATCGGTCTCTAATGATCTTTACTCCTAAGATGTACTCTGCTTCTCCCATATCTATTATGTCAAATTATGATGAAAGCCAACTTTTGACTTCTATCACACACTTTATATCGCTTCCAGCTATTAACATATCATCAACATATAATGATAAAATGACAAACTTTCCTTTTTTCCTTTCTTAGGTAAACACAATGATCCTCATTGATTATTTCGAAACCATAAGACAATATTACTCCATTAAATCTTATGTTCCATTGTCTTGACGCTTGCTTTAGCCCATATATAGACTTCTGAAGTCTACATACTCTTTTCTCTTGGCCTTCAGCAATATAACCTTCTGGTTGTACCATATAGATTTCTTCGTCAAGATTACCATTAAGGAAAGCCGTTTTTACATCCATCTGATGTAATTCCATGTCATATTGTGATATTATAGCTAGGATGACACGTATTGACATAAACTTTACAACTGGGGAGAATGTCTCTTCAAAGTCAATACCCTCCATTTGGGTATATCCTTTTGCAACTAATCGAGTTTTGTATCGATTAATCGATCCATCTGCTTTCCTCTTTACTTTGAGAATCCACTTATTCCCAATAGCCCTTCGGCCCGGAGGAAGATCGATTAAATCTCAAACTTGATTCTTTCTCATTGACTCCATTTTTTCATCCATTGCAATTTTTCATTCTTTTTTAACTGAGCTTCTCAAAGCTTCCTCAATTGTTGGAGGTTCCTCATCGTCAACTGGGAGAACCATCAATGCCTCATTCTCAATATCAAACCTTCTCCGAGGAATCATCTGACGACTACTTCTTCGAAGGTTAGACTGTTGAGAAACTGACACATTCAGTGGTAAATTACTCCCACTCGGTTGACTAGATTCAAGTATCTCCTGATCTGTTGATAAAAGAACATTATCCTCCTCCTCTATCTCATATAAAGGAATTGTCTTATCAACTTCACCTCGTGTTGAGAACTCAGTTTCTAGAAAATTAGCATCTCTTGACTCTATTTCAAAGATGGTTCCATCTTGTCGCTCACCAATAAAAACATAACCCTTAGAAGTCTCAGAGTACCTTATAAAGATACACTTCTTACCTCTGGGTCCTAATTTTTCATATTCGTGAGTCTTATCATGAACGTAGGCAGCTGACCCCCAAGGTCTCAGATTACTCAAATCCGGCTTTCTGCCTGTCCAACGTTCATGTGGGGTGGATGGAACTGACTTTGAAGACACTTTCTTAAGTATATAGGTCGTAACTAATAATGCATCTCTCCAAAAGGAGATTGGCAAATTAGCCTGCGCCATCATAGACCTAACCATTTCAAGAAGAGTCCTATTTCTTCTTTTAGCAATCTCATTTTGCTGTGGAGTTCCAGGGATAGTTAGCTGTCTAATAATCCCTTTCTCATTACACATTGTCTTGAACTGATCAGACAAATATTCTCCTCCACGGTCAGTGCACAAGGTTTTAACCTTACGTTCCAATTGATTCTCAACTTCGTTCAAGTAACAAATAAAGCAATCCAATGCTTCAGATTTGTGAGAAATCAAATACACATGACCAAAACGTGTGAAGTCATCGATAAATGTAATAAAATAAGAACTCCCCTTTCTAGCCTTCATATTCATCGAACCACAAATATCCGAATGAATTAATTACAATGGTGATTCAGTCCTAATAGTCTTACCAAATGGTTTCCTAGTCGTCTTTCCAGCAAGACAATGCTCACATATAGACAAGTTAATCTTAGCATGAGTGCCTAAGAGGCCCTCCTTAGCTAATTTATTCATTCGTTCTTGTCCTATATGTCCCAATCTAGCATGCCAAATTTCATCATTAACATCAGCATTACTAGTAAGAGCAATGTTTGAAAAACAACTATTATTATTTTGTTCTACATCAAGAACCATAAAACCATTTGTTACATAACCATATCCAATTAACATAGAGTTAATTCGAAGTTCCACACAACGGCTATAAAAATTTACATTGTAACCTAAATCAAGAAGACAAATAACGAAAACCAGATTCCGTCGAATCTCAGGAGCGTACAGGACATCATGTAGAAACAAGGTGCCTCCACCACGTAGGTTGAGCTTGCAAGTGCCAATTCCTTTAACTTCAATTCTTGCATTGTTTCCTACATATATCCATTTGTTGTCAACTGGTACCCGATGATACTCCACATATGTAGCTCGATCACGAGCTACGTGGTTCGTTGCTCCTGAATCTACAATCCACAAAGGATACGAATCAGCTAACAACACTATACTTGCAATAAATTGCTCGTGGAAAGAAGACAAAAATGGATCTATCTTTTTAGGCTCAGTATAATCCTGAGCAAAATGATCCTTCTTGCCACAGTTGAAGCAAATCAACTTGCTCTTAGGTTTTTGTCTATATTTCTTTCCTTTCTTCTTGATTTGGTTTTTCACAGCAACAGCATTAGCCTCCTTTCCTTTTCCCTTTCCTTTCTGAACCATTTGTTCTTATTCTTGGAACCAGAACCTTCAGCTACAAAAGCTTGACCAGAAATCCTTGTGGATTCAATCCTCTCCGCCTCAAGTTCAACATGGCGTGAGACATCAGTGAAAGTCTTAATACTCTCACTATGGGTCAGATTATGTTTCATCGTTTCCCAAGAATTAGGAAGGGAACGAATGACTGCCTGAACCTGTTGTTCATCGATCAACGCATAACCAGCAGTCTTAAGCTCTCGAATCATGTTACCCATCTCCATGAGATGTTGGGCCATAGTAACATTCGAGCGCTTTTTACAGCTATCAAACTTAATTGTTAGCTGACGGAGCTTACTCAGACTGACTCCACTGTACTTCTCTCTAAGGGCTACCCAAACAGCATGAGCCGATGGTAATGGCTTATATTCAAATACCAGGTCATCCACCATTGAACTAATCAATATACCCTTAGCAATGGAGTCCTTCCTTTTTCATACCTTATAGGCATCAAGGTCACGTCTGTGCTGTGTTGTAGAACCATCAGCTGGTTCTTCCATAATTTGGTTTACAGCCTCTAGAACTTCTTGTTCCTCAAGAACATATTGTATCTTGAGGTGCCAGATTTTGTAGTTGTCCCCATGTAATTTCTCACCCTTATTGAGTTCAGTTATGATGTTTTTAGTTGTCATGATCTACATAAATAAACAAAGTATTTATAATTTCAGTGTAATTCATATATGTGCATCTATTTATTGACTCGGTGTAAATTAGAGTTAGTTTACAAAATCAAGTGATAACATTGTTTTCACTCATCATTTGTATGTTCTAATCTAATCAACACTGATCAATCATATTACACATATCTCATCTAATGAATGAATCATTATTATAATGAACTAATCATTTTTCATATGAACTAATCATATGGATATATGAACAAATCACATTCACATGAACTAATCATGTCATGAAATGAACTAATCATTTCCAAGTTAGTTAACATATAACTTAACTTTTCATTATTTAATTCTGTTTGTACAAAACGACAGAAATTATTACATGACTCAAAAACTAGATGAGCTAACATTGTTCGTACATAACGACAGTAAACAGAACACTAATAAACTAGATAAGCTAGCACTACTCCCACTAGGATAACTGCTAGAGCAGTGGGTAATTGCATCTCGTTCATCCCGGATTCTATGATGGGTGGATCAGCCTCAGATGTATCCATCAGATCCATCTCTTGATCTTCTATACATTCTTGAGGATCCTCCTCTGATTCTTCTGGATCCATTTCTAGATCATCGGGATCCATCTCTAGATCCTCCTCAAAATATTCAGGATCCATTTCTGGATCTTCTTCAAATTCTTCGAGGTTCATTTCCGGATCATTTTCAGATTCTTCGGGATTTGGATCCTCCTCTAAATCTTCAGAATCCATTTATGGATCCTCCTCAGATTCTTCGAGGTCCATATCTTCGGGATCTGGATTCTCTTCAGATTCATCAGGACCCCATTCCAAATGAAGTAACTGTCTGCACATCTCTGAATATGAGATGTGCCCATTAGACTCATCCCAAAGTTGGAATGCTATCTGCCTTAGATGTTCCGATAATGAATAAACCAGATACCATCTTCTTTCTGTTTCCTGAATTGGATACCCTTCTTGCTTGAGATTTCAAAACAACCAATCGAGCCGACCAATAAGCCAACCGACTCCGTGATCCGGGTCATATTCCAGCTTCTTGATCTCCTCCCATAGCTCATGTTGTCGTCCATAGCGACCAGTCATCGTGTATATCGTTCTTTGTATCTGGAATTGAAAATCATGATGTCAGTACAAAACCGACAAACTAGTAACAAAAACTGGTCTAATTCAATTCCCACATATAGAACAAAATATACAGAATACACAAGCAATTAAGAAAAATAAATTTCCTTATTTTGGGGAGTCTCATGTGACTAACACATAGGATCAGTCGATCAGGAATTCAGATCTTAAGCTTAGTCTATTGTCCTTATTAGAACTAATCTAATTGGACCTATATTCTGTTATCGTTTAAGCTCATTTGCGTCAATCTCAGACTTATTGATTAAACTTAGGTCCGTTTGATTCATCCAATTGCTCATTAGATTAAGTCTGACCCATTAGAACAAATCTATTTTTTTTATGATCAAATCTGACACACCAGAACTAATCCAGTCATATTTGATCAAACCAACTTCTGTAATCAAGATTACCCTAATTAATTCAATAATAAACCGAGCTGGTTAAATCAACCAATAATTTGAACCAGCTTTAGGTATCATTGAATCAAACTGGTCTGCTTAAATCAATTAATAATTTAAACCAGACATGAGTTTGATTGGTCAAGTTGGTAGGGTTCTATTTTCAGTAAATTGAACCAAAAATTAATTAAATACTTTTATTTATTAATTAAATACATATAGATATGTATTATTAATTAATAAATAAATATTTAATTACTATTCGTGAAGAAGAAAAAATTAAAATTATGCTTGCATTTTTTTTTTCACGTTGTTGGTTTTTTTTTCACAATGCTTCATCAAAAGCATTGTTCATGCATTTTTTTTCTTCTCTTTAATCGATTCGTGAATCGATTCAAATGCCAATTTTTTTCATTGTGCTTCGTCAAAAGCACTGTTCATCTCACTTTTCCTTCTTAATCGATTCATGAATCGATTCAGCACAGACACTGTGCCTTTTAATCGATTCATGCATAGTGTTGAATCGATTCAACACTATGCTTCATCAAAATCGGCACTGTTCGCGATTTTGGATAGATTGAAAAAAAAATTCAATCGATTTAATTCAATTGAATCGATTGGTTAATCGATTCAATTGATGAACAGTGTTACTGTTCATCTTCTTCTTCGCGAAAGAAGAAGGAAAACGCGAGCTTTTTCGCGTCGATTTTCATGCTTTCAAAACCATGCAATCTCTGATACCATTGTTGGTAGTTTTGAGAGCATGAAACAATAATTAAATAAAGCGGTAACCACTCACATGGATCTCCCGAAGAAACGTCGCTAAAGAACCGCCGGTCGACGAAGAGGTTGCCACTGTCGCTGGAAAGTGCTTCAAAATTCATGAGCCAAATCCCAGCCCCTGGATGCTCTCCCTTTGCTCGACCAAAACACCTCACAACTTGGCAGTGCTCTTCTCTGATCACCTTCACAACATTAGTCGTCATTCCTTTTCTGATTGCCTTGGATGCCTCTTATAAGAAGGCTAAGGAAGACGAAGGGGAAAGGATGCCCCTTCGTCTCCTTGGCGTTTGCAGCAAAGAGAGTAACGAAGGGGAATTTGTGCCCCTTCATATGGATCTCCAGTAACGCCCAATAATATAGGAGTGGGGTGGATCAATAGTCACGATGATATAATAGTTCAGAGATAAAAAGAGATGGTAGATTGAGAAGTATATATTCTAGTGGACTGTAGTCTTCTAATAAAACCTAATTCTCAGTCTACTCCCGATCAACTCCAGTATCAGTTAGGCCCCCAAGGTCCAAGGGCATGGCTCCTAGTCTATTCTTGGTCGACCCCAACGCTAGTCGGAGCTCAGGGCTCAATGCCTCACTTTTTATAGTATGACTCTTAGTCTACTCCAGGTCGACCCTAGAGCTAGTCAGGTCTTAGGGCTCAGTCCTTCACCTCTTATGAGCACAACTCTCAGTCTATTCCCGGTCAGCCCCAGAGGTTGTCGAGCCCCAAGGCTCAGTCTCTCACTTCTCATGGGCATGACTCTTAGTTTACTCCCGGTCGATCCCAAATTCGGTCAGGCGCCAAGGCTCAGTCCCTCACCTCTCATAAGCATGGCTCTCAATCTACTCCCGGCCAGTCCCAACGCCAATCGATCCCCCAAGGCTCAGTCCCTCCCTTCTCATTGGCACGGCTCCCAATCTACTCCTGGTCGACCCAAGTGTCGGTCGAACTATCACGAGGGAATAATATTGTTAGAGAATCTTAACCATCTGTCAAAAATAACAGTCATTTGTCAAGGAATATTCTGATACTCTGTCACATGCATGCAACGGAACCTTCCTTCACCTAATGGAAGTCCGTCATACATCCTCTATCATCCAACATTCCCTAACATTCATTAGTGCGGAGGTTACGAGAGGCAGTATAAAAAGGGAAGTGCGGTGTGTGCAAGCTCGTGGGTTACATGCATCTACTATAATTCTACTTTTTCATGTACTTTTCACTAAGCTTTTTTTTTTCTGACTTAAGCATCAAAGAACTTGCACCAGGGACCACTTCCTTGGTTCTCACTCTAATGCCCCCGTGGGATCTCTTGCAGCTCGTGGGTACCATGTCTCCTCCTTGCTCCCCTTGAAGATCTAAAAGCCTGGAACTCATCTTCAGGTCCTAAAGTCCAGTCCTGTATTTGTCAATGCTCTCGCCCTCGTCACTGGCCCTTCATCTGACTCAGCTTTCGGACGGGATCAAATTTAGCGTCATTTGTGAAAACCTCTCCGCCTGATCTGGAACATGAAGATGGGTGACGTAGAAAAACTTTCAGCCATTACCATAATCCTAGAGGATTTCAACAAACACATCACCAGCTGGTAATTCTAAATGGTCACTCGGTCGGTATCTCTAAAATGGTTGCTCGACTAGTATTCTAAATGAACTCTTGGCCAATATTTTGAAGAGGTCACTAGGCTAGTATTTCCTAATGGTCGCTTGACTATCATTTCCTAATGGTCGCTCAACCAGTATTCCTAAATGGCCTCTCAGCCAATATTTCCAAATGGTCACTCGACCATCATATCCTAATGGCCGCTTAGCCAGTATTTCTAAATGGCCTCTCAGCCAATATTTTCGAATGTCCGCTCGACCATTATTTCCTAATGGTCGCTCGGTCAGTATTTCTAGATAGCCTCTCAGCCAGTGTTTCTAAATGGTTGCTCGCCTAGTATTTCTAAATGGTTGCTCGGTCAGCATTTCTAAAGGACCACTCAACTAGTATTTCCAAAGGTCCACTCGGCCGATATTTCTATATGGCTACTCGGCCAGTATTTTCAAATGGTCACTCAGTAGGTGTTTTCAACAGCAGCGAGTTATAAGCGTCCATGGCTCACGCGCTCAACGACCATCTAGTCAACTATACCAAACTCTAATCCTAGCGATGAGTTATAAGTATTCATGGCTCACGCGCTCAACGACCATCTAGTCAACTATACCAAACTCTAATCCTAGCGATGAGTTATAAGTATTCATGGCTCACGCGCTTCCTAGACTCTTGCCTCTGGGTGAGTTATAAGTGTTGGTGCAAGTTGCACTAATAATCTAACTCAAGTTTTGATGAATAACAAGTGAGTTAAATTAGGTGCTATCATAATATAACCTTGTTACCAAGTATGCAAGGTTAACTAACTTGATGGGTTAAGAGAACTTGACACTATGTAACGACCCGGCCTTCTTGGCCCATTTGGCGACCTCTCATGTCGTCGACCGTCGACCCTTATGTCGTCGACTCATTTGGAGACCTCTAATGTCGTCGACCGACGACCCTTGGCCGTGTCGTTACTCACTAGGACTTTCCACCCCTGGTCAGTGGATTTTTGCCTCCCCCAGGATTCGAACTCTAAACCTCCAGGCTTGGTTCTGGAGGTTTAGAGTTCAATCTCGGAGGCAAACCACCCAGTGAAAAATCAGTGAGTAACGACGGCCAAGGGTCGTCGATACGGTCTCAAATGATCGACGACATAACGATCGGCGACATGAGAGGTCGCCGGCCTTTTGGCCTCTTGGGCGGTCGTCGGCCCATTTGGCGACCTCTCATGTCGTCGACCGACGACCCTTTGGCCGTGTCGTTACTCACTAGGACTTTCCACCCCTGGCCAGTGGATTTTTGCCTCCCCCAGGATTCGAACTCTAAACCTCCAGGCTTAAGTATTAGAGTTTATGAATCCTGGTAACCAAGTGAGATGATCTCACTTGGTTACCAGGATTCATAAACTCTAGTACTTAAGCCTGGAGGTCTAGAGTTCGAATCCTGGGGGAGGCAAAAATCCACTGGCCAGGGGTGGAAAGTCCTAAAGAGGTCACCAAATGGGCCGACGACATAAGGGCCGCCAGTTGGGCCGCCACAAGGGCCGCCCAAGGGGCCAAAGGGCCGGGTCGTTACACACTAGGCAAGAAGTTCAGTTAGGATATGTGATTCCTGAGTGGTGAAGTCCAGATGTGCGATTCTGTTAAGAAAATATGGTGGGTCAGATTGACGTCAAGGAGGTAACTTGACACACGGTAAGTGAAAGTAAGTTACTGGAGGAGAGTGACTAAGTGAGGACGTGTCTCGATCGAGGGGACATAGGCATCGGTCCAATTTAGGTTCATTTCAGAAACCTAAATTGAGACCCTGACTATATCTTGGTCTGGAGGACAGGGTCTAAGTCATAAATTAATCTTATTATTATTGTTCTAACTTTATTTTACAGGTTAGATATTGTCGTGTTAGAATAACCTAACTTGTAGGGTGAAAGGAGCAAAAATGCCTCGGATGAACAGTACCCGAGGCACCTTTAAGCGTTGGAAGAAGTCTTCAGTAGTGTTCATGGAAGGCACCTTCGATGCTATGAAAGACATCTTCCAATGGATAAAATTCAGATCTCGTCGCAAATAAGGAGCAGCAATTTCAGGATAGGATTTTGCCTATGAAAGGCACCTTCAAGGCTATGGAAGGCACCTTTCATCCTCCATAAAAAGGGATCTCAACCAAGCATTCTAAATCAACTTCTATATGAGCTTCTGATTGGCTTTCTGATTGCTCCGGCTTCATGCTACTACCCTGCTACGACTCTGCTACGCCCGACTACCACTAAAAAGTTGTCCAAACATTGAGCTTGAGTCGACAGTCTACAGAAAGTGTTTGGTAACGAAGTGTTAATTTCTATACTTAATTACTTTAAATGGAAAGTGTAGCTTGTTACACTCTTCCGATTCTTTTTGTACTCAATACCCTCTTTCAGTGATTTTCGAAAAAGATTTTTTAGAGGATTACCCATCAATAGGTTCGCAAGACCTGGGTCTTGGAGTAGACGTCGCCGAAGGCTCCGAACCAAGTAAAATCGAACCGTGTCTTTTACTTTTTTATTTTCTATTCTTGTTTCCATTGCATTTACTTTATTTTTAAAAGTAAAAGAAAATTTTTTAAAACCATGTGATTCACCTCCCCCTTCTCACGTGCATCTCGATCAAACAATAAGCGTGAACAACTTGCACACCCAATGACCATCTGGTTGGGTCTCAGATTCTCATCCTAGCGATAAGTTATAAGGGTGCATGCTTACGCGCCTCCCAAACTCTTGCCCCATTGCGAGTTATAAGCATGCATGACTTACACACCCAACGACCATCCGGTTGAGTACCAGACTCTCATCCCAGCGATGAATTATAAGCGTGCATAGCTTACATTCCTCCCAAACTCTCACCCCTGGGCGGGTTATAAACTTGCACAGCTCACGCACCCAACAACTACCTGGTTGGGTCCCAAACTTTTATCCTAGTGTCAGTTATAAGCATGCATGTCTCATGTGCAGCGTGCATGGCTCATGCGCCCAACGGCCTCCTAGTCAACTCCCAAACTCTTGACTCAGCGCGAGTTATAAGCGTGTATGACTCACGCGCCTCCCAAACTCTCGCTTTAGTGAAAGTTACAAGCATGCATGGCTTATGCACCTCCCAGACTCTCATCCTAGTGCAAGTTACAAGCGTGCATGGCTCACACACCTCCCAAACTCTCGCCCCAATGTGAGTTATAAGTGTGCACATCTCATGTTCCCAATGACCTGCCGATCGACTCCAATACTCTCGCCCCCAACGCGAGTTATAAGCATGTACGGCTCACGCACCTCCCAAATTCTTATCCTAGTGCGAGTTATAAGCATGCACTAGTCACGTGCTCAATGACCTCTAGTCGGCTCTCAAACTCTCGCCCTAGCGGAGTTATAAGCATGCACGACTCATGCGCCCAATGACCACCTGGTCGAGTACCAGACTCTCATCCCAGCGATGAATTATAAGTGTGCATAGCTCACATTCCTCCCAGACTCTCGCCCCTTGGCAGGTATAAGCGTGCATAACTCACGTACCCAATAACTACCCGGTTGGGTCCCAGACTCTCGTCCTAGTGTCAGTTATAAGCATGCATGGCTCACGTGCAGCGTGCACAGCTCACGCACCCAACGACCTCCCAGTCAACTCCTGACTCTTGCCTCAATGCGAGTTATAAGTATGAATGGTTCACGCACCTCCCAGAATCTCGCCCTAGTGCAAGTTACAAGCGTGTATGGCTCACACACCTCTTAGGCTCTCGCCCCAGTGCGAGTTATAAGTGTGCACAGCTTATGTGCCCAATGATCTCTCGATCGGCTCCCATACTCTCACCCCCAAGGCGAGTTATAAGCATGCACAGCTCACGCACCTCCCAGATTCTCGTCCCAGTATGAGTTATAAGCATGCACAACTCACGTGCTCAATGACCTCCAATCGGCCCTCAAACTCTCACCCTAACGCGAGTTATAAGCATGCAAGGCTCACACGCCTCCTAGACTCTCGCCACAACCCTAGTTATAAGTGTACATGGGTCACGCGCCTCCTAGACTCTCGCCCTAGTGCAAGTTATAAGCGTGCCCATCTCACACACCCAATGACCTCTCGGTTGGGTCTCAGACTCTCACCCCAATATGAGTTATAAGCATGCACGACTCACGCATCTAATGACCTTCCAGTTGGTCCCAAACTTCCACCACAACGTGAGTTATAAGCGTGAATGCTCACATGCCTTCATGACTCTCACCTCAGTGCAAGTTATAAGTGTGCATGGCTCACACATCCAACAACCTCTCGGTATGGTCACAGACTCTTGCCACAACGTGAGTTATAAGCGTGTATAGTTCACGTGCCTCCCATACTCTTGTCCTAATGAAAGTTATAAACGTGCACAGCTCACACGTCTAACGACCTCCTGGTCAGGTCCCAGACTTTCACCCTTCATGAGTTATAAGCGTGATGGCTCACACACACAACAACAAGCTAGACATGGCCTATCCTGGATTGGACGCTCATCATAATCGCTGCTCTACCTGACGCTCATCATAATCGCCGCTCTGTTTGGTGTTCATCATAATCGCCGCTTTATCTGGCGCTCATCATAATCACTGCCCTTCTTGACACTCGTCATAATCATGGCTATACCCGATGCTCATCATAATTGTTGCTCTGTCTGACACTCATCATAATCATTGTTTTGTCTAGTGCTTATTATAATTGCTGCCCTGCTCAACACTCATCATAATAATCGCCGCTCTGTCCAGCACTCGTCATAATCACCACCATACTTAGCACTCATCATAATCGCTGCTCTTCTTGAGACTCATCATCATAATCGTTGCTCTGCCTAATGCTCATCATAATTGCCGCTTTATTCGACACTCATCATAATCGCCACTCTATTCAGCACTTATCATAATCGCCACTCTATTTGGCACTCATCATAATCGTCGATCTATTCAGCACTCATCATAATCGCTACTCTGCCTAGCACTGATCATAATAATCGCTACTCTTTCTGACACTCATCATTATAATTACCGCTCTAGCTGGCGCTCATCATAATTGTCGTTTTGTCTGACATTTATCATAATCGCCGCTCTGCTCGACACTTATCATAATCGTCACTTTGCTCATCGCTCATCATAATCATCGCTCTGCTTGACACTCATCATAGTCATTGCTATGCCTGGAGCTCGTCTCCATCATGGCTCTGCTCAGAACTCATTGCCATAACAACCACTCCACTTGGCACTACTTAGATTCAGAACTCGAGTATGGGAAGAACAATTAGAGGTAGTAGAAACAACACCACAAAAGCCAATGGTTCATAAGCAAAGCTATTAATAAGCTCAGAGTACAAGGATGGATCGACTATTCAAATTCATGAAAACATCATTAGGCATTTCATTTATAATCCACTGGTGGTCTAAGAAGTGCTCGGGTGGCTCGATCATTAGATATCCCTCCTTGTTTAGTTGCCTGACTGCACCTTCGGCCCGTAAGAAAGGGTTTGTGTAATACGCTGGCCGAATTACAGACCGAACTCCCGATAGTAGAGGTATCCTGCTCGTCAATCCCTAGAGCGCTCATTTTCCCCCCTCTTTATAAGTCTCCCAGTTAGTCTTTGAGGCCACCAGCTCGGATCTGGTTTGTTCCAGTTAGGCTTGCAGGGATTCCAACTCAGTAGCTCGTGAATTTAAATCCCTCCGTTGATCTATTATTACCAGATCCTTAGTCTCAAGCTCCTTAGTTAGGTAGGCTAACTCAGAAACATACGACATTTTCAATTCATCAAGCACTTTAGCCCATCACGCCAGGCCCGAGGTAATTTTTTCCTTTACCACCATCTCTGCCTAGCACTTCGACTCAAAGGTTTGCAAAAGTGCCACGAGTTTTTCCTAATTTGTCCCATGGAGACTCATAGCTTATATGGCTTCCTCCAAGGCTTTCTCCTTCTGAGCAATTAGTTGTGTTTAGGTCACTACCTCCTTTTTTAGGTGTTGCACCTCGTAAGTTAGGGTAAAGGAATAAAACTCCAACTCTGCTATGCGATCATTTAGAATCTTGTTCAGATGATACAAGTCTATCGCTAGTAGGCTTAAGTTCAACCCAAAGGCAAAAAATTGAGAAAGGAGAAGGTTAAAAAAGCACACCAGTTAACTTTCTAAGAAGAGAAAAGAAGGGCTTACGCCATTGCCATCTTGAGAGAACACATCCACTCGGTCAGGAACTGAGCAGGTGTTTATTTTTGTCATTGCATCCATCTAGGCATCCACCATTAAGCCTCTTAATTTTACTTTTCCTTATGGAGGGTCAAGACCCATCCCCTACTAGGATGGCATGTCAAAAGAGGAATAGAAGCGTCGGGACATAGCAGGACAGGAAGTCAAAGTACCTTGAGTAGGCATAGCTGGATGAGGGGGATGCTCGAAAGATGGAAGGACGATAGGGCCTGTCTATGGAGAAGAGTGTGGCCCCTCCAGAATAGGTCATGAGGTCTCCATCGGGGTTTTCCCCCGAATGGCAGTTGGAGATGTTGGAACCCCAAGGTGTTTTGATGTAATCAAACAAGTTAAGTTAGATCCTGCTTTGTCTAACCCTTGTGTCTAAGTGTGCAGGAGCTTAGGTACACAGGAAATCGAGCGGAAGACGCGGCTAGCGAGAAGGACGGCACGGGGAGAGAGCCGACGGGCTCGGTGCGTCCGAGGGACGAGGTGACCATGGAAGAGTACATCGGTGGACGGAAGAACGTGCACGACGCTCGAGGGATGAGAAACTGGGAAGGAAGGCTGCTCGAGGAGAAGGCCAGAACTTGGGTTCGGGTGAGCCCTATTCCGGATGGCCGAGATCACCTAAGCTAGCGGAGCTGGAGCGAACAAGACCTAGACCGAGACGAGCTGAACCGGAGACAAAAAAAGTCAACTTCTGTTGACCTTAAGGCTCGGGGCGCCCGGGATGAAGATTTTGACCAAATAGATTCTAACGCGATTTAAACGTTGGGGGATAAAGTTTTATCCCCCTAGGACGCCCGGAACCCCTTCGGGGCACCCCGACCAGTGCTATAAATATAGCACTGATCTGCACAGTTAAAGAAACCAACTTGTAATCAACTTTTGTGTGCTTTACTTTTTTGTCTGTGCTTTCAATACTGTAAGAGGCTACTCCGCCCAGAGGAGAATCAGATAGTGCACCATCTTTGCCTTGGATTAGCAATCCCCTAATTGCAAATCAAGTAATTCCTCCATGTCTATTTAGATTATGTTTAATTAGTCTCTTCTATTTTTACAAGTTCGATTAGTAGTTGAAAATCCGAGAAAGGTCAGTTTTATTTTTTCAGGGCAATTCACCCCTCCTCTCTTGTCGTCCTCCAAAGGGACCAACAAGTGGTATCAGAGTAAGGCGCTTCAGGAGGACTAACCGCCGATCGAAGCAACATGATGGCCGGACCAAGCATCGTTCCACCAAAATTCGAGGGGGACTTCGCAAACTGGAAGCGACGTATGGAGGTATTCCTAAAAACTGATTTCGAAATTTGGTTTATTATGAAGTATGATTTTGTAGCTATGATGAATCAAGATGGAGAAGAAAAAGAAGAGAGCCATTGGACAAAGAAGGAGCAGAATGAGTCTGTAGCGAACAGCCGTGCGGAAGATCACCTGCTGAGCGTGTTGCTGCCTCAAGAGGTCAACCGCATCGGAAGCTATTCATCTGCTAAAGAACTCTGGGAGAAGTTCCTGGAACTCCACGAAGGCACGTCCGAAGCGAAGCTCGCTAGAAGAGACATCCTCCGGAACAAGCTGATGAACATCTGTCTGGAAAAAGGTGAGAAGGTAGCCAGTCTACACGCGAAGGTAAAAGAACTGATTACTGGTCTCGAGAACCTCGGAGAAACGGTAACAAATCGGGACACAATACGCTACGCACTCAACGTGTTTCCCAGAACTTCAGAATGGACATCAATCGTCGACGCCTACTATATTTCGAAAGACCTGGAGGTAAGTACTTTAGAAGAACTATTCTCCACTCTTGAATTGCATGAAACCAGGTGTGCCAGGACAACAAAGGAAGCAAACCAGATGATTGCACTAAACGCAACTAAGAAGGATGAACCCGAGTCAGATTCAGAAGATGATCAGGAAGCATACATGGTAAGAAACTTTAAAAAGTTTTTTAGATCTAATAAATTCAAAGAAATGCAGAATAAAAAGAATCCAAGAAATAGAAGAAGGATGTGTTGCTAGCAGTGTCAAAAGGAAGGACACCTAAAAGAGGATTGCCCAGAACTAAAGAAGGATAAAGGCAAAATTCCCAAGAAGCACAAGAACCTAAAAGCTACTTGGGACGACACTTCATCATCTGAGTCCGAGATTCAAGAATATGTCGGGCTAGCACTAATGGCAAGCTACGAAGGGAAAAGCACATCAGAACCTAGCATTGATGAAGGGGGAGCGACCTCAGATGAAAGCAGCGAAGCAGGGGGAGATTCAGGCTTCAAGTCTGATATGGTAAGTGAGGTATGTCTCTTACCCCCTGATCAACTTTACTTTGGTATTAAGGCAATGGCTAAATCCATATATAAATTAGAAAAAAAAAATACCAAATTAGAAAATGAAATTTTAGAAACAAAAAGAATTTTAGCAAAATCATGTCTTATAGAGGATTTAGATAAATTGAAAATTGAAAATGAAAAACTAAAAGAAGAAATAGAAAGATTGAAAAAGTCTAATGGTTCAAATATTCTACTTTTAGAAATTATAGAGGACTAAACTGGTATTATAGATTTCACCAAAATCAAATTAGAAAAATATCAAAGGTCTATGTACCTAGAAAATATTTAATTAACCTTGTAGGAAGGAACCTCTATTGGGTTCCAAAAACCTGTTTAATTTAAAATTAAAATTAGACTTAACATTTTCAGCAAGGAAATTAAACAACTAATTTCTTTATGAGACTTTGTCTAAGGAAGTGGTTGTTGCTCTAATAACAAAGAATGCCTAGTGCCTCGCCACGACCTGGAAGCCAAGTATCGAAATGAAAAGTTTAATTGACTAACTGAAAAAGTATTAATTTAATTTACTTAATGCTTTAAAAAGAGTTATTCAATTTGTGTTAGAAAATATTTTAAATTACTTTAGAATTTTTTTTCCTTATAAAATTAACTTAGAAATTGTTTTTATGAAAATTGACTTAAAATTTCTTATAAAAATTACCTTAGGATTTTTTTTATAAAAATTACCTTAAATTTTTTTAAAAAAATTGACTAAGAATCTTTTTTGAGAAATGCCTTCGAAATTTTTTATGAAAATTGACTTAGAATTTTTTTTTAGAAATTATTTTTAAGATTTGCCATAGAATTTTTTTTTTACCTTAGACTTGTTTAAGAACCCCAATTTTTAATGTGATCAAAGGGGGAGAATGATGTTAAGTCTAGGGGGAGGTAATATATTTTTTAATTGAAAAATCTTTAGACTTATTTGTAACTTAATTGCAAATTAACTGTTTTTATTGCATCTATTTTACCCTAACTTAACTTAGGTTGCTTACATCAAAAAGGGGGAGATTGTTAGAACCCCAAGGTGTTTTGATGTGATCAAACAAGTTAAGTTAGGTCCTGCTTTGTCTAAATCTTGTGTCTAAGTGTGTAGGAGCTTAGGAACACAAGAAGTCGAGCAGAAGACGCGGCTAGCGAGAAGGACAGCACAGGGAGAGAGCCGACGGGCTCGGTGCGTCCGAGGGATGAGGTGACCGTGGAAGAGTACACCGGTGGACGAGAAGAACGTGCGCGACGTTCGAGGGATGAGAAACCAGGAAGGAAGGCTGCTCGAGGAGAAGGCTGGAACTTGGGTTTGAGTGAGTCCTATTCCGGATGGCCTAGATCACCAAACCTAGTGGAGCCGGAGCGAATAAGACCCGGACTGAGACGAGCTGAACTGGAGATAAAAAAGTCAACTTCTATTGACCTTAAGGCTCGGGCCGCCCGGAACCATTCCGGGCGCTCGGAGCAACCCAGGGCGCCTGGAACGCTTCCGGGCGCCCGAGATGAAGTTTTTGACCAGATTGATTCTAACATGATCTGAACATTGGGGGATAAAGTTTTATCCCCCCAGGGCACCCGTAACCCCTTCGAGGTGCTTCGACCAGCGTTATAAATATAGCACTGATCTGCACAGTTAAAGAAACCAACTTGTAATCAACTTCTGTGTGCTTTACTTTTTTGTCTATGCTTTCAACGCTGTAAGAGGCTACTCCGCCTAGAGGAGAATCAGATAGTGTGTCATCTTTGCCTTAGATTAGCAATCCCCTAATTGCAAACCAAGTAATTCCTCTGTGTCTGTTTAGATTCTGTTTAATTAGTCTCTTCTATTTTTACAAGTTCGATTAGTAGTTGAAAATCTGAGAAATGTCAGTTTTATTTTTTCAGGGCAATTCACCCCTCCCCTCTTTGTCAGCCTCCAAAGGGACCAACAGGAGATACCCGCTCAAGCTGTGCAATTCCATCGGGGTTTTCCCCCGAGCAAAAAGAGAAGCATATGTACCCGTTCAACCCTCGTTCGTTCAATAGTAGTCAAGTGACCGATCCTAACCGAAGCTGTTCTAGGACTCAAGGGGCGAGCAAGGGCACCCGCTCAGTCAAAACAGGACTAGGGGTAGCTACAGTAGGCGATCAAGACCTTTTGCGGTGAAAAATCAGTGGTTCATCATAAACAAAGGCCTCACAAATTTTTGCAGGAGCTGGAACAAACAGGAGGATGAGTAGGTGGTGGGCCTGTCGCTCAACCAATGTAGCCTGCCTTTTCCAATTTATTTTGAAATTACTCAGCCAAAGGTTCTCGGCCACCAAGGCCTTCGACAGAGCATCCACTACAAAGAAAAGACATTAGTATGCAGACAAAGGTAAATCAAACTAAGATTTCTTATGTAAGGAAGGAGGCATTTCCACTTGGAGGAACATCAAACCAAACATATACAAGAGTCCCTCTTGAAGTAGCTCAAAAATGTCAAACTTTAGACCCGCTAGTTGCTCTGAGGCTTCAGTGAAAGTTAACTTCGTACGAAAGTCGCCTAGTTTAGGCACCGACGAGAGAATTGATTATCACCTGGTCGGGTAAGCTATGGGAGTAGGAAAGTGAAGAAAAAATACTTAGCTTTATAGTCCCTACCCTGAAGAGCCATTTTATCAAAAAAGACTGTCCTAAGATGAGGTTAAAAATGAAAAATGTCATAGGTTTAGCGTTAGGAAGTAAAGAAGTAGTGGAGCACATGAGGGGTCAAGGGAATTTCATACAAGTGGAATAGAATGGTGATCCCATATAAGATGCGAATAGAGTTGGGGATGAACTAGCAAAGAGGAATGGAGAAATATTGACTCACGTCGGAGAAAAAATAGGGATGATAAAGCGGAGATCTGCTAGGATTTGATCCTTGAAAAAGGTCACATAACTAGTAGGTGGCCTGTGAGGACGGTCATTTTTTGTTGGCATAATTACATAGAGGGAATAGGGGGCATCATAAGTGAAGTAAAGATCATCTAAGTCTCTTCCAGTGAAGTCCGACATTAGCTGGGTATACCACAAAGTGGAAGCATCCATGGCGGATTGGAAAAAGAGGTTAATTCAAGAAGAGGGTGTTGGGATGTATACTATAAGCCTAGCTTTTGTATGAACATCTGTTTTGAAATATTTTGAAATGAGAATTACTTTGGTCAAATGTCTATATTTTATATTTATATATATGTCAATTCAGTTGTCCATTTAATTTATATTATAGATAATATGGTATGTGGTGCCACACAGAAGATCATGTTATTGGTTCCTTATAAATTATAAATAGTAGCTCACAACCAAGATAGATTAGGACAAACCATTGGAACGATTGTAGTGTAATTTGGTATTAGTCTGTCTTGACTATAAAATTACACTAGTA
Source organism: Zingiber officinale (assembly GCF_018446385.1). Classification (NCBI taxonomy): domain Eukaryota; kingdom Viridiplantae; phylum Streptophyta; class Magnoliopsida; order Zingiberales; family Zingiberaceae; genus Zingiber; species Zingiber officinale. The sequence goes on along the minus strand of NC_055991.1, from coordinate 25,669,669 downwards.
TACTATGTGTGTATTGAGCAGGACCATTTGAGGTTGTTCGATTTATACTGACTACATAAAAAAATAGAACCTCTGTTATTATGAATGTGCGTCCTCTTAATCCCTATATAATAACAAGCACGTATACTTAGTATTTATTTCTTTAACTTATCAATGGGTGAGATTTATTTGTTAAATCAATAGACCCGATGAGTTGGGAAATAGTACTGTTTATATGGTGTGTTGTTGATTATAGAAGGAAACTGTGTCCTAATTATTTAGGCTGATGATGTCCCCTTGAGGAGCTCATAAGGATTATCATGTAAACCCTGCAGGTGGGCTTAGTCCGGCATGATAATAAAGTTGAGTGGTACTACTCTTGGAATCAGATGTTAATTAATTGAGTTGTCAGTAACTCAATTAATTAACGGACATACTATATCTTAAGTACGGGGAGATTAATGCATTCATGATAAGAAGGAGCTCATATTGTAATATGGGATTGGTGCGGTAGTTCAATAATAATCCTTTAGTGGTATGAGTTATTATTGATGGACTTGGGTTGGGTGTTCGGGCCGAACACAGGAAGCCCAAGCCCATCAGGAGGCCTAAATCAATTCCTCCTCTAGGTCCCTGTTATGGCCTCTATATAAAGTCTCACATCCACCCATCCATAACTTGGTTTGGTTTAACTTGACTTGGTTTAACTTAGATTGGTTTAACTTGGTTTAGTTTAACTTGGCTTGGTTTAACTTGGTTATAGAAAGGGAGATTTTTTCTAAATAGAATTTTGTTATTTTTCTTTCTTTGTAACCGACGGCAAACCTATAAAAAGGAGTAGGTGGTGGATCCTAAAACCTAATTTTCTCTCTTCTCCTCCTTGTGGTCGGCGCCCCTCCCTTTCCTCCTCACCTAGGGTCGGCACCCCTCCCCTCCTCTTTGCTTAGGGTCGGCGCCCCTCCCCTTCTCCCTTGCTAAGACCTAGCGGCCCCTCTCCTTGCTAGGGCCGGCGGCCCCCTCCTTGCTAAGGTCGGCATCCCCCTCTTCTACTCCTTGGTGGGCGACGGCTTGGAGAAGAGGAAGAAGAAGAGAAGGTGCCCCATCCTAAGAGCTCCTTTTGTAGCCAGCGGTTTGGAAACCGCGAAGAGAAGGAGGGTGGTGTTGTCTTAGTAGTTCGTCGCCCACACAACATCCAAGAAGAGGAGAGGAATACGACAGAAGATCAAGAGGTCTTTAGTTATAAAGAAAAGGTACAACTAGTTCTTTAATTCCGTTGCATAATTTGTTTAGTTTTCTTTGTATCGATTTTGAATACCAATACAAGAGGCCAGCGATCTTATACTTCGATCAAGGTGTGCTTTAATCCGTCAAGAACTTGCTTGATTGATCAAACACATGTCTGATCGAACATGCAGGTTGCTAGAAAAAGTTTTGTACTTGTATAATTTTTGTACAGGGAAATTTAAACAGAACGGAATTCCAGCGCCTTTGAGTGGTATCAGAGTAAGTTTCTGGTTCTGTGTGATTAGTTTTCAGTTAAATTATGCATTGCTCGTATATAAGTTTAGGTCGGATAATAGTAGGATGTGCAAGATAAATTAACTTTGTGGTTGCACGCATCCTAGATCCAACTATTATGACTTTTTGTGTGTTGTGTATGATTTGAACCCTCAGGCATGTCGAGGTTGTTTTATGTGCATGATTGTAATAATTAAATACGGTCGGTTGCCATATTTTTTTTTTTACATTTTGTTCGATTTAGATTAAATGTAAATTCCTTTGTGGAATATAGGATCGATAAATGTAATTTTTTATTTCTTTTGTTGCGGCTTATATCCTTGTTATGCGTGGTGCTATTTTGAGGACCAGAGGTGCGGCGAAGAAGGAAGCAAGATAGACGCGACGGTTTGATCCATTGGCAGTATATTGGAGGACAGCGTTGGATGAGGCCATAATAGTTAGAAATTTTATTTTTCATATTTATTGCCTTTATATGCTGTTTGTATGTGTTGTGATGTGCATGCTATGATGTGTGTGCATGTTAAAATTCCTCAATTTAAATAATTAAGTAGGAGAGAGATTATTTAAATAAATTTCACGGTTTCCATTATTGGTTTGTAAGTGATGCATTCAAACTTGCACATTGGCTTTAAGTAACTTCCTCCATATCGGATGAGTTTGTTTGCGGATCACTAGATCAAACTTCCTCTATGGATGATTATAGGAAATTATTTAGGTTTGTGTGATCTTCTCTATCTGAAGGGGCACAATCATAATTAATGGATTAAGTATCAAGTAATGGTATATACTTAGGCGCATTTAATAGTATCCTCCTCATCGGAGTCACTGCTATTATTTGTGTGACCGAAGATGAACGAACTATTAATTTTATTTGTCATAAAGTTAGATTGACAAGATAATAAAATTAATGGGTAAAACCTCCTCTTACAAATATTTGAATTAGTATACGTCCACATTATCATGGCATACGAAATTCATGGTGTTTTAAGGTATTGGTGAATTTAAATTATATTGTTCGAGGAATCAATATTAATTTAAATTCTAAAGTTTTGACCAAATATTTATTTTGTGATTCTCAGGATTTCAAAATGACTTTCAATCCTCTTACTGTTATTTTAAAAGAAAACAAACTTACTGGTCCAAATTATATTGATTGGAAATGAAACTTGGGCATTGTCTTAACTACTGAAGAATACAAGTTTATACTTTTTGAGGTTTGTACTAGCGTGCCTGATAAGGATTCTAGTGAAGAGGAGATAGAGAGACATAGAAAATGGGTCAAGGCAAATGAGATGGCACGGTGTTACATTTTGGCTTTTATGTTAAATGTGCTGCAACATAGCATCAAGCCCTACCCACTGCCTATGATATGATGCTCAATCTCAAGGAATTCTTCGGACACCAGAATTGGGCTGCCAGGCAGGAGGCCATGAGAAAATTAATGACGACCACCATGACTGAGGGGACACTCGTAAGGGATCATATCCTCAAGATGATGGCTCATTTAAATGAGATGGAAGTCCTTGGAGCTGAAATCGATGGGGAAACCCAGGTCGATGTCATTCTCCAAATGTTGCCCAAAAGTTTTGCGTAGATCCGCCTGAACTACGCAATGAACAAAAGGGTTTATTCGTTGGTGGAACTTCTGACAGAACTCCAAGCGATAGAAGGGCTATTTCGTCAAAATTCTCAAGTTCACATTGCTGAAAACGTTTTTCTCTCTTAGCTGAAAGGTGGAAAGAAGAAGAAGAAACAGGTTAGTTCGACAAAAAAAGTGATTTAACCTCAAGGGACTGGGCCGCAGGTAGGTGTGAAGAAGCCGAAAGGCAAGTGCTTCACATACAAGCAGTCTGGACATTAGAAGGTGGACTGTCCTTGCAGAAAGGAGAATAATAAAGGTATATCTTATTCATTAATTCTTGAAACATGTTTAATGGTGCTATCTACCGGTACCTGGTGTATAGATACGGGAGCCATTGATCATGTCTACAATTCATTACAGAGATTCCAGGAAACCTGACGACTATATGAAGGGGAGATCACCGTCTACATGGGCAATGCTATAAGAGTGGTGGTTGTTGCAACGAGAGATGTTTATCTATCTTTTGATAGGAATAAAACTTTGATTTTGAAAAATTATCTTTACGTACCATGTTTTAGAAAGAACTTGATTTCAGTTTCTAAATTATTTATGGATGGATATTCTGTTTCTTTTGATGGCAAAGTGGTTGTCAAGAATAATAGGGTGGTTATCTATTCTGGTGCGTTGGTTGATAATTTATATACTCTTAATCCAATAACTCCCACGATGCAACAAATGGAAATTAATAACACATCTTCTAATTCTAATAAGAGAAAGCAACCTTTGGAAATGAACCAAACATATCTTTGGCATCTAAGGTTGGATCATATTAACTTGAGTAGGATTCAAAGGTTAATAGCCGATGGTCCTTTGGGTTCATTGGTACTAGAAAACTTTCCAACCTACGAGTCTTGTTTGGAAGAAAAAATGACCAAAAGGTCTTTTAAAGCACAGGGGTATAGAGCCAAAGAAGTGTTGGAATTAGTTCATTCTGATTTGTGTGGGCCTATGACTATCCAGGCAAGAGGTGGTTTCAAATATTTTATCTCTTTTATAGATGACTATTCAAGATATGGGTACATTTACTTGATGCGTCGTAAGTCTGAGTGTTTTGATAAGTTCAGAGAGTACAAGGCTGATGTGGAGAAACGCCATGGTAAAAGTGTCAAGACACTACGGTCTGATCGTGGTGGAGAGTACATCTTAGGAGAGTTTAGGAGTTACTTATTAGAGGTCGGGATTTAAACCCAATTGTCTGCACCTGGTACACCCCAACAGAATGGTGTGGCGAAACGAAGGAATAGGACTCTTATGGAAATGATTAGATTGATAATGAATTATTCAGAATTACCAAATTCATTTTGGGGATATGCTCTGGAAACGGCGGCATGCATTCTGAACTTGGTACCTTCTAAGTTAGTACCCTCTACTCTCATAGAATTGTTGAATGGGCATAAGCCTAGTTTGAAACACATTCAGATTTGGGGTAGTCCAACACATGTGCTGAAGGGAGACGCTGATAAGTTGGAATCACGTACAGAAGTTTGCTTGTTCGTGGAATATCCTAGAGGAACGAAAGGTGGTTTGTTTTATAGTCCTAAAGATCATAAGGTAATTGTTAGCACCAATGACCGATTTTTAGAAGAGGACTATGTAATGAACCACAAACCCATGAGTAAAATTATTCTTGAGGAAATAAGAGAGGACACTTCGACTTTAGTACCAACGGTACAAGATGAGATACCACAAGTAACTGCAACACGTGTCACAAATGATGCACAATTACAGGTAGTGCCTCGTCGTAGTGGGAGGGTTGTTAGGCAACCTGATAGATTCATATTTTTGGGAGAGTCTTCGGACTTGATCCCTGGTGAACATGAACCTGACCCCTGGACAAATAATGAAGCACTCCAAGATAAAGATGCAGCATCTTGGCAAAGTGCAATGAACTCTGAAATAGAATCTATGCATTTTAATCAGGTCTGGGAGCTTGTAGAACCACCAAATGATGTAAAAGTCATTGGATGTAAATGGATCTACAAAAGGAAAAGAGGACCAGACGGGAAGGTGGAAACCTTTAAAGCGAGGCTTGTTGCGAAGGGGTATACTCAGAAAGAGGGAATCGATTATGAGAAAACTTTTTCACCGGTAGTCATGCTTAAGTCTATCTGGATTATTTTATCTATTGCTGCTCATAGGGATTATGAGGTTTGACAAATGGATGTCAAGACAACTTTTCTTAATGGAAGTCTTGAAGAAAACATCTATATGAAGAAACCAGAGGGATTCATTGCGAAGGGCAAAGAGCATCTTATATGTAAGCTGAATCGACCCTTTTATGGACTGATGAAAGCTTCGAGATCTTGGGACATCCGGTTTGATGAAGTGATCCAGTCTTATGGATTCATTCAGTGTCTGGATGAATCTTATGTATATAAGAAAAGTAACGGAAACGTAGTGATATTTCTTGTATTATACGTAGATGACATTTTGTTCATTGGCAACAATGCCAAAGTGTTGTCAAACGTAAGGGTATGGATGTCCAAGAAGTTTGATATGAAGGACTTGGGAGAATGTGGACATATTCTTGGGATCAAAGTAATAAGGGATCGCAAGAAAAAGATGTTGTGCTTATCCCAAGCTTCATACATCGATAATATCCTAGCTCGTTTTAGCATGCAAAACTCCAAGAAAGGTTTTCTACCTTTTCGGTATGGAGTACCTTTATCTAAAAGGATGTGTCCTAATACATCAAAGGAGATAGAGGAGATGACGGCAGTTCCTTATGATTCGGCTGTAGGAAGCCTAATGTATGCAATGTTATGTACAAGACCGGATATCTATTTTGTCATGAGCATGGTTAGCAGATATCAAAGTAACCCAGGACCGAGACATTGGACTGTCATAAAGCATATATTAAAGTACTTGAAAAGGACTAGAGATTATAAGCTGGTTTACCAGGCAGGTGATTTGCTCCCTGTGGGCTACACGGATTCAGACTTTCAATCAGATAGGGACAGTAGTAAATCAACCTCGGGGTACGTGTTTACTTTGGGAGGTGGAGCCATAGCATGGAGGAGTGTTAAGCAGAAATGCGTTTCAGACTCCACCATGGAAGCTGAGTATGTGGCAGCCTCTGAGGCAGTCAAAGAAGTTGTATGGCTCAGAAACTTCTTGATGGACTTAGATGTGATTCCTGGTTTACCCAAAGTTATCACAATTTATTGTGACAACAGTGGTGTAGTAGCAAATTCGAAGGAACCACGAGCCCATAAGGCAAGTAAACACATTGAGCACAAGTACCACCTAATACGAGATATCGTAAAATGAGGAGAGGTTATTGTCACCAAGATTACATCAGCAGATAACCTGGCAGATCCTTTCACTAAGGTCCTTCCGGCGAGAGCTTTTGATAGGTATATTGAGGGGATGAGAATCAGATGTATGACAGCATTTATGGCAGCATAGTCTTTTAGTATAAGTGGGAGATTGTTGAGATGTATACTATAAGCCTAGCTTTTGTATGAGCATTTGTTTTGAAATATTTTGAAATGAGAATCACTTTGGTCAAATGTCTATATTTTATATTTATATATATGTCAATGTAGTTGTCCATTTAATTTATATTGTAGATAACATAGTATATGGTACCACACAGAAGATCATGTTATCGGTTCCTTATAAATTTTAAATAGTAGCTCACAACCAAGATGGATTGGGATAAACTATTGGAACGGTTGTAGTGTAATTTGGTATTAATCTGTCTTGACTATAAAATTACACTAGTACACTATGTGTGTATTGAGCAGGACCATTTGAGGTTGTTCGATTTATACTGACTACATAAAAGAACAGAACCTCTGTTATTATGGATGTGCATCCTCTTAATCCCTATATAATAACAAACACGTATACTTAATATTTATTTCTTTAACTTATCAATGGGTGAGATTTATTCGTTAAATCAATAGGCCCGATGAGTTGGGAAATAGTACTATTTATATGGTGTGTTGTTGATTATAAAAGGAAACCGTGTCCTAATTATTTAGGCTGATGATGCCCCCTTAAGGAGCTCATAAGGATTATCATGTAAACCCTACAGGTGGACTTAGTCTGACATGATAATAAAGTTGAGTGGTACTACTCTCAATTAATTAACGGACAGACGATATCTTAAACACGAGGAGATTAACACACTCATGATAAGAAGGAGCCCATATTGTAATATGGGATTGATGCGGTTGTTCAATAATAACCCTTTAGTGGTATGAGTTATTATTGATGGACTTGGGTTGGGTGTTCAGGCCGAACACAGGAAGTCCAAGCCCATCAGGAGGCCTAAACCAATTCCTCCTCTAGGTCCCTATTGTAGCCTCTATATAAAGCTTCGCATCCACTCATCCATAACTTGGTTTGGTTTAACTTGGATTGGTTTAACTTGGATTTGTTTAACTTAACTTGGTTTAACTTGGTTATAGAAAGGGAGAATTTTTCTAAATAGAATTCTGTTATTTTTCTTTCTTTGTAACTGATGGCAAGCCTATAAAAAGGAGTAGGTGGTGGCTCCTAAAACCTAATTTTCTCTTTTCTCCTCCTTGTGGCTAACGCCCCTCCCTTTCCTCCTCACCTAGGGCCGACGCCCCTCCCCTCCTCTTTGCTTAGGGCCGGCGCCCCTCCCCTTCTCCCTTGCTAAGAGCCGGCGGCCCCTCTCCTTGCTAGGGTCGGCGGCCCCCTCCTTGCTAAGGCCGGCGTCCCACTCTTCTACTCCTTGGTGGGCGGCGGCTTGGAGAAGAGGCAGAAGAGGAAGAAGAAGAAGAAGAAGAGAAGGTGCCCCATCCCAAGAGTTCCTTTTGTAGCCGACGGTTTGGAAACCGCGAAGAGAAGGAGGGTGGTGTTGTCTTGGTAGATCGTCACCCACATGACATTCAAGAAGAGGAGAGAAATACGACAGAAGATCAAAAGGTAAAGCTACAAAGAAAAGGTACAACTAGTTCTTTAATTCCACTGCGTAATTAGTTTAGTTTTCTTTGTATCGATTTTGAATACCAACACAAGAGGCCAACGATCTTATACTTCGATAAAGGTGTGCTTTGATCCGTCAAGAACTTACTTGATTGATCAAACACATGTCTGATTGAACATGCGTGTTGCTAGAAAAAATTCTGTACTTGTATAATTTTTGTACAGAGAAATTTAAACAAAATGGAATTCCAGCGCCTTCAGAGGGAACTCAGGAAGAGGGGAAGAATAATGAAAAAACTTGGAACAGAGGAGAGTGAAGAAGGACATGCGCGGTGCTTCTGAGGGATGAGAAGCTGAAACGGAAGATTGCTCTAGGAGATAACCGGAGTTGGGTTTTGGTGAACTCAATTCTAGAAGGCTAGAGGATCACCCACAGTAACCGGAGAAAACGTCGGATGGTCAGCGCATGGTTAACACATCTGGGCACCCAGAAAAGATGGTCCGGGTGCCCATACCACTTTAGTGCCAAAAGGGCACCTCGTCGCAATAGATCAACTTTGGGTCTACGTACGTCAGCAGCAGTTTGGGTGCCTAGGGGTGAATAAATACTTATCCCTTTATCGTTGCAAAGCGGATTGAAATGACCAACTACAGGTCCGGGTGGCCAGATCATGCCACATCATCAAATGGTCACTTCGACCAGTGAGCCTATAAAAGGAGCTCTGATGCTCGAGATTTTATACAACACTTTCTATACGTTGAATTCTTTATTTAGTTTACATTTTATATACTTTCAACGCTTGTAAGAGGTTTCTTCGCCTACGACAAAGGGAAAATTTTAGTGCACTTCATTTATCTTGGATTAGCAACTTCCCTGGTTGTAACTAAGTAAAATTTGGCAGCCTCTTTTATTTTTATGCTATTTTGTCTTGCCTTTTAAAGTGTTTGTCTTACTTAAATCAGAAGCTTCGAGAAAGAGTATTTATATTTTTTTCAGGGTAATTCACCCCCTCTTTCTAGTAGCATGGGAACTACAATTAGTATAAGAGCAAGGACATTTCAGAAGGACTAACCGCCGATCGAAACACACAAGAAATTGTCAAACCAAGCATCTGCCCACCTAAGTTTGGGTGGGGGGGGGGGGGGGGGGAGTTCGCGACTTAGAAAAAGATGATGGAGGTATTCTTTAAAACTGATTTCAAATTATTGTTAATAATGAAATATGATTTTATGGCACCTAAGGATTAGCAAGGAGCCGACAAATAAAAATATTTGTGGATGTAGAAGGAGCAAGTAGACTTCATCGCAAACAACAAAGTAAAATTCTATCTGCTAAGCATTTTACCACCATAAGAAGTCAACCGAATCGAATCCTACGAGTCAACTAAAGAGCTCTAGGAGAAATTCTTAAAATTGCATGAAGGGACCTCGAAGGTGAAACTCACAAGATAGGACCTGCTCCGAAACCAAAATAGCAACCTCCGGATAGAAGAAGGTGAAACAGTTGCACATCTACACTCGAGGATCAAAGAACTGATCACCAAACTCATGAATCTTGAAGAAAAGGTAACCAATTGAGATTCGTTAAGGTACTCTTTAAATACATATCCGAGAACACCCAAATGGACACCTATAGTCGGCTCGTTTTACACCTCTAAGGGCATCAAGGTTTGTACATTAGAAAATTTATTTTCACTTTTGAACTTCACAAATTGAGATGTGTAGGTCTACGAAATAAAGAAGAAAAAATAGCTCAAACCTAGCGTTGAAAGCTAAACAGAAGGGTGAGATAGATTCAGATATATCACTCGATGAAGACGAGGCTGCATTTATGGGAAGAAAATTTGGTAATTCCTTAAAACTAACAAATTTAACAAGTTGCAGGCTAAAAAACATTCACGAAGCAATCAAAAGGTACGATGTTATAACTGCCAAGAAGAAAGGCATATAAAGGATCACTGCCCAAAACTAAAAGACAAGGAAAAGAACAAAAAATCAACCTTGACGAAGCACAAAATTCTAAAGGCGACATGGGACAAAACGTCATCATCATAATTGGAAATTGAAACCTACACTGGACTTGAATTGATGGCAAGTCACCAAGAAGACAATGAAGCGAACTCATCTGAAATGAGCATCAAGAGCATCAAAGAAGGGGGAGCCACTTCAGAAGGAAGCATCAATACTGGGAGAGCATCGGATAACGAGATCGACATGGTAAGTCAAGTATGATCTCTACCACCTAACAAATTACATAAATTTATAAAATATTTTCTAAAAATTCTTGTCAATTAGAATTAGAAAATAAAAATTAATAAAGTAAAACTTAGAACTAAAAGTGAATTTAGCAAAATATTGTCGATTAGAAGATTTCGACAAGTTAAAAATTGAAAATAAAAAATTTTAAAAAATATATAGAATTAAAAATAACATTAGCAAAATCTTGCCAATTAGAAGATTTTAATAAGTTAAAAATTGAAAATAAAAAAGTAAAAGAATAAATATAAATATTGAAAAGAAATGATATATGCCTAAATCTTAGTTCTTTTCAAAATTTTGAAAAATTATGGTAGGCTTAATTAGTACCTTAGATACCATAAGGGTCAAATTGTAAATGTTTTAAAAAAATTATTTTCCAAAGAATATTTGGTTAATCCAATAACAAATAATATATTTTGGATACCAAAATCATATTTAGCTCAATAAATAATTTCATATGCATGCTAGAAAATTAATTTACTTGATTTATTCATTTTGAAAAATCAGTTATTTCATTAACTTTCTAGTCATATTTTCTATTAAAAATTTTATCTATGAAAAACAAAAATATTATCTACTAATAGAAAAAATTTCAAAATGTTTTGACCTCCATATTATTTTTTATGAATTTTTCAAAATAAATTGTATTTTTATAATTAAAATTATTCCGTAGATTTATTTTTGAAAAATTTATTTTTTTTATGATAAAATATGATATTCTCTGTCAAATTTTTTTTTTGAAATTTTCTACTGTTACTTAATTTTCTATAAATTTTTAATCAAATTGATAGTTGTTAATATTAAAAATTCTAAAAAAGTCAATTTTCAAAAATTTTGTTTTTCTATGGATAGACTCTCAATTGTATATACTTAGAAAAAGTTATAAGATTTTTCTAAGTTCAAAATTTATTTTTAAATATTTTTTAGAAAATTACATATCTCTATATAAAATAATTTTTTATTACTTATATGAGTCATGCTTATTCGTAAAAATTGTATCACCATTCTGGATTATTGTTTTTAATAGTGACAAAAAATTTTAAATAATAAAATCAATTTTAAAATTATTATTTCAAAAACTAGTTTTTTATTCTTAAAAATTCATATTTTCAAAAAATAATTCCTAGAATTTTTTAAAATGTTAGTCACTGTTTATGTATCCATTATAATTTTTTTAAATTTATTTTCAATATTTACCTCTATTTTTAATCTGATCAAAGGGGGAGAAATTAGTGGGCTAAGTTAGGACTTATTTGCAAAATCTTAGCTGAACTTGAATTGCTTAATTCTTGTCTATTTATTTCTGTTAAATAATTTTTTTACTACTTTACCATAACTTTAATTGGGGTTGATGCACATCAAAAAAGGGAAGATTGTAAATACCTCAGGTAAGTTTTGATATGATTAACTAGGTTAAGTTAGGTATTGTGGTGTTTTGATCCTTTTGTCTGAGTGTGCAGGAATTTAGAAATACAAGAAGTCAAGCGAAAGATGTAGCATACGAGAAGAATGACACAGGAATCGAGTTGACGGGAAGTTGTAGAAGAGTACACCAGTGGAGCGAGAAGGATGTGCGTGGCACTTCCGAGAGACGAGAAGTCGGAGTAGAAACCTGCTCAAGGAGATGGCCGGAGTTGGGTTCATGTGAGCTCAATGTTGGAAGGTCGAAGGATCACCCAAGTGACTGGAGAAGAAGTTGCAGCAACCCAAGAAGGAGTCGGACGGTCAGCGCATGGCTGACCGATCCGAGTGCCCAGACTAATTGGGATCGTCCGAGCAGCCGAACAAGATGGTCCTGTTAGTACCCTGTGGTACTTTTGATGTGGTCAACCAAGTTAAATTAGGTCATATGTATTTGATCCTTATGTTTAAGTGTGCAGGGGCTTAGGAATACAAGAGGTCGAGTGGAAGACGTAACTAAAGAGAAGGATGACCCTTGAAGGGAGCTGACAGGCTCAGTGCATCTGAGGGATGAGGTGCTGCGGAAGAGTACACCGGTGGATAAGAAGGATGCACATGATGGTCTGAGGGATGAGAGCCGGGGAGGAAGGCTGCTCGAGGAGAAGGTTGGAAAATGAGTTTGGGTGAGCCCTATTTTGGTTGACCAAAATCACCCAAGCGAACGGAGCAGCTGAAGAGCAAAAACGGAGCTGCTAGTGGTGCCTCCAACGTCACTGGAGGCGTCCTCGTGCCTTCCTGGTGGAAGGCGCCTTCAAACTATTGAAGACACCTTTAAGCCTTCATGGAAGGCGCCTTCAATCCTTTGAAGATGCCTTAGACTAGGTAAAAGTGGTCGTTGGCGAGGATAAAGCCTTATCCTCGCCTACCTCACTGGAGGCACCTTCCAGCTCGTTAGAGGCATCTTCCAGCCCTGGATAGAATTTTTCAGGGGCTATAAAAAGACCCTTGGAGCTAGAAAATATACATTAACTCTTGTATTCATTTCCTAACAACTGTCTGAGCATTCAACGAGTGTAAGAGGCTTCTCTACCTTTATCAAAGGAGACTTTTAGTGCTTTCCATTTGTCTTGGATTGACTACCACCTAGGTTGTAACCAAGTAAATTTCTTTGCCTCTTATTTCATTTTATAGTTGTTTAATTTACTTGTTATAATTATACTATTACTACTAATCTGAGTTGAAAGTAGGGAAAGATTTATTTTTTTAATAGACAATTCACCCCACTCTTGTCGGCCCACCGGGACCAACAAGTGGTTTCAGAGCCAAGTCACTTCAGAAAGGACTAGCCGCCACTAAAGCAACGAAACGATGGCCGGTGCAAGCATTCATCCATTGAAGTTTAAGGAAGACTTCACACAATAGAAATGCTGGATGGAGGTATTTTTTAAAACGGACTTTGAGATCCTATTAATTATGAAATATGGCTTCATAGTGCCCAAGGACCAACATGGAGCTAGAAAGGAAGAGTGTTTATGGACGAAAAAAGAACAAGCTGACTTTGTGGCGAATGGTAAAGCAGAGTTTCATCTGCAGAGTGTCCTTCCACCCTAGGATGTCAATCGAATCGACAGCTATGAATCCGCCAAAGAGCTCTAAGAGAAATTCCTAGAATTTCATGAAGGTACTTCGGAAGCAAAGTTAGCAAGGCGAGACATCCTCCGAACCCAGCTAACAAACCTACAGATGAACCATGGAGAAAAGGTAGCACAACTCCAAGCACAGATCAAAGAACTCATCACTCAGCTCAACAATCTCTAAGAATCGGTAATGAACCAAGATTCAATCAGGTACGTACTCAACACCTTCGCGAGAACTCCAGAATGATCATTATTAGTAGATGCATACTACATCTCTAAGGACTTTGAGATAAGTACACTAGAGAAATTGTTTTTTACTTTTGAATTTCATGAAACTTGATGTGCAGATCCTAAAGAAATCAAAAAGTCAAACAACAATCTTGCCTTGAAAGCCAAGAAGGAAGATTCAGACTCTGAAGCATTAATCGATGAAGATGAAGTAGCCCTAATGGTAAGAAAATTCAATAAATTTATTAAATTTAATAAGTCACGGGTAAAGAAACAAACTCAAAGCAAAAGGAAGGTCTAGTGTTATAATTGCCAAGGAGAAGAGCACATCAAAGATGATTGCCCAGAACTAAAGAAAAAAGAGAAGGACAAGGGCAAAAGATCAATGAAATATAAGCTCAAAATCTTGAAGGTGACGTGGGATGAAACATCATCATCAGAATCTGAAGTTGAAGTCTATGTTGGACTAGCCCTAATAGCATACCATCAAAAGAAAGATGAAAGTAGCTTAGAGATGAACATTGATGAAGGGGGAGGATCATCAGAGGAAAGTTGCAATAAAGGGGGAGTATCAGAATACGAGGTAAGTCAGGTATGTGCCTTATCTCCTGAAAAGTCATTTTAATTTATTAAGATTCTTTTCAAGAATTTAGTAAAATTAGAAAAAAAAAATATAAACTTGAAAAGACAATTAGACAATGCATGCCCCTTAGATTTGTTTGATAATTTAAAATTAGGAAATGATAAATTGAAAATACAAATCAAAAGTTTGAAAAATGAGCATACATGTTTGAAATTGAATAACTTTCAAAAACTAAAATTTATAAAGTATGGTAGGTTAAACTGGTACATTAGAAAACACCAGGGATAAATTAGAAAAATCCCCAGAAGTTACGTACCTCCCAAATTTTTAGTAAATCTAGTAGGTAAGAACCTGTGCTAGGTTCCAAATCATACTTATATTAAAGTGTTATCATTCAATTTTTGAAAAAAAAAACTCAGAAGTCTCAGAAAGAAAATTAAATATTTATTTTCTTTAAAAAGCTTTGTCTAGAAGTGGTTGTTGTTCCAATACCCAAGAAGGCATAGTGCCTCGCCACAGCCTGGAAGTCAATTATTGAAATTAATATTTAATTGTCTAATTGTTAAGATGATTAATGGTTATAAATTTTTTTTTAAGATATCCCTAGAAAAGTGTTTCATATTTTTTAATATGATCAAAGAGGGAGATAAGTATAAGTTAAGAGGGAGTAAGAACATTTTTACTATTTTTATTCAAATTTTTGTAATTTTTGTTAACTTGGTTAATTCTCTATATTGCAAGATTTTTTTTGTAACTTGTTATTATCTATTAGACCCTAACTTTAACTTGGGTTGATACACATCAAAAAGGGAGAGATTGTTAGTATCCCGTAGTAGTTTTGATGTGGTCAACCAAGTTAAGTTAGGTCCTATGTATTCGATCCTTGTGTCTAAGTGTGCAAGAGCTTAGGAACACAAGAAGTCAAGCAGAAGACGCAGCTAGCGAGAAAGATGGTGCGCAAAGGGAGCCGACAGGCTTGGTGCATCCGAGGGACGAGGTGCTGCGGAAGAGTACATCAGCGGACGAGAATAACTCACGTGGTGGTCCGAGGGACGGGAAAATGGGGAGGAAGGTTGCTTGAGGAAAAGGCCAGAAAATGGGTTCGAGTGAGCCATATTCCGGTTGGTCGAATCACCTAAGCGAATGAAGCAGCGAAAGAGCAAAAACAGAGTTGCTAGCACTACAACAAAAATGTTAAACGGCAACACCACAAAGACAATAATTTAGAAGAAAATGTTGTAAATTTGGTAAAAGACAACAGTTTTAGATAAAACTGTTGTCTTTAAGCTCCCATAAAATACAAAAGACAACAGTTTTGTAAAAAATCATTGTCGTTGAGCAACTTTTTTTTTAAATCAACAACGCATTTTACAATAGTTATCTAAAAATATTGTCTTTAAGCGCTTTTTTAGGGGCTACGACAGCAGTTTTATAAACTGTTGTGTTTTTATATTGTTTTGACTTTATTCTTTCGCTGTTTTTCCCTCTCTCTGAAAAATTTTTGGCACTGTGTTTTCCCCCTTAGCCTTCCTGAACCCTTATCCATTTTTATTTTTGTCTCCCCATATGATCTCTTCATGCTCCTGCTGCCGAAACCCTAAGTATCTTCATTCAACCCCTCTCTGGCAAACCCCTCTCCGCGAATTATTAAGTGGAGAGGAGGTGGAGGAAGGTGATGAGTTCGTTCACCAGAACATGTGCAGTGACGGGGACTCACCTGACCTTGTTTGCTAGCTTGACTGCGTCTAGGGCATGGTTGACGCTCTCTCTTTTGTCATGTAGAAGCGTCATCAGGTTCATGTCCCCCTTCGCCTCTTTCATCTGCTTACTCGTTAGGGTTTCATCTTACCTGCTTCCTCATGAGGATGTTGTGGTTGAGATATCTGAACATGAACTCATCATCATTGTGGAGGAGTTTGGGTGCCTTTTGGCCAAGGTGTACTTGAAGCGTGAGGTACCCTAATTGATGAAAAAAAATCTGCATCTTTTGGTGTAAACTTTGATGTTTACTGGGATTAAAATGGTGGCTTTGTTTCTTGGAAGTTGTTTCTTGCATACTAGTATGCAACGGAAGGACGACCAAGGTTCGACGTGATCTTAGGGCTCTTCGTCGATTGCCTCAACATATTTTCCACTCTTGGACATTCCCCTGCCATTGAAATCAGTTACCCTGGTCTGAACATGCAACTACTTTTGAAGTAAGCTTCTTCTTTCTCTTGATTGTGTATCTGTAAAGCTAAACTCCATTGCTGCAAAGGTTAGATTGTGAAGGTATGTGTAAATTCATCAAGCAGTTTGTATTCTATTTGTATGAATTCATTGTTTGCTAAATTCTATTGGGTACTCTTGTGATCTCTACATTATTGTGCTCAAAAACTAGTTGTTCTTTCTTTAGGTGCACTGTGGTTGGATTCCTCCTTGTTCTTTGCAGGTTGAAGTATAGTTGTCTGATAAGTTATATGCATTGGTTTGTGATTATGTGATTTTGTTTAGAAAGATATATATGGAAAGCTCTTGAGCCTCTATCCCCCAAATCTTTTTGATGAAGGCATGTTTCTAATATTTAACCTTGACCAAAACATCCAAGGTCTTGTTGGTTGGTCCTAGGAAGATCGTACCGGTTCCACTGTATAAAAATTTTGTACAAGTGTAGAACCTTTCCTAAACAACCTATTATGTGTTGGTGCAACATCCCTCAGGTCAAGGTTGACCTGGTTGACCAAGCTAAGTCTTGGTTTGGGTTTAGATGTTTGACAATAAGATATTGATTGAAGAAGAGTCAAGTAGGTCAAGGGAGTGATCGGATACTTGAATGGAAAGTCCTAGTGAGTGAAGCTAGGCAGATGGAAAGTCCTAGTGAGTGAAGCTAGGCAGATGGAAAGTCCTAGTAAGTGAAACTAGGTGGAAGTCCTAGTGAGTGAAGCTAGGCAGATGGAAAGTCCTAGTGAGTGAAGCTAGGCAGATGGAAAGTCCTAGTGAGTGAAGCTAGGCACATGGAAAACCCTAGTGAGTGAAACTAGGTGAAAGTCCTGGTGAGTGAAGCCAGGCAAGGGAAAATTTAGATGGATCAAGGATGATCGGACATCTGGTGTTGGGAAGTCCAAGTAGGTCAAAGGATTGACTGGATACTTGGCATGAGGAAATCCAGATGGGTCAAGGTTGACCAGACATCTGGTGGAAGTCCAAGTAGGTCAAGGGAGTGACCGGATACTTGGCACGACTAGAAAAGTCCAAGTGGGTCAAAGGGATTGACCAGACACTTGGTGGGAAGTCCTAGCAGGTCAAAGGAGTGACCAGATGCTAGGCATGATGTACCAACGGGTCATGGTTGACCGGGTGTTGGTTTGGTAGGCTTGGGACTTGGTTTTGGGCAAAAACCAAGTACTGGATCGATCAGTGGATCGATCCAGGAGCTGGATCGATCAGTGGATCGATCCAAGCCTTTCCTAGCGAACAGAGAGCATCTGGATCGATCCGTGGATCGATCCAGATGTCCCAATCGATCAGTGGATCGATTGGGACGCGGCTGCTTCGCGCGATAAGCGCTGGATCGATCCATGGATCGATCCAGGCGTTTTTCCCAGAGCACAGAGGCGCTCTGGATCGATCCGTGAATCGATCCAAAGCCTCCCCGATCGATTGGGAACATTCGAATCGATCGGGATCCGACCGTTGGCGTCGATAAAGGCCGCAGGCGCACGATTCCTTCGGCATCTCTTCTCCGATTCACTCCAGATCTCTCGCCAACTCCTCCACAGTGCTCTCAAAGATCAGATCGCCAGTTCTTGAAGGATCTTGGAAGCTTTCCAAGTCAAGAGGCGGATCAAAGGCAAGAAGAGAAGCTAGGGTTAGGGTTTTATATACTCATTGTAAGCTTTGCGCTTGTATTTCGTTTCCCTTTCCTTTCTTCTTGTACTGAGAGTCTTGTAGGGCTTCTCCGCCCTCGGTAGTTACCGAAAAGGAGTGTTTTCATAGTGGAGGGTGCGTGCGTGGTGTGGATCCTTGGATTAGTCACCTCTTGTGAGATGGATACCAAGTAAACCAACCTTGTTAGCGTTGTGTGATTGTTTCTGTTATTTTCCGCTGCATATCTTAGAAGAAACAAGCAACGCCAAGCGACGAGCACGCGACGAGCTATTCCCCCCCCCCCCCCCTAGCTACTTTTGGTCCTAACAAGTGGTATCAGAGCCAGGTTGCTCTTCACCGGAATCATCGCCGGAAGGGTCAAGCATAACAAGAAAAGCTAGAGGGTGAAGAAGTTGGAGCAAGTTCTTCAAGTTCAAGACTTTATCAAGCTCAACTTCAAGATGCAATTCCAAGATGGACTTGGATTCGACACAAGGGTGGCTCCACCATACACTTCTACGAGTTTCGATTCTTGGAAATCAAGAATCGAAAATTTTCTTATGATGGAGATAGAGCAATGGTTTGCTCTAATGGAAGGCTTCAAGGCTCCAAGAAATTCAAAGGGCAAAGTTCTCAAGAGGAGCAAGTGGAGCCAAGAGCAAGTCTAAAGGTGCGAGGCTAATGACAAAGTGACCAAGCTTTTGGTCAATTTATTGCCAAGCACCATCCTTTGCAAAATTGGAGAATTTGAAGATGCAAAGGAATTATGGAGCAAATTGGACAAGCTTCATGAAGAGATCCCCTCCACTGTACAAGATCATGAAGAATCCAGAGAGGGTGACTCTTTGGAGCAAGACCAAGAGGAGGACTCCGAGGTTGAGAGATGCTCAACCTCCGAAGAAGAGGAAATCCAAGAAGCTTCATCCTCAAGGGAATGCAACGAAGGGAACAAGGAGGGAGCATACTCCTTGTTTCATGTTCAAGATGATGAAGCCTCCACCTCTAGGATTGAGGGGGAGCAATCCTTGGTGACGCCGGATCAAGAAGAAGGAGAAGCTTCGACATCCGGGTCAAGTGAAGAAGAAGAAGGTGGTGCCACCTCCGAAATTCAAGAAATAGCAAATGGAGGAGGAAGTGCCATCCCTACACAAGAAGGTATAAATGTTTCAATTAAAAATAAAAATCATATAATATGTTTTGAGTGTAGGGAAAGTGGGCACTACAAGAGCAAGTGTCCCAACTTGGCCAAGAAGAAGGACCAAGTGGCAAAAAAGGGCAAGGAGAAGCCCAAGGAGACCATCCCCGGAACAAAAAGGAGCAAGGAGCACATTGTGTGTTTTTCTTGCAACCAAAAAGGGCATTACCGAAGTCAATGCCCCAAGGGGAAGAAGATGGTCAAGGCTCAAGGAGGCATTAGTCAAGGGGGAGCCTCCAAGGTAAAGAAGAAGGTAACATTTATTGAGCCTACCCCTTTACATTATGGTAAAAAGCATGATAGTTCTAACTTTTATCATTTTAATGCAATTTACCATAAGAATAGGAAGCATGAGGGCTTTAAGGAAAAGCATGTGGCCCTACATACCAAAACTACTACACCTAAGGCTAGGAATGTAGGTAAAAGTCAAGGCAAGAACTCTAAGGATTGTAGCTACAAGCCTAGAAACAAAAATGCTCATGAACTTAATGGAAAAACAAAAACTAAGGACTTAGTGATGGAAAATCAAGTCTTGAGGTCAAGACTTGATAAAATGGAAAAGACCCTAAAAAGGATGGAAAATATCCTATTAGGGCAAAAAGAGCATAACCTAGGTCTAGGAGCACAAAGGTCATCCAATGGTCATAGAGGTTTGGGATACAAACCCAAAGCTAAAAAGGATGTGCCTAGTTATCATAGGGTTCCATATAGTTATGGAACAAACCCTAGGTTTAGTGGTCAAGCCAAAAATACTAGGGAAGTCATCCCTAAGAGTATTTTTGCAATAAATGTGACTAAGGCTTCTAAGAAGTCTAAGAAAGTCACAAACAAGGTCACAAGGGAGGCTATCCCTAGAGTTGACCTAGAAAGTGTGACCAAGGCCTCCAAGAAGCCAAACAAGGTCACTAGGAAGGTATCTAGGGAAGTTACCCCTAGTAAATACCTAGAGCATCCAAGGAGCACCAATAGGTGTTGGGTTCCTAGGAGCATCTTCTCTACCCCATAGATGGGTTAGAGAGTGTCAACTCCGATTAGAAGGGTAGTTAACCCAACTTTGAGGAAATTGACACTCAAGGAGCATTTTCAAGGTTTTTGTTAACCTTTGAAAATGAAATGGAAGTATTATTTACTCCTTGAAAGAGTAAAATGTGCCTAATGGTGGAAAATTGAGTTTATCTTAAAAAGGCATAAATTGGGAAAACCTAGAGAAATACCAAGTTGGGATTTTGGTATTCTCTTATAAATTTTAAGGCACTCTGGCCTTGATTTATGTGATTACTCTTGAGGAAAAATGGAATATGCCAACATTTGAGGATAAGCTTAATTTCAATTGGCATAAATTAATCAAGAGAATTAGAAATGCCCATTTAGGTTTCGGCACTCTCTTGAAGCACTTTGGGCAATCTAGGATTTAAGTTTTAGGATTAGCTAAGATTAACGATACTTAGATAGGTAATCTAGGTATATTTTATTTATGCTAAACCTTGCCATGATTGTTTGCTCATAATATGCCATGACATCATATTTTATCTTATTTGTATTTTGCATCCATGACGTATCATGAAAAATACAAAAATACTATGTCATGCCATACATACATCATGTAGTTATAGGAATTTTTCTTTTGAAAGCTGTTTTATTTTGATGTATGCCATAACATTATCATGCATTATGTTTATTTCCTTAAAAAATTAAGGACATATGGCATTAGTTAAACAAGTGGCATTTGTTTACAACAAGTGGAATAAACAAGTGACATTTGTTTAACAAGTAAATCAACAAGTAACATCCTTTGTGGATGTATACCTCTCAAAATGCCTAGATAGATATGCATGATCCCTAGAATAGGGCAAAACCAAAATCTTACATCTCACAAAGACCTATAAGATGACTTGTATGTGTTTCAGTGCACATTAGATACAAGTGAGATGTTAGGATGATGAACAAAACTCAAGATGTTGATTTAGTGCATTCTTTTGAGTTTTAAGTTCATCAAAACACATAGTTATGTGTTTTCCCATCATTGGGAAAGCTAATGTACAAGTCATGTGCATTATGCCCAAGGAACATGATGGGATATTGGTTTTGAAAATGTTTTTAAAATGTTTTTGGAAAACCTTGGTGAAGACTATCTTTTGATAGTAATCACCATTGAATAGTTAGACACAAACTTGAAGAAAACGCTAAAGTTTTTGCAAGTTTTCAAGTTTGTGTCAATCTTTGAAAATATGAAGTATTTTCATAGAAAACTATTTTTCCATGATTAAGTATGCCCTAAATAATGTCTACACGAAATTTCATGATTTTTGGATTTTTGTAGAATTTTCTAGGGGTTTCTGAAGTTGGCTGAATTTAAAATTCAGCAACTATCAGAGGCTCCGATCGATCCATGGATCGATTGGAGTGCCTGAATCGATCCGTGGATCGATTCAGAAGGCAACTCTTGCGAGCAGAAGCTCGCTGGATCGATCAGCCGATCGATCCACACATCCTGAATCGATCAGTGGATCGATTCAAATAGGTTGAATCGATTGGAACCCAACTCCAATCGATCCAGGACGCTGATTTTGGCTGGGAATGTCTGATTTCAGCACTCTAAACCTATTTTAGTCTAGGTAACCATTCCAAACCCCTAAAAATACATTTGTATACATAAAACGGGTGTTTTCGTGTGGAAAACAAGGATGGATTGGTTAAGGAAGACTTCATTGAAGTTTAGGTTGAGGTTTGTTTCAAATTTTGAACATTTGAACCTCAAAACTTCTAAATCTGGGTTTCCTAAAGGTTTAGGGATTCCAAGTCATTGTTGGTGCAATGACAGAAGTTACCACCATGTCTTTAGGGGGAGGGACTCTTTAAAGGCATGAAAATTATTTTTCATGAACCTTGGAAGGTGGTTAACCTTCTGTAAAGAAAATGCTCATGTATGAGCTTTTGAACTTGTAATGGGGAGTGGATATCCTCATTATTTCAAATGGGAACTCAAGTGGTTAGAAAATGCTCAAGGTTGGGTATTTGTCTACATTGAGGAAGAAGTTAAGGATAAATGAAGGGTATGGGACCTTCTTTATCGTGTTGATCACAACGAGTGATGTTGTGAACAACGATGAGCAACTCTTCAGGGGGAGAGTCGTCAACAAATGGATTTGTTGATGTGTACCCAAAATTGGGGCATGGGTTGATGTGTGCCCAAAGATGGATTGATGTGTGCCAATAGGGGGAGAATGAAAGGACGTGTGAAAGGGAGTAAGTTAGGCCTTCATTATCTAAGAGGGAGTTTTCCCTCTTAGGGGGAGAATGAAAAGCTTAACTTATGCTTTCATTACCTAGTGGCATGAAGAATAAGGCTATGGGATTAGCCTAACTTACATGTGGCATTGTAAGTGTTATTGTGGTATTGTCAAACATCAAAAAGGGGGAGATTGTTGGTGCAACATCCCTCAGGTCAAGGTTGACCTGGTTGACCAAGCTAAGTCTTGGTTTGGGTTTAGATGTTTGACAATAAGATATTGATTGAAGAAGAGTCAAGTAGGTCAAGGGAGTGACCGGATACTTGAATGGAAAGTCCTAGTGAGTGAAGCTAGGCAGATGGAAAGTCCTAGTGAGTGAAGCTAGGCACATGGAAAACCCTAGTGAGTGAAACTAGGTGAAAGTCCTGGTGAGTGAAGCCAGGCAAGGGAAAATTCAGATGGATCAAGGATGATCGGACATCTGGTGTTGGGAAGTCCAAGTAGGTCAAAGGATTGACTGGATACTTGGCATGAGGAAATCCAGATGGGTCAAGGTTGACCAGACATCTGGTGGAAGTCCAAGTAGGTCAAGGGAGTGACCGGATACTTGGCACGACTAGAAAAGTCCAAGTGGGTCAAAGGGATTGACCAGACACTTGGTGGGAAGTCCTAGCAGGTCAAAGGAGTGACCAGATGCTAGGCATGATGTACCAACGGGTCATGGTTGACCGGGTGTTGGTTTGGTAGGCTTGGGACTTGGTTTTGGGCAAAAACCAAGTACTGGATCGATCAGTGGATCGATCCAGGAGCTGGATCGATCCAAGCCTTTCCTAGCGAACAGAGAGCATCTGGATCGATCCGTGGATCGATCCAGATGTCCCAATCGATCAGTGGATCGATTGGGACGCGGCTGCTTCGCGCGATAAGCGCTGGATCGATCCATGGATCGATCCAGGCATTTTTCCCAGAGCACAGAGGTGCTCTGGATCGATCCGTGAATCGATCCAAAGCCTCCCCGATCGATTGGGAACATTCGAATCGATCGGGATCCGACCGTTGGCGTCGATAAAGGCCGCAGGCGCACGATTCCTTCGGCATCTCTTCTCCGATTCACTCCAGATCTCTCGCCAACTCCTCCACAGTGCTCTCAAAGATCAGATCGCCAGTTCTTGAAGGATCTTGGAAGCTTTCCAAGTCTAGAGGCGGATCAAAGGCAAGAAGAGAAGCTAGGGTTAGGGTTTTCTATACTCATTGTAAGCTTTGCGCTTGTATTTCGTTTCCCTTTCCTTTCTTCTTGTACTGAGAGTCTTGTAGGGCTTCTCCGCCCTCGGTAGTTACCGAAAAGGAATGTTTTCATAGTGGAGGGTGCGTGCGTGGTGTGGATCCTTGGATTAGTCACCTCTTGTGAGGTGGATACCAAGTAAACCAACCTTGTTAGCGTTGTGTGATTGTTTCTGTTATTTTTCGCTGCATATCTTAGAAGAAACAAGCAACGCCAAGCGACGAGCACGCGACGAGCTATTCCCCCCCTCTAGCTACTTTTGGTTCTAACATTATGTTCTTTAGAAATTAAATTAGGAATCGCAAACGAAACTTAACATTATTGATTCCAAATTTAACTTTATTTGTTCTTAATGGTTTAGATTTGGATCGCAAGCAGAAATTAACACTATTGATCCAAATCAACCTATGTTACAAATTCAATTAAATATCTATTTCAAAAATTAGTTCCCAGGACAAACATGGCGAGGCACATGACCTTCTAGGGTATGGGAGCATCCACCACTGCCTTGAAAAAACCTCTTAATGAAATTAAATATTTAATTTCCTAAAATAACATTAGGTTTAACCAAAAGGAACAATCGAATCACAAATTCGAAAAACAAACAAAAAACACAACTTCGAAACAAATCCGAAACTCTAGAATCATATGTCTCTTGTGTTTGGAATTCATACAAAGAAAAACTAGCATGATGTGGAAATTAAATACTAGTTATACCTCTTCTTTGTATGCTAATAACATCGAGATCTTCTGTCGTATTCCTCGCCTCCTCTTCGGCGTCGTGTGGGCGACGATCCTCCAAGATGAACACCACCCAAAAGGCTTCTTCCTCCTCTAGTATTCGGCCGCCACCACCACCACGGAGCAAAAGAGAGCAAGGGAAAAGGAGAGGGAGAGAGGGTCGGCCACAAGAGAGAGCCCCAACAAGAGAATAAGAATTGATGTCTAATGAGGTCTCCCCTCCCCTTCTTTTATATTACTTGCCCAAGGCAAATAAGAAAAAGATTTTTACAAAAATTAAAATCTTCCTCTTGTTTTTCCTTTTTCCCTTTTATTTTTCCTTTTCCTTCCTCATGATTGATTCAATCATTGATTGGATCAATCATTAATTGGTCGGCCCCTTGCTTGGGCATCAAGCTAGGGTGGCCGGCCCCTTAAAAGGAAGAAAATAATTATTGTAAAAGATTTATAAGCAATGAAGAAAAGCTCTTATAAAATTTTACAACCTCTCTTTTAATTCCTTAAAGTGGATGTTAAAAAAGGAAAGTTTTAAAAATTAAAACCAACTTTTAAAATTTAAAATTTCTCTTCTAAAATTTCCTTTTTTAACATGGTTACAAAAATAGAAAGTTTCAAATTTAAAACTTCTCTTCCTTTTTTTCTAAAAACCATGAGGATGGTTAAAAAAGAAAAGTTTTAAAACTTTTAAACTTTCTTTTAAACCATGTGGCCTAATTCAAATAAGGAAAATTTTATATTTTAAAATCTCTCTTTTAAAACTTGTACATATCTACAAAAAGAAAATTTTAAAAAATTCAAAACACCCCTCCTACTTTGAATTTTATTGGCCGGCCCTTTCTTGCTTGGGCACCAAGCAAAGGGACAACCCCCTTTGAGAAGTAAGTGGTCGGCCCCTATGGCTTGGTCACCAAGCCATGGGTCGACCCCCTCTTGAACACCAAGATGGGCTTTTCATGAGTGGATTTAAGGCTTCATTGAGGCTATGACAGGGACCTAGAGGAGAAATTGGTTTTGGCATTCCGATGAGCTTGAGTATCCCGTGTTCACCTCGAACACACAACTCAAGTTCATCAATAATAACTCATTCCACTAGAGAGTTATTATTGCACTACCGCACCAATCCCAAATTACATTATGAGCTCCTTCTTATCATGAGTGTGTTAGTCTCCCTGTGTTTAAGATATTGAATGTCCATTAATTTAATTGAGTTATTGACAACTCACTTTAATTAATGTCTTAGTCCAAGAGTAATACCACTCAACCTTATCGTCATGTCTGACTAAGTCCACCTGCAGGGTTTAACATGACAATCCTTATGAGCTCCTCTTAGGAGCATTCTCAATGTAGATAACTAGGACACAGTTTCCCTCTATAATCAACAACACATACTATAAGTAATATCATTTCCCAACTTATCGAGCCTTTTGATTTATCGAGCTAAATCTCACCCTTTGATAAGTTAAAGAAATAAATACTAAATATATGTGCTTATTATTATATTAAGATTAAGAGCACACACTTCCATAATAACTAAGGTCTAGTTCTTTTATTAAGTCGGTATAAAAAGAACTTACCTAAAATGGTCCTACTAAATACACTCAGAGTGTACTAGTGTAATTTATTAGTCAAGATAAACTAATACCTAATTACACTACGACTATTCCAATGGTTTGTTCTTTTCCATCTTAGTCATGAGAAATTGTTTATAATTTATAAAGAACTAATAACATGATCTTCTGTTAGTGACACCACACACCATGTTATCTACAATATAGATTAATTGAACAACTACACTTAAAAAATCAATGTAGACATTTGACCAATGTGATTCTTTTATTTTAAAAATAAATGTTTACAAAAGCTAGGCTTTTAGTATACACTCTAACAGGTCTTTACCAGTTGCCCTAGCTGCCACTTTTGTTAGTTTAGGCGATTTAGTATCTTTATCAGGCTTTGAAGAATCATCATTGTGTAACCACATTTGTCCCAATTATTTCAGAATGACCATACGAATTCTTCTTGAAGTTGTTCCAACTTGATTATTGTGTTTGTTTTCTACATATTTCAATCCTATTTTTCTAGATGACAATTGGAAAAGAGAAACACTTCAACTCTGCATCAACTCATTAACATTTGATACATGAACTTGGGAGATAGTCCTAATGCGTCTCCCTGCTGAATTTGCTTTTATGTGGTTCTTGTCATTTCTTCTTGTATTACTTTTATTTTGAGCTATGCACTAAGAATTTGTTTAAGTTGAGATGAAAGATAAATTGCATTGTTATAAAGCCCTATTGTGTCTTCTTGTATTCTTCTTCATAAATTCCATCTTCTTGTATTACTTCTCATTCTTATATTGCTTTTATGTGCTGTTGCTAATAGATTTGCTATAAAGACTTATTATATCTGTCATGTTAAAGGATTATTACTTCACTCTCATAATGCAATAATTCAATTGAAATGTCTATTGTGTCGGCTAAAGAATTGTCTTTGAATAGTCGAACCATATAATTAGGTGGTATTTCTTCTAACGACATCTTCCTGTGTAGTTTATTTATGCTTTCTTCTAACTTCTTGTAAGTAAATTTTAATATACTGACCAATATAGAAAGAGATTTGAATAATGACTGATACCATATTGTAATGATGAGTTTTTACTCCTGGTTGCTTGCCATACACCACATCTCCTTTCCTCAATGTTGGACAACAAATGTTGCTAACTACATTAGTTTTCCTGTCTTATACAATGTGGGATACCAGATGCCAAAGACTCCTTACAGAACTAGTCATGGACAAGAATTGATGTATCGATTAGAGATAATGGAAAGATAATACTGGAAGCTTCTACTGTGTTTCATATTTCACAATGTTTCCTGCATTTATATTTGTTCTTTAAATTATTTACTTCTGAAGCTTGTTATCGATATATCCATATAAAAATGAAACTCCCCAGATTTATTATTAACTCATATTGGGATCACACATTTTTAGATCAAATCCAAATTGCATAATCTAATAATCTATGATACGCTAGCCAAACTGTGAACTTAACAACTAGTAATGCTTGTTTGCTTAACCAAACCAATGTTCTCCATGTTATGTTGCCTACAAGGTATTGGCTATCTTGATGGTTTACTGTTCTTGTTGATTTCTTATGCCATGATTGATTATTTCTTCCAATTCCTCTAAAACTATCTAGGTATTGATTTTTGAGTTCCAAGAATAGTTTAACAATTTTATTACTAATTATATGTCTATTAAATGCTATTACATTTTGATATTTTCCTTCCTAACTACTTAAAAAATGATGCTATACTAATTTTTATTGGAGGTTAATTATTTTCCAGCTTCAGTATTGGATACTCCTAATCCAATGATAATGAGTATTCATGTGCATTTTTCATATGTCAATTGTGAATATTTAAATGCACTGGAAAAAAAATATAAGATCAATAGATTCATAAGGATATATGCTTCTTGCACCTTATTTTTAATAAAGGTAAAAATATGTGTGTTGTAAATGAAGTTTATTTGTTTATTTGTCAGATTCATAAGGATATATGCTTCATGCAATTTACTTAGAAGTTGTTTTAGTGTTGCTCTACACAAGGTCAACGATCTTTGCATATTATCAGAACATAAAGGTAAAACCTAAATTATCATATCTTTGCATATTCAGAAATAAAAACTCAAGCGAGCTGGATAATGTTGTTACTTCTATGCATTATGATTGTTAAATAAATTTGGAAGCCTAAATTAGGTCCTTAGAAACTTTTCTGATTTTGTGGGTAAACAAACATATATTTCTCTAAAAAATAATAGCAGGTAGGCAACACCAGCTAAGGAGTTTTTGTTTAGTTATTTATTTATTTTAAGCCTCGTGTACTGCTTATCATGTGTTCATATATTTTGTGTCATGTTATTTTGCAGGTTCTATGGTTTCTGAGCGCTACAGAGAGAGTGATTTTAAGTAAGTTTTTGTTTAGAAGGTAGGAAATGGTGAGATTTTTTATTTTGTATATTTAGTCTAATTTTTTTTGTATTTATCATCTTATTTTTATGGTATTTTTTGGGTGAGTTTGTTTTAAGATTTAGATGAAATTTGGTTACAGATAAGGAAAGATCATGCAATTACTCAGGGGCAATTTATAGAGAATAACAGTGACAAAAAAACACATTCATTATATAATAGTAATACTCAATGCAAGTCAAACTAACATTTTCCTGCATGCATCACAAAGTTGATAGAGTTGCATCTCCTTTTATTTCCATATCTATATTTTTGTTGCTTTAGGTTGAATCCAAACCTATTAATTCTGCACTGATAGGTGGATGGTTGTTTCTTGTAGGTGCATGGTTAATCTACTCCTGTGTCATATTTACATGTCTCGTATGGGACAAGGCTTCTCATTTTTTCAAGCCTGTTTGTCACCTTTTCTCCTTGCAATGTTCAGTATTTGCGTCAGTTAACCATGTATTAAAGTCTTCTTAATATTCATAATGTATATTCAACTTTTATGTTTATCAAAATACATAAAAGTTACTAAGATATAAAATTCATATTTGATAAGATGAATTTCTGATATAAAATCCATATTTTTAAAATTATTTCTGATTTTCAATACTATAACTAACAACTAGTTTTATATGTCATTTAGCTACTCTTTAATCATAATCTCTGGTACAATACATAAATAATACTGAAGGAAAAGGAAGAAAAAAAAGAAGGAATAATTCTTCTTTCTTTATTCACTACTAGCTGTTTGATTTCATGAATATTGTGTACAAAAACTTGAGCAATTCAAAGTTTGTGGTATCATCTGAAATATTCTATGAACTTTGTTTACAAGATGCTTTCCAGGATTTGGTTACAGATAAGGAAAGATCATAGATTTTTTTGTCTCCATCATTTTTCTAGTATTCGAAAGTTTCAGTTATGGATGAGAAGAGAAGAAACCTCCTCGTCTTCTCTTGTTACAGTTCATGTAGTTACTACAATTCTCTTTTCTCTTATATTTTATATTTTTCTTTGATAAATTTTGTTTAATTTTTCTCTCCTTCTGACTTTGTTTGCATTAAATCAATGGTTTGAGTTTTAAGTATTGATTAATTGACTTTTCTCTTGCAAGTACATAACTCAGGGGTAATTCATGAGGATTGGGATTTTTGATGAGTGAGCTTTATTTAGTTTCTAGATTGCCTTGATAATGCGAAGAAGTCATTTGGTGAACTGGAAAACATGTGATTTATGGTTTGATACTACTAAGTTTGATGAGTGTACAACTCTTTTGGTATATTTTAGTTAGCATATTTTGGATTTCGATTACACAACTATTATTTTCTCATTTTGATGTGTGTAGTTAATTTTAAAAATTTGAAGATAATATTTTCATGGATTAATTATAGTAAATATTTAATTTGGTATTGGTGGTTTGTTTATATTAAATAAAGATTAGTTGTTTGTTATTATCATGTTACAACATAAACATTAAAGACAATGGTTAGAAACGTTGTAAAACAGTACGTAACCACAATGGACTTTTTTTGTGAAAAGTGATAAAAGACAATGATTTTATCCATTATAAAACATATTAAAATTATATACCACAATGGTTTATAACTATTATCAAAATTAAAAACAACAACGGTTAACATTATCTACCACAACGGTTTATATCTATTGTAAAAAGAGTCTACCACCACGGTTTATATTTGTTGTTGAAATTATCTACCACAACGGTTTTAAAATATTATCGTATAGGGTAAAAATTTTTTGAGCATATAAACAACAACGGATTAAAACCGTTGTCGAATGTCTATAAAAATAACTGATTCAAAACTGTTGTCGTAGGGCAATGCATTTTACAATGTTGTCAGTTACAATGATTTTTTGACCCTACAACAACAGATAATATTCGTTGTCATTTACCATTTTTGTTGTAGTGATAGAGCTGCTGGAGGCACCTCCAACGCAGCTGGAGGCGCCTCCGATACCGCTGTAGGCACCCTCGCGCCTTTCTGGTGGAAGGCGCCTTCAAGCTATTGAAGGCGCTTTCAAGCCCTTATGGAAGGCACCTTCAATCACTTGAAGGCGCCTTAGACTGGGCAAAATGTGGTCGTTAGCGAGGATAAAGTCTTATCCTCGCCTGCCTCGTTGGAGGCGCCTTCTAGCTTGTTGGAGGTGTCTTCCAACCCTGAATAAAATTCTTCAAGGACTATAAAAAGACCCCTGGAATTAGAAAATAAACATCAACTCTTGTATTCATTTCCTAGTAATTGTCTGAGCATTCAACGAGTGTAAGAGGCTTCCCCGCCTTCATCGAATGAGACTTTTAGTGCTTTTTATTTGTCTTGGATTAAAAATCACCTAGGTTGTAACCAAGTAAATTTCTTTCTCTTCTTTCATTTTGTGGTTGTTTAATTTACTTGTTATAATTATATTGTTGCTACTAATCTGAGTTGAAAGTTAGGAAATGTTTATTTTTTTAACAAGCAATTCACCCTCCTCTTGTTGGCCCACCGGGACCAACAAGTCCGGGCGCCCAGACCACTTTAGTGCCGAAAGGGTGCCTGAGATGACCAGTTGTGGGTGCCCAAATCGAGTCCGAATGCCCAGATCGTGCCATGTCATCAAACTGTCATTTCAACCAGTGAGGCTATAAAAGGAGCCCTGGTGCTCAAGATTTTATACAACACTTTCTATACTTTGAATTCTTTATTCAGTTTATATTTTCTATACTTTCAACACTTGTAAGAGGCTTCTCTGCCTACGACGAAAGGAGAATTTTAGTACGCTTTATTTATCTTAGATTAACAACCTCCCCGGTTGTAACTAAGTAAAATCCGGTAGTCTCTTTTATCTTTTATGTTATTTAGTCTTATTTTAAAGTGTTTGTCTTACTTAAGTTAGAAGCTTCAAGAAAGGCTACTTTTTTATCTTTTTAGGACAATTCATCCCCTCTTGTCTGCTGCATGGGAACTACATATTTAGGTAATCAGGAAAAGATAAAATAATAGTAAGATGCGTTATCCCAAGGTCTTTTCTTGCATTTATGATGCCTATAGTACATCTGGTCCAACCGACTTTAGTCTATCACCATTTCGAGCAATTTTCCTATCTAAGTCCAGTTGACTATAGCCGAGTGGATCTTTATAATGGTAAAATGCCTTATCCTAGCTGCCTAGGGTAGACCACTCATCAACAAGACTGCAAGTATTCAGTAGCTGACCGGTTATAAGTCGCCCAGCTCTCAGATGACCGACTATATGTCACCCGACTCCTAGTACAATTTGATTAACATATTGGGATTCTGTGTGACTTACTTCCCGATCTTTAGTATTTTAGGGTATGCTTAAATTACCTATCCTCGATCCTTTAGAGAAGACAACTACTTAGCAGCGCATAACATCACTCGCGAAGGTATCTTTGCACGACTGACACCTAGAAGGACGTGGCCTTAATGTTAACAAGTATGTAAAAATAAGTAGCACGGATGTAAAAGATGAGCAACTGAAGGTAAAAGTTAGTTAAAAGTCTAGGTCTACATCCGAGTGGGATCAATGAAAAGCTAATCAAAAGTGGAGAAGGCTTCATCGGGGAGCTCACCCAGTAGCCTTTCACTATCTAGAAAATCCTTGGGAGGTTCAGATGTCAGTAGTCCAGCCTCCTACAATTGCGTGATAGTTCCTTCTGTTGGGGTTGCAAGGTT
This sequence comes from Zingiber officinale, assembly GCF_018446385.1. Lineage (NCBI taxonomy): Eukaryota > Viridiplantae > Streptophyta > Magnoliopsida > Zingiberales > Zingiberaceae > Zingiber > Zingiber officinale. Next base: position 25,637,514 of record NC_055991.1, on the reverse strand, counting down.
GCAAACATAGTCTCACATTGAAAACACATGGAAAAGATCATGGGTTTATAAAGAGAAAAGATATCTCCATTGACAAGAGGCCTTTTGGGGAGAGCCCAAAAGCAAAGCCATGAGGGCCTAGGCCGAAAGTGGACAATATCATGTCATTGTGGAGATATCTAAATTCTTTTTGATCCTACAATTGGTATAAGAGCCCGGACTGCCATAAGGTTTAGCCACCGACTGTGCACAAGAGCTATGATCTAATTGAGCCATGTGGGTACAATATTGACCTCGAACAAAGGAAGTGGGGGCTCCTATGTTCGGATCAAGAGGACCAGAGACCAGCAGGAAGTCCTAGTTGCGACTAGGCAAGGAAGTCCTAGTATGTCAGGTGGACCGAGGGGCAGGAAGACCTGGTGGATCGATGATCGGACGTGGGAAGCCTGTGGTCCTTTGTTTGAGGGGGAGATTGTTGGGGTTGTAAAGTTGCAAACATAGTCCCACATTGAAAACACATGGAAAAGATCATGGGTTTATAAAGAGAAAAGATATCTCTATTGGCAAGAGGCCTTTTGGGGAGATCCCAAAAGCAAAGCCATGAGGGCCTAGGCCCAAAGTGGACAATATCATGTCATTGTGGAGATATCTAAATTCTTTTCGATCCTACACCTTCATCCCAATAAGGATCATCTGGTTAATAACATCACCGCCCTGCAAGCTAAAGTCACGGGAAGTAAGGTAGGCAGTCTTCCTAGTTTCAAAATGATCATCCTCCCCTACTCGATAGGTGGCCAACTCTCCCTAGGACTTGGTTAACTCAGACCTTAGCCAGCTCCATCTTAGAAGCTGTCGCCTCAGATTTTGCAACCTCCAACTAGACACGCAGGGACTCCAACGAAATCCTCTAAGCGTCCATTTGTTGTTGCTGGTCGAATACCCGCAAGATGCTGGCAGTCAACTCAACGTCCTTCACCACTAGTGTCGCCAGGGTAGGAGCATGGGAGGTTTCCAGCTCCTTCAATTTATCAGAAAAGGTCTTGGGCTTCAAGGGTTTTTGCACCAAGCTCAGCCACCACTTGGACCCTTCCTTGTGCTTTCCGATCAAAGCCTGTCATCGTTGGTTTTCAGGGCGGCCTCTAGTTTCTGTGATTTTTCCGCCTCAATACCAGCTATCTCTTAAGTTTCCTGGGCCTTTTCCTCCACTACACTGAGCAGGTCAGCCTGTGTCTGAGCCTCTTGCGTGACAGTCGGGTCAAAAATTTGGCTCGTAGATGTCTCCTGCTCAATTATCTGCCCAGGCAGGGTTTTATCCCCCCGGTGAAGTGAAACCCTGCAACGGCTTAGGACACGATCATCCCTGTTACCTAAAGCTATGGAAGAACATGATTAGTAGCATGCTGTATACAGGGGTAGAACAACTAAAACTCACTGTAGTCAACTCTTGGGAGAATTTGTTCGCCAACTCTAGCAGCGGGTAATCCACTACTTTGTTTGTCGCACCTTTCTAGGCCTCCGTTAGTAGGCACTTTGTCATACTTGCCCACAGGTGGGCGAGGGATCTGAAGATTAAGCTGGAGCCAATACTTGGAGGGATGGCACGCTGAAAGCTGATGTGAACTGAAAGCGGCCTTTAGGTGGGTGTGACAATGAGGGAGGAGCCTATGGAGGCCGAACGATAGGTAAAGGGGCAAACCCATGAGGAGTGAAGGTGGCAGGCGACCCACTTGCCACAGAGGCCACTTCCCCTTATCTTAGACTAGAGGGATGTGGGAGTGAAGCAACCTGCCTAGAAGAAGTTGGAATGCTTTCTAGGGCTAAAGTAGATCCCCGACCAGGTGGATGGGTAGAAGGTGGCCACTCGAGAGATGATTGCACTGATGGAGTATCTGTAACGCCCGCCCTCCCTGCTATCCCTAAGGGACGGGGCTACGATACTCTATGTACAAATTTTCTTTTTAAAACAGCGGAAGACTTAAAATAATTTTCTTAGTTTAATAAAAACTTTTCTTTTATTTTCTTTTTCATCAAATCCGAACTACACTATCATGGCCTCAATAACATGATATCAAAATTAGTAGAAACATAACATCAAGTCACACATACGGTACTACAATTCATGATACCAAAGCGTAGTTCTTTAAAAGTTTTAAAACACTACAAGAAAAAAAGCCTTACAACAACGGTTTTTCACCGTTGTCGTAGCCCCTTTCGGACTGTTGTTAAAGACTGTGTTGTTAAAGGGGGTACTCAAAGATAACGGTTTTTAACCGTTGTCTTTGAAGACAAAGACAACAGTTTTTACAACGGTGAAAAACTGTTGTCTTTTCCTTCAAAGACAACAGTTTTTCACCGTTGTCTTTGAGCGTCTACCTTTAATAACAGGGTCTTCAACAACAGTTTTAAACTATTTATGACAACAGTGAAAAACCGTTGTCTTTTTTTGATAAAAAATAAAAAAAATATTAAAATTTATTATACAATTTTCTAGTATTATAAATCATTCAAAATACTAAATTTGTAAATAAAATTTAACATATAATTTTCTAACATTAGAAAATAATATTTACAATATTCCGAAGAAATTTCAAAAGCAACCAACAAAATGACAACGACACTATTAAAACAAAGGTAGAATAACACAACATCCTAATCCTAGAAGAGTAACACAACATCCTAATCTTGATATCCAGTTTTGAAGAGTTGGAGCATTTGAACTACTTTTACCATGTACAACACTAGAAGAGTAACAAAACACTGCTTCTTAATTCTCCTAATCCTTCATCTTCTTCATCCTTGCCATGTTTGCATCGTACTTGGATCGAAGTGGACCAAGTAGATAAAGAAAGAAGATAAACTAAATGCCTTCATCTTCTTCATCCTTGCTTCTTAATTCTCCTAATCCTTCATCTTCTTCATCCTTGCTTCTTAATTCTCCTAATCCTTCAAACTCCACCTGTAAGAAGAAGATAAAGAAATGTCACTTGATCTAAACTAAATGCCTATGAATGATAAAAAAAATTTGAAATCTCATAAAATAGACTTAATTCATTAATAATGCATCATATTGAATGCCTCTCCATGACTAGCTTAATAGCCTGTGCTATAGACATGTCTTCATTTGTTTCATACCTGAGTTTGTTAGCCTGTAAACGTTGAACAGTCATTTCACAAGAGAAATATTTCCAAGTTATCAGCACTGCAGATATAAGGTTAATAAAGAACTTGCCTCTTCCAGAATGGTTTCAAACACCTGACCAACTTTTTCCACTAGATCTTGAGGCACTTGATGTCCATCACTATCAAAGAGTGCGTAGCTGAAAAATAGAAGTAAATTTGTCTCCATAAGATTATAGTCTCCATAATCAGTGATATATGTTAGTTATTCAATTAACCATTACCTCTCCAAGTCATGATCATACAAGACAGAATTGTCACCAGAAGTTCGATAAATTGGTAGACCAAGTCTTCCAATCCAAGATGCCAATGGATTCTCGTTGTAGACACCATGCAACCTGAAGTGTCCAAATTAAAACTTCTAGTCACTGAAATTTTGAAGGCTGGCCACAATCCTCTTCAGAAGGAATGAAAACAAAAACACAAAAAAAAGAAGCATACCAGGCTGCTCCCATGTCAACAGGAAAACCAAATGAGTAGTTAGTGTGAACTCGACCACCAATTCTATCCCGAGATTCTAAAAGCACAACCTAAGGAATAAAAAATAAACTTCCATGTGATACAAATTTACCCAGCCACTTCACACACTGCATTCATATCAGAACTTAGAATCTAATATGTAAAGGCAACTGAAAAAACTGTTAATTTATATCGACATAACACCTGAAAAGCTGCAGTTTTCAGTGCATGAGTAGCTGCAATCCCTGCAAATCCCTGCAAATCCCTTAATATAAGTGAATATATACCACAAAACATAGGAGTTAAGAATTAAAACTAAGCATAAAGTTCAACATAATTATTAAACAAGTTCCACATGTAAATATAAAAGTCACAAAATTGATAATAATAGTTACAGAATATTCGAATGTCAAAATGACAAATTAATATGTCATAATACTTATTTAGCAAGTTCACATAGATATAGTGAAAATTAAAGAAATGCACACTTATGATACAATAAGTAAATTTTGTTCCCATAGTAAGCTATTCTAAAGACATCATATATCGCCACAAGAACATATCACTTGAATATTATTATCAGCAAACACCAATAGATATTTTTACCGCTTTTTTATGCATAGCATGTCCTTGAAGAACCAGACCCTTCTTGTGAATTGTGATAATTAATTGAATCGTCCAGATTGTCATTCAACAACAACAAGTCTAGCTTTAGAGTTTGCAAAGTATATAACAAAAACTGGCTAACAAGGTTTGTTATTTTATTCATTGTGATATACTCTAAATTAAACTTCTCATACAGTTTAAATAGATGGATGAATTCTTAAAATATATTTCAAAGTAAGTGAACTATTGTTGTGATGAAGTGTATGTAGGCTTGAAAAATTCGGATGGAATAACATGTTTGATGAGCACTACAGAAGAAAGCCATGTCTTGTGGAATGATAAATGAACAAGTGAAGTTGAGAACATAAAGAATAAGGCAAAAAAGAATTTAAAAAAAAAAAGCAAAAAAAGGCAGCAGATTCTTGGATACAATGTCGGGAGCAATGGAAATCTCTTTCTATTAGACATCAATTTCTTTAAGGCATTCCATCTCTTATCAGCTCACACAAACCAGCAGTAGAAGCATAAGAATGAAGAGAAGCATTATAAAAGGTAAGAAATCAACCGATTTGGTCGAACACCTAAAAGTGCAGGAAAACAATCCTTCCAAGACTAGACCTTGAACTTCACACTGACCCTTAAACAATCAGTAACGAAAATAAGGATAGAATACCCAATCTTGTGATCGTTACAGCAGGAAGACGAACCTGGTGGAATGATAAAGGAGCAAGTAGAATTGAAAAAATGTAAAGAAAGGGGCGAAAGATGCATCAAAAAGAAGAAAAAAATGAGCAAATTCTTGGATGCAACCGAAATGCTTTGCATCCGACATCATACCAAACGACCAATTTCCATGAAACGCATTCAGTCACTCTCCATCATTGCTTGCACAATCCAGATGGGGAGAAGCATTAAAAAGAATATGAAGAATTGTAAACTTTTGTCGGTTAAAAGGAAATGTATACTTCTTGCTGCAAGTTAATAGAACTCTGAGCGTAACAGGAGTGGGGGAAAAAAAATGTAAGAAATGGAAAGATTGGAACAAAGACCTGGAAGTATCTGACACTCGAATGCTTGAACGATCCGAGTTGGCTCATGAGGATTTGGATGTTTGCGTCGGCCTCGAGAACGGTTAAGTGGCGTGGGAGTGGGATGACGAAGAAGTCGACCGAGGGGTGATCATGGAGGGCGATGCCCAAAAATTTGTGACCTAGGTTTCTGGACGAGGCGCTGGCATCGGAGACATATGCGCCTTTACGGTCGATGGCACGGAAGATAGTGATCCGGTGCAGCCAGTTCCCAACTTTTGTGATGCCGCCGAAGCCCTCCATACCAACTTTTGTGATCATCGTCCACTGTCGCCTCGTTCTCGCCGGTCATTTCCTCCAGCGACCTTCCCTTCGACTCCGGCACCAGGAAGGTGCACGCTAGCCCCAGAAGATTGCACACGGCAAGCAAGAAGAGGGCATTCCTCACCCCGATCCCGGCAGGGTAGCCTCGGTCCGCCTTCGCTGGGTCCGGGTTCTACTCCAGGTACAGGAACCCGAAGGCCCCCACGATCGCCCCCATCTTCCCTGTCGCTGCCGATATCCCGTGGCATGTCGACCTCAGCCGCGCCGGGAAGACCTCCGCCGGCATGATGAACGTCGTGCTGTTCGGCCCGAAGTTGGCGAAGAAGAAGGTGAAGGCGTACATGACCACGAAGCCGATGTGGTTCCCAGGCGTTGTCCAGTAGTGCTACGGCACTGCCAGCCCCAGCATGAACGCCGTCATCATTCCGAACCCTAGGACTTGGATCGTGAACCGGCCGATGATGTCGATCAGTGACACCGTGAACCAGTACCCGGGCACCGTGCCGCAGAGCGCGATTAGGGTTTGCGCTCGCGCAATGCGTATAACCTCCGCTTTAGAATAGTTGTTGCAAAATATAGTTTGTACAAAATTGTAATTTTATTTTTACTATTTGAATAAATCCATCCATCTTAAAATAAACCACAAATTTTATCTTAGAGATAAACATTAAGGGATATAAATTTCACTTCATCAATGAAAATAGGCAAATAACTATGTTTGACTATTTTTTTTATAAAATAATTTTTAAAGACAACATAGTTTTAGACATTAAATTAAAATATGCACATTAAAATGTAAGCAACGCTAATAGACAACGATTGATTAAAACTGTTGTCGTATGCCAAATAAAGATATCTCATAGACAATAATTTAAAAAAAACCGTTGTCTTATGTATGTCAAAGACAAAGGTTTTTTAAACATTGTTGTCTTTTTTTTTAAAACACGACCAACAACAACAGTTTTCAATAAAACTGTTGTTAAATGACAAAAAGACAACAGTTTCTCAAAAAACTGTTGTCTATTTGGTGTGGTTAAATCTATAATTTCTTGTAGTGAAAGCAGGTTCTTATTTGGTTGCCTAGCCACTGCCACACACATCTCCTTGCCTCTCCTGCTGCTCCTCTAGCTCATCCAGCTTTTTCCTTTATCTGTGGTACAAGGACAGTAAGCTGTGAGCACTCATGGCTCAGTAAGTTCCTTTCCTACTCACTAAAACCGAAAATCATAGTATAATCAAATAATGTCTCAACATGGCATCATATCAACTAGTCATGACATAATGTAACATACTCTTTTAAGCATATCATGCAACATGAAGGAATCATAACTAGTCATGGCATATCATAGCGTAAAGCATAGCATGAAGCATAACATAATTGTATCTAATCATGACATATCGTCATAAGGAGTCATGGCATATCATACACATGGACATATCATGGAACATAACATAATCATATCCAACCATAGCATATCATAAATAGTCATAAGGTATATGCAATATGATTTGAAAAACATGTATCCGAAAAACATGTGTATGTCTCATGATCTTTAAAATCATTTCTTCTTACATATATATTTGAACATAATCTCAACTTAAAGGGGATCCCGGCTATGTACCACTTACATATTGCGCGCAACCTATGTAGGTCCAAGGTAGCAAGTCTTGAACCCTACAAGGCAAACATACTAGGCCCGAGTCTTACTCCATCGACCTAGGGGCACTTAGGAGCCCATCCCTAACGAGGCCCGAGTCTTATTCCATCGACCCCGGGGCGCTTATGGAGCCCACCCTTGGTACAAGCCATATAAAGTAAAGTACATGTCATACTTATACATATCATACATCATAAAAGCATGCATCACTTAGGCACACATCATATCATAAAAGTATGCATCACTTAGGCATACATCATGTCATAAAAGTATGCATCACTTAGGCATACATCATATCATAAAGGTATGCATCACTTAGGTATACATCATGTCATAAAGGTATGCATCACTTAGGCATACATCATACCATAAAAATATGCATCACTTAGGTATACATCATATCATAACAATATGCATCACTTAGGCATACATCATATCATAACAATATGCATCACTTAGGCATACATCATATCATAACAATATGCATCACTTAGGCATAGATCATAAAAACATGCATATCTTAAGCATAAAGCATATCATCAAGCATGCATAATTTAACCACATAGCATATCATAAAAGCATGCATATTTTAAGCACTAACCATAGCATCAAAGCATACATAATTTAACCACATATCATAACATAAGCATGCATATTTTCAGCTCATATCATATCATCAAAGCATGCATAATTTAACCACATAGCATATTATAAAAGCATGCATATTTTAAGCACTAAACATAGCATCAAAGCATGCATAATTTAACCACATATCATAACATAAGCATGCATATTTTCAGCTCATATCATATCATCAAAGCATGCATAATTTAACCACATATCATAACATAAGCATGCATATTTTCAGCTCATATCATATCATCAAAGCATGTAAAATTTACCCACATATCATAACATAAAGCATGCATATTTTGAACTCATAACATATTGTAGAAATTCTCATCTTGTATAGCTCACAAGCATACATGTCTAAGCATAAAAGTGTATCATGTGCTCATCCAATCATAAGGAACAATGTAACATGATTAATTTGGGTACTAAGCTTCCTAATCCCTTGGGTTCTTATCTTGGCCGAAACCCTCTTAGGTGCCAATTTAGGTTTTAAACAACATTCAAGCATGTAGAACCTAATTCATCCACATATCATTTTCATAGGAAGTATATTATAAACAAGATTTACTTGGACTCTAAGTTCTCCAAGTCCTTAAACCTCATTTGGCCGAACCTTAACAAGTGTGAAACAAGGTTCTAAATGACATAAAGCATGGAAACCTTAACCATATTTATAGCATTTGTTTCAAGGAATATGGTAAGCACAATTGAGTTAATTCTTAAATCCTTTAAGCCCTTAAAATTATGTCATGGCCGAAACTTACAAGTACTCATTTAGGTTTTCAAGCAAGCATATAAGCATGTGAACTTCCTCTAACATCATGTATAAATTTATAAATGGCATCATACAAGTGGTCATGGTCGAAACTTCCCTTAGCATCAATTTAGGTCACTAACAACATATAGCATGTGAATTTTTAGCTTTCTACATTTCATATTTCATGGAGAGTGACATGAGCATGTTCAATGTAAGTTTTAGGATTTCTAAAGCATGTATCCCTTCATGGCCGAGACTTTAAAGTGTCCATTTGAATCATAGTTAAATATATAAGCATGTGAACACAATCAACATGTTATCTCAATTTCATAAGAAGCATTTTTAACACATGAGGTCTTAATTTTAAGGTTTCTAGGTCTTTAAACCCTACATGGCCGAACCTCATCAAGCATGGAATTTGTTCAAATGGCATAAAAACATAGAAAGTCATAACACATTTCATAACATGTATAAAAGTCAAGCACTATAAGCATACATTTAAATTGTGTCTTAGGTTTCCTAGGTTTTTCCTTTCTTTATCTCATAGCATATGTTTGGCCGAAATCTTCCAAGTCTTTAACTAGGTTTTAGGTGGCCTAAAGTGTGGAAAACCTAAACAAGTTTTATGGCAAAAATATCAAGGAAACTATACATATAAATTTGGTTCACAAACAAGCTAGGACCCTTGTGGTCATAATTATCGTATATCATGCAACCAACTTTTCCTATACTCTAATTAAGCATGGGAGCATCAAACAACTTTCATATCTTATTGTCATGGAGGTTTTGAGCATGTTAAAAATCTGTTTAAGCTATTCTAAAGCATCCATCTTACCATGGCCGAAACATTAAAAGTGATATTCATGAGTTTCTATCAACATACAAGCATGCAACTCTTTAAAAAACTCTATATTCTATCATATAAACATGGTGAGTTTAAATTCAAAGTATTCCTAACCCTAAACCCTTCCTTGGCCGAAACTTGTGAGTGGGGTACTTTTGGTTCCAAGTAACCTTCAAGTATGAAAACAATAATGGATCCTTAACCATTTATTTAGAGGGTTTTGTGCAAGTTAGGTAAACAAATAAATTCCCTAGCCCTTATAAAACCTTTTTGGCCGAAACTCTAGGGTTAGGTACATCTCTAATCCAGCATCACATATATATAAAAATATGAGAGAAAACCTTCTTACAAAGTATAGAAAAATTATCATGAATCAAGGCTTATATTAAACATTCCTAGGATCAACAAGTCCTTTCTTTGGCCGAATTTTCACAACTTTGTTTCTAGGTTTTTAAAATCCTCATAAAATCCAAAAACACATTAAAACCACTTGTACCACAGGTGAGGGGATACTTACATCCTTTTCGCTTGTGGTTCTAAAGTGTGGTGATGGAAGAATGGGTCTCTTCTTCTTGTTCTCCTCCTTTGATCTCCCTTGGTAGCCTTCCTTGTATCCTAGGAGGAACCTTGTTTTTGGGGACCGAAAATGGAGGAGAGGGGGCTGAGGGCTCTCGGTGGTGAAGAGGAGAGAATGAGAGAAAAATAAAATCTTCTCTTTACATGCTCCCTTTTATGTTAAGGGGGAAGAGGTAGCAAAATTGGTTTTTGTTTTCCTTCTCCCTTAGCCCTTTTTTTTCATTTTATTTTTATTTTATTTATTTATTTGTTCTCATCATTCATGATGAAACAAGGGGGAATGAATCCCCTTAATTCTCCTCTTTAAGTCACGGCAAAGGAAGAGGAAGAGGGAGGGAAAAGAAGGAAGGCAAGTTGCCTTTCTCTTGCTCTTTTCTTGCTTTCTTTTGGCTAGCTTTTACTCTCATCCTTATCATGAGTTTCCCTCCTTTGCTATCAATATATCATTCCTATCCCAACTGGTTATTACCCATTAATCCTATTATTTACATCATGAGAGGTTCAAGGTTCAATCCTTGACCACTCCCTATTTTTATTTCTTTTTATTTCTTTTTGGTTCAACATTCTACTAATATTTTTCTAAGGTAAATTCATCATTCTCATATTTATCTTAAAAGCTTAGTGGGTGTTACAGTATCTCGACGCCTCTTACGTTGGAGCCGTAAGGGCAGCTCCAAGTCTACAATGGGAGTTTCCTCAAGGATGGTGAGGGGCTCCGCGGCTAGCATCTCCTCACGGAAGACTCTCCTGAGGAATCGATCGGCTGATCCACCTAGTCTATCAATATGGCTTTCCCTCGCCATTTTATCACATCTTCCTTCAGTCGTGCGGAGCCGAGGGCGTAAGCCCTAAACATGATATCCCTTCATAAAAAAGAAAGGACCTCAATCAGTGGGAATGCAAGAGCTAAGTTACCTAGGCTTACCAAAAGCATAGGGAAGTGATGTTCGAATGGGACTTAGTCTAAACATGTGAAGAAGACTTTCTTGCAGCAAGGAAGGGAGGCTAAACTGCATGCCTGCCAATTACTCTGAGGCAGCAGTACATGCAGGCACATGGTGATGGTCTCCCAATTCAGAGGAAGAAGGGAGATCTGCTCACTATTTAGTCACCCAAGGTATGGGCTCAAAGAAATGAGATTTTCATCCCTTATTTCAGGAGGGATTTTTTTGAAAGAAGATGGCCTTAGGTCGAGATTGAATCATAAAAATCCTCGGCTCTGACTTCTTGAGGTAGTAAAAGTGATTGAACGGACGGGAGGATAAGGGGATATCATACAAACTAAATATGATTGTCATTCCGCATATTGCGTGAAAGGCATTAGGGGCAAATTGCGAAAGCATAATGTGAAGATACTGGCTTATCTTCGAAAAGAACTGAGGGATGGTAATTGTAGACTAACGTGAAGTTGGTCTTTTAAGAAAGTAACGAAGCTTGGAGGTGGGCGATGAGGACAGTCCTGAGGACTAGGAATATGGATACGGAAGGTTTTGTGAATCTCTAGGTTTAGCCTAGTCGACTCGAGGTCGCAACTATCGAAATCAAAGTGGAAGGTAGCATATTAGGGGGTGAAGATTTCTTGAGCCATCGAAGAATAGGAGAAGGGTCAAGAAAAAACACTTACTGGGAGGGTTATGGAGTGAAAATCACAAGTAGTAAAAATCATCGGAGCCAAAAGTTGAAGAAGACAAGACACGAATGAATCTTCTCCTAAAGGACTTAGTGTTGGATCATAGGCCTTAGAGGGTGAATATCGAATAAAATTCGTTCAAGTATAAACGCAACGGAAATAGAGAAACAATACTAACACAAACCAATTTTACTTGGTTCGGAGCCTATGTCGACTCCTACTCCAAGGCCCGCGGTCGTTGACCGCTTTCGGTGGGCAATCACTAGCAATTCGAAATTTATTACAAACCAAGTACAGAAAAAGCTAATGAAAATGACAGCAATACCGACAAAGGAATGAATCGAAAAGAAAACGTGTGTTGTCGGAGCTTCGTTAGCATCGCAGGAGCGCAGAGCAGCAGAGCAAGTAGTAGAAGATCTCTTTTTTCAGTTGTCTTTAAAGCTCCCATCTGACCCTCCTTTTATAGGATGCTCGAGGCGCCTGGAACCCTTCCGGGCGCCCTGGTGTGACGTAGCCCGCCCAACCAACGAGCTCCACGTGACGACGCACGCCAGGGATAGAAATTGCCTCCCGGGCGCCCGGACCACTTTTTCTCCAGAAACTCCTTTATCTGCAAGAAAGAGTTAGTCCAAGGCAAACAATATGTATATCCTGCAAAATAAGATGTTAGCACAGTTTATACTTTAATCAAAGAAGATTATGACTTAGATTCCGTCTTTCCAAGACCGGAATCTAGTCACAATCTCGACTTAGATATCCGAAATGGATCTAAGCCGGATCGACGCCTAATGTTCCCTTCCCGGGAACGCGTCCTCACAGTCACTCCCTTCTAGCGACTTACCTTTACTCACTTGCCAGACGTCCGGTCAGCCCTTCGACCCATCTGGACTTCTTGCCAGCTATCCAGTCAGCCCGTCGACCTAGCTGGACTTCTCGCCAAGCGTCCGGTCAGCCCGTCGACCTAGCTGGACTTCTCGCCAAGCGTCCAGTCAGCCCGTCGACCCACTTGGACTTCGTGCCAGACATCCAGTCAGCCGTCGACCTGTTTGGACTTATCCTGCACACTCGATCAGAGTGTTAGATAATGACGAACCTAACTTAACCTGATTTATCATTCATCAAAACTTGAGTTAGACCGTTAGTGCTAATCGCACCAACAATCTCCTCCTTTTTGATGGAATGACAACCTGGTTAAGTTAGTGAAAAATATATGCAAAAATCAAGCATGATTTTCGAGGTTTTTAAGGTTTTAAGTTAGTTTTTCAAGTTTGCATTTAGTTGCTCTAACTTAACCACCTATCCCTCTCCCTTTGGCATTCATCAAATAAGCATCAATACAGAGTATAAAGAAAGTAACATAAATTTAAGAAACGATGACAAGTTAACTTGAGGGAGTTTAAACTTTGGAAGACTTGTTTAAAACATTAGCTTTAGCTTTTGGAAAATAGCTAAGTTTTGAGAGAGTAGTTAATTTTTAAAGATCATTTTTGCAAAAAAAAAAAAATGACTTTGCAAACTCAAAGAGAATTTTCTAATCAGAAATTTGAAAAGCTTATATGTGTGTTGTCGGAGCTTCGTTAGCGTCGCAGGAGCGCAGAGCAGCAGAGCAAGCAGTAGAAGATCTCTTTTTCCAGTTGTCTTTGAAACTCCCCTCTGACCCTCCTTTTATAGGATGCTCAGGGCGCCTGGATCCCTTCCGGGCGCCCTGGTGTGACGTAGCCCGCCCAACCAACGAGCTCCACGCGTCGACGCACGCCAAGGATAGAAATTGCCTCCCGGGCGCCCGGATCCCTTCCGGGCGCCCGGACCACTTTTTCTCCAGAAACTCCTTTATCTGCAAGAAAGAGTTAGTCCGAGGCAAACAATATGTATATCCTGTAAAATAAGATGTTAGCACAGTTTATACTTTAATCAAAGAAGATTATGACTTAGATTCCGTCTTTCCGAGACTGGAATCTAATCACGATCTCGACTTAGATATCCGAAATGGATCTAAGCCGGATCGACGCCTAATGTTCCCTTCCCTGGAACACGTCCTCACAGTCACTCCCTTCTAGTGACTTACCTTTACTCACCTGCCAGACGTCCGGTCAGCCCTTTGACCCGTCTGGACTTCTCACCAGCTATCCAGTCAGCCCGTCGACCTAGCTGGACTTCTCGCCAAGAGTCCGGTCAGCCCGTCGACCCGCTTGGACTTCTCGCCAGCTATCCGATCAGCCCGTCGACCTAGCTGGACTTCTCGCCAAGCGTCCGGTCAGCCCGTCGACCCGCTTGGACTTCGTGCCAGACATCCGGTCAGCCCGTCGACCTGTCTGGACTTATCCTGCATACTCGATCAGAGTGTTAGATAACGATGAACCTAACTTAACCTGATTTGTCATTCATCAAAACCTGAGTTAGACAGTTAGTGCTAACCGCACCAACACTTAGGGTTTTTAACAAGAGACCTAAGGGTATTTTAAAGTTTAAACCGTCCGATCGAAACAACCCTACCAAGGGCAATCGTCAGATCAGAGGAGGTAAATCATCGTCAAACTATGCAAAAAGGCATGCGTCAGCCATCACATCAGAATGAAGTTGGTAAGACACGTGGTAATTGCCCATAGAATGACATTTATGATGGATGGGGACTAATGTGGTAAGTAGAGAGGGGAGGGGCATTTTAGTCATTTTATTGTAGCACCCCTTTTTAGGGCACTATTCACGCAAAGGAAAGGGGGCTGCTTCGGGGGTTTTTCGAGACCGCCACCATCATCTCATGCGAAAGCCACCACCTCCTCTTCACGTCACCACTGTCGCCTTCTCCTTCCTCACCGGCAAGCCACTGCTCTCTCTCTCTCTCTCTATGCTCTTTTGTAGGGGGCACACAGGGAAGGATCTTTCTCCACGCTAATCGTCGACATCGGCACTGAGGCCAACGTCGCCATCCCTCCTCTCCTCTTCTGGTCTTCTCCTCGCCTCACACAGGGGGCTTTGGTCCGCCGCCAGGAGGAGGATGAGGCACAAGAGGGCCACCTTTGCCGCCACCTTGTGCAAGCCGACGCCACCTCATGCATCAGTGTCATCTTCTCCTCCTCACTCTGTCGCCATCGGACAGACTCGATGTCGTCCTCCTAGTGCATCCCACCATTCGATGCCACCTCTACCCCCCGCCCCCTCCTTTTCTCTCTCTCAGTTTCGCTCTCTCGCAAGGTGACGTTGCCACTGTAGGGACCTCACGTGTGCCATCTCTCCTGCTGCAAGTGTCGTCTCCTCCCTATCCCTCTTGCGCCCAGGCCACCTCTTGCGACCGCCAGCCTCGCAACCATCCCTGTGCCTCCGGAGGCTGCTGCCAAGTGCACGACACTACCTCCTGGCGTCGACACCGCCTCCGTTGCCTCACCTCACACCGGCAACCACCTCCATTGCCAGATAGACTTTCAGACACCAACGTAGGACGATGGTGCTGCCTCCGTCACTATCTGTGTTGCCCTCACGATGCCGCTGCTGCCCACAACCGTTGTGGCCTTTATGCCACAGTCGGTCGTTGCCACTGTAGCATAGCGGTTCGCAACCATCCTGATGGTGGCTGCTGCCCCGCGCCAATTATAGTTGTAGGCCCCATTGACTCCAATCTGATCATACTCCACTTCCATTGTGTTCCGGCCTTCGCACCCATTTGGTTTGTGTTCCTTGTTCTAGCCTTCGCATCGCTATTATGTTTCGGCCTTCGAGCTGCGGTTGAATCTTGATCTATGTGTCATCATCATTGTGTTCTGGCTTGCGAGCCACGGTTGTATTCCGGACTGTGTGCTTTGTGTCTAGCCTTCATGTTGTTGTTATATCTTGGCCTACGTGCTGAAGTCATATCCTAGCTTGTGTGTCGATGTCATATCCCAGCCTACATGTCGCTGTTAGGTCCGAGCCTGCATGTCGTCTTCCAGCCGGATCCAGGTCGTACTCGACTCGGCGCCATCAGATCTAGCTCTTCATCCTGCTCGGAGTCATTTGCTCTTCCGGGTCACGACAACTCGAGTAGTGTCTCGACCAACTCACCGATCCACCCGAGGGCACCCCTAGGCCAAGGTACGTTCTCCATTCATATTCTATACGTATTTCAATATTATACATCTTATTCTATTACTTATATATTTGTTGGATCTGCCTCGAGCATCGGGGTACCAGAGACCGAGTAACCCGATCGTTGACTACTGGTAGCGTTGACTAAAGAACTTGTGACGACTTGGTCAACATAGAAGCCATCTCAGCATACCCCCCTCCGAAATATTGTGATTCAGTCAACATTCCATCCACCTCATCTGACAGTCCATCTGACTCAGATTCTGGAGTAAATTAGGGACAATCAAATCATTACACTAATATGCTATCGCAAAAATCCTACCTCGCATTTAACACAAGACAGATGACAAGACAATGTTTTCTTTGAAAAAGGCAATGTCACAGGTGGCATCGAGAGGATATCGGGGTTAATGCTCGGTCAAATAGTGGACATCAGTAGGACTCAAGTCTGGTCAATTAGTCCTGGACCTCTTTCGACTTGACTTGAAAGGGAGGCTTGTGATATGATGTATAATGGATGACCCTAGGAATAGGGTGGGACCAATGGTCAAGATAATGTGGTGGTCAAAAGTCAAGAAGAGATGGTAGTCAAGGTCAGAGAGTATGTGTCCCAACAGACCGTAGTCCCTTGATTGAGGCCTAGCTCCCAGTTAGCTTTTGATCAACCCCAGCGTAAATCGGACCCCCAAGGCTTAAGGGCGCGACTCCTAGTCTACTCTCGATCGGCCCCAATACCAGTCGGACATTTAGAGCTTAAGGGCATGACTCCCAGTCTACTCTCGGTCGGCTCCAGCGTCGGTCAGGCCCCCAGGGCTCATTCTCTCACTTCTCTTGGGCACGACTCTCAGTCTACTTTCGGTCGACTATTACGTAACCGTAAGTGAACAATTTCATCATCGGTAATAAAAGATTATCGTTTCCACAGAGATTGATTATAAGTAATAGAGATGTCTCATGACGGATTAACTAAACAATTGACAAAGGTAGTGAATGTACTAGTAAAGCAACTAGAAATAGAAATAGAAAAGTAAATGAAAGAACTTGGTTTTTATGAGTGTTTTAGGAGTTCTGTTTCATTTTATATTTATCGATGTAATATGGTTCACCAATGCATATCCTCAATTAACATGCATTTGTAGGAAGTCACTGGTTTTCTCCTGCAGAAGACAACCGGCAAAGGACCTTGATCTACACTACAACCAAATAAATAAATATGATCCCTATGAAGTCCGTTAGTGGGACTACCTATCACTAGCATCCTTCGGTCATACGACACAGAAACACATCTCTACTCAATCCACGTAATGATGTAGGTATTACTCTACTCAATCCACGTAGTGATGTAGGTATTAAGTACATTCAACCATCCCACCTCCTTATAGAGACTTGCTTCACCTTTCAAAAAGACACCCAGACGTCCGTTAGTGGGACTGCCTGTCACGAGCATCCTTCGGTCATACGATCTAGGGCATCCCTCTATGGAATCCACAAGTATCACAAACATGCAATCAAACATGGTAATTAGGTCCAAACACATGAATCCACACAAAATCAACTAGATACAAAACATGCTAACATCATCTAAATAGGAAATTGGCATATCCATGAGATCTTACATCAAATCACACCACAAATACTTCCTTAATCCTAGAACAATATATCTACTCCATAGTAAAAAGATAAAGATTCGAAGACAAGAAGATTACAAGTATTTCAATCCCAATCTGTAGACAAGAGAATAGAAAAGCTTATCAAGTGTCGATGAGTGATCTTCGAAACCAATCCTTGGCTACCGGAGTCGATGTGGAGATGGAGATGGCCTCAGATCGACAGATCACAGACGAAGAATAGTATCAAGTTGGATCTCCCCAAAGGGAGAGCCTTCCTCTCCTTTAAAAGGGGAAGAAACCCCCTTTTATAGAGTTGGGGCACAGGCACCACACGACCCGTGACGTAGTTGTGTAGATCTCACACGACCTCTTACATTCTCCTCTCGACCAGGGTGACACGACCGTGTGGATCCACACGGCTGTGTTCTGTTTTGGCTTTGGATGGCCTACACGGTCGTGTGGCTCACACGGCCTGGCCATTCTTGGTCTTTGGAAATCCTACACGGTCGTGTGGATGACACGACCAATCTCTGCTTGCTCTTTGGATGTGTTGCACGGTCGTGTGGATCTACACAGCCATACTCTGGATATACTGCTGGGTGACACGGCCATGTGGCTCTCACACATCCATGTTATGCTCCTCCTCTGGTGAAGTCACATGGCCTGTGTGCACCACACGACCAAGGTCATTTTCCTCCTTGCTTCTTTGACATGGTCGTGTAGGTCACATTGTCAGTGTTATTTTCCTTCGGTTGTTGACTGGCTCGGCCGTGAACATCGTGATCTCCAAATTTGACTCCCGTCAACAGAAAATACATAAGAGCATATCTTCGAACAAAAAAGAGTAATTATGCTAAAAATAAGACAAAGAGTATGAAAGTGCATAGACAAAGCATGCGTAAAATATGTGAATGTGTGTCAAAACATGCTAAATAAGTGTATATAATCTGGGCACATCATCGGCCCCAGCTCCTGTTGGTCCACCATGGCCCAGTCCCTCAATTCTCATGAGCATGACTCTCAATCTACTCCTAGTCAGCCCAAGTTCCAATCTGACTATCGCTAGGGAACAACATTATCAAGCAATCACAACCACCTATCAGAGAATAATAGTCATTTGTAAGGGAATATTATGATATTCTACCACATGCATGCCACAGAACCTTCCTTCACCCAATGAAAGTTCGTCATATATTCTCAATCATCCAACATATCCTAACACTCGACATTCTATGACGTCTCATTATTGCGAAGGTTATGAGAGACAGTATAAAAAGGAAGACCTTCTCCGTTGGTCATATACGCACACATACACACATCTACTATAGTTCTACTTTTTTCTTGCACTTTTCGATGAACCTCTTTTTATGAATTGAATGTTAGAGGACATACATCAAGGACCTCTTCCCTGGTTCTCACTCTAACACCCTTGTGGGATCTCTCTATGGTGTGTATAGGTTTATAGGTACTACTTTCAATATCTCTTCCCTACTCCCTTGGGAGATCTAAAAGCCTGCAATACATCTTCAGGTCCACAGTCCTCTCTTTATTAAAGCTCTTGCTTTCATCACAGACCCCTCAGTTGACTTAATTTCTGGATGGGATCTAATATCAACATTGACAAGAGACTTGTAAATCTGGTTGACTTGAAAAATAAAATTTAAAACAAAAATAATATAAATAATATTTATTAAGGATTGTTTTTATCATGTAAATTATCTGGACAATTTTATTTTTAATTCTAAGGGATCAATTGATTTCATTTCAAATAAAATATTTTATTCGTAACTTCCTACTCAATCCATCAATTAATTAAACTATTAGTTTAAGTGATTATTTAAGTCAAGTGTACATTAATTCTCACAACTCATTTAAAAATTTACTTATTAATATAATTTTTCGAATCCATAATATAATTTTTTTTATCGAGTTCTAAGTTTCTTATATGCATTAAGCATTCAACTTATTCCATATTTCTTCTTTTACACCTTTTTGTACTCTTTTAAAATTATCGATTTAATATTTTTTTATTCAATTGTCTTTTAAATACATGTCTTTTATAATTTATTCCTGCAAATTATTATTTATTCAGTAGATATTATTAATAATATTTTTTCCCATTTTATGTTTGGAGAGTAATACATTTCCGAAATAATAAATCCGTGAGCATTAGCATATTAAAAGCTGGAATAATTCAATTTTTTTTTAAAAAAAATCCCACCTCTTTTTCCTAGGATTAAAAAATATTTACAAAAAAATATAAAAAAATAGACAACATAAATGCTTGACAACTTCATCGAGGTTGGTGTTATTCTCGTGCTAAAATAACCCAATTTTTTTATTTTTTTTTCAAAAATTGCCTTAATGCATCTAAAGATTGCCAAAAATACAAGTATTTTTTAAATTTTCAAACCCAAAATAATATTAATATTGAAATATGTAATGTAATTAAAATGCTTCCATATATATCTCCTAATATTTTTTTCAAAAAAATAAAAAATCTTTTTTTATATTATACAATAATTATTTGGTTTAATAGTAAATAAGTTAAACTCCTAAGGCCTCTTTGGTCAATTATCCAATGCTTAAACCGTCAAGGTGCAATTAAAAATTTTTTTTTGACACTTATCGTAAACAAAAACAATCCCTCGACAACATATCACTTCCTACAAGATCATATTTCATCACACAATCAACCATTTCGAGATGCTCTTATGCTACAACCAAAACTTTCATAAACTAGCTTTAAGCTTATCAAACAAGTATATATCGATCTAAAATGTCTAAAAATAAACCAAGGAACAAGGATATTATAGTAGTTGTTACGAAGCATTCTTAGCTCAAAACTCATCTTCATCCCAACATAATTATTAATGTCATATAAATTTAAGAATTTTTCATGATTATTTTTACTACTAGATTCTTATATTCATTTTTAAAAATTAAAAATTATATTTACTACTATATTCAGTTTTTAAAAATTAAAATTATATTTTATTCTTAGATTTTGTAGTAGGGTTCAGCTGGAGTTTACTACGATTGACAAATTCAAGCACACATAGTCACACTCTCAATGGGCAACAACTGCTCAATCCTTGGCCCCTTCACTCTTCCTCCTCCTAACGAAACAACACAGCCCATCCTTTAATAAACACAATTGCAGCCCATCCTTTAATAAACACAATTGCATCTCTTCGTTTCTCTCTCCTAGACAATTAAGCATCGAGGAACCCCCACGAGTGTAGCTAAGTTAGTACTCGAGTGGTAGATTTATATCATAATTAAGGGTCAAGACAGAAGAAGAGAAGGAAATAATACTTGTCATGTATTCTTAGTCCACCTTGGCAAGGGTGAAGGAAGTGTAAAATTTTTTTACACATAATTGTTCACCTGATTAATCCTAAATCGTCAAACTAAATTCTGATGAGTCTGGAATCCATGTACAACTATTATCGTCGACCAGTCAACCCTAATTCTCCAAATCAAATTTCATGATCAACTTGGATAGGTTATAATTTTGGACTCCTCCACTGTTCCTTTCATTTTCCCACTAAATTTTTTCCCTATATTTTATATAAATATTTATAGTATATATATATATATATATATATATATATATATATATATGTTTGTTGAGCTTGTCATTGTGACTTACCATTTTGGTCCTCTGTTTTTGTGTATATAACACAGGAAGGGGATGGTAGTGAAATGTACACAGGCACTTGCACTCCATTAGGGTTTGAGGCAAAGCTCTGCTCTGGCCATGGGTTCCCAAGGAATGGAAGAAAGGGTTTACCTCTTGTCTATTCTTGGCCCTTTTGCCTTATCTCGGAGAAAATGTGTTCTATGTTTAATGTTTTCTTTTATCTTCTTCTATATTTGTGGTAGTTGATTCTTTTTCAATATTGGTTCGGTCGGTTGTTTCACTGCAATTGGGGGATTAGACCCCTGTCTACATCGATCGGTGATCTTGTTTGTCTTCGTTATAGTATATAACATGTTTATGGAAATTTTAAGGGTTTCCTTTAGCATGTATGTTGAAGATTATTAACATACGAAAGCGAGAATTCTCGTTCGATTTAGTTGTATCATCGCGGGACGATGATCTTGCGTGCATTAATTGTTCTGTTTGATTGGACTATGATCGAGGAAGTTATTCCTCGTTGCTATTATTTTTCATGGTGTATTCATATCTCTTTTTGTATAAACATTTTTAGACTTAAATCATGTGTAAAAGACGTAGTTTAACGAATATTCAAGATATTAAAGATAAAGTTGTCAAGATAGTCTTATACTAGTTTGATCTAGTAGGAAAGTTCTATATGTTCACTTTCTTCTACTATGTATATTTATGGAAAATTTTAGGCCTTCTTTTTTAGTACTTCGCGTCCTTATCTTAATATTTTCCTTCACATTCATGTATAGGATGAACGAGTTTTGAATGAATCAGAAGATCAACAACAACAGCAGCAACAACAATTTGTCCAAATGGACGAACATGTAGTAATGGATGATTTATTCCTTGACCTAGCGGAAGATCACTTATCTATTACTCAAGAGAATGGATCGGTTGACGAGCAATATCAACAAAACTATGGAAGAAAGAGGCACAATCATCGACATACGATAGAACAAATCCAAGGACTTGAGGAGTAAATTATTTATTTATTTATCTGTCTTAGTGAAAGAATGAAATTAGGTTTACTTGACTATTTGTTTGAAGGTACTTCCGACAAAGTCCACATCCGGATGAGACACAACGAAGATTAATTTCCCAAGATCTTGGATTAGAGCCTCAACAAGTGAAGTTTTGGTTTCAAAACAAGAGGACACAAATAAAGGTGAGAATTAAGATATAGTTTAGTTTTCTATGAATGAAAATAAATTCATAAAAATATTTTCTCGTAATTATGCCTCTGTGAAAAAAAAGAGGCAATCATTGAGAAAGTGTTTCTATCGATGTGTCTTGCTTGTAGAACCAAATGGAGCATGAGGATAACTTAAGGCTGAAAGAAGAGAACACACAACTTTTAACTGAAAATGTGAAGCTGAAAGGGGCACTACGTACCATTCGCTGCTCCAATTGCGGCCAACCTCCCACACTTGACGAGATGAGCATCGACGAACTCGTACTTGAAAATGCTGGTATGCGGGAGAAGGTAAATAACAATTTTGATCGAAATTATTTGGATAATCAATATTTAGAATGATAAATTTGTTTTAAAAAGGGGGGCTTTTGTAAAAAAAAAATGGACTGGTTTGATTCACAGATCGAGATGGTGATGGGCCTGATTGCAAAATACACAAGTCGACCGTTGAGGACGCCCTCCGTGCTGCTCGAGCCGCCGGTGGCCGAACTGAATTTGATTCTGAGCCGGAAGGGACCGGAGACTGAACAAACGGCGGCGCACGTGTTGGCTGTGGTGGCCATGGAGGAGCTTCTCGCGATGGCTCAGCGGGAGGCGCCGCTGTGGATTCCAGGCAAAGCTGGGCTCGGCGAAGCATTGAACGAGGAAGAATACGCCCGGGCCTTCCCCGGTGGGCTCGGCCCCAGGTTCGCAGGCCTCGGCATCGAGGCCAGCAGGGCCACTGCGATTATCGCCATGGACGCCGTCAGATTGGTCGACATACTAATGGACGTGGTAGGCAGTTTTTACGACGGCTTACAAAAAAAAAATGGGATAACTTTTGGGGATTTTGACGGCGTTGCAGAGTAAATGGAGCGCGTTCTTCTCCAGCATCGTCGCCGGCGCTACTTACATAACGGGCTATTCATTCGGAACAGGAGAAAGCTATGACGGCTCTCTGCAACTGGTAAAGGCGTCAGCTTGTGATACATCTTGTTCATTTCACTGATCGCCATTATTTGAACAAGTGCCCCCCTTCTTTCTCAGATTACTGCTGAGCTCCAAGCTCCAAGCCCCTTGGTGGCTCTCAGAGAGGGGTTGTTCCTGAGGCACTGCAAGCTGCATGGCGAAGGGCTCTGGGCGGTGGTTGATGTTTCCTTTGAAGTGTCCCCCGACGCCACCATGACTAAGTTTCGCAGAAGGCCCTCCGGATGCATCATTCAGCAACTGCCAGACGATCGCTCAAAAGTGGATCAAAATCTTTGTAGTTAATTTGTTGCATTATAATCTGTTAACCTTTTCATTTCTGATCAATCCCCTTCCTATGGCTCGTAGGTCATATGGATTGAGCATGTGGAGGTGGAAGCCGGAGGCATTCATGACATGTACAAGCCCATCGTCAACTCTGGTCTGGTATTTGGAGCAAAGAGATGGCTGGAGACGCTGTCAAAGCAATGCGAGAGAATGGCTAGTCTCATGGCCAGCAATTCCACTGCTCCTATAGTAGGAGACGACGCCGTAGCGACCAAGAACATACTGAAGTTATCGGACAGGATGGTGGTGTGCTTTTTCAGCGGTGTGAGCGGCTCTGTGCTTCACCAGTGGGCAGATAGACGTAATGTGGGTATGAATGATGTGAAGATTAGAGGCAGGAAGAACAATGGCGATCCAGGGAGGCCTACTGGCATTGTTCTTAGTGCAAGCACTTCGATCTGGCTCCCAATCCCTCCAAAGAGAGTTTTTGATTTCCTCCGCGATGTGCCCTCTCGTAACCAGGTATTCAGAGCCCAGTAATCTTGTAACTAGGAGATAATACAAAAATAGATGCTCAATACTCTTTGCTCGTTTCTGTGAGACAGTGGGACGTTCTGCTACATGGAAACATGCTCCGTGAGACAGCCAGCATCGACAATGGCCAGGATGAAAAAGGAAACTGTATCTCCATATTCAGTGTTGGAGTAAGTTCAAAATCAATTGAATTCCCTTGTTCCTCTACTTGTAGATGATATTTCTTCTACTCTAACCGATACATTTTGATGACAATGTAGATGCCTGAGGAGGGGAGAAAGACGATGATGCTCCAAGAAATCTGCTTTGGCCCAATCTGCTCATTCGTGATTTATACTCCTATTGATTCTGTCATAATCAATGCTGTGATCGGTGGTGCAGACCCCAACTTTGTTGCATTGCTGCCTTCGGGGTTTGTCATCCACCCTGATGGGCCCTCTGGATTCGGGGACGATGAAGCTAAACCTGGAGGTTCTATTCTGACGGTGGCGTTTCAGATCTCAATGCACTCTCGTCCAAATTCTAAGATCTCTGCCATATCCATTGCAACAGTGAATAATCTTCTGTCTTGCACCTGTGCCAGAATAAGAGCCATTGCTTTGGCCCAGTAATGCAGGCAGAAATTGAAGAGCGGAGCTGGAGTTGCTTGTTGCGAAAGGAGGATCAATAAAAAGTGAGCTCTGTTGTCAAGAACTATGCAGTCCATCAGTATCTTGTTGTAGCTCACTGTTACCCTTTCTTTTTTTTCATCAATTTCCCAATAAATCAGCTCCGTGACTGAATTTTATTTTCCAATCAGAAGCAAAAATGATCTTAAAACTTTTCTTGATTATCAAGAGTCTATCACATTTTGTTTTTGACTATATGAATTCCATTAAGTTTGTATTAATTATAATTTATAAACCTGTCGAGTGGTAACGTGGGTTGAGATTCTGCATGGTCCATGCAAGTCGCATTCACTGAAATTAGACAGTCTCATACCTGCGAGCGACAACATATTTAAAATGTTATATTCAAATAAAAGAATTTAATAGTCTATTCCAATTTTCTAAAATTTTCTAAAATATATGAGAGAAATTATAAAATACAAAAATCTATTATATGTATTTGTATTGTGAAAATAAAAGATAATTACAAATAATTATAAAATTACTCATCACAGTTAGTATATATTAGCCACTAGCCAATTATTATAGGACCCGATATTAATATGATTTTTGACTAATAAAATACAGATAACGCCCATGTACAATCAACATTTTTTTAATGAGTATTTTTTTTAATAGAATATACTCAAACTAACTACTCTTGCTTAAATAACGAATAGATAAATATTTTTTAGTACAAGTAGTAAGTAACTGATTATGTTATAGAAATAAAATTAAATTAAAATGTAATTTAAGCTTTCTGAAAGGGCTGGTAGAATTCAAACATTGCTAAGTATTAATGCAAGTAATTGGCAGTTTTTATGAAATATATATCTAAAACAAAGGCCAAAAATATATTTTAGTAAAATTAAAATTAATTCAGGATTAATTTCAGACGCCGGAGTCCAGTCCGAACGAATCTACAGGTAAGATTTACAGTATATTAAAATTATATTTATATATATATATATACGAGGTTATTTTAAAAAAAAAATTGAATAAGTTCTCATGCCTCGCTACAATAGGTCATCACTGGATGTCGGTGGATTACCTCAAGTTGGATTGCTATCAAATTCCGGTCAGTGACCAGAATCTCAACCTTAAACTGGCCAGAATTCAACACTGATCAAGCCACTAGCGTCGTGGCCAAATCGCGGCCAATTGTAGCTGGATTTCAGCTGTAATCTTGCTACGAATTGGTAGGGGTTCGGTAGTAGCTGGATTCTAACCACGATCGTGCCATATCGAGGTCGAAATTTGGCAGCGATTGCTGTCGAAATTCGACAGTGATTGTAGCCGCTAGTGTTGCGGCAAGATCACGGTCAATTACGGCTGCAATCCGGTCGGAATCCAACCATGAACCGGTCGGGGGTCCGCCACAGGCTGGATTCCAACCACGATCGCACTGGATTGCGGTCGGAATCCAGCTGCGATACCCCAATAAGTTCACCTTCCTCTATACTATAGTTTGGTTGGACCATGTGGCCGGAGGTCGCCGGTAGTGGGCGTGCGACCAGGTGGGCTGCCGACGGGCGAGGCAAGTGCAATCGGCGCAAGGCGCAGTGGGCGCATGGGGCAAGAGGAAGAAGATGACAAAAATAGAAAAATAACGTGGCAGCGCTACAGTACACAACGCTCACAGTCACGTAAATAATGACACTGATAATCGAACACTTTTGAGAATTGGGATGCCCGGGAGTACTTCCGGGTGTTCGGAACGCAGAGGGGCGTCCATGAGTGTGTAGAGTAAAAATGTGTAGGTTAAAATTTTTTTATATAAAAATGATATTTTGCATATCCTTACCCCTGCACACTCATGCACGATCCTCACATGTTCGAGTGCTCGGACCGCAGAGGGACGCCTATGAGTGTACAAGGTAAGGGTGTGTAGGTTAAAATTTATCTATATAAAAATGATACCCTGCATACACTTAGGGGGCGTTTGGTTTAAGGGAATAGAAGTAATGAATGAGAATAGCAATCAATGTTAATGTTTGGATTACATCAATGGGAATATAAATGAGGGAATGATTCCTTATTAGTGGGTAATGGCTTATTTCGATGTCCCACCCCTTCAATCATCCATTCCTGTATTTGCAGCAATCACAATTTCTCATTAATACCAAAAATACCCTTAACCTAATTTCCCATCGCATTTCTCTCCTCCTCTCCTCTTTGCAACCTATTCTCGAACGACGCCAACGTCGCTCGACGCTGAACGTCGCCACCTCGCCGAATGCCTCCACTTCGTCGAACGTCGCTACCTCGCCGAATGCCCCACCTCGCCAGGGATTCGAAGATCCCCTTCCTCCCCAAATCTGAACTCCTCCACCCTCCTCCGCCGAACGCCCCAACGCAATTAATCTCCAAGATTCGCTGTACTCCGCCTCCTCGCCGAACTCCTCGCCAGGGATTCACTCTTCCTCTATCCCTCCATTTCTCTTCACCTCTATTACTCTCTCCAGTGTTCCTGCTTCTTCCTCCTCCTTTTTATTCAACAACTGAGCACTCAACTCTAGCCTCATCCTTGCATATAAAACCTTGCCTGCCCTTTCTATTACTATTGCATCTATGCAATAGTTCATGTAATAAAGACATGGGAGGGGAGATGCCCAAATTTACAGTATAAAAAGAGGGAGGAGGGGGAAGGAGAAGAAGAGAGCTCTGTTCTGCCATGGCGAGGAGCAAGGTGAGGCTGGTGAGGATCGCCGACGATGCCATCCGCCGGGCAACGCTCAAGAAGCGGCTCAAAAGCCTGATGAAGAAGGTGCGAGAGCTGACGGTGCTCTGCGACGTCGAGGCGGCGGCGGCGGTGTATGATCCGCAGCACCCCTTGCTCCCGGCTTATTATTTTGAACTTGATAAAAATTAAAATATCTTTTGTGATAATTGTAACATGTATGTTATTTGAAAAAAATAGAGATATTATTATTTTTTAATGCATTAATTAATAAGGGTAAAATTGAAAATTTATTTGATTCCCATTACTGATGTTGATTTGAAACAAACATCATCAATTATAATCATATTCATTCCAGATTTTGAGCCAAACGCTAATAATGCAATCCTGATTCCCATTCTCATTCCCATTGACTCCATAATCAAATCCATTATCATTCCGATTGATAAATTTGAACCAAACGCCCCTACGGATTGTTACGGACCGACTGCCATGTCATATTATTTTATTTTTTTAATACAATATTTTCTCTTCTTTTTTTTTTATTTCTTTTGCTTCTTCGTTCTCGTTGCATGCTCATCGTGCCTCGCTCGTCACCTCGCCGCGCCTCATCACCGCACCTCGCCACACCTCATCACCGCTGGCCACTAGCCCGGCCACCGGTCGTCTGACCACTGTCGAACTATGGGAAAGCGATCGCGTCCAACATAGACGCGGTCGCATCCGGATTCCGGCGCGGTCGCGTCAGGATTTCGGCGCGATCGCGTTCGAATTCCAACACGGTCACGTCCGGATTCCGACGCGGTTGTGTCCAAAATCTGGTGCGGTCGCGTCCGGAATCCGGCGCGGTAGCGTCCAAATTCCGACACGATCGTGTCAGGATTCCGGTCGCCTGCCCAACACGGACGCGATCGTCCAGATTTCGTAGTGGGAGGATTGTGAGGCAACCTGAAAGATTCATGTTTTTGGGAGAGTCTTCGGACTTGATCCCAGGTAAATATGAACCTGATCCTCGAACATATGACGAAGCACTCTAAGATAAAGATGCAGCATCTTGGCAAAGTTAAATATTCGATTTCTTTGTAAAGCTTTGTCTAGGAAGTGGTGGATGATCTCATACCCAAGAAGGCCTAGTGTCTCGCCATGTTTAACCTGGAAGTCGATTTTTGAAATAGATATTTGATAACTTCTGTAATATGGTTTAACTTAGGAAGATCACATCGGTTAAACTTGGAGTAAAAATATTAAGTATCGTTTCCAATCCAAGTTTAACTTCTGAAGGACAATTTGGATTAATAATGTTAAGCATCGTTTGCAATCCAAATTTAATTTCAGTAGAGCACATGGGTAGCTAGGATAGTTTTATGCTTATACAAATTTTTGTACAGGGGAACTAGGACGGTATTTTGAGTAGCAACCATCAGACGAGGCGCGGTGAGCATGCAGTGAGAACGAAGAAGTAGAAGAAATAAAAAAAAAGAAAGAGGCGCGATCGCGTCCGGATTTCGACACGATCGCGTCAGGATTTCGGTTGCCTGCCCAACACGGACGCGTGTCCGAATTCCGGCGTGGTCGCGTCCGAATTCCGGCCCTGTCACGTCCGGATTCCGACGCGGTCACGTCCGGAATCCGTCGTGATCGTCGCATGCCCAACACGGTCGTGATCACGGTTGGAATCGAGGCTTGACCTAGCTGGTGGTCAGCGCCCGGGCGGGTGGCCAGCGGTGACGAGGTGCGACGAGGTGCGGTGATGAGGCGCGACGATATGACGGGCGAGGGGCGGTGAGCATGCAGTGAGAACGAAGAAGCAGAAGAAATAAAAAAAGAAAAAGAAAATGTTATATTAAAAAAATAAAATAATATAGCATAGCTCCGTAACAATCCACATGATAAAACTTGTAGTATAACAATTCTCTCTTTCTATATATACCTCTTTCATGGACGACTCCCACTTAATCCCAACGACTGAAACTTGACTAGGTGTCTCAAGCGAATTTTGGTCGCTCGGGATGCTAAAGAAGATTTTGACCGTTCGAACTCCATGAGTGTCGCTGTCGCCTATGATTGTTTTAGAGAAAAAAAAAAGGGAAAACTTTTGTAAAAAGGAACATGTCTGATAAAATGCTTACCTGAAAGGGTATAATCCCAACCTGACGAATAGCAACTTCTATCCGACGTGTACCCATGTGAGAGTGGATCCCGCCAGTCTGGGGAAACCTTGGAGTAGGGTCCGCCGGGCCCAGCGTGGCAGCCTCACTATACTTCGTAAAATGAAAATATGAAATGAAATGAAACGAAACGAGATCCAAATGAATATTAGGTCTCGCTATAAATTCGGCACCACCGCCTCCCGCGACCTTGAGCTTTCGACCGATCCATTCCGTCGGCCCTCGCTGCCGTCCGACCATCCACTCTCCTTGTTCGCGTAGGCTTGGAGGCCATGGATAAGCGGCGCCGCTGCGGTGCGGAGCGGCTCCTCGCGTCGCCTGCCGGATTCGTGGGCAGCAGCGCCGGTCTCCCCGACCTATCCGAGGACGACGTCTGGCCCAACTTCTTCGACGCGCACTCCGCGTCCGATATCGACGACGACGACGATCTCTGGCAGCCGACGGACCTCGCCGGAGACCGCCGGTGGACGGGCCGGCACGTCGGCGGGCTCTCCCTCGCCTTCGAGGAACCCTATCGTGGGCCCACCGCCCGGGAGCGGCGGGAGAAACGGATCGCTGTGGCGGCATCGGCGCCGATGGACGTGCCGGCCTGGCCGAGGCATCTCTGCTCCTTATCGGGCGGGCCGCCTTCCGATCCGGAAGTGGAGGATGCGGCGGGTACGGAGCGGCTCCCCCCGCACGAGTACTTGGCTCGGGCGCACGGGAGGAGCGCGGCGACGGCGTCGGTGTTGGAGGGCGCCGGGAGGACTCTCAAAGGCCGCGACATGAGCCGAGTTCGCGATGCGGTCTGGAGTCAGACCGGGTTCTTCGGCTGAATTGCCCCCCTGCAATAGCTGCGATCTGGTCGGAGCGCTTGCTTGCCGATGAGCTCAACGTTATATATATATATATATATATATATATAATAGTTATTTAAATGATAATCCGTAGAATGGGGATCTCATACCCAATCGATTTGGGATCATATGATCAATCTATGATGCTATTAAAAACCTTTAAATTTTTATCAAATTAATAATTAATTTTTAAAAAATATTATTAGTATATAAATAGAGTAATAATTTTACTTATAACATATATAAATTTAAATTAATTAATAATTTAACTACCATTCTAATATAATAACATTTAATAATATTCATGTCATTCAAATATTCCTTTAGTTCACAAGATTACTCATTTTAAAGGTTAACAAAATATTTAACGTAGTGGAAGTTATTAAATCGTTTGATTTAAACATGAACATCAAACACAATCTTCTAAAGATATATTGATTTTACATAATATCAGACAATAAACATCTAAAAAAATTATCGTTTTGAGAAAAAGAAATTAATCCTGTCTGAAAGTTGAGAAGACGGAACAACCGGAATGATGTGACTAGAATGATAACCAAATCGTCATGCCCTGGAGGAGGAGGAGGGTATGATAAGTTGTCTTCTATATTGACCAAGTCGTCAGAAGATTTCTAATCAACGCTACTTATAAACAGTGACAGGATAACCCCGGTCCCTTGACCCAGGGGGCGCCCTCTAGTGGATCGGTGAGCTAGTCGTGACGCTAATCGAGTCGTTGTGGCCCAGAAGAGTAGATGGATGTGAGCTATATGAGGAGCTGGATTTGACGACACGAAGCCGAATGCGGCAGGAAACCGAACTACGACAACGACACACAGGCTGGAATACAATAGTGGTGCGAAGGTCGAAACACAACACACTGTAATGACTCACTGGCCGAATAGTAACAACAACGCAAAAGATTTACTTGGAGCAAGATTCAATACTAACATAAGGATTTGCTTGGTATCCACCTTAAGAAGAGGTTACTAATCCAAGGATCCACACACCGAGCACACTCTCCACTGTATAAACTCTCCTTCTCGGAACAACCGGAGATGAAGAAACCTCGTACAAGACTCAACAATAAGATACAACTCAAACAAGAAGTAAATACACAAGAATACAAATAACACCTTCTTCTTACTTGATCTTGTTGATGAAGATTGCCTCTTGATGCTTGAAATGTAGCAACACCTTGCTCCAAGCAACTTCAAGAACTGGTGAAAGAAATGGGAGAAGTGTCATGTGTAAATCCTATGTCATTTGAACTCACTGTCGCCTATATATCTGCATTTTTAGGGCTCCCAATCGATTGGGTTTGCTCCCAATTAATTGCCACGTCAGATCCTAGCAATCCAACCGTCCAAAGCCTACATCCTGCGCAACGGTCATATCCCAATAGATTGACCAATTGATTGGGGAGATTTTGATCGATCGACCAATCGATTCATAGCGCCTCTATGCTCTCACAGATAAACCCAGAATCGATTGACCGATCGATTAAGGCTGCCTCGTAATCTCGCGAGAAAATAAGCTCCAATCGATCGACTGATTGATTGGAGTATCTCAATCGATTGACTGATCTATTGGAGAGCACACTGTGCTCTTCATGTGAGTGGCCTCCAATTGATCGTCTGATCGAACGACGTAGCTCCAATCGATCAACTGATCGATTAAGCTACCCTTGCTCGCAAAGCTCTCCTAATTGATCAACTGATCGATTGAGCTTTGGTTCAATCGATTGGTTGATCGATTGACCAATCCTAACTTGACTAACTCAAGTCTATAGTACCAAACCCAATATCTGGTCAACCATGACCTGTTGGAACTCGCTCATGCCTAACATTTGGTCAACCTTGACCTGCTAGGACTTCGTTACTAAGTGTCTGGTCAATCCTTTGACTCACTTGGACTTTTCTAGCCATGCCAAGTGTTTGATCAATCCTGACCCACTTGGACTTACCGTCTCGTGCCAAGTGTCTGGTCTTCCATGACCCACTTGGACTTCCAAACACTAGGTGTCTAGTCAATCCGAACCTACCTAGATTTCCATATGTCTGACTTCACTCACCAGGACTTTCACCACTCACCAGGACTTTCACCAAGCTTCACTCACTAGAATTTTATCACTGCCTAGCTTCATGCACTAGGTCTTTCACCTGGCTTCACTCACTAGGATTTTCCATTTGTGTAGTTTCACTCACTAGGTCTTTCACCTGGCTTCACTCACCAGGATTTTCTAATTGCCTAGCTTCACTCACTAGGACTTTCCATCTGTCTGACTTCATTTACCAGAACTTTTCAACTGCCTAGCTTCACTCATTAGGACTTTTCATATGTCTGGCTTCACTCCCCAAGACTTTCCAACTATCTAGTTTCACTCACTAGGACTTTCCATCTGTCTGGGTTCAGTCACCAGGACTTTTCACACCAAGTGTCCGGGCAACACCGACCCACTTGGATTTTTATCATCTGCCAACCTCCTAGTTGGACTTGCCCTTGCTTAACTTCCAGTTAGGACTTCCCAATCAAGTATCTAGTCAATCTTAATCTACTTGACTCTTCTTCACACCAAATTGGTCAAACATTGACCAGAGAAAAATTGCTCCAACAAAATTCCCCAAATGGACTATTGCACATGCAATCTCCATACATTATCAACCATCAAAACTCAAACATCAAGACTCAAGCTTGACTCAATTCAAGCTTAGTCAACCTGGTTATCCTTGACCTAGGGAAATTACACCAACAACCTCTCCCTTTTTGATGTTTGACAATATATTTAAGTTAAACTAATTCCATAGTCAACTTCTTCACGCCAAAGCATGAATGAGAGTTTCCTTCATTCTCTTCATTTCCCAGAAGGTAAACTCCTTCTTTGGGTAATGAAGACCTAACTTAAACCCTAATTTTCTTCCTTTGGCATACATCAAGAACTCTCCCCATGAAGAGTTATCCACATGTTGTTCAATAATCTCACTCGTTGTTCACAACACCACAATGAATGTCTCATATCCTTCATTGTGCCTAATGCTCACTCTTGAGTATTAATCCATCATAATGAAGATTTCCAACCTTCCATTATTTTGTGTGTAAGCCCTATGTCATTTGAACATGCTGTCACCTTTATATCTGTATATTTAGGTCTCCCAATCGATTGGAACTACTTCCAATCAATTGCCATGTTAGATCCCAGCAATCCCAACCGTCCAAAGCCTGTATCCTGCTCAACGATCATATCCCAATCGATTGACCAATCGATTGGAGAGACTTTGATCGATCGATTCAGAGCACCTCTATGCTCTCGTAGATAAATCCAGAATCGATTGACTAATCAATTCAGGCCGCCTCACAATTTCGTGAAAAAACAAGCTCCAATCGATTGGAGTATCTCAATTGATCAATTCATCGATTGGGGAGCACACTGTGTTCTTCGCGCGAGTGGCCTCTAATCGATCGTCTGATCAATTGGCGTAGTCCCAATCGATCAGCTGATTGATTGGGCTACCCTTGCTTGGGAAGCTCTCTCAATCGATCAACTGATCGATTGACCTCTGGTTCAATCGATCGGCTGATTGATTGACCAATTCTAACTTGACTAACTCAAGTCTAAGGTCCCAAACCCAACATTCGATCAACCGTGATCTGTTGGGACTCACTCATGCCTAACATCTAGTCAACCTTGACCTACTTGGACTTCGTTACCAAGTGTCCGGTCAATGCTTTGACCCACTTGGACTTTTCTAGCTGTTCCAAGTGTCTGATCAATCTTGACCCACTTGGACTTACCGTCTCGTGCCAAGTGTCTGTCCTCCATGACCTACTTGGACTTCCAAACACTAGGTATCTAGTCAATTCGGACCCACCTGGATTTCCACATGTCTGACTTCACTCACCAGGACTTTCACCTAACTTCACTCACCAAGATTTTATCACTGCCTCACTAGGTTTTTCACCTGGCTTCACTCGCCAGGATTTCCTATTTGTGTAGCTTCACTCACTAGGTCTTTCACCTGACTTTACTCACTAGGATTTTTCAACTGCCTAGCTTTATTCACTAGGACTTCCCATATATCTGGTTTCATTTACCAGGACTTTGTAACTGCATAGCTTCACTCACTAGGACTTTCCATCTACCTAGCTTCACTCACCAGGACTTTTCACACCAAGTGTCCGGTCAATACTGACCCACTTGGATTTTCATCATCTGCCAACCTCCTTGTTGGACTTGCCCTTATCTAACTTCCAGTTAGGACTTTCCAGTCAAGTGTCTGGTCAACTTTGACCTACTTGACTCTTCTTAACATCAAACTAGTCAAATATTGACCAGAGGTGAATTGCTCCAACAATCTCTCCAAATAGACGATTGCACCTGCAATCTTCATACATTGTCAACCATCAAAACTCAAACATCAAGACTCAAGCTTGAGCTAATTCAAGTTTAGTCAACCTGGTCAACCTTGACTTAGGAAAATTGCACCTAAACATTATTGGAGTAATCCCAATGGTCCATGCGACCATATATTTTAATATTTGGGCAAAGAGTTTAAGTTAGGATTACCCTCGTTATTTGATATGTGTATGTGAGTGTGCAGGTTTACAGGATACACATATGACTCAGCTTGATGGCTTCGGATCCGTGAAGGATGGAGCATCTGAGGGACTGTGGATAAGGCAGTAAGGACAAGGGCCGAGGGAAGCGACTTTGAAGCATAAGCGAAGGATTACATTGGGGACAAGCTGCGGGCTTGGATGCATCGAGGGGCGAGTGCTAAAGGAAGTAGGCTTGAAAACAAGAGGTCAAGGATGCAAAGAATATTGGGGTTGCAAGGTTGCAAACATAGTCCCATATTGGAAACACATGGGAAAGATCATGGGTTTATAAGAGAAAAGATATCTCCATTGGCTTGAGGCCTTTTGGGGAGAGCCCAAGAGCAAAACCATGAGGGCTTAGGCCCAAAGTGGACAATATCATGCAATTGTGGAGATATCTAAATTCTTTTCGATCCAACAAAGAAGAGTAAAGTAAGTTGTGAGGGTATGAGTGCATGAGAGATTGTACTCAGGGAAAAATCTCGGGGGCACTGTAGCACTCAATGGGGGCACTGTAGTAGTCAACGGTACTATAGCAGTTACTGTAGCAGTCGACTGGTGCACTGTAGCAGTTGACTGGTAGAGAGCCGTTGGCCAGGCACCAGTCGAATGATGCATACACCAATCAACTGGCAACGGTAAAATAGCAAGGCTGTTTTCTTCCAAGCTGTATAAGAAGGAGCTTGGGATGGTCGACCAAGGTGATGAAATTAGACTTGCTTAAAGCCTAATTAGTAGTCACAAGAGTTCTCAAGTGTTTGTGTAATCCAAGAGGTCTTGGTGAGTTTTGTGGTGAGGTTTCTCCACCCACAATGAGTAACTTGAGATAACCAGAGTTTACCGGGGGCTAATCCACCGAAGGATCAGGATCATCCACCTTAAGGATAGCTGTAAAATACCGAAAAAATGGCGAATAAGGATAAATGAATTTTCCGGAATTTTTAGAAATTTTTCGAGAATTTTTCGGAGTTCATATGGATGAGTTTACGGGGATGAAAATGGGACCCCGAGAAAGCCTGTTTAGGCTACCCCATTTAAGAGAGGAAAAGTTTATTTATTTATATTCTTTTCTTTCTTCCCCTAAACGCCGTTTTTCATTGCCTCACCACCGAAACCGACGCACCTCTTCTTCATCTTCACCGAGCCCTAAACGCCCATGGAAGATCTTCTTCCCTCTTCTCATCGTCTTCCTCACCAAACCTTCTCCCGATCTCACTGTCTTCTCTGCCTAAAGTCAGGCCGCCGGCGACGAGAGCCACCATTTCCTCTCTTCTCCTTCTCCACCCGAGCGCCGGCCTTCTTCGAGCCGAGCCCTAGAATTCAGTAGTCGCCATCGCCAGCCGAGGTCCCTACTTCTTCCTCTTCTCTGTGAAGCCGAGCCACCGCCTAGCGCCGAGACTCTTCATCGCCGGCACAGGGCCACAACAGGCTTCACCTTCCGTGCCCTAGCATCGATCCTTAAGGTAAGGTGTTGCCGGATTTCGGTTGATTGGGCTCTGTTCTACATTAATCCTTCTTGTTCTGGTTTAGGGAATGGGTTGGATCAGTTTCATTCTTTTTTTTCCTCCTGATCAAATGTTGCACCTTCTTGCCTTTGCTTGTGGATTGAGGTAATAAGATTGGAGAAGAGGTAGTGTGCAGAATTATTGCTGGAAATTGAATAGACACTACAACAAAAACCTTCATAGACATCGGTTTTCCACCGGTGTCTATTTGATTTTCGACCGATGTCTATGAAGCCGATGTTAAAAGTCTGCCATTTTAGACATCAGGTTAAAACCGGTGTAGTATCACTTAACGACACCGGTCTTCGAATCGGTTATTAACCGGTGTAGTATCACTTAACGACATCGTTTCATCAACGGTGTAAAACCGATGTAATATTGTATGTTAATAACACCAGTTTTGGCAGCGGTAAATGACCGATGTAATATTAGTTAATAACACCGGTTTTGCAGCGGTGGAAAACCGATGTAATATGTATATTTTTTAACATTACAAATTTGATTTCCGAAACAATGAAAAATCGACAATAACAAAAAAAATACACAAATATTCACAAATTATACAAATATTCTTCATTCAATAATATCCATAAAATACACAAATATTCACAAATTATATAAATAATCTTCTTACAACAATATCCATAAAATACCCAAACATTCTTTTTACATCAAAAGCTAGCTAATAGATATCAAAATCAAGGTAGAACATTCTTTTAACACATCAAGGTAGAATCGCACTTCAAATGTAATCTAGCATGCATTCAGCCCACTCGAACCGCACTTCATCAATTTCAACTCTGGAATACTTGAGATTTGTAAACTGTAAAAACACATAAATAATATATTAGTAAAGATGCAATTTTGAAAGCTGGAAATGGTAAAGATGCAATTGTGAAAGCTGGAAATGGTAAAGATGTAATTTTTTCCAAATATCTGCTCTAGCTCATAGTTGCAATTTAACTAATTAATCCATTTTCAATCCAAATCAATTTAACTAATATACTCACTGCTTCAATAAGCATCTGCACTTCAGACACCACCAGATGTGAACCAAATTTAGCGAGCCCAGTTTTGAGTTCATCATGGGATACAATGCCATCATTGTCAGCATCCATCATCTTGAACATCTCTTTAATGTCTTCCACTTCTTCAGTAGATAAGTGATCAGCAATAACCTAATGAATAATCAACCAAACCAAGTTATACTCTGCAATCAAAAACATCCCATTTAACTACTAATTGCAGTGAGACAAACCCTTAAAGCTCTCCTTTTGAATCTGTTCATCGTGAAAATTGTTTAAGTCTTGACTTGACAACATCACCAAGAGGTACATTTGAGGCTTTCTTTGCATTCTGAAGCCAATGATGCTCTGTATGGGGAAAAAATGTATAAGCATCAGTTCGACATAAGAAAGAAAACAACACCAAGTATAAAACCCAAGAACAGGATGACAAGCTAAAGAAATATGGATACCATCCCAGATAATGAAAATGATCTCAATTCTCAAATTATCAAATGTTAGGGACACTTCCATTGAAGTTATATTAACAAATAGCATACAGTGTAAACATACCAAGCACTTGCTTTGCAGTTAACCGAAGCTTGGGATCAGGTTCCAACATCAGCCGAACTAAATTTTTAGCACTATCAGAAATACTAGGCCATGGTTCCCGTTTGAAATCTATTACGCCCCTATGAATTGCTTGAGCAACTCCCTGTTCAGTTTCTGCAATTAAAAAATCATAGCTCGTTAGATAGAAAAT
Source organism: Zingiber officinale (assembly GCF_018446385.1). Lineage (NCBI taxonomy): Eukaryota > Viridiplantae > Streptophyta > Magnoliopsida > Zingiberales > Zingiberaceae > Zingiber > Zingiber officinale. The sequence continues at coordinate 25,599,340 of NC_055991.1, read as the reverse complement.
GTATCTGAAGAAATACAAAAAGTGTATTAATTAATAGACAATAAGTATCTTATTAGCATAAAGTGATAGAACTAATAAAGAATAGATTTATTCATGGAAAGCTTACAGTAGACAATAAGTAACTTATTTGTAGAAAGTGGTAGAACAAATAATGAAATGTGCAAAATGGATTTATTGATAGAAAGCTTACCATCCCAAAATGATGGAACTCCACACAGTAAGATATAGAGTATAACTCCAACACTCCATATATCAATTTCTGGTTATGTTATTGAATGGAAGTGATCATTAATGAGACTCAACAAAAATGAAGATCATTAGTATGCATTCATATGGTAACTAATCATTCTAACTTCATTAACCAGGAGAACTTTAAGACTAAAATAAATAGATGAATACAGTAAAAATAAAACTCTCCCTCAACTCCACTGAACAAAAATTGATTCTTGTTCAAGCAGTGCCATTGCCAATAGTTCACTCCATTCATAACATTATGAACTTAATCTTCTCATTCCAGACACTCAGAGATCAAAATATTCAAATTAGACATGAAAACAATCTCAATAAGTGCATTGCCAATAGTTCTTAAAATATTACCAAGGAGGAGAAAATAAGGAAAACATTCTTATGAAGTGTTCTTTTGTTTTAGCAAACTAACTTAGCGAAATGCAAGGAACAAAATGTTAAGTAAACAATGAATTGTGAGATAAATTCTTTCCTTAGAACAACATTAACGACAATACACGAACTATTTTAGAAGACAACACTAGCATAGATAGTTCCACGGTTGCACCACATTGTTAGCAACACAAAATAATTAGATAAAGACAGTATCAGTGGAAGAAATGTTATGTTAATTATCTATTCTGAACCTAATCACAGGATTAAATCAATGTGCCCACATCCGTACCTACACAAAAACTTCAACTGGTCCAAGCTTTTCTAATTAGAAAGAAGACACTTCATCAAAGGGGGAAAAAATCAGCAAGCAGTAGAAGATGAGGACGATTTGGACCTGCGAAGTTCAAAGTGGCGAGGGTCTTCTGGTAGGACTTCGCGTAGTACAAGCAGCCATACACCATGGGACCTAAATCGATAAAATTACATTATTGTTCATAATGGATTGCCAAAATAACAGCAGCTATGAGGAACTACCTATCCAAGTCGAAACAGATAGATAACATATTTAGTTCTTGTACTAGATGGAGTGAAAAGATGAAAATATTTGGTAGATACGATAACAAATACAATAAGAAAATAATTCAAACAAGAACATTGCATTTTTTTTGTGATAGGCACTTCAGAAAGTATGATAAGTTTAGTTTAAGCATACATACATTTTGCACTTGCTGGCGCATATGGCCATTCTGATAAACAAGTTCAGACACCTGCTTTTGCAGCCGATCATTTTCTTCCATTAACAGTTTATTCATGGCACTAAGCTTGCGATTAACTGTTAGGAGCCAAAAGGATTCCTTCCTCTGCTTTTCCGGACATCTAGCAAAAGAATAGAGTGAATACTACAAATTTGACATACAATTAATGCATTACATATTATTTATATGCTGATAAGTATCAATCCTCTACCACAGTTCAATGGTCAAAACTTTGACAGGAATTAACAACTATAGAAAAAAACTAAACTTTTGACAAGAATCTTTAGATGTCTTTCAGAATTTTTTTTGGCAAAATGCATATATACATATTAGAAACTTAACCCAAAATATAAACAGATACCAAAACTTCAGCACCTGGAACTTCCAAATGACAAAAGACATGTGCTCCAAATGACAAAAGGCATTTGCTTCAAGCGACAAAAGACATTTGCTCGAACCTTCAATAACAACCTTCAATAGAACCACCAAATTATATTCTATCAACATATTTCACAATATAATGAAAAAATTATTTAACAAAAACTCATATCAAATTAAAAAGGTTGTATTAAAAAGGTGCTCCTCCCCACCTACAACACCATCCCACAACTTCCACAAAACAAAAGGAAATGAACCTCATCAAAGAAAATAACATGCTTTGAGTTCAACCAACACAATTGAAGCAGCTAAACTGATTATCGAAAGAAAATAACAAATTTAGACATAACAAAATACAAATGATATAGTTTAGTTTGTAAAAAAGACTATATACACACATTAAGGTAAACTTCAACCGCTACAACAACCACTATTGTTACCTATCAAGATTCATAAAAATATATTATATAGCTTTACACATGAAGAGATGATGAAAGGAGAATAAATGTGTGCTCTAGATGAAATTTGTCATGTAGTACAAAACCATATACTACGACTGCCAAGATTTTGATGGCTCCATTTACAATAGTTTTTATACCTGTCTGTCCCTTTATGAATTGAAGAAATCCATCCGGGTTCTTTGTATGTCCAGTAAAGTATCTGAAACATACAGGGAGGACAAATGAGAATTACAAAATGTTGTCATAAAGTGGAGAAGAATGTTGCTTACCAAACCAGCAGGACTACTAGAACACCAGCAGCTATAGTCAACCCTACTATACCAATGAAGGTAGCAACAACATTCAAGTGTACCTATAACAGAAAGCAAGAAAAAAAAGTAGGCTTGACAGCAAAATTTGCACGGGGCATAAAATAGAATTCACAATTCAGAAAAAAGCTACAGTGGAGTTCCTCCACCAGTATCCTCTGAAATACTAGCCATCAACAAACTCCATTCAGTATTTATCCCAACTACAGTTACCTGAATGAAAACAAAAATTGTTAAAATACTGAAAATAGACTGAACAGAGTTTCTTGTATAGCAGATAAAGATTCGCATAATCAAATTGAAGTTCAAATTATTTTCTTACAAGAAGTTAAATTTAAGTTGATAGATGTCTCTAGAAAAGATTTCTACTCATAAAAAATATATAAAAAATTATTAAGAAAAAAATGGTCCAGGCAATCACATACCAACATATTACCATATCCATCAGCAACCTTGCATCTGGACATTAGAAAGGGTGATTTAGGGCAACTTCATCCAAAAACTCGAACACGGATAAATTGCAATAATAATGTTGCTCAATGGTAACATTATTAACAAACCAACTAATTAACTTAAACAGGAGGATAAGACGATGCGATTTGGGAATCGAAACTAAACTTCGAATTATCTAGAAGATGAAGGAGAAGTAGAGAACGCACTAGGCCTTTCTTCAATAGCTGCGCCGACTCCCTCACCTGGACTTTGCTGTGGCATCTCCTCCGGAGGGGCGTCGTCTTTGAGGACGGCGCAGCCAAGGCGGCGACGCTTGCGGAAGGGCTTCGAGAGGGGAGCCAAAGCTGGTAGCGAAGCGATGGCGGCCCGATTATTAGGGGGTCAGAGATGATGCCGAGGGAAGCAAGACAACTGCGTACCTGGAAGGAGAGGTCGAAGGATAAAAACCCTAACATCTAGTGATGGGGAAACGAAGATTTGGCTGCGTACCTAGAAGCCACATTTTCTATTCCTATCAATTGAGCAGGCATATAATCCTGAGCCACACGAAAAAGAAAAAAAAACCGATTGAGAAATCTAGGGGCGATATTCCTAATATTAGATGGGTTGTCAAACGAGGTCTAGAACGCACCTTGGAGAGGATGTCGTCGGAGAGTGCGAGATGAGTCTGGCAGTGCTTGCAACTGTAAATCTTGCCCTCCAGGCTAACCAGAAACAACCGCCCCATCTAGACTCACACCCAATCGAAGGCAAAGAGCTTCTGCTCGATCTAGACAACAGGAAGAGGAGATGGAGAGAGAGAGGGAGAGAGGAGGAGGAGGGTCGACCTAGAGCTGTGAATTCGTAGAGCTTCCCATGGGCTGAAAAGACGATGAGAGCACAGAGAGCTCAAAGGCCTTCTTCAGAAGGCCTCTCCGGTGCTTGGAAAAGGTCACTTGTCGGCTGGTCAGGTTCTCTATCCTCCTCATCTGCGTCTTCCCCCTCACCATGTCGACCGAGCAGTAAAATCAGCGAGCAAGGAGCTCCGATCAGTCATAGCCACATGAGGATCGACAAGGAGGGGTCAGATCGGAAGAAGGAGATGGGGAATCGAGGTTACCAGATATGGGATCAAGAAAGAGTGGAGGAGGGCGACTTGTAGCGACCCGGCGATGACTCCAAGCCACACAGGCAGCCTCTTCTCACCCAAAGCGAGGAGTTGGAGGAGATGCGGTGTGGTTGGAAGGAGAAGCAAGGGATTCGTGTGTTGATCCTGATCGGGAGAGGAAGGGGCGTCGATCTAGGAAGGGGAAGGACGATGCGATATAGGTTTAGGTTTGGAGGGAAGAGTGAAGTGTTACAAATTTTGGCTAAGTGTTGGGGGAAAATTAAATTATTTTATTTATCATAGACACCGGGTTTTAAAAACCGATGTTAAAATCGGTGTCTATTAACAAAAAAAAAAGGCGCTCATAGACATCGGCTAAAAAACCGATGTCTATGAACGAAAATCTGCGCTCATAGACACCGGTTTTTCCAAAAACCGGTGTAAAATACTCAAAGACATCGGTTTTTGCTTAAAACCGTTGTTGTTCCACCGATGTCTATGAGGGTTTTTGTTGTAGTGAGAGATGGATTATCTTGTTGAATTTCTTGATTCCCTTACTTGATCTGATTATTGAGGTAGATTCCAACAGTGAGGTTCTGTGCTATGGGGTGTTCTTGGTTCCGATAGCCACTCCAACCAGCAATTTCCCTTGTTCTAGCATCAACAGTGGCTACATATTTGGATTGAGGTAAGAAATGTGTAGAATTTCATTGCATTTATGAAATAATAGTTTGGATTGGTTGATTCGACATTATTACGTCAGCAATAAAAGAGTGGGTAGTAGTAGATTATCTTTCAATGGTGAAACCCTTTCAGTCGTGAGCCACCATTAGCTACGACAAAATTTGGTGAGTTTGTAGGATGATAAGGGTTCATGGATTGAGTTTAATTTAATTGGATTAACGAGAATGGATTCCTAATCAGATTAGGGTAAAGTTAACTATTTGGTTCATGATAGATTTAGCTCACTAGTCCATATTTGACCTAGTTGTACTATGTGTTATGTGTTTGGAGGACTTTGTTTGGAGACAGATGTCTTGATACGAGATTTATTGCGATACAGACTACGTATAAAGGCGGGTACCTCTTGACTTATCTTTATGATAGTGTCTATTGGATATGCATAGTATTTTATAGCTGCAAGCATAGTTTGTAGAATCGCGATCCTACGCAGGATCGATTTAGGGTCAGGATCGGATCGGTCAGGATCGGATCGTAGAATCGTACGATCCTACCAAAAACCCTTAAAATTTTATCATACATGATTAATAATTAGAAAAAATACCTAAAAAACTCATTTACATATAAATAAATAACTAATTTTGTATATATATGCAATTATTTATACTCAACACATCAAATTACATTACTACATGTACAAATTTAAATTAACTTGTAATTCAACTATCATTCTCGCATAGTAATAATATTTATATTTTCATATCATAAAATGAAAGAATATAAAATATCTATTAACACAATAATAATAACACATACAATGTCAAAAATATTTCCTTGATTTATAAGATAATTCAATTTAAATGCCAACAAAGCATCTAACGTATATAACAGAAGCTATTGAATCCTTTGATTCAAATATGAATGTCGGAAATAATCTTCTAAACACTGGTTGATGCCACACAATACTAGACAATAGACATCAAAAAACTTATTATTTTGAGAAAAATAAATGACAGAATATTATTGATAAAAAACTAACTCAAAAATAATTAAACATATATTTAAATAATTTAAAACTCTAATAAGATGAAAAAAAGATAATGGTTAAGGATAAACTTTGAAATTTATTAAAGATCTCTGAACGAGCTTTAATTTGATATATTATAGGCCCCGTGGTTCAATCCGAGTCAAAAGTTATGACCTCTTAAAGTTCCACCGATCCTACTCCGATTCTGCTCCGATTCTACCGATTCTGCTCTGATCCTACCGATCCTACCGATCCTGCTACGATCCTACTGCAAAAATGATTCTGCATGATCCTGGATCGATTTTGGGTTTCCGGATCGTAGGATCGTATGATCCTACGATCCGGATCGCGATTTTGCAAACTATGGCTGCAAGTAATGATCATGTTTGCTTTGGTATGTCATGGTTTGATACCATAGCATGATCTATTGGCCGTTTGTTATGTATCCATGTTTACGTTTCATGATTATTGCCATGAGTGCCTTAGTTCCTAGAGTAAGTGACATACCATACCTTACTGAGGTTAGGACTAGGTTCTGGATTTTATTTTCTGGCATGTGTATCTAGATTATCTGATACCTAGGTTTTTTTTTATATCATACCTGACTTGTGTACCTCTATTTGTATATCATATCTGATTTGTGTACCTAGACCCTTTTTCTTTGATCTGTGAATATTGTTGGTACATATGTTATGGAGGGGGATATGTTTAGGATATAGGTTGTTATACCATAAAGGATCAGTATACCCTGGATCCGTGAATTTGATTTACTGATATTGTGGTACCCATATTATATATATATGGATTTTTCTATGATGATCAGGATATTGTCATGCATCATGATTGCATGCTGTGCGATAGTCGACTCCATTATTGTTGAGCACATCGCTAGTTACATGGATCTGCACACACCACCACTCATGGATTAGTGGTCGATTTAGGCAGAGTGTGTTGCAGCAGGGACTTTGTTTGGCTCCGTTGGTCCGCTCATGGGTAGTGTGACGCAGTGTGATAGCCGGCAGAGATTCCTCCCCGTCATCGTGTACCGGGAGATGAGAGCATTGCGCTCCCCCATTAATGATTTTGGGGTAGGAGGATAGGTGTACTCCGACAACATCCCGTCCACTCGGTCACTCATCAGGAGCAGTGACGACAGAGTGCACGGTTGTCACAGCCCTACCCACTCGGTCTCACCATTTATATGTGAGATGACTGACTGGCGTCAGGGGTGACCAGGACGCATCATTGGCATCATACGCATTGATGCATTTATTTCTTGTGATTGTTTTTGCTGCATTTGTTTGCTGCATTTTGGTTGGATGCATATGTTTGACATGCATACAGGATTTAGGACACTTTCGGTTTGACGACCCTTTTGTTCTAGATAGGAGTTCCTGGTGAGTACAGCTTCCTCAGTTACCTTTCGATTTTGCATCTTTCCTATATATATGATTAGGAAGATGTATTCCATGTTTATTGCTGTTAGATATATCTTACTAGGCATGTCTATTGGTATTCGCTGAGTTATTAAACTCACCCCCGTGGACTCTATATTTTTCAAGTACCAGATTGTTTATGGAGTCGCTTGGAGTATCCTACTTGCTGGTCCCCATGTCACATAAGAAGACATGTCTCTGCCTTCTTGTTTATTTTATATTGGTATATGATATGTGTGTTTTTGGCTTGGTGTGTTCCGGTTTTGTTTTCGGAGTATTGTGTCATTGTGTGGTGTAAGCCTAGCCAGCTAGCAGTTTGTTGTTTTGTTTTGTATGAGCTTGTTTTTATGTAATTCTGCTGTGTTGGTTTTGGTTTTAGTCGAGTGGGTTGTTTTAAATATATATAACTGTGTGGTTGTTGCTATACTTGTCTAGCCGTGCAGGCTGAGATTATTAACTGCGTGGTTGTGTATATATTTCATCCGCATGTGGCTGATGTATATTATGCCTGTAGAAATACTTCAGATCGTCACCCGTACAAGGGAGGTGCTGTCGAAATTTCTTCGGACAGGGACTCCCTCGGGGCGTGACAATTTAAGTGGTATCAGAGCAGGTATACAATACTTGCTATGTGTTTTGGATTTTCGAGATTTATCTGATACCAACTTATTTGGTATCAGAGCACAGTTTACAGGTCGTATTTCCTGTGTTTTTGGATTTCGTGTTTTAGTTTTCTTGATGTGACTTTTTGAATTTTGGGACATGGTAGCGGCAGGACATCTCCAAGCTATAGGAGGTATGTTGGTATACTGTTATCATATACTTCTGTTAGTGTATGCATAGTTGACCATGATAGTTATGACATGTATTAACACTTTTTATTTAGTACCTGTCTGGTTGTTGTAGCACATATTATATGTGATGAGTTAGCCACTGATCTTGATCAACCTTAATAGAGATTAAGGAATATAGTCTCTGCTGATTTTTCATATCATACCATTAGTAGTATTAGCTTCTATTACTACTAGTTGATTAGCATATTGAGGCATATACCAGCCTTTGCTAGTATTAGCTGGGTAGTGGATAGTATCTATATCTTCATGTTGACCTAGCTAGTAGTATATCATTTTATCTTAATTAATTACATCAGTAGATAACTGATTTACTCTTGTTAGATTGGTCAGTGGAAGACTGACTTACGCTTGTCGACTTGGGTAGTCGTAGATTGATATACCTTAGTAGCTTATGGAGGATTAAGGTATTCTTGATTAGTTAATAGATGATCGATTTAGCTTTATTGGTCCGATCTGAATCTTTGGGTTGTTTGTGCTTAGTTTGGTATCTAGAGCACATTTGAGTACATGTTTTGTACTGATGTGGAAAAGACTGAGTTGATCGTATATCATTGTCGATTTTGGTCAGTCTATAGAGGATCGATGTATCATATTCTATGGGTACTTTAATTTTATACGGTATGTATCCAGTTGGATAACTTAGAAGGTGACCCTGCCGTTTCGGAATGTCAGGTTGATTGGGTCAAATATGTTGATTATTCCTATCTTTGTTTCGTGTACATATGATTGTTATGAGTTGAAGGAGTTCTATGATGGATAGTTCATTTGCAGATAGTGTGGGTATTCCCATCTAGATATGGTTATTGTAGGTTTCTTGTGGATTATAGCTATTTAGTTAGCTGTACGTGCCTGATTGACATATTGGAGGTATCTTATCGATTTAAATCTGTGTCGTGGTATGTGCACATGGGTGTGAGTGTCATGTTGGAAGTATCTTGTCGACTACATCGGTGTTGTGATATGTACATATGTGTTTGGTGTGGTATCTGAGGTATCTTGTTGATTATGTGTGATTTGTGAGTGCACCTGGGTTTAGTATGCCTTATTTGAAGTATATGTTGATTATACTCTTGGCATATGTGTATATTTGTCATGTGATGTTGTTTGAGGGGTATTGTTGATTTTACCTACGATGATATATGCACACGGGTTCGGTATACATTGTTGGAGGTATCATGGTGATTTATACCTATGATGTGAGTATATTTGGTGTGTACTAATTGGAGGATTATGTCGATCATACATATGTTATGTGTGCACGTGTGTCAGATATATGGTTGGTAGCATCATGATGATTCTACCTATGTTAAATGTAGAATGTTAAATGTCTACATTATGATATTGGTTGTTATACCTTATCAACTAATTCTCCCATTAGTGGGTGACCGACCCACTAGGAGGATGATAGAGTTGACTATGGATTTGATTTTCTTACTGGGTGGTTATACCCTAGGCTACCCACAATGATCTGTGGTAGAGAGATCTCGTGCAGTCTCTAGCTAGATAGTTAGGTGCTTTGGGCACTTATGTATTGTTGTGGTAGAGCATAGCTCCCACATGTTATGGATCGTTTGTGGTAGAGCGTAGCTCCCACATATTCTGGATTGTTGTGGTAGAGCGTAGCTCCCTCATATTTATGGATTGTTTTGTGATGGAGCGTTGCTCCCACATATTGCGGATTGCTTGTAGCGGAGCATTGCTCCCATGTTTATTGTAGATACATATTTCGGATTATTTGTGGTGGAGCGTTGCTCCCACATATGGAGGATTTCTTATGGTAGAGCGTTACTCCCACATATATGGTATTTCGTGTGATGGAGCATTGCTCTCACACTGGAGGATATATTCTTTGGTGATTTATATCGTTGGTGATCAGATCTATTTATTGTTGAGGATCTTATGGTTAGGAATGTATGTGATACGAACATTATGTGTCTTGGTTTTACCATTATGGCTTGCGATGCCCTAGATGTTAGCATGGACTCGATGATTTGGGTATCCCTAGGATGTTTGGATCGGTTTCCATTGTCTTGTTGACAATGTTGTGATCTATTTCGGATCTGAGGTGAGTCACGTACACCATCTTCGCATAGTTATAGAGATGTTTTGACGGAAACATCTATATGTGAAGATCAGTAGTACGTATTTTGGTAGTCTCCTGTGAGATGTTTGAGACACACGGTCACCAGTAGGAGTATACCGGGGTTCCACAGGAGATAGAAGTTGTTACCAGTTGGGAGTTGTCATAGTCAATAGATGAAACTCGCAACTCCCTTTTGTCGAGCTAGTTATTACCGGAGGCTCGTTGGGGGTTTTCCACGCGTTGCTATGCCACTTACACGCCTGACCGGGAAAGGCGTGAAGTTCACCTGGACTGAGGATTGCGAGACCAACTTCCAGGAGCTGAAGCGGAGATTAGTGTCGGCTACGATTTTTGGTTTTACCTTCTGGAGAGGACGGATTCGTGCTCTATACCAACGCGTCTCTACAAGGTATAGGTGCTGTTCAGATGCAGCACGGTAGAGTATTCTCATATGCTTCTCGATAGTTGAAGGGGCATGAGAAGAAATACCAGTTCGTGATCTGGAGCTAGTCGCCATTATTTTTTTTTGCCTTGAAGATTTGACGACATTATTTATATGACGTTATATTTGAGATTCTCATTGACCATAAGAGTCTCAAGTATCTGTTTACTTAGAAGGAACTTAATCTCCGACAGAGGAGATGAATGAAGTTCCTGAAGGCTATGTCTGGACCTTTAGCTATCACTCGAGGAAAAGCTAATGTGGTTGTCGATGCATTTAGCAGGAAGTCCAGAGGGACTTTAGCTTGCCACTGAGTTGTGGTCACAGACTTGATTCAAGGTTTCTCCGAGTTGAGCCTTGAGGGATAAGGACAGATAGAGCAGGGTATTCTTGTTACCATGGTTGCTCAGTCGTCGATCAGAATGAGGATCCGAGAGGCCAGGCTGGTGATCAACATTTGCAAAATATAGGCAGCCAGATAGCTTCCGGCAGCAGACCGAGTTCACACGAGACGAGGAGGGTATTATATACTTCCAAGGCAGATTGTGCGTACCTTAGTCTCACCCGGTTTTGTCGGAGCTACTTCAGGAGGCTCATTGTTCTCGATTTGCAATCCATCCAGGCGGGACTTGCATGTATCGAGATTTGAGGCGTTCCTATGGTGGAACGGTATGAAGAAAGATAGCGAAATTTGTAGCTAGATGTCTTGTCTGTCAGCAGGTGATGGTAGAGCACCAGATACCTGCCGGATTATTTTAGCGGATTCCTATTTCTGGGTGGAAATGAGAATATATTACCATGGACTTTGTGGTGAGTCTGCCTAGGACACGACGAGGCTATGACACAATTTGGGTAATCGTTGATCGATTAACCAAATCCGCGCATTTCTTCACGATCCGGAAGACTGATTCCCTGGATCGATTGACAGATCTGTATTGCGAGAGATCATCAGATTACGTGGTATCCCTTTGACTATTATTTCGGATAGATACCCCGGTTCACTTCTCGTTTTTGGCAGAGTCGGCAGCAGGTCTTGGGCACTTAGCTCCGTTTCAGTACAGTTTTCCATCCGCGGACAGATGGACAGTCGGAGCGGACCATTCAGACTCTAGGAGACTTGCTGAGATCTTGTGGACTGGATTTATGAGGCAGAGTTGGTCCGTATTATCAGACGAAGGATGTTAGAGACACGGGGTCGCCAGAAGTGTTATGCAGATCGGAGATACATACCCGGCCCGACACATGTACTGACAGATATCCCAGTTCCGGTTCAGCTTGACGTCACTTATGAGGAGATTCCGGTATGGATTCTAGACCGGAAAGAGCGTCAGTTGCGGAACAAGATTATCCGGCTGGTTAAAGTCGGATGGCAGCATCATACGGACGAGGAGGCTACTTGGGAGCTCGAGGATACTATTCGAGCTCGATACCCCCATATGTTCACATAAGGTATGTGGTTAAATTTACCGTTCAGTATTTATACTCTTTGCCTGTTGTTAGTATTTGTTGATGGTAGATAAGGAAATTTGGAGGACCAAATTTTTATTAGTGAGGGAGAATGTAAAATACCGAAAAAAATGGAGAATAAGGATAAATGAATTTTCCGGAATTTTTAGAAATTTTTCGATAATTTTTCGGAATTCATATGGATGAGTTTACGGGGATGAAAACGAGACCCCGGGAAAGCCTGTTTAGGCTACCCCATTTAAGAGAGGAAAATTTTATTTATTTATATTCTTTTCTTTCTTCCCCTAAACGCCGTTTTTCATTGCCTCACCACCGAAACCGACGCACCTCTTCTTCATCTTCACCGAGCCCTAAACGCCCATGGAAGTTCTTCTCCCCTCTTCTCATCTTCTTCCTCACCAAACCTTCTCCCGATCTCACTGTCTTCTCTGCCCAAAGTCAGGCTGCCGACGACGAGAGCCACCATTTCCTCTCTTCTCTTTCTCCACCTGAGCGCCAGCCTTCTTCGAGCCGAGCCCTAGATTTCAGTAGTCGCCGTCGCTAGCCGAGGTCCCTACTTCTTCCTCTTCTCTGTGAAGCCGAGCCACCGCCTAGCGCCGAGACTCTTCATCGCCGGCACAGGGCCACAGCAGGCTTCACCTTCCGTGCCCTAGCATCGATCCTTAAGGTAAGGTGTTGCCGGATTTCGGTTGATTGGGCTCTGTTCTACATTAATCCTTCTTGTTCTGGTTTAGGGAATGGGGTGGATCAGTTTCATTCTTTTTTTTCCTCCTGATCAGATGTTGCACCTTCTTGCCTTTGCTTGTGGATTGAGGTAATAAGATTGGAGAAGAGGTAGTGTGCAGAATTATTGCTGGAAATTGAATAGAGATGGATTATCTTGTTGAATTTCTTGATTCCCTTACTTGATCTGATTATTGAGGTAGATTCCAACTGTGAAGTTCTGTGCTATGGGGTGTTCTTGGTTCCGATAGCCACTCCAACCAGCAATTTCCCTTGTTCTAGCATCAACAGTGGCTATATATTTGGATTGAGGTAAGAAATGTGTAGAATTTCATTGCATTTATGAAATGATAGTTTGGATTGGTTGATTCGGCATTATTATGTCAGCAAGAAAAGAGTGGGTAGTAGTAGATCATCTTTCGATGGTGAAACCCTTTCAGTCGTGAGCCACCATTAGCTACGACAAAATTTGGTGAGTTTGTAGGATGATAAGGGTTCATGGATTGAGTTTAATTTAATTGGATTAACGAGAATGGATTCCTAATCAGATTAGGGTAAAGTTAACTATTTGGTTCATGATAGATTTAGCTCACTAGTCCATATTTGACCTAGTTGTACTATGCGTTATGTGTTTGCATGACTTTGTTTGGAGACAGATGTCTTGATACGAGATTTATTGCGATACAGACTACGTATAAAGGCGGGTACCTCTTGACTTATCTTTATGATATTGTCTATTGGATATGCATAGTATGTTATAGCTGCAAGCAATGATCATGTTTGCTTTGGTATGTCACGGTTTGATACCATAGCATGATCTGTTGGTCGTTTGTTATGTATCCATGTTTACGTTTCATGATTATTACCATGAGTGCCTTAGTTCCTAGAGTAAGTGACATACCATACCTTACTGAGGTTAGGACTAGGTTCTGGATTTTATTTTCTGGCATGTGTATCTAGATTATCTGATACCTAGGTTTTTTTTATACCATACCTGACTTGTGTACCTCTATTTGTATATCATATCTGATTTGTGTACCTAGACCCTTTTTCTTTGATCTGTGCATATTGTTGGTACATATGTTATGGAGGGGGATATGTTTAGGATATAGGTTGTTATACCATAGATGACCAGTATACCCTGGATCTGTGAATTTGATTTACTGATATTGTGGTACCTATATTATATATATGGATTTTTCTATGATGATCAGGATATTGTCATGCATCATGATTGCATGCTGTGCGATAGTCGACTCCATTATTGTTGAGCACATCGCCAGTTACATGGATCTGCACACACCACCACTCATGGGTTAGTGGTTGATTCAGGCAGAGTGTGTTGCAGCAGGGACTTTGTTTGGCTCCGTTGGTCCGCTCATGGGTAGTGTGACGCAGCGTGATAGCCGACAGAGATTCCTCCCCGTCATCGTGTACCGGGAGATGGGAGCATTGCACTCTCCCATTTATGATTTGGGGTAGGAGGATAGGTGTACTCCGACAGCATCCCATCCACTCGGTCACTCATCAGGAGCAGTGACGACAGAGTGCACAGTTGTCACAGCCCTACCCACTCGGTCTCACCATTTATATGTGAGATTACTGACTGGCGTCAGGGGTGACCAGGACGCATCATTGACATCATACGCATTGATGCATTTATTTCTTATGATTGTGTTTGCTGCATTTGTTTGCTGCATTTTGGTTGGATGCATATGTTTGACATGCATACTGGATTTATGACACTTTCGGTTTGACAACCCTTTTGTTCTAGATAGGAGTTCCTGGTGAGTACAACTTCCTCAGTTATCTTTCGGTTTTGCATCTTTCCTATATATATGATTAGGATGCTGTATTCCATATTTATTGCTTTTAGATATATCTTAATAGGCATGTCTATTGGTATTCGCTGAGTTGTTGAACTCACCCCCGTGGACTCTATATTTTTCAGGTACCAGATTGTTTATGGAGTCGCTTGGAGTATCCTGCTTGCTGGTCCCCAAGTCACATTAGAAGACATGTCTCCGCCTTCTTGTTTATTTTATATTGGTATATGATATGTGTGTTTTTGGCTTGGTGTGTTCCGATTTTGTTTTCGGAGTATTGTGTTGTTGTGTGGTGTAAGCCTAGCCGGCTAGCAGTTTGTTATTTTGTTTTGTATGAGCTTGTTTTTATGTAATTCTGCTGTGTTGGTTTTGGTTTCAGTCGTGTGGGTTGTTTTAAATATATATAACTGCGTGGTTGTTGCTATACTTGTCCAGCCGTGTATGCTAAGATTATTAACTGCGTGGTTGTGTATATATTCCAGCCGCATGTGGCTGATGTATATTATGCCTGTAGAAATGCTTCAGATTGTCACCCGTACAGGGTAGGTGCTGTCGAAATTTCTTCGGACAAGGACTCCCTCGGGGCGTGACAATAGCCGTGGAGTAGAAGCCCTAATCTCTGAACTATGTTACATCGACATGTATTTGTTTGCTTGTTCTTTCTCATTGTCTTTAGCTTTTGTATTCATATTAATATTTGTATTTCCGCTTGCGCACTAACGAATATGTAGGAAGCGATAATTTGGGGTCAACGTCTATTCAACCCCCCTTCTAACCGACCACCGATCTCCCAACACACATAATATTGGTGCAAAGGCCGAAACACAATATTGGGATAAGACACTAGTGACCCAAAGATCAAATCAGCCCCGGGATCATACAACGACACGAATCGAAGGAGCTGGGCGAAATCCTGGATCATCGGAACAAATGTTGCTACACTAGATGACTCTAGAGATCGACAAATGGAAGTGGCGTGCCCTTGCAATGATAGTGGGAGCTCGATGACGTCGGTGGCCGGAGGCGGCAATGCGCCGACCGACTATGGCGCGAAGGTAGCAGCCGACTGTAGCACAATGATGATGATTGCAGAGTGCAACGATGACACCCTCAGCACTAAAATGGGCCGAGAGTAGCAAGCAACAACCACTGAAGGTCGGCTGTCGGAATACCGGTGAACTTAGAGATAGAAGGAGGTAGAGCACTTGTTGTCGGCGCATAAAGGGGGGAGGCCGTGTCGTTGTTCAGACGTGGACAGCGGAGAGGAGGCCGCCAGTGGGTGGCTGTGGATGCCAGAAAAAAGAGAGAGGGAGATGTGCCATTGGCCAACTGGAGACGGGGTAAAAGAAGTGGTGTTTGTTGGATTGCAAAGTTGTAAATAAAGTCCCATATTGAAAACACATGGGAAAGATCATGGGTTTATAAGGGAAAGATATCTCCATTGGTATGAGGCATTTTAGGTAAAGCCCAAGAGCAAAACCATGAGGGCTTAGGCCTAAAGTGGATAATATTATACCATTATAGAGATATTTAAATTCTTTTTGATCTTAATAATTGGTATCGGATCCCGGACTGCTAAAAGAACTAATCACTGGCTGTGCACAAGAGTCATGGTCTAATCGAACCATATGAGTGAAATATTGACCTCGAATGACAGAAGTGGGGGCTTCCATGTCTGGATCAAGAGGACTAGATATTAGGCAGAAAATCTTAGTTGCGGCTAGGCAAGGAAGTCTTAGTAGGTTGGGTGGACCGAGGGGCAGGAAGACTTCGTCGGTCAAGGATCAGATGTCAGGGAGTCCGTGGTCCTTCGTTTGAGGGGGGGGGGGGGGGGATTGTTAGATTGTAAAGTTGTAAACAAAGTCCCACATTGAAAACACATGGGAAAGATCATGAGTTTATAAGAGAAAGATATTTCCATTGGTATGAGGCATTTTGGGCATAGCCCAAGAGCAAAACCCTGTGGGCTTATGCCCAAAGTGGACAATATTATACTATTGTAAAGATATCTAAATTCTTTTCGATCCTAACAGTATTCTCGTGAGGGAGCAGCCACACGCGTTATGGGACAAGGGATGCAACACCGGCATCCGACGTCAACGTCCGAAGGCCTGTCTGGCAATGGAGGCAACTGCACGCATGCAGGGAGGCGACGACAAAGCGTCTGGCGAGCAGCGAGAGAGACGCCGAGCACCCACTAGCGACAGCCTGGTTGTGGAAGAGGAACAGGTGGTGGCGTCCTCGTGTTGGTATGCACGGCGGCGGTGGCGTGAGGGGGGAGAAGGATGCGTTGATGTGCGCGGTTGTCGTGGAGGAGGAAGTAGGGGTGCAAATGAGCCGAGCCGCTCGTGAGCCGCTCGCGAGCGGCTCGGTCAAAGCTCGACTCGAGCTCGAATTTGACTGAGCTCGAGCCGAGCTCGAGCCGGCTCGTTTAACGTTCGAGCCGAGCTTGAGCTTATTTAACATAGGCTCGAGGGCTCGTCGAGCCTATTCGAGCCAGGCTAAAATTCAATATTCTAATGTTTAAAACAATTATTACTTTCAAATAATCTAATAAGTTGAGGGGTGCTGGTGGTTAGAGTGTTTTATTGGGTTGTTAGAGGTTGAAGGTTCAAATCCCAGCTTCCGCAACTTATTTTTACATTACAATCCATTTTCCAGTCGAGCTCGAGCCGAGCTCGAGCCGATCATTAAATGGTCGAGCCGAGCTCGAGCTTAAATTCTGAAACTCGCTCGAGCTCGAGCTCGAGCCGAGCCTCTTCAATTTTCTCGAGCTCGAGCTCGAGCCGACCCAGGCTCGAGCTCGGCTCGGCTCGGCTCATTTGCAGCCCTAGGAGGAAGACCCCATCCCCCTCCTCCCTCTTCCATCCTCGCATGAATAGTGTCTCATAAATACCAAACCTTAAAAAAAAAAAAAAAAAAAAAAAAAAAAAAAAGACTAAAATGCCTTCTCTGTTGTCCATAATTTCCTTTGGGCCGTAACTATATCTGCATAAGAAATAATAAAATATTATTGATAAAAAAAAATTAATTTAAAAATAACTAAATAGATACTTAAATAGTCTTCCAATTTTAATCATACGAAAATAATATAAATTATAAAACAATCTTAAAGATAAAAAAAAAACTAAAAATCTTCGTAGCCTCTAAAAAGTTTTAAATGATATTTTTTGATCCGACTTAGATGATTACAAGTAAATTTGATATAAATAAATTCTGATTTAATATATTATTCAACTTAGTTCAAGGTAAAAATTATGACCTTCTAAAATTTCTAGATCAGCAACTCCTAAATAAAAATATATAGAATTATTTACAACGATCTCATCTATCCTGCTCCGATCTCATTGTAAAAATGATGTTATACTATTCAGGAGAGATTTAACGTTTCCATTTATTTATTTAATTATTTATTTTTTGAAATTTAACTTCCGGATAGTAGGATCATGTGATTCGATCCAAATTGTGTGTGATTTTACCAATTACGATTTAAATAATTAAATAAAAAGTACGGGACAACAAATTGCAACATTTAAGAAACTACTACAAAAAGGTTGCAAGCAAAGTGGGCACACTGCACTAGTACTGGTGCCTGTGATGTGGGGGAATAAAGTTGGGTGGTGCAATAATTGAGATTGGTTGGAGCAGAGAAGAAGAGGAGACCAGCAGATTGACGGGCAAATAAGAGAAGCAGGTAGTCTCACGGCCTTTTAGCAGAAAACGACTCCAAGTCTTATGGCACTTTGATGTCTCATTTTTCTTAAAAGGCAAATGATCAGAACCATAAAGATGTGTTGAAATTGTCCAAAGAAGGGTGGCTTCTTCCTCTCCAGTCAAATGAATTTCTAGATTCCAGATTGTGTTAGTGGTAATGAAGTCATTACAATCTCTAGATTTGTCATTTAATAATGTATCTGAGCTGTTCCTCGCAGCATTGGATGCTCTCAGGCCTCAATTTATACCTATTTTTATATTCCACTTGTATTTTTTGACTCAATAGATTTTTTGAGTGTGATAAAATAAATACAGTTTTTTTTACCGAACTAACTAGATAAGTTTTTAAAATATTTAAATCACGCATTATAATTTTAAAATTATCAAATCACATACTCATTTTCTATTTTACCCTCGTCCTTAATTCGACTGATTTTTTTTTACAATCGAATTGATTTTTTTTTGTATTTGAAAAAAATTCATCAATCAATTTTAGCCAAAATCAGTTGATAGACCTAAAGATCTCGAAATAACATAAAACTAATTATAATGTATTCGTCTAGTTCTCCTAATCATAAAAATATTATCAAACATCAATTTGACCCAATATATTGAGAAAAATAATTTTTTAAATACCAATATATTTGAAAATTAATTCGTATTTAAAAAATTACTGTTCTTAATATATCTAGTCAAATTGATGTTTTAAAAATTAGTCGTCTGATTTATTTTTCTAGTCAAATTAATTTGAGAACGAGGATAAAATAAAAAGTTGATACATAATTTGATAATTTTAAAATTATGATATGTGATTTAAATATTTTAAAAATTTATCTATTGGATATTGAATATTGGATTTGATAAATATAGTAATGATGTAGGTACTTAATCTACTTTTTTTTACACCGCTTGTCAGCCCATTAAAGCTTTGAGATATCCATCTCTCTTTTATTAATGGGGTTACACACATAATACTCGTGCTATGACTAACACACATGGTGTATAATATCAATGCAAATATAAAATATAGAGTAATCATGTCTCAAATCGGAGGAACGAAAGACTCAGCGAATGATTCTGATGTGACTCTAGATTGATTGTGAAAAGATTTCATGTTGTGCACCGATGACGCAAACTACGTATCAAAGATAGAGAATGAAGAGAATAAACATCATCAATCGAATTAGAGGAGTCTTCCATATAGGCACTCCGATACTTAAGTCAAATAAGTATTCGAGAGAAAAATATAATAAATAGTAGCAAAATGAGTAGTGGAATCGAGTGCCTTAAGTTGTGTGATGATATGTATGTGTACCTGTGCTTGTAGATGAAAACCCCTTTTTATAGTATTAATTATATTTTCCATACGAATCTCAAAGCATTAAAAAAAATTACCCCACCCTCCTTATGTTCTGACATTCTTTCTAGAAATGAGTCTACCATCTCTGTGATTTGCAGAATAGAAGCTTTTCTCCTAAAAACTGCATAGGGAATATTTCTTTATTCCCTTGATAGCTATCGCACAAAACGTCAAAAAGGAATATTAAATTATTGAGTTGATGGACCCCAAATATGCCTTACTGGTCGGCCGATTGAACTCCCTTGATAGTCCGATCAGCTTTTATTCACAGGAGCAATTGGGTCAAATACAGGATGGATGCCACTCTTAAGGACTCGGTTTGCACCCGTCCTCCATACTTAGATAAAGAGCTTGGTCCAGTAGGGCGGTGTATCTAGCATGTCTGATCGGACCTTCGTTCCGATCGTCTAGAGCACTCGGTAGGGACCTTTGAGTTTGCCTCGAATAGCACTAATACAACTCGCGGCTTCGTCGACTCTGAGGGATTCGAGATTCGACTGGACCAATGGTCCGAGGTCGCTCAGGCGAGACATGCAACCGTGTTACCTCTAAGTGTTGACTCCTTTTAACCTTGATAGCCACATCAGCGGACCTCCTTGTCTTCGACCCGACTAAGAGGGCCCCATTTTATTCGCCGTATCACAAGGCTCCCCTTCATGTTTAGTCGAAAGAGGCTGCAAGTCTGACTAACTAGATGTAAGATCCATACACACTAGAGAGGGGGGGGGGGGGATAAATAGCGCTCATGACTTTTTCACGTTTCGGAAAACTCGTTCACGTAAGAGTTTGTGCAATGGAAATGAAAGGAAGCGAATAGTAAGCAACCAGAAAGAAAACCAATCTAACACCTTTGGTTTTACTTGGTTCGGAGCATGTAACGACTCCTACTCCAAAGCTCACGATCGTTGATCGCTTTCGTTGGACAATCACTATAAGTTCAGAAACACTTTACAAAGACAGCAAGTACAAGTACTAAAGTTAACAATAAAGTTTACCGACAATAAAGAATTATTAGATCGTCGGAGTGACGTTTGGACGTCGTCGTTTGTCTTGGTGTAGCACCCAAGCAAGAAGAAGATGTTCAGTTTCAGTGACTTCGTAGTGCTAGTTGAGGCTCCTTTTTATAGCCAAGCTAGACCTGATCCAGATCCACTGATCTCGAGATCAGGTTTGACTCAACACTGATTGGTTGATTGATCCAAGTGTTCAATCGACCAGACTTACTGAACTTGCCCGGCTTTCCGTTCAGATGCTGCTGCTCGAATAAGAGTCTTCGTTCGGTCAACTGATCTCGCCGTTTAGTTGACCGATCCATCGATGATCCCGAGCTTATTTGATCCGATCAACTTGGCCCAACCACATCGACGCCTATCCATAGTTCAGTCGATCAATCCCTTGGTCGAACCTGATCAACTTGCCAGAAATTTAATCTGTTTGCTTGGAGGTTCGGTCGACTGATCCAGAGGTTTGGTTGATCGATCAAGGCCGAAACTTCAACCTGGAAAAGTGTTAGTTCCCTACAAAATAACGTTAGAACATAGGCAGATACCATATGAAGTAAAATCAGTTTGACAGTCTTTGGACTGTCTGGTTTTGACTTTTGGATTTCTTGAAAATTCTACGTCAAACTAACGCCTACTGTTCCCTCTTCGGGGTACGCATCCTCACCTACTCCTCTCAGGAGAGTTTACATTTTGCCAGATCAGTCCTCCAAACCATTTGGACTTTTGCTTAACGTCTGAGAGTTCAGAATTCATGCTGAACGTTGATGTGCGTAGATTATATACACTTATTTAACATATTTTAATGCACATTTACATATTTTACTCATGCTTTGTCTATACACTTTCATACTCTTTGACTTACTTTCAGCATAAATACTTTTCTTTATTTGGAGATTTGCTATTGTGTATTTTCTTTCTTTAGGAGTCGAATTTGGAGAAGAAATGATGTTCGTGGCTGATCTAGGCAACAAGCAAAGGAAGACAACATTGGCCATGTGAGCCACATAGCCGTGTCAAAGGAGCAGGGAGGAAAGTGACCTTGGCTGTATGGAGTAGACAGGTCGTGTAGCTTCACCAGAGGAGGAGAATGACACGGCCATGTGGATTGGTACGACTGTGTCATCCCAACAAGCACAACCAGAACTTAGCCGTGTAGATCTACACGACAAGCAACTTCTCCACATGGTCGTGCAACATTCCAGAGAAGAGGCAAGCCCAGGCCATGTGTGCCACACGATTGTGTGAGCCAGCCAGAGGCAAAGAGTTACACGATCGTGTGAAGGTCACACGACCGTGTGACCTTAGACGAGGGCAGAGCAGCTGGGGCAGTGTGTGCCACACGGCCGTGGCACGGGTCGTGTGGTGCCCCTGCCCTGCACTATATAAGGAGCTTCTTCCTCTTTTCAAAGGGGGGAGGCTCTCCCTTTTGGGGAGATCAAGTTTGGGGTCAATATCCAGCCATGATCCAGCGTTCCTAAGCCATTTCCATCTCAGATTCAACTCCAGAAGCGAGGGATTGGTTCCGAAGATCACTCATCGTCGCTAGATAAGCATTTCTATTCTCTTCTCTCGATTTGGATTGAAATGTTTGTGATCTCTTTGTTTTCGGATCTCTATCTTTACATTATGGAGTAGATTCATTGTTCTAGGACTAAGGGAGTATTTATGGTATGATTTGATGTAAGAATCTCATGGATATGCCAATTTCCTATATCAATGATGTTGTTATATTTTGTATCTATTTGATCTTGTGTGGATTGTTGTGTTTGGATCTGATTTCCATGCTTGATTGGATGTTTGTGCTACTTGTGGATCTCGTAGAGGGATTCCCTAGATCGTATGACCGAGGGACGCTAGTGATAGGCTGCCCCGCTAACGGACATATAGGGAATCACCTTAAAGGGTGAAGTTAGTCTTACAGGGAGGTGGATTGGTTGAGTGCATTTATTCCCTATGCCTTTATGTGGACTGAATGGTGATGTGCTTCTATATTGTATGACCGAGGGGCGTTGGTGACAGGTTGCCCCGTTAACGGACTTCATGGAGACCATAACTATCAAATTACTAGAGGTATAGATAAAAGTTCTTTGCCGGTTGACTTCTGCAAGAGGAAACCGGCAACTTCCTGCATATTCATGACAATTGAGTATAAGAATTGGTAGATCACCTTTTACATTGATAAATATCACAATGAAACTGGACTCCTAGAACTCTCACAAAAACCAAGTTCTTACATTTGCTTTTCTATTTCTATTTCTAGTTGCTACTCAGTACATTTATTTCCTTTGTCGATTGCTTAGCTAATTTGTTGTGAGACATCTCTAGTGCTTATAACCAATCTCTGTGAATTCGATATTTTTTATTACTGACGACGAAATCATGCACTTGCAGTTGTATAACAAACGTCCGCTCCACGACCTGTCCAAACTTCCACCTGGTCCATGACCACCAAGATTTTTACCTAAGGTCCTCGACTCTAGGATTTTACCCAAAGCGCTTGACCCGCCAAGATTTTGCATTGCCTAACCGCAGTTAGGACTTTTCATAATCTAGGGTTACCACCCCTTAGGGCCTAGGGTTACCACCCCTTAGGACCTAGGGCTACCTCTTTTAGGGGTTTCCACCTACCTAGAATCCACTAGGACTTTTTCCTAAGAACACTTAAGACTTTCCTACAAGCTCATTCACACTTGTTAGATAATAAGTAACCTTAACTTTGAACCATTTGCCATAATCAAAACACAGGTTCGATCGTGTGGTGCTCCTTGCACCAACACTAGACACTTGTATTTCTCTCATGTTCTTCGATTGGACACTCAGTCCTTGCTTCACTGGTCTGTTTGAAGAGACGTCATACAAGCACCTTGAAAATAGGGGATGCCATCCACTATTAATGTTGAGTATGATGAGCACGTCTTTTTACCATAAGCGTGCTTATCGCCTCTCATCCCTAATAAATACGACCCCTATCTCTCTGCCACGTGGCACACTACCATACAAAAAATATCTGATGTGACTAGTAACTGTTGAGATCTGATGTGACCTTTATTAGTTCAAATTCAATGCTCCAGATTAATCCTCTCTCCTTCACCTTCATGATCGAACGACTATGAGAAGCCATTACTAGGGGTTTTAAGGTTTAAGCTATTCGACATAACCCTTCACATTTTTCTCACTCTCCATCTTCTTCTTCTTTGCCTTCGCTCTTAGCTTCTTCCACTGTCACCAGCAATCGTTCAAGTTCCCTATTCTCCTTGTAAGTTTGGTTTCCTTCCCTCCTCCGTTCATTTTATTCCTACGCATGGCCTTCGCCCTTCCCATGTCTATTCACGGGCTCTGGCACACTTCCACCGCCTCTAACTTTATTGGAGGTGAAGTAGAGCAGATGTGTCTCACTTACCACCTTCCTTCCTCGTGACTATCACATCATGGCCTCGACTGGCCATAATCATTCAAATCAACACCCCCCGGGTCTATTTAACTTTCTTTAAGGATCAGTTTTTAGCCAGCCTTTGCTTTCCTTTACATCCGTTCTTCACTGAGGTTTGCAATTACTTCCACACTTCTCTTTAACAATTGGTTCCCAACTCCATTAGACTACTATATAGAGTCATTATTTTATTTCATTTATACTGCCTCCCACTGTATCCTCGAGTGTTTCACTGTTTTTACTATCCGAAAAAATTTGAGCTGGACGTCTCCATCTTCCAAACTCGAGTGGGTGCTGTGTTTTTTGACAAGATGCCTTCTTCCAACAAAGGTTGAAAATTTCACTACTTCTATCTCCGACCGAATCCTCGAGTGACCTTCCCGACGGGTTGGTAGATGGAATTTCCCCCGATTCCTCAGCTGGCATATACAGATAGGAGCAAATATACTTCGCAACCTCCACTCAATGATATGAAATTCAATATTCATAAGTTGATGTTGTAGGCGCATTTTGTATATCTTCGGGATAGTCCCATTCAAGTCCGACTGCCTGACAATTTCGGTGAGAAATTCAATCTCCCTTTACCATTATATCTAACTGATTTTTGTTCCTATTTTACAACAAAAAGATGTGGAAAGCCTGCCTTGGAGACACCACTAAGCTAGATGATGAAGAGATGGATGCTTAAGGGGAGATCATGCTAGAAAGCCATAGACTCACATCGATCGGATCTACCAAGGAGCTGATCAAGGAGGGACTGTTGTCAATCGACTGAACTAAGGGCTGACTAGCGAAGAAGGTGCCAGCCATGTCGCATGGAGTGATGCGACCACAAACACTGATGAAATGCTGCCCCTCACCCTTCTATGCTACCCATGATAGTTCATTCTGAGTCCACCACTTCTGGGGAGCCTCTGATTATAAGGCAACAATGCAAAAGGCATTGATTGGCTACCCCTACTCAATAAGTGTCCTTCGAAGCGCTAGCCTTGCATCCATCGTCCGAGCCAGGTGGGGGTTGGGGGAGGGGGGAGGGCTCTTCCTCCATTCCTTCGGCACTCAGAGTCATCCTTCCCACCCCAGTCTTGTCTGAGGGGCTCCCTCTATCCATAAGCTTCCAACCAACGTGATTGCTGTGCAGCCGGTTGCTTTCTTACTGTTGCCTCTGACCAAACCCTTGCACCCCAGTCCAAGATACATTATACTCCCAAATCCAAGTTCAAGTCCAACTCACAAGAGCTGAGAGGACAAGATAAGCGTAAGCAAATTAAGGCTACACTCATCCTTCTTTCTCATGAATGTTTCTGCACGCACTTAGCCGAGTTGCTCACCCTAGATCACGTAAGAAGAGTGCAAGGCTGACTTGCTCAGACTTGGGCAGACGCTTGGATGCACATGACTGAGTATTCTCCCGAGGAGCTGGTTAACCACTTCTCTCAAGATATTAGGGAAGTAAGCTTTCTTCCCTATCATATGTTAGTTTTTCACATGTGCCTCTTGATAACCTCTTCTTACTTCCTTAGTTTTGGGTAGGCGGCTTGTCCTTATGCCAAAAAATGACCTAGTTAAATCACGAATATAAGACTTTGAAGGGCTCATCGGAGGGAGTTGGAACCTCTCAAGATTTTGAGCTTGAGAGCCAGTCTGAGCTGCTGCTAAGAGCCGAGCAAGCTCTTATAGAAGAGAAAGATAAAGGACATGAATATGAGGTCCATATTGAGAGGCTTAAAAAGCAACTGAATTCTTCTGAAGCCCACCTCCGAATGGATAACACTTGAAAGCTTTGAGTGATAGTTGATCTGGACTTGAAAAATACTAAATCTCGGGCCCTCGCCAAAAAGCTAGAGGAATCAAAGGCCACCTTCACTTCCAAGATGGTCGATAAAACCACAGAGCTAGTTGTCAAGGACCTACAGCTCGAAGGAAAACATCAGACCTTGGAGGTAAAAGATGCAAAGCTGAAGGCCTTGAAGGTTGAGCTTGAAGCCTATAAGGTTGAACTAACGAACTACAAGGCTGGGGAGCCCTATCGACTAGAGTCATTTTGAGTGGAGTATCTTCTCTCTAAGGACTTCAATATAATGCTCATCAAGCGGGCCTCCAAGATATTTGGCTATGGCACTAAGGGGGCCATAAAGCAACTGAGGGAAGCATGCCACTTGATGGTCAAGCTTTGTAAAAACTTCTTTCGGTGCCAGAAGATCTTCAAGGACATTCTAGCCGATGCCTTTCTTGATTTTAAATGATGTTTTTAGGGGAGATTTTTTTCTGTTGGGGCTTCCACCCCTTAGCATTGTAAAGGACTTAAAATCTTATGCTATTTTGACTGTGTATACTTTCTCACTACTCCAAATTTATTATCTTAGCCTTATGCAATGTCTTTTCTCCTTAGCGTAGGGTCACTCCACTGGCTCAACTTCATGTGTGTAATATTTGAACTACAGTTGGCTTGTGCAAGTAACATCTAGATCACTCATAAAATTTTAAACATAAGGCCACAAAATGATGAGCTTGGGTGAAATCCCGCTTATAGCTTAGCTCTAAGGTTGGAGAGTTTAGAATTGAACTCAGACGCGTGAGCAAGAACGCTTATAACTCGGTCGATCTGTCTGAGAGTCTTGGATATAGGCGGGAGAGCAAGCTTGCTTATAACTAAGCTGAGTGGCTCGAGAGTCTAGGATATAGGTGTGAGAGTAAGTTTGCTTATAACTTGGCCGATCAGCTCTAGAGTTTGGGACATAGGTGTGAGAGCAAGCTCGCTTATAACTCGACTGAGTGACTTGAGAGTATGGGATATATGAGTGAGAGCAAGCTCGCTTATAAGTCGGTCGATCATCTTGAGAGTCTGGGACATAGGTGTGAGAGCAAGAGCACTTATAACTTGATCGAGTGGCTCGAGAGTCTAAGACATATGTGCTAAAGAAAGCTCACTTATAACTTAGTTGATCAACTCGAGAATCTGGGATAAGCGCGAGAGCAAGAACACTTATAACTCGGTCGAGCGGCTCGAGAGTCTAGGAGATATGTGTGAGATCAAGCTCGCTTATAACTAAGCCTATCGACTTAAGAGTCTGGGATATAGGCGTGAGAGAAAACTTGCTCATAACTCGGTCGAGCGGCTTGAGAGTCTGGGACATGTGACTGAGAGCAAACTCGCTTATAACTTAGCCGATCGACTTAAGAGTCTGGGACATAGGTGTAAGAGTAAGCTCTCTTATAACTGGGTTGAGAGGCTCGAGAGTCTAAGATATAGGCACGAGACCAAACTCGCTTATTGTTAGTTTTGAGAGGTGTCCTAAAGTAACTGCCTTATGGTTTATGCCTATTAATTGGATAAATAGAGATTCACTATTTGAGTGTACATTCTCTATGTGTATGATTAGATCTTAAACAAATTTATTGAATATCTATAATCCAATTCATATCATGAGAGAACTTGTGATTGGATTATAACTAGTGTGCATCTCTACATGTGCAATTATAAATGAATTAGAATATTTCCTAGTCAATGAATTGATGTATTTTGACACCATCAATTCTACGAGACTAGCACGAGTTATACTCCTTGGTATAACCAAGCAGTTGTTACTCACTAGTTAGAGATATTATGATATCAAGAGTTAAACATGGATACTAGTTATGGTAACTAGTTCATTGGAGTGACCTGTTGTAAGGCTTCATATGGTTTCTACATATAAGGATATGTTTGTGAAGTTCTTACTACAGCTTGAGTGTAAGTTTCCTTTGACTTGAGGTATTTAAATCATCTTGGTTATTGAGACTTATACTTTGACATCTTAAGCAAGCATCTCTGTGGAGGTGTAGACACGGGATGATTGGGTATAAGTCGAAGTGTCTGAAGGTGTTTAGATAGCCCACAGAGGATTCATCGCTCCTTGCGAGGAGACGTATACCCTATGGCCACTTATCAGGATTATTTCTCAAAAATCTTTAGCCAAAGCATTACATGTCAAGAGTACGAGACTTTTGGACACATGTATGAGTAATTTGAATCCGTAGGACGAGAAAATATTACTTGGGCTAGGTGTGACATAGTCAGCCTAGTGGGGACTGACACATAGACTATGTCCTGAACCAAGTGGGTATAAGACGAGTGAAATGAACTAAACACGACTTACTATAGTTGTTGAAGGATTCAGAAGTGGTTCTGAAATCAACTGTGATTTTTTAGTCAATTGGAGATCATGATGTATTACCAGGTGCTACTCATGATCGATTTATAATTAATTAAGGGTTGGCAACATAATCAGGAACATATAAGGTTACACACACTATGAGTTTATCTTGGAAATTTAAAACGAGTTTAAGAATTAGATGTCCAAATTGAGAGAGAGATAAAGTTTGGTTGGACCAAACAAAAGATAAATATGGAAAGATATTTGTCGAAAAGGAAGCGCAGATGAGCCATGACTATTATACGAGATATGAATTCATTATGGTTTGATAATAAAGCAAAGGGGTTTGGTTTAGTTATGAAACATTTTAGTTTAATAATAAATCAAAAAAGTTTGGTTTAATTATGAATCAAGATGGTTTGATTTTGAACTAAACTTAATTTTAATGATAATGGATGGGGTTGACTTTGATTATTGGATTTGGGAGATGATTTGCTCCTCAAGTCATATAGAGGTGTATAAATACCTCTCTATGAGAAGAGATTAGTGATTTTATTCTTTGAGAGAAAACTCTAATTTGATTAGGGCTTCTTCTCATCCACTTCTCCCTCTCCCTCTCTCTAGCCGTCGCTCAAGCTCTTGCCGCCCAAGAGTTACCACCGGCCATCTCTAGCCACTAGAATTTGGTGCTGACGAATTTAGTGCTGACGAATTCGGTGTCGATTATTTCGGTGCCTCCAACAACATGTTGTTGCCGCCCACTGAATTGTACTGTGATCACTCTTGGATCATTCCGTCTCCCTACTTTGGCCAGTACTGAAGCGGAGACTTGACTCGGGCTTTGGAAGCCGTCTTGACGAAAGCTCGGCTTGGATACGAATAGAGGCAAGGCTTTCGAGTGTCCCTTGGTTGATTCAATTCCACTCCTCATTGATCGACCACTTGCTCATTGATTCCGAAGGAGGCTTGCCTTGTGAGGTTAGCAAACATTCTGTACAAGGTTCGTTAATGAACCTTCAAGGTATGTTTAGCATAAATTTACTTTCCTTAAAATTTTATATTACGATCATGTTTGCATGAGATGTATCATTGTATGCGTGTGGTGTATGTTATAATAATTAGATTTTTATTATTACTATTTTGTTTTCTACTATGCAAGTTTACGAAATGTGTTTTAGTACACAACCACATGGATCCTCCACAACAGTGGTATCAGAGCCTGATCGTGATATATTGATTTTTGATTTTTTTTATTTTATTAAAAATTTCTATTTTTAGAAAGTTTCCTAATTTGTTAGGAAATTCTAATTTTAGAAAGATTATAAAATAATTTAAAAAAAATTATTTTGAAAATATTTTAGAAATAATTTAGAAAATTTCAATTTAAAGGATTCAGAATTTTTAAGAATTATTTTTTTTAAAAAGTCTAATTTTGAAAATTTCTGAAATAATTTAGGAAATATTATGTAAATTATTTTTTTTAGAATTTTTTATATTTTATTATAAATTTCTATTTTTAGAAAGTTTCCTAATTTATTAGGAAATTTCAATTTTAGAAAGTTTTGAAATAATTTTTAAATTTAAATTTATAAATATTTTGTTATAATTTAAAAAAATAATAATTTGAAAATATTTTGAATTAATTAATTTTTTTTAGAAAGTTTCCTAATTTGTTAAGAAAATCTATTTATAAAGTTTCTAAACTAATTTAAAAAATTCAAAATATAAAATATTATGAATTAATTAAGAAATTCTAATTACAATTTTTTAATTTGTTTGGTATTTTAAATTAGGAAATTATTTTTAAATTGATTAGATTTTCTTGATTGAGAATTATTTCCTAGATAAATATGTAATTAAAATTTTGAAATTTATTTTCTAATTTAATTATAAGAATCTCGATTTATGAAAATTAAATTCTTAATTATATTTTATTTACAATATTATTATGACAATTATGACATAATTTATGCTATGTCATGTAACACCCGCCCTCCCACTGCTCAAGGAGGGACGGGATTACTTACTTACATACGTACATACATATAAAAGAAATCATGGCAGCGGAAACAGTTATAATTTTTTTCTACACTAACTACAGTAAACATCATGCTTCTCATATTGAATATGTAGACATACTGATGTTCATGCATTTAACTTAACTAGTATCAACTACTTGAAGCATGATTCATGATACCATAAGCATACTAACATAAAATAAGGAGAACATAAGTGCATACTATCCATACTAGTGCAAGTACCATCAAAGCATAATGACAACACATGGTTCATACGCAACTTAAAAACATATAAACATAAAGCAGTTTTGTTTTCTTCCACCATGCCACTGCCACACATACACTTGCCCTTCCTGCTGCTCCTCTTAATTTAGTCATTCCTTTCCTTTTTCTGCAGTACAAGGAAACATAAAAAGACTATAAGCCCATGGGCTTAGTAAGTTTCTTTCCTACTCACAAAAATCATGATTCATACATGAACATAAAGTGATAGCATGCATATTTGGTAAGTCATAACATAACATGTGAGAGCATAACATAAAGTCATATCATATCATATCATGTGAGGACATGATCATAAAATCATATCATATCATATCATGTGAAGACATAAACATAAAATCATATTATATCATGTGAAAGCATAACATAAAATCATATCATATCATGTGAACATCATAAACATAAAATCATATCATATCATGTGAACATTATAAAAATCATACCATATCATGTGAACATCATAAACATAAAATCATATCATATCATGTGAACATCATAGACATATCTCAAAAGCATCTTTAAAGTAGCATAAAGGAAAACATATAACATGAACTTGTAGATGCAAGATGTTCTTTTGAAAACATGTGACATGAGATGAGTATATGCAGGATGTCCTTTTGAAAACATATATCATATACATACTTAAACATAATCTCAACATGAGGGTCCGGCTTGTACCACATACATACATGAATACGCGCATCCTAAGTAGATCCAAGGTAGCAAATCTTGAACCTACTAGAAACTAGGCCCGTTTCATAGACCATCGACCTAGGGGCAACTTAGGAGCCCATCCCTTTTACTAGGCCTGTTTCATAGACCATCGACCTAGGGGCGCTTATGGAGCCCACCCTTGGTACAAGCCATACAAAGTAAAATAGCATGTCATATCATGGTCTTATTGTTGGTGCAGGTAGCACTAACGGTCTAACCTAGGTTTTAATGAATGACAAATAGGTTAAGTTAGTTTTGTTGTTGTCTGACACTTTGATCGAGTGTGCAGGAGAAGTCCAGAAAGGTCGACGGGCTGACCGGATGTCTGGCACGAAGTCCAGCTAGGTCGACGGGCTGACCGGATAGCTAGCGAGAAGTCCAAGCGGGTCGACGGGCTGACCGGACGCTTGGCAAGAAGTTCAGCTAGGTCGACGGGCTGACCGGATAGCTGGCGAGAAGTCCAGACGGGTCCAAGGGCTGACCGGACGTCTGGCAGGTAAGTGAGGTAAGTCACTAGAGGGGAGTGACTGCGAGGACACGTTCCCGGGAAGGGAACATTAGGCGTCGATCCGGCTTAGATCCATTTTGGATGTCTAAGTCGAGATCGTGACTAGATTCCGGTCTCGGAAAGACGGAATCTAAGTCATACTATTTTTGCTAATTCATACTCACTGTGCTTTTGCTAACAATCTGTGTTGCAGGGTAAATTTGCCTCCGGGCTAACGTTTGTCTTGCAGGATGGATTCTGCGGGAAACAGGGTCCGGGCGCCCGGAAGGAATCCGGGCGCTCGGGAGGTAAACTTCATCCAAACTCGCGCGTCGCCACGTGGAGCATCTCGGTTTGAGCAGCTACGTCACACTCCAGGCGCCCGGAAGGAATCCAGGCGCCCGGAACAACATATAAAAGAAGCCCCAGGCAGGAGCTTCAGAATCAACTTTTGCATCTGAGAACTCTGAGATTACTTGCTCTGCTGCTCTACGCTCCAACGACACTCACAAAGCTCCGACGACACAATCCCGCTCTTTTAAATTCCTTGTCTGTCGGTACAGCTTTATTTTTCTTTTCATTAGCATCTTTCTGTACTTAAATTGTAATTATCCGAATTGCTAGTGAATTACCCAACGAATGTACTCAAGGAGTACGGGCCTTCGAGTAGGAGTCGTCACAGGCTCCGAACGAAGTAAAAAACCTTGTGTCTACTTTACTTTTCCGCTGCGCTTATACTTGATATTTTCGAATCGATATTCACCCCCCCCTCTATCGAATCTAACGGTCCTACAAGTGGTATCAGAGCAGGTACCGCTCTGATTTGGTGCAACCACCAATCAGACTGGGGGTGAAATTTTTTTTCCTTCTTATTTTTTTTTCTCTTCAGTTTTACACTTAATTCCAAACTGGTTTATCATTTTTTTTGAATATTTTTTTGTTGCAACTAAATCTAAATTGGTGCAACACCAATCTAGATTCTTCTACTATTTTTTTTTTCTTCCCACACTACTAATCCAAGACCAAGTCTTGGGATATTTTTTGGTTATTTACTTGTGCACAGGATGTCCCAACAAGAAGGCTTCAGCACAGTACGACCTCCACTCTTCAACGGGGACGATTTTCCGTACTGGAAGAAGCGCATGGAGGTTTACCTCAAAACAGACTTCGACCAGTGGATGAGCGTTACGAGACCCTACAAAATTCCAGCAGACACCTCCGGGAATATACTGGATCCTGAAGACTGGACAGCGGATTTGAAGAAAAAGGCGTCAACAGAAAATAAAGCAATCAACACTCTACAGTGCAGACTAACAAGAGAAGAACTGAACAGAGTCGATCCACACAAAAACGCTAAAGAGCTGTGGGACAAATTGATCGAGCTACATGAGGGAACAAGCGACGCCAAGGTAACAAAACGAGACCTGCTTTTAAATAAAAATTTTAATATAAAAATGCAGGAAGGTGAAACGGCGAATCAGCTTCACGCGAGGATCAAGGACATCCTCAACGGGCTTCATGCGATAGGCCACCAGATGGAAAATTGAGACTTAATAAGGTACACATTAAATGCTTTTCCACGTAATAGTTTGTGGGCATCAATTTTGGATGCCTACAAAATTTCTAAAAATCTTTCTAAGTTAAAATTAGACGAGCTTTTCTGTGAATTAGAATTACAT
This sequence comes from Zingiber officinale, assembly GCF_018446385.1. Lineage (NCBI taxonomy): Eukaryota > Viridiplantae > Streptophyta > Magnoliopsida > Zingiberales > Zingiberaceae > Zingiber > Zingiber officinale. The sequence continues at coordinate 25,565,914 of NC_055991.1, read as the reverse complement.
GAACAAACTAATGCTGGAGCCGAGAAAGGTATAGCTTTATTTGCAGGTTCCTCCAAAGAAAAGAAGAGCAAACCTGAATATGAAGAAGATTCCGACCAAGACTCCGAAGACGAAGAACACCTGGTGAACTTGGTAAGAAAAATGTTCACCAGGAGAAAAAGGAGCTTCAGCAAAAAGGACCTTCAAAAGATCAGTTCTCCCTCAGATCAAAGGAACGTGATTTGCTTCGGCTGCAATAAAAAGGGACACTACAAGAACGAATGCCCAAAACTCAAGTTCGACAAACCGAAGCCAAACAAAAAGAAGGCCCTCAAAGCAACGTGGGACGACTCCTCGGACGAATCAGAGGAAGAAGAGCAGAAACATCAGAGCCACCTCGCACTGATGGCTCGCGAAGCTGAAACAGAAGAGGAGTCGGAAGATGAAGACGGGTCTAAACCCGAAACAAGCTACGGGTCCGTACTCGTTTCCGAAGGCCCGAATGAGGTATATTTTAATTTAAACAAAAAATTCTTTAGAATTATTTCCTGTTTAAATAGTAAATTAATTAAACTAGAAAATGAAAACAAATCACTTCTTGAGGAAAATCAAAACCTCAAGGAACAAATAAAAAATTCAAATCCAACTCAAGATCTAACACTTGAGGAGGAGAATTTATCATTAAAAAATGAAATAAACAATTTAAAAGAGATGTTAGAAAAATTCACAACAAGATCAAAGAATCTAGACTTAATCCTAAATAATCAAAAAGCATACTATAATAAAACCGGACTAGGATATAAGTCAAATTCAAATAAAACCTTCAAATCATTAATAACCCAATACAAATCAACCAATCTAGCTTGGGTTCCGAAAGCGTGCTTAACCACGCAAATAAGACTTAATCAATATTATATACCTAAAGAAAAAATACATTATATAAAATTGAATAAACCAAACCAAAATCCAAAATACAAACCTAAATCAAATTCAAAATTTAAACACTTTAAAAATCAACAAAATTATCACCAAGTTAACCATAACTATAAAAGGAATCGACACAAACCTAAATCCAAAAATTTAAATTAATGGCCAATAATTCAGGGGGAGGCTCCAGAATAGCTGGCACCTCCAAAACTAACTTACCCGACAGGGTAACCTAAAACAAACTAACCCGGAAGGGTAATTAGGATTAGAGACCAAGTTTAATTTGAATCATGGTACTGGTGAAGTTTTTGGATGATAGTACGTTAGGGAAACTTGGGCATCGCATGTCTAGAAAGATATGGTTTTGATCTGGTGCATTTGGCCAAGTGGAACTGACCGAAGCTACCCTTAAATGAATCCTAACCAGTTAGACCAAGATTTAGTACTAAGCTCCGTGGATAGGACTATTCGGAAAACCTCGAAAGGTTGGTTACTACTAATGACGTCCATGTGACTCACCAAGCTTAGAAGTTTATCCGAAGAATGCCTATCTGTGGAGACCAAAGCTAAATCTGAATCTAATACAAGTTAAACCAAAACTCCATAATTAAAAATCCAATTTCATCTCACAAAATCATAGGATTCCCTGATTGATAATATAGATCGGGTGAGATGAATAAGGCTTAAATTTGTTAACTTAAAAATTAATTTCAAAATATTAATTTTAAACTTAAAAATTTATTTCAAAATATTAATTTTAAACTTAAAAATTAATTTCAAAATTTTAATTTTAAACTTAAAAATTAATTTCAAAATTTTAATTTTAAACTTAAAAATTAATTTCAAGATTCCAACTTTAAACTTAAAAATTAATTTCAAAATTTTAATTTTAAACTTAAAAATTAATTTCAAAATTTTAATTTTAAACTTAAAAATTAATTTCAAAATTTTAACTTTAAACTTAAAAATTAATTTCAAAATTTTAACTTTAAACTTAAAAATTAATTTCAAGATTCCAACTTTAAACTTAAAAATTAATTTCAAAATTTTAACTTTAAACTTAAAAATTAATTTCAAAATTTCAATTTCAAACTTAAAACTCACTTTAATTTTAAAACTTAACTTAAATAGTGTCTGCTCAAAAATAAAAAGACTAACGTTAAATCTCACTTACTGTAGGAAACCAAGTGGATTTTGGACAGTGGTTGCTCCAAACATATGACTGGAGATCACACCAAGTTCACTCAACTCACTTACAAAAGCTTAGGAACAGTTGCCTTTGGAAACAACGACAAACTCAAGGTAATTGGTATAGGTAATATTGAATTAAAAATAGACTTTATAATTACAAATGTTCTATTTGTTGAAAATTTTAAATATAATCTTCTAAGTATAAGTCAATTGTATGATACTAGGTATAAAGTTAAATTTCTATCCACAGAGTGTTTAATCAAACATCTAGATAATCCTACCATAAGCTTAAAAGGTTTTAGAAAAGACAACATCTATGCCATCAACTTAACCACTTCTTCCATTAAGTGCTATTTAACACAAAAAGAAGAAACTTGGTTATGGCATAGAAGGATGTCTCACACCAACTTTGGAAATATAAGTAAACTAAATGGACTTGTGAGAGACTTACCAAAATTACCTAACTTAGATTCAACCATATGTAATGCTTGTCAACAAGGTAAACAAACTAAATCCACTCACAAACAAACAAATCAGCCACAAACTAACTCAATATTAGAACTTCTACATTTAGACCTTTTTGATTCCCATGGAGTCAAATCTATAAATGGAAACTTATATTGTTTAGTAATTATAGATGATTATTCTAGATTTACTTGGGTAAAATTCTTAAAATATAAAGATGAAACTTTCGAAATCTTTATAAATTTCTGCAAACAAATTGAAAACGAAAAAGATATTAAAATTAAAAGAATTAGGAGTGACAATGGGGGAGAATTTAAAAATCATAATTTTAACAAATTCTGTCTTGAAAATGGCTACCATCACGAATTTTCATGTCCTAAAACCCCCCAACAAAATGGAATTGTAGAAAGAAAAATAGAACCTTACTAGAAGCCTCTAGAACCATGTTAAATGAATATAACCTACCTAAATATTTCTGGGCAGAAGCTGTTAGCACAGCCTGCTATGTGCAAAATAGAACAACATTAAATAAAAGACATAATAAAACCTTCTTTGAAATATTTTATAACAAACAACCTAACATAAAATATTTTAAAGTATTTGGGTGTCTAGCATTCATCCTAAATACTAGAGAACACTTAGGAAAATTCACCTCTAAAGTAGAAAATGGAATTTTTGTAGGATATTCTCTAAACAGTAGGGGTTACAGAATATATAATAAAACAACGCTAAAAATCGAGGAAACCACAAATGTAAAATTTGAAGAAACCCAAGGACAAACTCAACTTCAACCTACTGAAATTAATAATTCTGAAGAAACCAATCAATCCCTAGACTATGAAGAAGATGAACACACTCAAGAAAATGAACCCCCTAGAACTATAAGAGTAAATCCTAACCATCCAACTGATCAAATAATTGGTGACCCAGACTTGAGAGTTCAAACCAGATCATCCTTTAGAAACCTAAGTCAAATTTCTCTAATTTCAAAAATTGAACCCAAAACTGTGGATGAATCCCTACTAGACCCAGACTGGATTATAGCTATGCAAGAAGAACTAGCCCAATTTGAGCGTAATGAAGTTTGGGACCTAGTACCACCACCTAAGAATAAGAAAATAATAGAAACAAAATGGGTATTCAGAAACAAGTTAAGTGAAACTGGGGAAATTACTAAAAATAAAGCTAGGCTAGTTGTCAAAGGGTTTAGTCAGGTTGAAGGACTTGACTATGATGAAACCTATGCCCCAGTAGCCAGATTAGAATCCATTAGAATGTTACTAAGTTATGCAGCCCACAAGGGGTTTAAACTATACCAAATGGATGTTAAGTCTGCTTTTCTTAATGGACTAATTAAAGAAGAAGTTTATGTAGGTCAGCCTCCTGGGTTTGAAAGTCTAGAACACCTTGATTATGTTTTTAAGTTAAAGAAAGCATTATATGGACTTAAACAAGCACCGAGGGCATGGTATGAAAGGCTAACATCGCACTTAACATCTAAAGGATTCAACCAAGGTCAAATTAACCCAACCTTGTTTGTTAAATCATTAAATACAGACATATTTATTGCTCAAATATACGTAGATGATATAATATTTGGTTCAACAAATTCAGAATTTTTAGAAGAATTTATTAATCTAATGGAAAAAGAATTTGAAATGAGCTTAGTAGGAAAATTAACTTATTTCTTAGGATTACAAATCAAACAAACAAATGAAGGAAATTATATTTATCAACATAAATACACTAAAGACTTACTTAAAAAATTCGGAATGGAAAATACAAAAGAAATAAAAACACCTATGGCAGTAAACACAATCTTAGACAATGACCCAAGTGGAAAACCAGTTGACTTAAAATATTATAGGAGTGCAATAGGAAGCCTACTGTACTTAACTGCAAGTTTATTTGCAGTTAGTATGTGTGCTAGATACCAAACTTGTGCTAAGGAATCCCATTTGACACAAGTTAAAAGAATTTTTAGATATCTTAAGGGAATAACAAATGTAGGAATTTGGTATCCTAGGACAAATAATTTTGAACTAATAGGGTATTCTGACTCAGATTATGCTGGATGTAAATTAGACCGCAAAAACACAAGTGGTGGATGCCAATTATTAGGTTCATCACTTGTCAGCTGGTTTAGTAGAAAGCAACATTGTGTTGCTCTATCTACAACTGAGTCAGAATACATAGCAATAGGCGAATGCGTTGCACAATTATTATGGATGATGCATACTCTAAAAGATTTCAACTTAAACATCACAAAAGTAAAAGTATTAATTGACAATATAAGTTCAATTAACTTAACCAAGAACCCTGTGCATCATTCAAGAACCAAACATATTGAAATTAGGCACCACTTTATCAGGGATCATGTTACTAAAGGTGATATTGAACTCAAGTACATTGAGTCCAAATCAAATTTAGCTGACATTTTCACAAAACCACTCCCTGAAAGTGAATTTAGCAACTTACGTCGAAAATTAGGTATGCGCTTAATAGACTAGGATTTTTCAAAAATATTTTCAAAAATTATTTTCAAACTATAAGTTAAACCTGTTTGTTTTCAAAACTTTCCATTTTTAGATTTTCAAAAACAGTTTTGGCCTTAGACTAGTTTTTGAATCCTTAGAAAGCATGTACCCATAGGACTAGTGTTTGAGCATCTCACCAACACCTTAGGTTTACCTTGCTTATGTTTGACAAACATAGAAAGGGGTGGGATGCATAGGCCAACTGTCTGGACTTAAGATGCTTATTTCAGTGCATCAGCATAAGTAAGGACGTTAAATACAAATCAGACATTAATCAGATTAAGTTCATCAGTCAAGTCAAACACTGACTGCTTATAATCAACTTAATCTGACTAACCAAGTAAAAGCTACTATCTTCTGATAGTTAGTTAGTACCTAATTGGTTAGACAGTTGTGTAATTTTAAGTGTCAAGTTCAGGGGGAGAAATTAATTAAAATTTTTGTATGTTTTTTTACATCTATTTTAAAACTAACTTATTTTTGAACACCAGTCTTAAAAAAAAAAGTTAAAATTTAACTGAGTGTTTGAAAAATTGGAAGTTTAAAAATCCCACCTAATCTTTAAACTTGATTTTAAAGTTAAAAATTATTACAAATCTAAACTTATTCAGTTTTGTAACATATGCTTGAAACTTAAACTTTCCAAACTTAGCTTTTATCCTTAACAATTTATTTTGGATAAAATTTTTACTTGTCTTTTGAAAAATTAAAATTTTTGCTTTGTTTTGAAAAATCAAATTTGAAAATGGGAATTTGAAAAGTAGAAATTACCTTTTGACAAGTAAATGTTACTTAAACTTGAAAAGTAAATTTAAAAAATTGGATTTGAAAAATTTTACACGTTTGAAAAGTTAAACTTGATTAACTTTAAACCTATACTTTTCAAAATTAAACTTATCTTCCCCAAGTCAACTTGACTATTTTTTGACTTGCTGTTAAAAATTGTACTTTTATCAGTATCTTTGAATTTTTGAACCAAACTTTTTATTACTCTACACTATGCTTGTTTACCCTTGCTTATTTTCTGATGAATGCCAAAGGGGGAGGGTTAGGTGGTTAAGTTAGCTAAACTAAATTGAAATCACTAAAACTAACTTTAAACCCGATGTACCTGTTTTATTTATTTTTGCGTCCTTTCACTAACTTAACCAGGTTGTCATTCCATCAAAAAGGGGGAGATTGTTGGTGCAGGTAGCACTAACGGTCTAACCTAGGTTTTGATGAATGACAAATAGGTTAAGTTAGTTTTGTTGTTGTCTGACACTTTGATCGAGTGTGCAGGAGAAGTCCAGATAGGTCGACGGGCTGACCGGATGTCTAACACTAAGTCCAGCTAGGTCGACGGGCTGACCGGATAGCTGGCGAGAAGTCCAAGCGGGTCGACGGGCTGACCGGACGCTTGGCAAGAAGTCCAGCTAGGTCGACGGGCTGATCGGATAGCTGGCGAGAAGTCCAGACGGGTCGAAGGGCTGACCGGACGTCTGGCAGGTAAGTGAGGTAAGTCACTAGAGGGGAGTGACTGCGAGGACGCGTTCCCGGGAAGGGAACATTAGGCGTCGATCCGGCTTAGATCCATTTTGGATGTCTAAGTCGAGATCGTGACTAGATTCCGGTCTCGGAAAGACGGAATCTAAGTCATACCATTTTTGCTAATTCATACTCACTGTGCTTTTGCTAACAATCTGTGTTGCAGGGTAAATTTGCCTCCGGACTAACGTTTGTCTTGCACGGATTCTGCGGGAAAATAGGGTCCGGGCGCCCGGAAGGGATCCGGGCGCCCGGGAGGCAAACTTCATCCAAACTCGCGCGTCGCCACGTGGAGCATCTCGGTTTGAGCAGCTACGTCACACTCCAGGCGCCCGGAAGGAATCCAGGCGCCCGGAACAACATATAAAAGAAGCCCCAGGCAGGAGCTTCAGAATCAACTTTTGCATCTGAGAACTCTGAGATTACTTGCTCTGCTGCTCTACGCTCCAACGACACTCACAAAGCTCCGACGACACAATCCCGCTCTTTTAAATTCCTTGTCTGTCGGTACAGCTTTGTTTTTCTTTTCATTAGCATCTTTCTGTACTTAAATTGTAATTATCCGAATTGCTAGTGAATTGCCCAACGAAAGTACTCAAGGAGTACGGGCCTTCGAGTAGGAGTCGTCACAGGCTCCGAACGAAGTAAAAAACCTTATGTCTACTTTACTTTTCCACTGCGCTTATACTTGATATTTTCGAATCGATATTCACCCCCCCTCTATCGAATCTAACGGTCCTACACTTGTCATATCATAACATTTCATGTTCTTGTCATATCAATAAGAGTGCTCTTGATCCCATCTCAAGGGAAGCATCTCTTAGGCTTTTCATCTTACATAAGCCTTTCATAAACATATCATAATAGCAAGAGGTGCACATAACATAAAGCATATCATAAGGAATCATAACATGATGTCATAAGTGCACATACATAAAGCATATAACATACAACATGGTGACCTAAATTTCATAGCACATCATAAGAAGTCATTATCATGCATGGTTGGGGTTTTGATCTTCCTACAAACCCTAATTTATTGTTGGCCGAAACCTAAAGGTGAGGTTCCAACTTTTTAATACAACATATAGCATGAAACTTAACAACATATAAGAAATCATATATCACAAGGAAGCATAAATAAGCATAGTTAGGTTTCAAAACTTTGCTCTAAGTCTCAATTTCAATCTTGGCCGAAACCTAAATGTGAGGTATTTAAACTTTAAATACAACATGAAACATGAAACTTAAACCAACCATATGATAATGATTATACATCATAAGGAAGCATATACAAGCATGATTAGATCTCAAAACCTTGCCCTAGACCTTATTTCCCAACTTGGCCGAAACATCAAGGTAGGGTTTCTAAACTTTTAACACCACATGGAGCATAAAACTCTTAACTAACAACATATAAGAGATCATGTATCATGAAGGAACATAAACAAGCTTGTTTTCATTTCAAATTTTTTTGCCCTAGACCTTGTATCTTAACTTGGCCGAAACTTTAAGGTAGGGTTTCTAGTTTTTTCAAGTAACATAAGCCATGGATATTTAACCTAACATAGCATAAGAAAGCATACATCATGAGGAAGCATCAAACAAGTATAGTTAGGTCAACAATTTTTCTCTAAACCTTTAATTCAACCTTGGCCGAAAACTAAGGGTAGGGTTTCTAGGGTTTTCATGCAACATAAGACATAGAATTTCAATTTAACATTGCATAGAAAATCATACATCATGAGGAAGCATAAACAAGTATAGTTAGGTCTCAAAATATTGCCCTAGACCTTGTGTTCATCTTTGCCCGAAACCTAAGGAAAGGTTCTAGGTTTTGTTTATACATCATGTAGCATGAGAACTTATCTAGCAACATATAATAGAGCATGTATCATGAAGGAGCATAAATAAGCATGTTAGACTCCAAAATTTTACTCTAATCCTTGTACTCCATCTTGGCCGAAACCTAAAGTAAGGATCTAGGTTTCATTTATACAACATATAGCATAAAACTTAACAACAACATGTAATATATCATATGTCATGAAGGAGCATAAACAATCATGTTTAGGTTTCAAAGTTTTACTCTAAGCCTTGTATTCTATCTTGGCCAAAACCTAAAGTAAAGATCTAGGTTTCATTTATACAACATGTAATATGTCATATGTCATATGTCATGAAGGAGCATAAACAATCATGTTTAGGTCTCAAAGTTTTACTCTAAGCCTTGTAATCTATCTTGGCCGAAAACCTAAAGTAAGGATCTAGGTTTCATTTATACAACATGTAGCATAATTTGTAACTTGACAACCATAAGTGACCACAACTTCTTGTCTTAGCCGAAACTTGCAAGGAGATTCCTAAGTCCTTTTTTTTTACAAAACGTAAAGCGTACGATAACTATTGTACTGCAGGTGAGAGGATACTCACATCTCTTGCTAAATTCCCTAGGAGAAGAAATCCTTGGTTGTGAAGTTTTTTCCTAGAGGGCAATTCTTCTTGCTTGGTTCGGCAATGGTGAGGAAGAGGAGGATGGTTTCGGTGGAGAGAAGGAGGAAGGAGAAAGAAAGAGCAAAAATGAAGATTCTCATTCATTTTTCCCTTTTATTCCAATTGAGAGAAAGAAGGAAACATGAATTTTTCCTTCCCTCTTCTTTTACTTCATCCTTAATGAAGGGAGGAAGTAAAAACTCTCTTTTCATTGTGAGAAGAGGAAGGAAAATTGGACGTCTCCTCCTTAGTAAAGAGAGCCTCCACTTTCCTTACCTTTAACAATAATTTCCCTCTTTTTCATATCAGCACACCCCTGCTGGGGCTACTGGTTATGACATGGAACCACTTACCAAGAGGTCCAAGATTCAATCCTTGGTCATGCCTCTTTTTGGTTCTTTTTCTTTTATATTTTTGAAAATCCACATAAGGCCCATACTATATCATGTATAAATCTATTTGAATTATCAAGGCCCATTTTAATCATGCATAAATCTATATTAATCATGCATAAATCTTCATGAATTATTAGAGATCCTATGGGTGTTACATGTAAGGTCATATATGTATATCATTGTGGCAGAAGGCGAATACGCTCGCCCCCAGCGCCCCCGCCAACCCGTCCCAGGGCCAACACGAAGGAGGTAAGTCACGGGTGTCTACTAGCCTTTGGAATAGTGACTAGCACATAAGGGAGGCATTTACCTCGGTTTTGCCGAGATTCGAACCCCAGACCTCATTGTGGCAACACCATGCATGAGATATGTATATCATGTAGATGAATTAGATGTATATACCATGCATAAGATATGTTATATTATTGTTTATACCATGCATGCGATATGACATATCATCATTTATGTTTTGCGTATAATGTCATATAGATAGTACATTCGCATAAAAAGTAGATGAGACCTAAATCCCTTATGTAAAATATTAAAGCCTACACCTTTTGTTAATATAGTAAGAACTAGAGTTTAGTTTTTTATTTGAATTGTAGGCTAAAGTCAAGTTCAACCTAAAATTAAATATGTTCGAACCATTGAGATATGATCTCATGATTAATGGGTTGGCTTTAACTTGAAGTGTTGATTTGTTATACTAAAGCCAAGGTCAACGTGGATAGAGGTGAAGTTAGGTAATATACATTTGATGTATATTTGTTACCGTGTTAACAACCTAATGTTTATGTGAATATTCAATTAGTTGATAGCATAATATGATAGTTATATATATGTGATACCTACCACTATAGTTAAGAATGATTTGTTAGCTAAAGTCAAGGTTGTTCTTATCTATAGTGAATATCAACCCAATTGGAGAAAATCTACGATCTCCCAAATTCAAAGTAAATGCTCTTGAATTCGATAAGTAAGTGGGAATCCATATACATGTGTAACTTGTTTACATTTATAGAATAAATCATCTCGCTCATATTTGCTTGATTATGTATTTCTAGTTTATTAGAATAAACATGTTTTCTTTGAATTTGTACTCAACTTTGGAAATAACCAAACTGACAAGGCCGAACTTCTTGGATTAGCTTCACAACTTGAGAATTGTTCTCAACGCCAAGAAAGAAGAACTAGCTCCAAAGGATCCATGTTACCATTGTGGTAAGATGGTGATGTGCGTAGATTATATACACTTTTGATCATGTTTTTATGCACATCTACTTGTATTTCATTAGCATAATCTATGTTTATTGCATCATATTTTATTATAATGTCATACTTCCATTATATTTTATTAGGAGATCTGTTCTTTGCTTGTTTTGATTGATAGGACGTGATTTGGAGCAAAAACGGAGCTTAAATGAAGTCTAAAGCTTCCAGAGTGTTTGAGCCGTGTGGAACTCACACGGGCATGTGAAAACTAAGTATTTCCATGTTCTAGCTGTGTGGAATCCACACGACCGTGTGGAATCCACACAGCCGTGTGGAAGCCGTGTGGGGGTCGTGTGGAATCCACACGGCCGTGTGAAGGTTGTGTGAAATTTTTAGCACTGCAGACTGAAACTAAAATGACCATAAATTTATGTTTAGTTGGAGTTACGGGGTGTTCTTTATATAAAAATGTAGATAACTTCAAGATCTACAACTTTGATGAAGACTTTAACTAGAGAAAACCCCATCTTGATGGTATAAAAGATGTTTCAATGAGACATAGCCATGTAGAGCCATGCCAAGGGCCATACAAGGGGTGTGTGAGATCCACATAGCCGTGCAACACTTCCAGAGAGTAAGTAGTGGTTGGCCGTGTGAGCCATATGACCGTGCAGCATTTCCAAAGGTCAAAAAGAGCTAGGCCGTGTGAGCCACACGACCGTGTAGCCCATCCAGAACTAAAGCAGAACATGGCCATGTGAGCCACACAACCGTGTCACCCTGACCGAGAGCAAGAAGAAGGAGGCCGTGTGGAGGCCACATGGTCGTGTCACGGGCCGTGTGGTGCCCGTGCCCTGCTCTATACAAGGGGGTTTTCTCCCCTTTTCATAGATCTTTGTCTTGGGGCTCTTCCCCATTGCTTGGGGAAGGGTTCTCCCTTTGGGGAGGCCCTAGATCTTCCATCTTCGCTGATCTATCCTCCTCCGGAGTAAGGGAGCACTTCTAAGGACACTGCACCTCAAAGATAAGCATTCTTTTCTCTCTATCTCTATGTATTGAGTTGTAGATTGCTTTACTGATTATCTTTGGTTGTAATTCTCTTGTAATAGAGTAGATCTCTAGATCTAGGATGTAGGAAGTAGTTATGATGTGTTGTAATATATGAACTATGTATTTGGACATTTTCCTATGCTATGAAGTGTTTATATAATATTCTATTGTGTATTGTGCCTTGTATGTGTTTGACGAAATATGTGTGAAGATAATTCATGTAGATATAAGAGATTTGTCTTTATGTTAAGGTCACTACTAGATTGGATAACCGGGGGATCCTTGTGACAGAAGGATACCCATTCAACCGAACATATTATGCCCTTCGTGATAGAGGACATCGATACTTACCCAATTTCTAGTTAAAAGATCTTAACATAGGGACTGATCCTTGTTAGGAAGATTAATTAGAGTTTAGAGGGTTCTCCCAAATTAATGTTAGGAAGTGATCTGTGTAATCTAGGAATGTGGACCGAGGGCCCTGGTGACAGAAGGATAGCCTTATAATCGGACTTTCTAAATTATCTCTTCTACTTAATTGCATTAATCGACCATTAGGAAGTGACTTGTATAATATAGGAACATGGACCGAGGGCCCTTGTGACAGAAGGATAGTCCTATAATCGGACTTCCTAAATTACCTCTTCTACTTAATGGTGTTAGAACTTGGGTAGACTCTTTAGTGCAATCTTTGCGGGGTTGTAACAATCTCTAGTTAGAACTCCTACACGAGTGTAAGCATGGAGTTAGGGAGATGGGCAATGCATAGGGACACTAATTATCATCGCAATGAAACTCAAATCCTAGTATCTATTCCCTTTCTTTCACTTACGCTTTTTACTCTCTCTCCTTTCTTTTCTTTCTCTCTAGCGTTTGTGAACCATTTTAGATATCTAGATAATTTGTTGTGCAAAGTTAACTAGTGCTTAATAACCAGTTCCTGTGGGATCGATAATCTTTTATATTACTGATGACGTAATCGTGTATTTGTGGTTCATAATAGATGGAACATTGGAGAAGAAATGACATGATTTGCTTTGAGTCTATAAAGTATTAGATTTTGAAGGATGTCCTAAGGCAAGTACCTTATAGTTTTTCTATTTATTCGATAAATATACATTAACTATTTGAGTGCATATTATATATTTGAATAGTCTTAAACTCATTTACTGAATGCCTACAATACAATTAATAGCATGAGAGAATTTGTGATTGGATCACAACTTATAATTATCTCTATATGTGCAATTATGAACGTATTGAAATTTTCCTAGTTATTGAATTGGTGCATTCAGACATCATTAATTCTGTAAGACTATCAGGTGTTATACTTCTTGGTTCAACCAATCAGCTATTTCTCACTAGCTGGAGACATTGGGATGTCGAGAGTTAAACGTGGATGCTAGTTATGACAACTAGTTCATTGGAGTGACTTGTTGTAAGACTTCACATGGTTCTCTACATATATGAATATGTATGTGAAGTTCTTATTGTAGCTTGAGTGCAAATTCTTTTGACTTGAGATATACAAGTTATCTTGGTTATGGAAATTTATACTTAGGCATCTTAAGCAAACATCTCTTAGAGGTGTGGATTCGAGATGATTGGGTATGTCAAAGTGAGGTGTTTGTATAGCACACAGAGGATTCACTATTTCTTGCGAGCAGAAGTATATCCTATGGCCATTCATTAGGATTATTACTTAAAGTCTTTAGTTAAAGTATCACATGTTAAGAGTATGAGACTCTTGTACACATGTAATGAATTTGCAAAATGAGGAAGTATTATTTGGGCTAGGTGTGGTGTAGTCAGCCTAGTGGGGGTAGACACATAAACCATGTCCTGAACCAAGTGAGTATAAGATGAGTGAAAGGAACGAGGCACGACTCATTGTAGCTTCTGAAAGGTTCAAAATTAGTTTTGAGATCAACTATGATATTTCGATTAATTAGAGATCATGATGTACTACTAGGTGCCACTCATGATTATTCTATAATTAAGTAGTTAATTATAGATGGCTAAGATAAACCGGAAACGTATTGGGTCACACACACTATGAGTCTCTAAAAGACATAAAACAAGTTAGAGAATATGATTCTCAGATCAAGAGATAAATGTTTAGTTGGACCATACATAAGATAAATATGAAAATATTTGTTAAAATAGAAGCACGGATGAGCCACATCTCTTATGAAAGAGTTGGACCCTATTTGGTTTAGTTATGAACTAATTTGGTTTAGCCATGAACCAAATTGATTTAGTTGTGAACCAAACCAATAATGGGATATTTTTTTATTAAGACATAATGAGTTGGATTTGAACTTTCTAATCTAACTTATTAAAGAGAACTATATATTGATATAGTCAAGAGAGAATTAATACACAATTCATTATTGGCTTGATTAGGTTTTGAAAACCTAAACTCAATGCCTCTTTTTCCCTCTCCCTCTCCCTCTCTCTTACCGTTGACCACAACAAGAGGGTCTCCTCTTATTGCTGTGAGCCACCCAAAGGAAGAAGATTTTCCTTTTGTTTCTTCTTCCTCTTCTTGATCCTTCTCCTTTGCTCATGGCTAGTACCTTTTGAAGGTGAAGCTTATTCTCTTGGAGTTGTCTTGTGTTGGTTGGTCCTAGGAAGATCGTACCAGTTCCATTATACAAAAATTTTGTACAAGTGTCAAACCTTTCCTAAACAACCTATTGTTTTCTTTAGAAGTTAAATTAGGAATTGTAAACGAAACTTAACATTATTGATTCCAAATTTAACTTATATGTTTTTAATGGTTTAGACTTGGATCGCAAGCAGAACTTAGCACTATTGATCCAAATCCACCTACGTTATAAATTCAATTAAATATTAATTTCCAAAATTGACTTCCAGGTTAAACATGGCGAGGCACAAGACTTTCTTGGATATGAGAGCAACCACCACTTCCTAGACAAAGCTTTTTAAGGAAAGCTAATATTTAATTTCCTTATATAACTCTAGGTTTAACTAAAAAGAACAATCGAATCACAAATTTGAAAAAACAAAAACACAAACTCGAATAACAAATCTGTTAAACTAAAATCTATTGCCTCTTGTGTTTGGAATTCTAACAAAGAAAAATAACTAGCATGATGTGGAAGAAAATTACTAATTATACATTTTCTTTGCAAGCTAATGACCTCAAGATCTTTTGCCGTATTCCTTGCCTCTCCTTGGACGTCGTGTGGCCGACGATCCTCCAAGATGAACACCACCCAAAAGAGCTTCTCCTCCTTCTAGTATTCGGCCACTACCACCAAGGAGCAAAAGAGAGCAAAGGGAGAAGAGAGGGAGAGAGGGTCGACCACCAAAGAGATCACCAACAAGAGAATAAGAATTGTGTTATCTCATGAGGCCTCCCCTCCCCTTCTTTTATATTACTTGCCCAAGGCAAATAAGGGAAGACTTTTTACAAAAATTAAAATCTTCCTCTAGTTTTTCCTTTTTCCTTTTTATTTTTCCTTTTCTTTCCTCTTGATTGAATCAATCATCAAACATTGATTGGATGATGCTTTAAATTTATATAATTTTGGCTGGCCCCTTGCTTGGGCACCAAGCAAGGGTGGCCGGCCACATCATCAAGAAGAAAATAAATTTTTATAAAATTTTATAAAAGAAGAAATCCTCTTATAAAATTTTACAAGCTCTCTTTCCTATTGTGGATGTTATAAAAGGAAAGTTTTAAAAATTAAAATCATGTTTTAAAATTTAAAACTTCTCTTCTAAAAATTTCCTTTTTTAACATGGTTACAAAAATAAAAAATTTAATTTTAAAACTTCTCTTCCTTTTTTCTAAAACCATGAGGATGATTAAAAAAGAAAAGTTTTAAAACTTTTAAAATTCTCTATTAAACCATGTGACCTAATTCAAATAAGGAAAGTTTTATATTTTAAAAACTCTCTTTTAAAACTTGTAGTTTTCTACAAAGAGAAGATTTTAAAAATTCAAAACACCCCTCCTATTTGAATTAATCATGGCCGACCCCTACTTGCTTGGTCACTCAATCAAACCATAGCTCTCGTGCACAGTCGGCGGTTAAACCTTCTGGCAACCCGGGCTCTGATACCAATTGTAAGATCGAAAAGAATTTGGATATCTCCACAATGGTATAATATTGTCCACTTTGGGCCTAACCCCTCATGATTTTGCTCTTAGGCTCTCCCCAAAAGGCCTCATACCAATGGAGATATCTTTTTCTCTTATAAATCCATGATCTTTTCCATATGTTTTCAATGTGGGACTATGTTTGTAACCTTGTAACCCCAACACCCACGATTAACGTTCCTAGATTACACAGATCACTTCCTAATGGTAGATTAATGCAATTAAGTAGAAGAGATAATTTAGGAAGTTCGATTATAGGGAACATCCTTCTCACACAAGGGCCCATGGTCCATGTTCCTAGATTACACAAGTCACTTTCTAACATTAATTTGGGAGAACCCTTTAAACTCTAATTAGTTTTTCTAGTTGAGAATCGATCCCCGTTTCAAGGAACTGCCATAGAAAGTAAGGGATGCCTTCTATCACAAGGTCCCATGATCTTACATTCCAAGGCTCATCCTCTACATGGTGATCTAACCCTACATCTGCATGGATTTATCTCACACACATTTCGTTAAACGTATACAAGGCACAACACACATAAATGATGATATAAACACTTCATTGCATAAGAAAATATCCAAATACATAGTTCATATATCCACAATCACATCATAATTACTTCCTACATCCTAGATCTAGATATCTACTCCATAGCAAAGGAAATACAACCAAAGACGAAGAAAGAAGCAAACTACAACCCAATACAAAGAAGTAGAGAGAGGAGAGTGCTTATCCTTGAAGCGTGGCGTCCTTGGAGGCGTTCCCTTGCTACGGAGGTGGATGGATCTGTTAGGATCGGTTGAGCTAGAGGGGGGGGGGGTGAATGGCTCACTTCGTTTTCTTGATCAACTTGATTTTGCGCAGCGGAACCTCGAAGGCAATGCTAACTCGGATATTTACTTGGTATCCACCTCCCCAAGGAGGTGACTAGTCCAAGGATCCACACCACTCACATTCTTCCACTATCAAAAACCCTCCTTCTCGGAATCACACCGAAGGTGGAGAAACCTTACACTGTTACAACCCTCCCTCTCCAAAGTAAAGAATCACACTCACCACAATGAAGAAGAACAGAAATATTACAGACTTTAGAAAAAGCTTCTTCTTCGCTGCGTGCGATTTGAGAAAGTAGCGAGAGGGAGATTCCAAACTTGAAGATCTTGAGCACTTGAGAGAGTTGAGACCTTGGAGAGCAATGGAACAGTATTTCTTTGTTTTCTACTTTCTTTTATTTTTCTTCCATGCCTTTAACGTTGAGAAAACTAGCCGTTTCTCACGTAGCCGTCACCGTGAATCGATCGGAGTCATTTTGGATCGATTCATAAGTATCCGTTGGAAACCATCACGTCACGATCAACGGCTTAGATTGATTCACTTGAGTTTGAATCAATCGGTGCAATTCTTGAATCGATTCAGACCACTGCTCGTGAGTTCGCAGCTTTGTGAATCGATCGCCCGATCGATTGAGTAACCTCAATTGATCGGCTGATCGATCCAAGGGAAATCTGTGCTTCGCACAGAGGCTTCCTGGATCGATCGCTCGATCGATTGGATTGCCCCAATCGATCGATCGATCGATCCAGAAGCATTCTGTGCGTCACACAGAAGCTTCCTGAATCGATTGTTGGATCGATTGGTTTTCCCCAATCGATCGGTTGATCGATCCAGAAGCATTCTGTGCTTCGTACAGAAGCTTCCTGGATCGATCGCTCGATCGATTGGTTTTCCCCAATCGATCGGCTGATCGATCTAGAAGCACTCTGTGCTTCGCGCAGATCCTTCCCAATCGATCAACCGATCGATTGGCTTCCTTCCAATTGATCGACTGATCGATCCAGAGGCATTCTGCCTCACAGCCATGTCTAAATCATTTTTCCAATCGATTTCTGATACGTGAGGGATCATGCATCCAGCTTTATGACCTGCAGGAACTTCTCTTGCCAAGAATCCAGTCCTCGACCTTCTTGGACTTCTCTTGCCTTGCATCCGGTCTTTTGACCTGTAAGGATTCTTTTGCCAAGAATCCGGTCCTTGACCTTCTTGGACTTCTCTTGCCTTGCATCCGGTCTTCCGACCTGCAAGAACTTCTCCTGCAAACTCACACTGTATGTTAGATCCAACGTATTAACTTAAACTTAAATAATTGTCAACATATTGAAACTTCCAGGGCATGATTGCACCAACAATCGTCCCCTTTTTGATGTTTGACAATCTATTTAAGTTTAGGTCAATTTCCAATATACCATAATAGTACAATTGATAAATAATGATTGCAACAACGCTGAAAATTATAAGCAGTAAGTATGAGCATACACAGTAAGCTTGAGTTTCAATTTAAATTTTATTTAGCATGAACTTCAACATATATCTCCCCCTTTGTCAAATATAAAAAAAAACAGAACTCCCCCTCAAAATGTGTACTAAGCAAACACAATAACCCAAGGAGTACTCCCCCTAAAACACACAGACATTAACAAAATGTAACCACGTGAATTGTAGAAACAAAATAAAGGATAGACATAAAACCCGATAATTTGTACAATAGAGTTCACATAACATAAGGACTCCATAAGTCGATGACCAAAAGAGAGTTCATATAAGGACTCCATAATAACCATCCATAAGTCGTACAATAACATATCATAAAGAGACAAAAAAACTCGATAAGATCATCGCCCGAAGGAGGGGGATCAACAGCAGCAGGAGGAGGAGCCGTAGTAGTAGCTGGAGCAGGGACCGCCGTAGTGTCAGCACCAACAGCATCCTCAGCCTGGGGAACGGGAGCTGTGGAGGGAGCAGACGGAGATGGATTACCCGTCACCCAGGAGCTCACTAAATCCACCAATGTATCCATAGTCGTCTGCATTGAAGTCTGTCGATGGACCATGGTCTCCATCATGGAACACAGATCGGCTACCTCCATGGTCAGCTCCTCCAGGCGAGTGTCGACAGTCTCCTCGAATGTCGGAGAAGCTGGCTTGGGGATATCCTCCTCAGCATCATCTGCCACAGGAACCAATGCCTGTGCATCCCCCCTGCGACGAGCTCTTGGTCCCTCACCAAAAGCACGTCCATCGCGCCATCGAACTCCCACTGGACCACCAACTAAGCTCGTCTTCGTGAAGGAGCGGGAAGAAATCCGAGAATAAGCCACAGTCATGTGCTCCAGCCGTCCCTGGGAGACATCTATCTTCTGGGACTCCAGCCAATCTGTGATAAGATGCCCGAAAAGCATATGGATCGTCTGCTGCACGGGCTGGGTAAAATGAATGATGCAATAAAAGATGTTCAGAGCGATGTTGATGTCAAGGGAATAACGAATGGCATAAAGGGCAAACATGTGAGGAGGTCTCAGAGCGGCTAAGGCACGAGAAACAATGGGGAAAATGCAGTTGATGATCACTTTAAACAAGGCATTGTTTTCAGCCGACAACTCAAGCGAAGAAAATTTTGTGATTTGAGCATTTGGCCCATCCGGACGAGGACGACCAAAGAGGAACTGATGCATGGATGCAATGCTAATATGCTCAAAAGGTGGAGGCAGCTCATCGGGAAGATTGGGATAAAAGACAAAATTATTGTTTGAAGGTAGACAGTCGAGATAAGATCGAAGAATCTCATAGGAGAAGTCAAAGCTCCGTTTCGCAACACGAGTGCGATAATTTACACCATCAGAAGTGTGCAAATTATTATAAAATTCGGAGACAAGACCTACATTGACATCCCTCTCATAGGTTAACAACGAGTCAAGTTTATAATGCTTAAACCGATTATAGGTGTCAAAACAAGATGTCCTATAGTATTGCAAGTCAACTGATCTAGGGGTTATAAGTTTGAAAGTGTTTTTGCTAAAGGCTTGCTGCATTGCAGCATTTGGAAATCTCAGATCAGTAGGAGGTTGAGGACGTGAGGAAGGTACAGACGATCCTTTGCCCGATTCACAAACCTTTTGTTTCTTTCTGTGGGATAAAAAAAATGGCACACGGTTTGGCAGTGCAAAGGAAAGGATATGCAAAAATGCAAGGGCAATGCAAATAATGCAATGCACAAGGACACACAAGACACATATAGATTAGGTCAAATATAGGAGCAAAAACCCAAAAAAAAAAAAGAAGAGAGCAAAGAAATTTACTTAGGGTTAGGGTTTTGAGTCCGCATGGTATGTGAGGACGCGGAGACGAGGAAAAGAGCTGCCCAGTGCGTCGAGAGAGAAGGAGCAGAGCCGGAAGAGAGATGGAAGAGCTCCCCTTCGCCGGAGAAACCCGTCGGAGTGAACGACAGAACGAGCGAAGCAGACGGAAGAATCGCCTGGAAAATCGCCTAGGGCAAGACAGCGTCGAGAGTGAGAAAAGGAAGAGAGAATAAGTGGATCGATTCGGATTTAGGGGTTTAAGATGGGTTTTAAGTTCTCAATCGATCGACCGATCGATTGAGAGTAGGTGAATCGATCAGTCGATCGATTCACGAAGCTTCTGTGAATCTTTGAAGATGCATCTCAATCGATCCAACGATCGATTCAACTGGGATGAATCGATCCATTGATCGATTAAAAAGCCTTCTGTGAAAATCGAAAGAGCGTCCCAATCGATCCATTGATCGATTCAAATGTACTGAATCGATCCGTTGATCGATTAAAAAGCCTTCTGTGAAAATCGAAAGAGCGTCCCAATCGATCCATTTATCGATTGGAATATTCTGAATCGATCCATTGATCGATTCAAACGATCTGAATCGATCCATTGATCGATTCAGATGCTCTCTGGAGTGAAATGTGAACCTCCCAATCGATCGACCGATCGATTGGGAAGTCTGATATTTCTGCATTTCTGAAAACCTTTCAGATCTAAGTTTTGGAAATACACAAATAATTGTATATTCCTCCAAAAATCACGAAATTTGGTGTAAACATTATTTATGTCTCATATTATCAAGGAAAAATAAAGATTGACAAAAAGCGACACTCCCTAGATAGGATTTACACAAATAAAAAATTGTCAAAAACTTTAATACTTTGAGTAAGTATGTATCCAATTGTTCAATGATAACTTTCATTCAATACCAACCTTCAATCAAGGTGTCAAACAAAGGTTTTATACATACTGTAAATTTGAAATTTCCAATCATAATCGTAGGGCAAAGTGCACATGATTTGTGCACATGCTTTCCCTATGATTGGACAAATGAATGTTTCATATGAAAACCACTTTTCTTGACCAAAATAATGCATCATAACAAGCATCATGACCAAGATAAATGTCCCTAACCTCTCACCCCATCTAAATCATATTAAGAGGGCAATCCATGTTCTTGTGAGAGGCAATGTTAAGGTGAATAAACCTTAAAGAACTCTACCTATGAAGTGATCATGGAGGATGTGATTTAATCAATACAACACATTCCCAATTCCCTTCTAAGAAAGATAAATTCAACTTCGGGAAGAGGTTTAGTGAAGATATCGGCTAAGTTTGATTTTGATCCAACATAATTTAAAATGATATCACCTCGAGTGACATGATCACGAATAAAATGATGTTTAACCTCTATGTGTTTCGTTCTTGAATGATGAACGGGATTTTTGGTCAAGTTGATTGTACTCACATTATCACAAAGAACTTGAACATTGTTATAAGTAAGTTTATAGTCCTCTAGAGTATGAGTCATCCACAATAATTGTGATACACACTCTCCCATGGCAATATATTCCGCTTCGGTTGTGGAGAGAGCTACACAATGTTATTTTCTACTTGACCAACTTACCAAAGAGGACCCTAGAAATTGACAACTACCACTCGTACTTTTGCGATCCAATTTGCATCCGGCATAATCGGAATCGGTATAGCCCACTAGGTCAAAAGTTTTGGTTCTAGGATACCAAAGACCAACATTTTGAGTTCCCTTGAGATAACGAAGAATTCGCTTAACGGCACTCAAATGTGACTCCTTGGCACAAGATTGATACCGTGCACATATACCTATGGCAAAAAATATGTCGGGTCTACTAGCCGTAAGATAGAGAAGACTCCCTATAGCACTACGATACACCTTGGAGTCAACTTCTTTCCCCTCAACATCTTTATCCAATTTAGTACTAGTGGCCATGAGAGTAGATATTTTTTTGCATTTTCCATTCCAAATTTCTTAAAGAGCTCTTTGACGTATTTAGATTGATGAATGTAAATGTCTTCTTTTGTTTGCTTAATTTGTAACCCTAGGAAAAATGTCAATTCACCAACCAAACTCATTTCAAATTCACTCTCCATGTGATTAATGAATTCATTTAAATAATCTTTATTTGTAGAACCACAAATAATGTCATCTACATATACTTGGGCCACAAACATATCATTACTACTATTTTTCAAAAATAAAGTGGGATCAATTTTTCCTCTATGAAACCCTTTTGACACTAGAAATGTTGACAAACGTTCATACCAAGCCCGGGGAGCTTGTTTTAGCCCATATAAGGTCTTTTTAAGTTTATATACATGATTTGGATACTCCAAATTTTCAAACCCCGGTGGTTGCTCAACATATACTTCTTCTTTTATAACACCATTCAAAAATACTGATTTTACATCCATTTGGTACAATTTGAACCCCTTGTGGGCGGCAAATGCCAACATCATCCTAATTGACTCCAATCTTGCTACGGGTGCATAAGTTTCATCATAGTCTAACCCTTCTACTTGATTGAAACCCCTAGCAACAAATCTAGCTTTGTTTCTCACAACTATCCCCTTATCATCAAGTTTATTTCTAAAGACCCATTTTGTATCAATAATCGATTTGTTTGTAGGCCTAGGAACTAAATCCCAAACTTGACTTCTCTCAAATTGAGATAGTTCATCTTGCATTACTAAAATCCAATCGGGATCAAACAAGGCATCATCAATGGTTTTTGGTTCTATTTGAGATATCAAGGCGACTTGGCTTCCTTCATTTCTAAAATAAGATCGAGTTCTCACTCCTTGAGTGATGTCTCCTACTACTTGATCTAAGGGATTATTTACATGAATCCTAGTAGGTCTTGATTCTTGATTTATTATAGTTTCGGGTTCAAGTGGCAAAGATTCATTCTTCTCACCATCACTTTCTTGACCTTGATGATCTACTCCATCCAATGTTAACTTCTCTAACTCAAAACACATTTCTTCATCGTTTGTTCTTGTAGAGTTCAAAGAAGGATTTTCTTCAAAGACAACATTTAGTGATTCTTCAACTAATTTTGATCTTTTGTTGTAAATTCGGTACGCCTTGCTATGACTTGAGTAACCTACAAGGATCCCCTCATCCGCCTTAGCGGAAAATTTTCCCAAGTGATCTTTGGTGTTTAGAATATAGACCTTACACCCAAACACTCTAAGATGCTTAATTGTAGGTGGTTTACCAAACCACAACTCATGAGGTGTTTTTCCTAGAAAGCTATGTATTAATGTTCGATTTTGCACATAACATGTCGTATTAATTGCTTCGGCCCATAGGAAACTATGAAGTGAATATTCATTTAACATGCTCTGAGCGACCTCTTGTAAAACCCTATTTTTCCTCTCAACAACTCCATTTTGTTGAGGAGTCCTAGGGGTGGAAAATTCATGTTTATATCCTTTTTCTAAACAAAAAGTTGTGAATCTATCATTTTCAAACTCACCTCCATGATCACTTCTTATCTTGTTTATCTTATGAGCCTTTTCATTTTCTACTCTATTACAAAAAGCAATCAAGGTATCTAGAGTTTGATCTTTATGTTTCAAGAAAAACACTCATGTATATCTAGTGTAATCATCCACAATCACAAAGCAATATCTACTACCATTTAAAGAAATATATTTACTACTATCAAATAAATCCATGTGAATGAGCTCCAAAGCATTTGAGGTACTTACAACATTTTTACCTTTATGAGTAGCTTTGGTTTGCTTACCCATTTGACATGCATCACATATTTTGTCTTTTTGAAACATCAACTTTGACAATCCTTGCACCAACTCCTTCTTTGAAAGGTTTTTGATATTCTTCATGTTGGTGTGAGCAAGTCTCTGGTGCCAAAGCCACGTCTCCTCTTCTTTGGACATGAGACACTTAGCAAACACATTAGTAGCACCAAATAGTTCAACTTGATAAATATTCTCTCTTCTATGGCTTATGAGAATATTGGTGTTTAGTTCACTATGCTTGATTAGGCATTGAGATGAGTTGAACTCAACTCCATAACTCGAATCACATAGTTGACTAACACTTAAAAGATTAAAGACCATACCTTTCACTAATAACACAATTTTTATTACAAATTTTTCCAAAATTCTAATATCTCCAATTCCTATAACTTTTAATTCACCACTGTTACCAAAAGAAACGGTACCTTTACTTTTGTGTCTAAATGATGAGAATTTTGAAGAATCCCCCGTCATATGCTTCGAACATCCACTATCTACGAACCATGTTGTTGGATGCTCCCCCTTGGCGCATGCCTGTTTAAATACGATAAACCAAATGTTTTGGTACCCAAACCTTGGGTCCGGTAGCATCAATAACAAATTGCTTGGGTACCCAAGCTTGAACAAACTTAACTCTTGACGCATGATTTCTACTAATTAGTGACATGAATTTAACTTCCTTATCTTGTGATTTAAAACCTAGTCCCGCTTTGTTGTACACACCCCTTTAAGCTCCTAGAATCATGTCTAAATACTTTGAGCTTGAAGTAAATTTTTCTAGAGCACATCTAAGATCATCAACTTGTAATTTCAACGATACATTTTCTTTTTTAAGATCATCAAAATCATTTTTGTCATTTTCATGAAGCATGCAAGTTTCACATGACACAATTTCATTTTTAAGTGATTTCAAGTCATTTTGCAATTTCTTAACCTTCCCTTTTGATTTAGCTAGTGCGTTGGTTAAGCATGCAATGGTGGCATACATCTTATCAAGCTTGGGAGAAATTACCTCGTCATCACTAGATGATGACTCACTTGAAGACTCCACATCCTCTCCATGACTATCTTCATCTTCACTATCTTCAACATAGCTTAAGGCCATGAGAGTCATGTGTTTTGAGCTCTTCCTTTCATCTTCTTCTGATGAGCTTGACGATGAGTCATCCCATGTGACTTTCAAAGCCTTCTCTTTTTCTTGATCTTTTCCACTTGCTTCTTTAACTTTGGACACTCCGTTTTGTAGTGCCCCTTTTTCTTGCATTCATAGCAAATAACATCATTCTTAGTCTTAGAATCCACAAGAGATTTACCTTTTCTCTTTTCATCATTGAAAATCTTCTTGACATCCTTTTTGTCAAACTTCCTTGAATGTCTCATCATTCTTCGAACAAAGTTTTCCATTTCACTAGATGATAGCTCTTCATCACTATCACTATCACTATTTTGTTCAGATTCGGAAGATGACTCCTTCTTCTCCTTTTTCTTTTCCTTGTGCTTCTTTTTGCTCTTTTCACCTGCAACCAAAGCTATACCTTTCTCTTTGTGGCTTGTGTTAGCTTGCTCATGTAATTCAAGTTCACAAAACAATTCATCCAACTTTACTATTGACAAATCCCTTGATACCTTGTAGGCATCCACCATGGATGACCATAATGAGTTTCTTGGGAAGGATTTTAAAGAATACCTTATGAGGTCTCGATTCTCTACACTCTCTCCAAATGAATGAAGACCGTTTAGGAGTTCCTTGAACCTCCATGTAGTGAACTTACCGTTTCCCCCTCATTCATTGTGAAATTTTGGAGTTGGTTTATCAAGAGATCTCTCTTTGCAATTCTTGAATCCTTGGCGCCTTCATTTAGCTCAATGAGCTTGTCCCATAAATCCTTGGCACTCTTGAAAGGTCCAACCTTGTTGAGTTGTTCCGAGCTTAATCCACATTGGAGAGTCACAGTCGCCTTTGCATTTGCTTGAGCCTTCATTTTTTATTCAACAGTCCACCTTGATGACTCAAGCATTCTTCCATTTTCGGTTGGCGCCGTGAATCCCTCCATGATTGAGAACCACATGTCAATCTCCGTCATAAGATAGTGTTCCATGCGGCTCTTCCAATACGCGAAATTACTGTCTTCATAGAATGATGGTCGTGAAGTGCTATGTCCCTCCTTCAAAGACATCTTGTAGCTCTTTAATTTGTGCTTTCTTGGCGATGAATCCTCAAAAGCAAACCAATGCTCTGATACCACTTGTTAGGATCGGTTGAGCTAGAGGGGAGGGTGGGTGAATGACTCACTTCGTTTTCTTGATCAACTTGATTTTGCGCAGCGGAAACTCGAAGGCAATGCTAACTCAGATATTTACTTGGTATCTACCTCCCCAAGGAGGTGACTAGTCCAAGGATCCACACCACTCACACTCTTCCACTATCAAAAACCCTCCTTCTCGGAATCACACCGAAGGTGGAGAAACCTTACACCGTTACAACCCTCCCTCTCCAAAGTAAAGAATCACACTCACCACAATGAAGAAGAACAAAAATATTACAGACTTTAGAAAAAGCTTCTTCTTCGCTGCGTGCGATTTGAGAAAGTAGCGAGAGGGAGATTCCGAACTTGAAGATCTTGAGCACTTGAGAGAGTTGAGACCTTGGAGAGCAATGGAACAGTATTTCTTTGTTTTCTACTTTCTTTTCTTTTTCTTCCATGCCTTTAAACGTTGAGAAAACTAGTCGTTTCTCACGTAGCCGTTGCCGTGAATCGATCGGAGTCATTTTGGATCGATTCATAAGTATCCGTTGGAAACCATCACGTCACGATCAACGGCTTAGATTGATTCACTTGAGTTTGAATCGATCGGTGCAATTCTTGAATCGATTCAGACCACTGCTCGTGAGTTCGCAGCTTTGTGAATCGATCGGCTGATCGATCCAAGGAAAATCTGTGCTTCGCACAGAGGCTTCCTGGATCGATCGCTCGATCGATTGGATTGCCCCAATCGATCGGTCGATCGATCCAAAAGCATTCTGTACGTCGCACAGAAGCTTCCTGAATCGATCGTTGGATCGATTGGTTTTCCCCAATCGATCGGTTGATCGATCCAGAAGCATTCTGTGCTTCGCACAGAAGCTTCCTGGATCGATCGCTCGATCGATTGGTTTTCCCCAATCGATCCAGAAGCACTCTGTGCTTCGCGCAGATCCTTCCCAATCGATCAACCGATCAATTGGCTTCCTTCCAATCGATCGACTGATCGATCCAGAGGCATTCTGCCTCACAGCCGTGTCTAAATCGTTTTTCCAATCGATTTCTGATACGTGAGGGATCATGCATCCAGCTTTATGACCTGCAAGAACTTCTCTTGCCAAGAATCCGGTCCCCGACCTTCTTGGACTTCTCTTGCCTTACATCCGGTTTTCTGACCTGCAAGGATTCTTTTGCCAAGAATCCGGTCCTCGACCTTCTTGGACTTCTCTTGCCTTGCATCCGGTCTTCCGACCTGCAAGAACTTCTCCTGCAAACTCACACTGTATGTTAGATCGAAGGTATTAACCTAAACTTAAATAATTGTCAACACATTGAAACTTCCAGGGCATAATTGCACCAACAGGATCGGCGAAGATGAAGGAGATCTAGGGCCTCCCCAAAGGGGAGAACACTTCCCCAAGCAATGGCGAAGAGTCTCAAGCCAAAGATTTCTTTGTGAAAAGGGGAGAAAACCCCCCTTTTATAGAGTAGGGCATGGCCACCACACGGCCCGTGCCACGGCCGTGTGGCACACACGGCCTCAGCTGCTCTGCTCTCGGCCAAGGTCACACGGTCGTGTAACTCTCTGCCTCTGGCTGGATCACATGGCCATATGGATCACACGGCCATGCCAATCTTTGCCTCTGGAAACATCACACAGCTGTGTGGAACACATGGCCTGGGCTTGCCTCTTCTCTAGAAATGTTGCACGGCCATGTGGAGAAGCTGCTTGGATTGTGTAGATCTACACAACCAGGTTCTGGTTGTTCTTGCTGGGATGACACAGCCGTGCCAATCCACACAGCCGTGTCATTCTCCTCCTCTAGTGAAGCTACATCGCCTGTCTGCTCCACACGGCCAAGGTCATTTTCTTCCCTGCTCCTTTGACATTGCCGTGTGGCTCACATGGCCAATGTTGTCTTCCTTTGCTTATTGCCTAGATCAGCCACGAACATCATTTCTTCTCCAAATTTGACTCTTGAAGATAAAAAATACATAAGAGTAGATCTTCGAACAAAGAAAAGTATTTATGTTGAAAGTAAGTCAAAGAGTATGAAAGTGTATAGACAAAGCATACGTAAAATATGTAAATATGAGTTAAAACATACTAAACAAATGTATATAATCTACGCACATCAACTGACACCTACTGTCCCCTTAAACAGGACACATCCTCACTGAGTCACTCTCCTCCAGTGACTTACTTCACTTACCAAATGTCAAGTTATCTCATTGACATCCAATCTGACTCACTAGGTCTTTCTGTCGGAATCGTACATTTTGACTTTGTCAATCGGGAATCAAACATCTCGACCTCCTACTGGAATCACATATCCAAACTTCAACCCTATCAGGAATCGAACATCTTGACCTCTTACCAAAATCTCACATTTGGACTTTCTGCCTGGTGTTTGGTCATCTTGACCCCTCAAGTTAGTCAACCCTATACACTCAGTAACAAGGTTAGATCAATAATACATCTAACTTTAATCCACTTGTCATTCATCAAAACTCAGGTTTGATCATTGGTGTCAACTGCACCAACACCAGCTGCTGCTGCTTGTTGCTGTTTTACTAATCTCTGAGCTCAAGTGGCTATTAGCAGCTCTAAGTCTTCTTATAAAAAAGTAACGGTAGTGAGTCGTTCAGTCTCTTTCATCTCTGCATTTCAGATTCAAGCGAAGGTTCCCACTTATGACGCTAAACTTGATCTGTCTGAAATTGAGGGAGATGAAACACTAGGCAAGTGACTCTGATGTGACTCTACTATTAACCATGAAAAGACTCCACGCTGTGCATCGATGATGTTGTGTGGTCCTGTGTATCAAAAAACAAGGAATGAAGGGAATAAACATCAACAACTGGGCTAGAAAGGAGTCCCTAGCATAGCACTTCGACGCTTAAGTCAAACATGTGTCTTAGAGGAAAATGCAGTGAATAGTAATAAATTTACAATGGAATTGAGTGCCTTAGGTTGTGTGATGATGTGTTTTCATATCTGTGGTTGTAGTTGAAAACCTCCTTTTATAATGTTAATTATATTCTCCGCACGAATCTTAAAGTATTGCCAAAAATGGACTGACCCTTTTGACATTCTAACATTCTTTCCAGAATGGGCCTACCATCTCTGTGATTTGCAGAGTAGAAGCTTCTCTCCTAAAAACTACATAGGGAATATTCTTGTATTTCCTTACAACTGTTGCACAAAACGTCAATAAAGAATATTAAATCGTTGGATTGATAGGGCTCAAATATGTCTTGCTGGTCGACAGATCAAGTCCTCTTGGTAGCCCAATTGACTCTTGTTTGCATGAGCAATCGGGTCAGATATAGAATAGATGTCACTCGTAAGGACTCAGTCTGCACCTGTCCTCCATATTTAGATAAAGAGCCCGATCTCATTGGGCGGCCTGTGTAGCATATCCGATTGGACCTCCATTCCGATCGGCCAGAGCACTTGGCGAGAGACCTTTGACTTAGCTTCGAATAACACTGATATGACTTGCGGCTTTGTCGACTCTGAGGGATTCGGGATCCAACCGAATTAATGATCCGATCAACTAGGTCATTCAGGCGAGAAATGCAACCGTATTAGCTCTGAGTGTTAACTCTTTTTTGATTTTGATTGTCACTTTAGTCGGTCTTCTTGACTTGGATCCGACTTAAAGGGCCTCTCACCTTATTCGTGCTATCACATAGCATTAAATTTTTGGCAAAAATTCGAAAGAATTTTTTTCTGGAATAATTATCAAATGGCGCCTCTCTTTTATTTTTGTTTTATCAAAAGGTACGTCCACTCCCTCTTATAAGATTAGATAACTTTCATATTATTATCTCCTAACACGGCAGGATCTAGTAAGGTAGAATTGAACTGTTCAACAATATTCACATATAACCATTATAGTCTTGTAGTTACCATAATACCGATTTATCTTATAAATATAACTAACTAATTGGTTCAGAATTTAATACGTATGATATAAGATAATGAGGTTGAACAATGTACTTGAGAGCAACTAGCTATATCATAGTCCAAATTTAAAATTTTGATTCATGCTGAAATTTTAATCCAGCATTAGAACAATATAATTTCGATATCGTATTATGTCATTATAATTTTTATATTTTTTAAATATAAAATTTTTTACTTGAAGATAAAACATATATATATATATATATATATATATATATATATATATATATACAGAATTGATCTGCTGCGGACAAAGCCCGTGCGGACCGCTGCGGACATGCTCCTGATCGGTCTGGTGACCGATCAGGGAACCTCCTGATCGGTCTCTGGACCGATCAGGGAACCTCCTGATCGGCCTGTAGACCGATCAGGACCCTGATCGGTCTCTGGACCGATCAGGGAATCTCCTGATCGGTCTGTAGACCGATCAGGAGGTTCCCTGATCGGTCACCAGACCGATCAGGACGCATGTCCGCAGCGCTCCGCACGGGCTTTGTCCGCAGCATATCATTTCTCTCTATATATATATATATATATAATAATTTTATTGGACTTTAATTAAACTCATTTAAATTATCTCAACTATAATTAAGAGTTGATTAAAATTATTACCCCATGGTGTAGCGTGGGCGGTGGATGCATGACATTTTTGGTGTAATAGTTAGGGGTTCAATCTCACAATAACTCACGATCTAGAATTTACCACACCATGCGTCTCCTGCATGTGTACTTGAATTTACCTATCTTCATACCCATAGGGTCGGTTCTAGGAGGTCGTTGAGATGGTGGATCCACTTTTTTTTTATTAAAATTATTATCTAATTATTTAATTAAACCTCCTATTTCACAACATCATGACTGCGAGCATGCACGGTCCGCTAAAAGAGTTCAGACATAGTGTCAGGTCGGGGCGATGCATTCAGATGTGCTACCGTGCTCGTGCGACACATCCAGACATGTTGTCAGGCTTATGCAACCCACGCATCCCGTGCATCTAGATTCGTTGCCAAGCTCGTGCGACATATCCAGATGTCCAGCTTGTAAGACATGTTCGAATGCATTGTTAGGCCGGTACAATGCATTGGCACCAAAGGTGTGCTTGTGTCAGCCTGCGTGCAAAATGAGATGTTTCGCTTGTATCGGATGAAACAACTCAAGATTTTAATCCGGGATCAAAGCGGGCTGGTTCACTCATTTGATTATAAAAAAAAACACATACTAATGTGAAAGAAAAGTCTTCCCGTGAAAGAAAAAAAAATCATAGAGTTGCCTCTTTAAACCTTCTAAAAAAATGATAAATTAAATAACACCGAACCTAAAACGATCAGTTCGATCCCACTGAAAATTTTCTTTAATCATCAGGATAAATTGAAAAACGCTTATGACAGACAATCTAAAAGCCCAGCATCCCGTGATTGTGCACCACATTTGGAGAAAAAATCTCACAAAATATATCATAACTAGAGATCGAACTATGAATATCTAGTTGATAATTTAATACCCTTCCATTGTATCATAGTCCGGGGACTCACTTTAAAACTTCTACCGTTAACAAGGATTGTTGCTTATCGACATAATTATGAAGCACAAATCCTCATCCATTTTCAGGGCAAATATTATAGATTTCTCAAAATAAGTGGCACTACAGATACACTCTAATTCCTTGACAACCAAACATCCTTATTGTTTGAACACACAACTATATAATAATAAAAAGCAATACATTTTCAAGTAACCGGTTAACTAAATGAGAACCTGCAGTGTTGTCGAATCTTAAGCAAAGAGCAAAAAGAATTTTCGAACAAATACATTTGCATACTACACTTTTTCGACCACCAAGAAGGTTGAAGCAGTAAGGAGTACATCACAGATCTTTCACAGAGTTGTGTCCATAGGATAAGATCCAAGTACACGAAGGAATGTCGCAAATTCCTGCACAAATGCATCATTCAGTTATAGGGACCAAATTGTAGCATGGTAAATCCAACCTGTTGTATGAAACAAAACAACCTAAATGAATTTGATCGAATGCAATTATGGACGACATTTCGTAATCATGAAAGTTTGATGATCATGTTTAAGCTCCATGGTGATAAACAGTGAAAGCAGTGTGGAATAGCATTTGCGGTAGCTGGCAGACTAGAGTTGTACAACACAATTGTTTTTTGTTTGATCTTTGTTTGTCTGAATCCTGTTCAATTTTGATTGATGTTTGTACATCTTCATAATGGTAATTTGTTCAAAATAAATAAAAAAAAATGAAATTAAGAATTAAATATAGATCTTATGATCACTCTGGATGAATACACATAAAAACAAAGCTGACAGTACTTTACAATTTTCATCATCTGATGTAGACGGAATAAAGCAAGATGTTTCTTACGAAGATATAATCATACAAAGCTAACCTGAAGGTTGGACAGAGCACTTTGTGCACGAGGCTCGGCCATAGATGCTTCAATATCAATGAAGAAAAGATAATCAAAGTACCTAAGAAAAGAGCACTTAAGAACCTCGGTGGTGTAAAACTCAAACACCGAAGTATGATTATCATCAACGTGAAAAATACTTTAGTACTAAGGAAAATAAAAGTTTCCAAATGTGACAGGTAAACCAAAGGTTCCTCTGGTAACCTGTCAAGAAGTTTGGCACACACAACCTGCTAAGAACCATAAAACCGTAATGCGAGCAGGAAATCAATCCATGTTAAAGTAGATGAGAACGATCTGAAAGAAGAGTGAGCGTTTGGTTCTCTCCTAGGAATCGGAATGGGAATGGGTATCATAGTATTATGGAATGGGAATGGGTATGGGCTTGGGTATCATTCTTAAAAATGATGTTTGGTTAGTTAAATATTTTCAATCGGAATGAACCTAAATTTCCTTTTTTACCCTTATAGGAAAATAAGAGAAAAAATTTGATGGGAGAGAAAGTTGAATGTGAGAGAAACATATGATGAGAGAAAATGATGAGAGAGAAAGTGTGATGAGAGAGAAAGTGTGTGGGAAAAAATGAAGAGAGAGAAAGTATGATCAGAGAAAATGAGGAGAGAGTGCATGATAGGAGAGATTGAGAAGAGAAAAAGTATGATGAGAGAGAAAAAGTGATGGGAAAAAATGAAGAAAGAGAAAGTATTATGAGAGAAAATGAAAGAGTGAGGAGAGAGAAAGTATGATGAGAGAGAAAGTGGGTTGAGAGAGAAAGAGTGATGGAAAAAAATGAAGAGAGAGAAAGTATGATGAGAGAAAATGAGAGACTGAGAAGAGAGAAAATATGTTGAGAGAGAAAGAGTGATGGAAAAAATGAAGAGAGAGAAGGTATTATGAGAGAATGAAAAAGTGAGGAGAGAGAAAGTATGATGAGAGAGAAAGTGGGTTGAGAGAGAAAAAATGAAGAGAGAGAAAATACTAGACTGGGAGAGAGAAAATATGATGAGAGAGAAAGTGTGCTTAGAGAAAAAGTGTGATTAGAGAAAATAAAGAGAGAGAAAGTGTGATGAGAGAAAATGAGGAGAGAGTATGCTGAGAGAGATTGAGGAGAGAGAAAGTATGATGAGAGAGAAAGTACGATGAGAGAGAAAATATGATGAAAAAATAAGTAGAAAATGTGTAATAGGAGAGAAAGTGTGATAGAAGAGAATGAAGAGAGAGAAAATAAGGAGAGAGAGTATATGATGGGATATAATATAGAGAGAGAATTAGGAGAGAGAAAGTATCTTGAGAGAGAAAATATGATGATAAAATAAGGAGAGAGAAAATATGATGAGAGAGTGAAATTAAAAAAAAATTGAACAAATATACTAAGGATATTTTTGTCTAAAACTTAATTTACAATCCTATTACATCAAAACCCAAGGGAGAGGGTGGGTTTCATCCATACCCAAATTTTTGGGTTTCATTCCAAAATCTTGATTCCATTCTCATTAACCAAACACAAGGTTTGGGAATGAATCCATTCCCTCATTCCCAAACCCATAAACCAAACGCCACCTGAGTCACTTACTTGGCTGTACCATAGCTTGAGTTATCAACAGCCCTAAGAGGACGATCCCTTTGAGGCCTGCTTTCAATCTAAAATAATCCAAAAATTAAGCTGTTAATATGCCTTTAGAGCTAAAAGAAACTTTATGTAGATAACTATGCCAATGTATATACCTTTGTCAAATTTATGTTTCTCATCGCAAAAACTCCCAATGCTTTGAACAAGACACCAGGACCTTCTTCAAGAGTGAATACTATGCTGGTCTGAAAAGTAAAAAATTAAGCCAACATCCTTCCCTTCAGATTTCTTTATTAAATTGAACATGACAAAGTAATCATGTCAGTTTGATACCTTAAAGGCCCTATTAGTTCTTGGAATTATTGGTTCCCGAGCAAGCACAAGAAATCGCAGGATGTTCGTGGAGACATCCTGTGATTAGCATATTTGAACAAAAATTGACAATGCTGCACTAAAAGAACATAGAGAAGCTAAAGAAAATGATGGATTTCAGCACTGAAATATATCAAATGCACAATGTCTAGCATGAACAAAATAATCTTCTTCAGTTACCATCCTGTGATACTAGAATAACTAAGTAAAGACTAATTAAGACCTTATAGAGAATATAATTCACCATCAAATCAAACTAAAGTAAAATTTTCTCCATATGTCAGTTACCATAGTAGCACACTAATGCTCCTTAGAAAATTAAAGGAAATAGATTTCAAAAGATTAAAGTTGAAGCATAACCAATGCAAACAATGTTCTTGTACTTAACCACACTATGATGGCTTGTATCCCAAAAAATTTATCTGTTTCTTAACATTGTCCTTCAGTTGATTTAATATATCATGCTCCAAGATCCAAAACTCTTGCCATGATTTTGTGACCATATTGCAGAACATGTAAGCTTTAAGATATTTATGTCAAATAAATAATCACCAGATTTTCTAATTAGTACCAACATGGTCTCAGACTCTCAATAGAGTGAGTTTGCCAAACATGTATGGCTCCAATACATTATACTGAAGTGGCAAATGCCCGAGACTTAAATAAAAATCTGGGCTTTTCTTAATGCATCAATATTGAATGAATATGGAGACAAGAAGAAAGGTACTCATCATGTGTCTTTGTGCAGGTGTGTGAAGCCAAATATCTATTGCGTTTGTATGGAATAAGTTTCCTAGTATTCTAATTTCTTCATGGTACTGAGAAGTAAAAAATGGCAATGAGAAATTTGTTTTGTTTTTTCCTTCATTTATAATTTTCTGTCTCGAAAGAAAAATATTACCAAGTCAACCATGGACAATATTTGCCAGTATATGTTAAAACTCTAATGTAGCCTAAAATTGCATGTCATGAGAAACCAATCTATCACACTAATGGCAAAATAACTCATTGCCTGCATGTTGTCATCAAGTATGTTAAGCCCATAAATCTCTGCAGCTCGAGCACTTGCGATTGCTCCAGCATCCCTTAAACCTTTCGTAGCTATCAACTGCAAACATTCAGAAAGATTAAAAGGCCAACTATAGTGGCACATAATTGCTCAAAAGACAATTATGACACACGCAACTGATGCAAATAATATAAGATACCTGAGCAGAACCAGCAGTGTCATCTACACTTTCTCGAATAACACCTAGCTCATTCAAGGCCTTTTCACACTGGTCAAGTGCCTGCAGGTGGTGAAGTTATTGATAAAAGAGCAATCATTTGGCATAAACTAAATGTACATAGATATAGAACGACCAGTGGGTGGCTTAGAACACGTTTCAAATCCTCCTTTACAACGCCTGGCAGAGCTAAAAGACAGTGGTTAATAGGCAATTGCACCTCACCCACAATGTGCAAATTGTGGCACAAAAGCAAGTCATAATTCCGATGAATGCTTCCATCAATTGAATTCTCAATTGGAAGAACAGCTTTATCAACTAACCAAAGTTCAACAGCCTGTATTGGAAAAGAATTCCAAAGATCAAAATCTTTGGACTTACTGATTTTATTACATCTAAGATGATATCGTATCAAACCTTAAAGGCAACCTCAGATTGTTCACATGGAACAGCTTCACACTGTGGGTATGCTTTTAGCGCAGCAATCTCACTGAATGCACCAACTGCACCCTATTCAATAGAAAAATGAAGACAAAAGTTTGAGTCCGATCTCTGCAGGCAGCATCCTTAGCAAACAATTTACAGCTTAAGTCAAGTGCTATACCTGATATGCTACACGTACTTTAGATCCATGCCCCGAAACAGAGAGATCAGACAATGACAAAGCTTCTGCAAATCAAAAATAGCATATTTATTACCAAAAATGTACTGCCCAATTTAAAACATCTTAACGCTCAGATATCTGCTCTTTGGAACAAAGGTAACTAGGTTGGCTGTTAAGTTTTGGTACCCTATTTGTTTGCAAGTGTTAGTTGAAACAAACTCTCATCTGTTTTCATCACTGCGATAAGTAAGGCTCTTTGGAACAGAAGTAACTGAGTTGGTTGGTAAGCTGTAGTTGAAACCAACTCTCACCTGTCTTCATCACTTTACACTATGATGCCTCATTCATAAATACTTTAGATCCCAACAAAAAAGGTTCCTTTAAATTCATATAAAATCTGAAATATTCTATTGCGCAAAAATTTCTGAGTAATTTTATCAAAAAATAAAATCAGAGGAAGGATTTTGTACGAATTTTGAAATCTTTTGGACGAAAAAAAAAAAAGAGGAATTTTCCCCCTTCTACTGAATGCAAAAAATAAGATAAAGAACTCACTCGGAAGAGAGATCGAATCCCGACCCCATTTCTTCGATTCCTCGAGCGCCCGCTCCGCGGACAGCCCGGAAGCAACCTCCGGCACGTGCTCCGCTGGCGGCGACAGATTCTCATCTTCCACGGGCGTCACGCATACACCGACACAGCCCAATCTGCCACATTCTCCCCGCTTCCGAAGCCAATCAGGCGCCGCTAGGGCCGCGAGAACTCTCCGCCCGCCACGACTCTGGGCGCCTCCATAACTAACCCAAGCCGCCCCCAAAGACGTGGAAGCCATCCCCTTCCACCAACTCCGAGGATTAGGAACCCGGATTAGCGCATTCCGAGCAGCAAGAGGGAGTACCTCGTCTTATTGAGATGGTTGGGCGTGCGTAGTTGTCAAGGAGCAGGGAAGAAGAAGAACGATAATAATAATAATAATAAAAAACAGCGTCTTTGGATGGAAAGGAGGGCGTCAATGCGAGGAAAAGAAATGGACAAGCGAGTCCAGCCTCCCGAATGAACGGCGACTTTCGCATAAATTTCTTGGTAGTTCGGCCGCAGCGTCCAAAAGCGGACGGGCGAACCGGTTCAAAACAAAACAAAAATAAGCATAATGA
Source organism: Zingiber officinale (assembly GCF_018446385.1). Taxonomy (NCBI): domain Eukaryota; kingdom Viridiplantae; phylum Streptophyta; class Magnoliopsida; order Zingiberales; family Zingiberaceae; genus Zingiber; species Zingiber officinale. Next base: position 25,528,498 of record NC_055991.1, on the reverse strand, counting down.
TCAACTTCTTTCATACTTTGTTTTTTTTTTTACCAACTAAAAAATTCTCAATAAAACTTTTTTATATATCTAGAAACCAAAAGAACGCCATAGAAATTTCCCTTCTTAATTTTTTTTAATAAAATGGTACAATTGGACTTTAGGAATGCTGTTTAATATTATTATATCTTACCATATGTATATTAAATCGATTTAAAATTTATGGGGTGTATTGAATGATTTTTTATTGATTTTTTTTAATGATAGACTTTTGTGGAGTATAGATTTTTATTTATTTTTATAGAATCTCATATAGTTGTAAAAAAAATTCTACATAGTTTTACAAATTTTTTTATAAGACTTTTACAGACATTTAAATTTCACGGAAACTTGTGGATTTAAGAGGGTGTATTCAATCTTGGAAAAGCGTAGACGGTCATGATTTCACACAATATTTATTTTCAAACAAAACCTAAAATACCTAATTAGATTTATTTTTTTAATAAAAATAATAAATAGCATACTTGTCCATAAAAAAAACTTTTTAAATTTTTTATATTTTTATTTTGTTTTGGCTAAAACCAAAGTTTCACTTAAAAAAAACTTTAATAATATAATTTTAAATCCAACAATATTATAATAATTTTAAATATTTTTATTTATAATTTTGATCCAAATTAACCTGAAATGTTGGGCAATCCTTTAATTTGATCAAACGTTTTATAAAATGTTAAATTGATAAATTTGATTAGTAATAAAATTAATAATATTATTATTAATTTGATTAGTAATAAAATTAATAATATTATTATTAATTTGATTAGTAATAATATTATTAAAATAAATAAATATAAATATATATAATTTATTTAGGAAATTTTAAAATTTAATAAATTTTATAGAATTTTTTTAGGTCGAATTTCATTAGACTTTATTAAATAATCTATTAATTAAGTTGAGAGTTAATTTGATTTATTAATATATATTTTATATTAAAACCAACTGTCTCAAGTTTTTCTTCCCTCTATGCACAGCGCCGTCGTCCAAATCGACTTCGACTTCGACCTGCTCACAAGTAGTAGACGGAAGCATCACCGGTCGCCTTAAACAATTTTTTTATTTGTTTTCCTCCTTTCCGGCGCACCGCAGGCTTCACCGAATGTCACTCATTATTTCCCGTCTTGAGCAACTAGAGAAAAAATCTCCGCCTGCAGCCCATCGCCGTGAGTCGCCGCCGGAGAAAAGGCTGCAAGCGGCTACTGTTTCGTTCTAGCCGTTCAGATCCATTCTTTTGCCGTTATAATGTTGGAGAACGACATTTTAGAGGACTCTCAGCTTCACATGAAATGCATGCTGAGAGGTTAATGCAAGCCGCTGAGAGGTTAACCAGGGACAGGACCTTTAAGATCAAAGAAATAATCGAAATCGAGGAGCGGGAAGAGAAATGACTTATTTGTAAAAAAATTAAAGCAATTTGAAGTCTATAGTAGACCCGACCCCGGGCCGGGTCTGGCCCGGACCCGGCCCAGGCCCGTAACCGGGTCAACGGGCCGGTTGCCCGTTGACCCGGTTCGCCGGGTCGAACCGGAACCGGCCCGGCAAGTTGTCGGGCCGGCGAACCGGCGGTTCAGCCGCAGAATTTTTTTTTTTTTTTTTTTTAAACGGCTTGAACCGCCGGTTAACCGGCGGTTCATAGCCGTTGGAACCGCCGGTTAACCGGCGGTTCGTAGCCGTTGGGAGGGTTTTTTAGGTATTTTTTTTCAACGGTTAGGATCATTTGACCGTTTTTTGATCAATGGCTATGATTTAGTGTCCGTTACTATCAAAACTCTATAAATAGAGAGCTTATTTCATCATTTTTCACACACATCTTCTCTACTCTTAATCTCATTTTCGTATTCTCTACACGCTTTCGTTTTCAATTACAATGGAAGGAGGTCGTATTCTCTGATCTCGACAAGCAAGCAAAATGAATTACAATGGAGGAGGACCCCAACATTCAATCCACCGATGATGAGATCGAGCATCTTCCGAATCCGACACCCGACACACAAGGAAGTACCGATGCAATTACTTCTAAGGTTCGGGAACTTCCTCCTCTAAAATCTTCTATTTTTACTAAACATTTTGAGAAGGTCACTCTTGCGTGCAAAATGTAAGCACTGCAATGCTTCCTACAAATTCCAAGCCGGCGGCGGCTATGGGTCGTTGAAACGACATGTAGAAACGAAGCACCCGACGGAATATGGACTCGACCGTTCTCAAACACAATTATCAAGATTTTCTTCAACTAGCGGTAGTACCGATTCCGGTTTATTTTTATATTCGGATAATAAATTAAGAGAATCATTAGCTAAATTTGTTTTCGTAGAACATCTTTCTTTTAGTTTTGGATCTAAATGCACATTTGAAGATTTTTGTAAAGAATCTCTTAATCCATGTGCTAAACGTGTTCCTAGGACTACACTTACTCGTACAATTAAAAAATTAGTAAAACAAGGAAAAAAGAATTTAATTGATGAATTTAGTAAATTAGATAATAAAGTTTCTTTATGTTCCGATATTTGGAGTGATCATTGGCAAACACATTCGTATATGGGTGTGACTTGCCATTGGATCGATAACTCTTGGAATCTCCAAAAAAGATTATTAGCTTATAGAGTTTTTGATGAATCACATAATGCTCATAATATCGCACAATTATTATGTTTAATTTTAGAAGAATATGGTTTAACTCATAAAATATTTTCAATATCATTAGATAATGCTAGTTCTAATACCGCTTGTATAGATGATCTAAAATTTGTTTGTCAACCTATTATTGGAGGTTTATTTTTCATATTCGTTGTGTATGCCATGTTTTAAATTTATGTGTTCAAGATGGTTTAAAATTTTAGAAAGTTATATTAAACCAATTAGAATTGCAATTTCTTATTTATGGTCTCATCCATCTATAATGAAACAATGGGGTAGGTTTTGTAAAATTAATGGAATGAGACCTAAAAATTTCCACGTGATGTACCAACACGTTGGAATTCAACATACCAATTATTACAAGATTCATTTCAATATAAAGAATTATTATGTTCATTTTTGCACAAAACACTATTGCTAATATATATTTATTTTCACAACAATGGAATATTTGTAGTAGTATTTGTAAAATTTTAAAAGTATTTAATGATGCAACCGAACAACTTTCCTGTGTTTATTATCCCACTGCTCAATTAGTTTTAGAAAATTTTTCTAATATAGTATTAGTTTTAAATGAACATATTAATAATGAATCTTTATCTCCTTGCATCTTAGCTATGAAAACTAAATGGGAAAAATATTTTTATTTAATTCCTGAAATTTATTTAATTGCATTTGCTTTAGATCCTAGATTTAAATTAGAAGTTTTACAAGAAATGTTAACTTTATATTATGATGCTTTAATTCCAATTAAAGATTCTTCTTCCCCTGATCCAGCTAATATTATATATAATGTTAGAATTTATTTATATGATATTTATAATCAATATTATGCAAAATATGGAACACAAATTAATATTTCTGAAATTCAACAAACTACTAGTAGTAATTTAAAACTTACAAAAGCACAACTCTTATTAAAAGAACGGACAAAACGTCCACGAGGATCCTCAAGTTCCACACAGGAACTTGAGAATTATTTTACGACTTCTTTTGATTTTAATGAAGCAGATAGCGAAAACTTCGATATCTTAAAGTGGTGGTCACAGAAGGCTCAAAGTTTTCCCGTTCTCTCCGTGATCGCAAAAGAAATTTTAGCTTGTCCAGTGTCAACTGTTGCTGTGGAGCAGACGTTCAGTGCCGACGGCAACATATTAGATGAACGACGATAAACTTTGTCTCCCGACTCATTGGAAGCCCAAGCATTACTGGACGATTAGACCAGAGCGGAGAAAAGAATCCAAGGAATGCAACTTTCAGATGACGAAGTTGAAGATTTTGATACTGAAGGAACAAATACGATAGGAACAAGAAATGGAAGTGAATGAAAATGTAAAAGGATAAAAATGTAAAAGAACTACGTGGGCTTTGATTCCCCTAAAGGGATACGTAGGCAACTTAAATAAGTGCAAGCCCTTTTTTCAATAAATTTTAATTTCTAATTTTTAATGTTTAATGTTTAATTTTTAATTTTTAATTTTTATTAACATATTAATCTTGAACCGTGACGAACCGTGACGAACCGTGAACCGGCGGTTCTGAACCGTGAACCGTAACCGTCTTGGGCGGTTAAGGTTAAGGGTCGACCTGCCTGGAACCGTCGAACCGGCGGTTCCGAACCGTCGAACCGTCGGTTCCGAACCGTGGTCAGGTCTAGTCTATAGAAATCTCAAGGTTGAGGAGAAGACTTTTTATTTTATCTTTAAAATTATACCCAGTGTTTTGGAGAGCTCTTATTGGTTAAAATTTATATCCAAGGATTTCTAAAATAATCCATAAAAATCTATTGAAACTTTGAATACCAAAAGATTTTCATAGAGTTTTAAAAAGTAAGTTTGAATACCAATTTTTTAAAACTCTATAAAAATCTAATTTGGATACCACTAGATTTCTATAAAGTTTATAAAAGTTTAGATTGAATACCCATAGACTTTTAAAATCCACAAAAGTTATTCAAAATAATTAAAAATCCAATATTAAATTTATTGTAATAGTTATAAAATTATAGTTATTACAACTATAACGTGAATATTATTGAACACAAAAATTTGAATTATAGTAATTATATATTCATAGCTATTATAATATAAATATTAGATGAACAGATTGAATCTGTATTGTAACAATTACAAAATAGTAATAATCACAATGTGAATATTTTTTTAACAAGTATGTATTGTAGTAGTTATGATTTTATAACTACTAGAATGCGAATATTAGATGAACAAATTAAAATAATTATTAAAATAGGAATGTTTTAGAATAAATTAGGTATGCATTATAATATTTTTTAATAGCTATAAAATTATAATTACTATAATGAATTAATTTAGGAATTAATGTATTGTAATAAAAAATAATAATAGTGAATAGTATACATATAACAATTATATTATTTTAGGGGATGAACTTTAAAATAAAATTTTTTAAAAAATACCGTAATCCAATGAAGAAGATATTATTATTATTATTATTATCCATCTATTTTTCTCATCCAGTTATTATGTAAATTATTTTTCCCATCCTCTGACAACACCCCTCCTCTCTCTCCATTTTTATGTTAGGACCAAAAGTAGTTAGAGGAGGGGGGGTGAATAGCTCGTCGCGTGCTTTACGTTGCTTGTTTCTTCAATGAATGTGCAGCGGAAAATACAGAAACAATCACACAACGCTAACACGGTTGGTTTACTTGATATCCACCTCACAAGAGGTGACTAATCCAAGGATCCACACCATCACACACACCCTCCACTAATAAAACTCTCCTTTATGGTAACTACCAAAGGCGGAGAAGCCCTACAAGACTCTCAGTACAAGAAGAAAGGAAAGTGATACAAGAAATACAAGCTTACAAGCTTACAATAAGTACAAAACCCTAACCCTAGTTTCTTCAACTTGCTTTGATCCGCCTCTTGACTTGGAGAACTTCCAAGATCCTTCAAGAACTGGCGATCTGAGCTTTGAGAGCGCTGTGGAGGAGCTGGCGAGAGATCGGAGATGAATCTGAGAAGAGATGTCCGAAGGAATCGTGCGCCTGCGGCCTTTATCGACGCCAACGGTCTGATCCCAATCGATTCGATTATTCCCAATCGATTGGGGAGGCTTTGGATCGATCCACGGATCGATCCAGAGCGCCTCTGTGCTCTGGAAAAATGCCTGGATCGATCCACGGACCGATCCAGCGCTTATCGCGCGAAACAACATCGTCCCAATCGATCCACTGATCGATTGGGACCTCTGGATCGATCCACTGATCGATCCAGAGGCTCTCTGTTCGCTGGGAAAAGCCTGGATCGATCCACTGATCGATCCAGCTCTTGGTTTTTGCCCAAAACCAAGTCCCAAGCCTCTCTAACCAACATTCAGTCAACCTTGACCTGTTGGTACATCATGCCTAGCATCTGGTCACTCCTTTGACCTGCTAGGACTTCCCACCAAGTGTCTGGTCAATCCCTTTGACCCACTTGGACTTTTCTCTGCGTGTCAAGTATCATGTCACTCCCTTGACCTACTTGGACTTCCACCAGATGTCTGATCATCCTTGATCCATCTGGATTTTCCCTTGCCTGGCTTCACTCACCAGGACTTTCACCTACCATCTGCCTAGCTTCACTCACTAGGACTTTCACCTGGCTTCACTCACCGGGATTTCCTTCTGCCTAGCTTCACTCACTAGGACTTTCACCTGGCTTCACTCACTAGGATTTCCTTCTGCCTAACATCCCAGTTAGGACTTTCACCTGGCTTTACTCACCAGGATTTCCTTCTGCCTAGCTTCACTCACTAGGACTTTCACCTGGCTTCACTCACCAGGATTTCCTTCTGCCTAACATCCCAGTTAGGACTTCCCAGTCAAGTATCCGGTCAACCTTGACCTACTTGACTCTTCTTCAATCAATATCTTATTGTTAAACATCTAAACCCAAACCAAGACTCAGCTTGGTTAACCAGGTCAACCTTGACCTGAGGGATGTTGCACCAACAATCTCCCCCTTTTTGATGTTTGACAATACCACAATAACACTTACAATACCACATGTAAGTTAGGCTAATCTCATAGCCTCATTCTTCATGCCACTAGGTAATGAAAGCATAAGTTAAGCTCTTCATTCTCCCCCTAAGAGGGCAAACTCCCTCTTAGATAATGAAAGCCTAACTTACTCCCTTTCACAAGTCCTTTCATTCTCCCCCTATTGGCACACATCAACCCATCCTTGAGCACACATCAACCCATGCCTCAATTTTGGGCACACTTCAACAAATCCATTGTTGAAATCTCTCCCCCTGAAGAGTTGCTCATCGTGATCACAACTTCACTCGTTGTGATCAACACGATAATGAAGGATCCATTCCCTTCATTATCAACAATGCTTACCCTAAAGCAATAACAAGGTCCAATGACCCAAATGAAGGTCTTATACCCTTCATTTATCCTTAACCCTACATTCTTCCTTAATGTAGGCAAATGCCCATCCTTGAGCATTATCCACTTGAAACCAGTGGAACAGTGAGGATATCCACTCCCCATTTAAGTTCACATGCTCAACATTGAGCATTTTCTTAACGGAAGGTTAACCACCTTCCAAGGTTCATGAAAAATAATTTTCATGTCTTTAAAGAGTCCCTCCCCCTAAAGACATGGTGGTAACTTCTGTCATTGCACCAACAATGACTTGGAATCCCTAAACCTTTAGGAAACCCAAATTTAGAAGTTTTGAGGTTCAAATGTTCAAAATTTGAAACAAACCTCAACCTAAACTTCAAGTTAGTCTTCCTTAACCATTCCATCCTTGTTTTCAACATGAAAACTCTCTTTTTATGTATACAAATGTATTTTGAGGGTTTGGAATGGTTACATAGACTAAACATGGTTCAAAGATGCTGAAATCAAGCCTTCCCAACCAAAATCAGCAACTTGGATCGATTGGAGTTGGGTTCCAATCGATTGAACCTTGCTGAATCGATCCACTGATCGATTCAGGCCGTGTGGATCGATCGGCTGATCGATCCAGCGAGCTTCTGTTCTCGAGAATTGCCTTCTAAATCGATCCACTGATCAATTCAGGCACTCCAATCGATCCATGGATCGATCGGAGCTCTGATAGTTACTGAATTTCAAATTCAGCCAACTTCAGAAACCTCTAGAAAATTCTACAAAAATCCAAAAATCATGAAATTTCGTGTAGACATTATTTAGGGCATACTTAATCATGGAAAAATAGTTTTCTATGAAAATATATCATATTTTCAAAGATTGACACAAACTTGAAAACTTGCAAAAACTTTAGTGTTTTCTTCAAGTTTGTGTCTAACTATTCAATGGTGATTACTATCAAAAAATAGCCTTCACCAAGGTTTTCCAAAAGCATTTTTAAAACATTTTCAAAACCAATATCCCATCATGTTCCTTGGGCTCAATGTACATGACTTGTACATTAGCTTTCCCAATGATGGGAAAACACATAACTATGTGTTTTGATGAACCTAAAACTCAAAAGAATGCACTAAATCAACATCTTGAGTTTTGTTCATCTTCCTAACATCTCACTTGTATCTAATGTACACTAAAACACATACAAGTCACCTTATAGTCCTTGTGAGATGTGAATTTTGGGTTTGCCCTAATCTAAGGATCATGCATATCTATCTAGGCATTTTGAGTGGTAAGCATCCACCAAGAATGTTACTTTTTGACTCCACTTGTGTATAAATACCACTTGTTGGTATACCACTTGTTGATATACCACTTGTTGGTATAACTTGTATATAAATGTCATTTGTTTATACCACTTGTTGGTAAAAACATTTGTCCTTAGTTTTAAGGAAACCAAATTAATGCATGATAATGTTATGACATACATCAAAATAAAATAGCTTTCAAAAGAAAGATTCCTATAACTACATGATGTATGTATGGCATGACATGATATTTTTATATTTTTTATAATAAAGGAATGAATGCAAAATACAAAACTAAATATGATGTCATGACATATAATGGGCAAATAATCATGGCAAGATTTAGCATAAATAAAATATACCTAGATTACCTATCTAAGTATCCTTAACCACTTAGCTAACTCAAAATATCACTTGTTTTAACTTAAAACGTTAAATCTAGATTGCCCTAAATACTTTAAAAAAATGTCAAAACCTAAATTGACATTTCTATTTCTCTTGATTTGTTTATGCCACTTAAAAATTAAGCATGTCCTCAAATGTTGGCATATTCCATTTTTCCTCAAGAGTAATCACATAATTCAAGGCCTGGATTGCCTTAAATTTCCAAGAGAATACCAAAATCCCAACTTGATATTTCTCAAGATTTTCCCAATTTGTGCCATTTTAAGATAAAATTAATTTTTCCACCATTAGGCACATTTTACTCTTTCAAGGAGTAAACAATAATTCCATTCCATTTTCAAAGGTTAACAAAAACCTTGAAAATGCTCCTTGAGTGTCAATTTCCTCAAAGTTGGATTAACGACCCTTCTAATCGGAGTTGACACTCTCTAACCCATCTATGGGGTAGAGAAGATGCTCCTAGGAACCCAACACCTATTGGTGCTCCTTGGATGCTCTAGGTATTCACTAGGGATAACTTCCCTAGATACCTTCCTAGTGACCTTGTTGGGCTTCTTAGAAGCCTTGGTCACATTTTCTAGGTCAACTCTAGGGATAGTCTCCCTTGTGACCTTGTTAGTGACTTTTTTAGACTTCTTAGAAGTCTTAGTGACATTTATTGTAAAAATACTCTTAGGGATGACTTCCCTAGTATTCTTGGCTTGACCTCTAGACTTAGGGTTTGCTCCATAACTATATGGAACTCTATGGTAAGAGGGCACATCCTTCTTAGCCTTTGGTTTGTATCCCAAACCTCTATGGCCATTGGATGACTTTGATTTTCCTAGCCCTAGGTATTGCTCATTTTGCCCTTTTAGGATATTTTCCATCCTTTTTAGGGTCTTTTCCATTTTATCAAGTCTTGACCTCAAGACTTGATTTTCTATCATTAAATCCTTAGGTTTTGGTCCATGAGCATTTTTGTTTCTAGACTTGTATCTAAAATCCTTAGAGTTATTGCCTAGATTTTTACCTACATTCCTAATCTTAGGTGTAGTCTTGGCATGTAGGGCCACATGCTTTTCCTTAAAGCCCTCATGCTTCCTATTCTTATGGTAAATTACATTAAAATGATAAAAATTAGAACTAGCATATTTTTTACCATAATGTAAAGGGGTAGGCTCAATAAATGTTACCTTCTTCTTTACCTTGGAGGCTCCCCCTTGACTAGTGCCTCCTTGAGCCTTGACCATCTTCTTCCCCTTGGGGCATTGACTTCGGTAATGCCCTTTTTGATTGCACGAGAAGCACACAATGTGCTCCTTGCTCTTCTTTGTTTCGGGGATGGTCTCCTTAGGCTTCTCCTTGCCCTTTTGTGCCACTTGGGCGTTCTTCTTGGCCAATTTAGGGCACTTGCTCTTGTAGTGCCCATGTTCCCTACATTCAAAGCATATAATATGATTTTTATTATTAATTGAAATATTTATACCTTTGCTTGTAGGGGTGACATCTTTTCCTTTGGATCCGGAGGTAGAAGCTTCCTCTTGATAAGAACTTGATTCTCCTCCATTTGATTTTTCTTGACTTGTGGAGGTAGAAGCTTCTTCCTCCTCTTCTTCTCTTGACCCGGATGTAGAGGCTTCTCCTTCTTCTTGATCCGGCGTCACCAAGGATTGCTCCCCCTCAATCCTAGAGGTGGAGGCTTCATCATCTTGAATATGAAACAAGGAGTATGCTCCCTCCTTGTTCCCTTCGTTGCATTCCCTTGAAGATGAAGCTTCTTGGATTTCCTCTTCTTCGGAGGTTGAGCATCTCTCAACCTCGGAGTCCTCCTCTTGGTCTTGCTCCAAAGAGTCACCCTCTCTGGATTCTTCATGATCTTGTATAATGGAGGGGATCTCTTCATGAAGCTTGGCCAATTTGCTCCATAATTCCTTTGCATCTTCAAATTCTCCAATTTTGCAAAGGATGGTGCTTGGCAATAAATTGACCAAAAGCTTGGTCACTTTGTCATTGGCCTCGCATCTTTGGACTTGCTCCGAGCTCCATTTGCGTTTCTTGAGAAGTTTGCCCTTGGAGTTTGTTGGAGCTTCGAAGCCTTCCATTAGAGCAAACCATTGCTCTATCTCCATCATAAGGAAATTTTCGATTCTTGATTTCCAAGAATCGAAACTTGTAGATGAATATGGTGGAGCCACTCTTGTGTCAAATCCAAGTCCATCTTGGAATTGCATCTTAAAGTTGAGCTTGATAAAATCTTGAACTTGAAGAATTTGCTCCAACTTCTTCACCCTCTAGCTCTTCTTGTTATGCTTGACCCTTCCGGCGATGATTCCGGTGAAGAGCGGCCTCGCTCTGATACCACTTGTTAGGACCAAAAGTAGCTAGAGGGGGGGTGAATAGCTCGTCGCGTGCTCTACGTTGCTTGTTTCTCCAATGAATGTGCAGCGGAAAATACAGAAACAATCACACAACGCTAACACGGTTGGTTTACTTGGTATCCACCTCACAAGAGGTGACTAATCCAAGGATCCACACCAACACACACACCCTCCACTAATAAAACTCTCCTTTATGGTAACTACCAAAGGCGGAGAAGCCCTACAAGACTCTCAGTACAAGAAGAAAGGAAAGAGATACAAGAAATACAAGCTTACAAGCTTACAATAAGTACAAAACCCTAACCCTAGTTTCTTCAACTTGCTTTGATCCGCCTCTTGACTTGGAGAACTTCCAAGATCCTTCAAGAACTGGCGATCTGAGCTTTGAGAGCGCTGTGGTGGAGCTGGCGAGAGATCGGAGATGAATCTGAGAAGAGATGTCCGAAGGAATCGTGCGCCTGCGGCCTTTATCGACGCCAACGGTCTGATCCCGATCGATTCGATTATTCCCAATCGATCGGGGAGGCTTTGGATCGATCCACGGATCGATCCAGAGCGCCTCTGTGCTCTGGAAAAATGCCTGGATCGATCCACGGACCGATCCAGCGCTTATTGCGCGAAACAGCATCGTCCCAATCGATCCACTGATCGATTGGGACCTATAGATCGATCCGCTGATCGATCTAGAGGCTCTCTGTTCGCTGGGAAAAGCCTGGATTGATCCACTGATCGATTCAGCTATTGGTTTTTGCCCAAAACCAAGTCCCAAGCCTCTCTAACCAACATCCGGTCAACCTTGACCTGTTGGTACATCATGCCTAGCATCTGGTCACTCCTTTGACCTGCTAGGACTTCCCACCAAGTGTCTGGTCAATCCCTTTGACCCACTTGGACTTTTCTCTGCGTGCCAAGTATCATGTCACTCCCTTGACCTACTTGGACTTCCACCAGATGTCTGATCATCCTTGATCCATCTGAATTTTTCCTTGCCTGACTTCACTCACCAGGACTTTCACCTACCATCTGCCTAGCTTCACTCACTAGGACTTTCACCTGGCTTCACTCACCAGGATTTCCTTCTGCCTAGCTTCACTCACTAGGACTTTCACCTGGCTTCACTCACCAGGATTTCCTTCTGCCTAACATCCCAGTTAGGACTTTCACCTGGCTTCACTCACCAGGATTTCCTTCTGCCTAGCTTCACTCACTAAGACTTTCACCTGGCTTCACTCACCAGGATTTCCTTCTGCCTAACATCCTAGTTAGGACTTCCCAGTCAAGTATCCGGTCAACGTTGACCTACTTGACTCTTCTTCAATCAATATCTTATTGTCAAACATCTAAATTCAAACCAAGACTCAGCTTGGTTAACCAGGTCAACCTTGACCTGAGGGATGTTGCACCAACATTTTACACCTTTCTTTAAAATAACAAGTTATTTTATTCTATCTCCTTAACTTCTAATTTTTTTAATTTTATTTACTTTTATTTTTTTAATCAATTTTTTTTATTTATTTCATCAGTTTTTTATCTTTTATAATTTTTATTTTGATATATAGTTTTTAGACTTTTAAAAATTTTATAAATAATAATTCCTAAAATCTACTATTAAAAAAAAAAAAAAATTACAAGAGATCAAATCCTGTCCCCAATATCATCTATCCCTGTGTCCCACTCGTCGCCCCAGCCCACCGCAAGCGGTCTTCGACTGTCGTCCCGATCAAAACTATATGTTAGGGGAAAGGTGAACGCAGGGGCCCGCTACCGACGCGATCGACGTCGAAATCTGGCGGGATCTGAGCAGATTTGCCTCCGCCGTCAATCTGAGTTCCGGTTCAGATTCGACCGGATTTCGACGCCGGTGGCGACCCCCCCTGGGTTCACCTTCCCCCTAGGATATAGTTATGATTGGGACGGTGGTCGGAGGTAGTTGATGGTGGACTGGAGGCGACGAGTGGGACGCAGGGATAAAGAAAATTAGAGACAGAGGATCCGACTCTAATTGTTTCTCCATTTGTCGAACAGTTCCCCTCCTTTCAAATGACTTTTATACCTCTCTTTTATTTTTATTTAATTTTTTTAAACAATTTTATTTATGATTTTTTTTATCAAATTTATATATATATATATTTATTTTAGATTTAATCAATTTTGTTTTTATTTTGATTTAATTTTAAATTTTATATTATTTTTATTAATTTCATATATATAATCTACTATTAAAAATACAAATATATAATTAAAAATATTAAAAAATAAGACTATAAAAAAATAATCTTTTGTATTTTTTATTTTTTTTAACGCTAACTGATAAAAAAAATTGATAAAAGAGTATAAAAATAAATTTTAATATGGGGCTGGAGAGGAAAAAGTGTCAGCGAGTTGGGATAAACAGCTCTACTATTATACACTAATTTTTAGAATAAATTCACGCTCACGCATTTTCTAATAAAAACTAAAATCCAAGTTTATTAACTTTCTGTTGGTCCAATGCGCCGTTTGGTAACTAAAATTCACGCTCATGCATGGAAAACCCCTCGGAATAGTCATTTGATGGTAATTTATCAAAGACATATGTAGAGATTTAAATTTATCAAAAGATATGTTACTTTGACATTAACAAAAAAAATGTGTCATTTTAAGTAGATTTACTATTTTATCCTTCTAACAAATCTGATTTTTTTTCTTTCTACTATCGTTTCTCACTCTCTCTTCTATTTACTTTCTTTTATGCATGTAACTAATCTAATTTTTTTTCTCTGCTCTTCTCTTTCCTCTTTTTTTCCATGAGTGCATGCATAACATAGGATATTAAGCCCACAATGTTTAGAGTGTAATTGATTTTTTGATAACATTAGAATCATATCAGGTCTAATATATAAATATTTTTTTTCCTTTTTTCTGTTATTAGGCCTGATATCTCCCCATATCAGGCCCACATTAGCCCCGATATGAAGAGATATCAAGCCCACGCTGGGCCTGATATCTCTTCATATTAGGCCTAATAACAAAAAAAATAAAAAAAGGAAAAAAAAAAGATATATTTAGGTTTTTTAAAACCTCTGGTCTACCACTAGGAATGTCGAAAATAACAATGGAGAACATATTTGGACTCCTTGAAATTTTAGAAATCCATAAGACCTGAAATGACTGTAATCTGATGTCTCTAGGTCGATCAGTGAGTTTCGGTCAAAACTCACTGATGGATATAGAGAGTTCCGATTGCACTCATTTCAGTTCCTGTAGATTTTTGATATTGCAAGGAGTTTAAATATACTCTTCATTGTTATTTTCGACATTCCTAGTGGTGGACCAGAGGTTTTGAAAAACCTAAAATGTATGAGGCTTGTTTTGCTGATTCTTTCTTATTATATTTTAACATCTTTTAGAAGTTGAAATAAATAATAGATAGCATATTTAAACTCCTTGCAACATCAGAAATCTATAGAAACTAAAATGGATGCAATCGGAGCTTTCTAGGTCCATCAGTGGGGTTTGACCGAACCCCACTGATCGACCTAGAAACCTCAGATTGCAGTCATTTCAGGTCCTGTGGATTTCTAAAATTGCAATGAGTCCAAATATGCTTTGTATTGTTATTTTTGGCATTTCTAGTGGTGGACCAGAGATTTTGAAAAACTTAAATCTCTCTCCCTCTTTCTTTCTTTTTTTTTTCTTTTTTTTTTGTTGTTAGGCCTGATATCTCCCCATATCAGACCCACATTGAGCCTGATATGGGGAAATATCAGGCCCACATTGGGCCTAATATGCAGAAATATCAGGCCCAACGTGGTCCTGATATATATTTATATGAGGCCTAATAATAAAATCGTCTATTACGCACACTTGAAAATCGCTCCTTTGATACTTCTAAAGCTGTCTCAGAAACTGCAACAAAGGTACCTCTATCTAATGGGATTAATTACTTTTTCTTGATAAAATGAGAATAATTTGATGATATTAATGTTTCCTGATACAGCTTATAGTAAGCCCTTTGTCTGCTGCTACTGTTGCAACAAATACTGCAATTACTGATAGAACTGCACCAACTATGGCAATAGCTAGAATGGTCTCTGAATTTTGGTTTCATGAAATTTTATTCTTCTAGTATGCTTTATTTTCTTCTTATACAATTTGTAAATTTATGTTTTAACATTATTTTGATATTAACAGAATGGAGATGACAGAAACCTGGTTAATGTCAAACCTAGAATCACTGATGAATCAATGGAAAAATCAAAGATCTGGAAGCTTACGTTGGGCCTGATATGAAAAGATATCAGACTCACGTTGGACCTAATATCTCTTCATATCAGGCCTATCAACAAAAAAAAAGAAAAAAAGAGAAAAAAAAAAAGAGAGAGATAAAGAGGGAGAGAGATTTAAGTTTTTCAAAATCTCTGGTCCACCACTAGGAATGTCAAAAATAACAATGGAGAGCATATTTGGACTCATTGTAATTTTAGAAATCCACAGGACCTGAAATGGCTGCAATCTGAGGTCTCTAGGTCGATCAGTGGGTTTCGGTCAAAGCCCACTTATGGACCTAGAAAGCTCCGATTGCATCCATTTTAGTTTCTGTAGATTTATGATGTTGCAAGAAGTTTAAATATGCTATCTATTATTTATTTCAACTTCTAAAAGATGTTAAAATATAATAAGAAAGAATTAGCAAAACAAGCCCCATACGTTTTAGGTTTTTCAAAACCTCTGGTCCACCACTAGCAATGTCAAAAATAATAATGGAGAGCATATTTGAACTCCTTGCAATATTAGAAATCCATAGGAACTGAAATGGGTGCAATCGGAGCTCTTTAAGTCCATCAGTGGGTTTTGACCAAAACTCACTGATCGACCTAGAGACCTCATATTGCAGTCATTTCAGGTCCCGTGGATTTCTAAAATTTCAAGGAGTCCAAATATGCTTGAAAGAGAGATTTATATATTAGGCCTGATATGATTCTAATGTTATCAAAAAAATCAATTAAACTTTAAACATTGTGGGCCTGATATCCTATGTTATGCATGCACCCATGGAAAAAAAAAAAGAGGAAAGAGAATAGCGTGTTGATGCAACATCCCTCAGGTCAAGGTTGACCTGGTTGATCAAGCTTGAGTCTTGGTTTGAGTTTCAATATTTCACAACACATGTAGATAACACATGGAGATTGCAGGTGCAATTGTTCATGTGTGGAGGTTGGTTGAAGAAGAGTCAAGTAGGTCAAGGTTGACCAGATACTTGACTGGGAAGTCCTAACTGGGATGTTAGGCAGAAGGAAATCCTAGTGAGTGAAGTCAGGTGAAAGACCTAGTGAGTGAAGCTAGGCAGAAGTAAGTCCTAGTGAGTGAAGCTAGGCAGAAAGGAAATCCTGGTGAGTGAAGCCAGGTGAAAGACCTACTGAGTGAAGCTAGGCAGAAGGAAATCCTAGTGAGTGAAACTAGGTGAAAGTCCTGGTGAGTGAAGCCAGGCAGATTGGAAATCCTAGTGAGTGAAGCTAGGTGAAAGTCCCGGTGAGTGAAGCCAGGCAGATTGAAAGTCCTGGTGAGTGAAGTCAGGCAGAAGAGAAGTCCTAGTGAGTGAAGCTAGGCAGAATGGAAGTCCTGGTGAGTGAAGCCAGGCACGGAGAAATCCAGATGGGTCAAGGTTGACCAGACATCTGGTGAAAGTCCAAGTAGGTTAAGGGAGTGACCGGATACTTGGCATGATGAAGAAAAGTCCAAGTGGGTCAAAGGGATTGATCGGACACTTGGTGAGGGAGACCTAGCAGGTCAAGGGTGACCGGATACTAGGCATGATGAACCAACATGTCATGGATGACCGGATGTTGGTTTGGGGGCTTTGGGACTTGGTTTTGGGCAAAAACTAGAAGCTGGATCGATCAGCCGATCGATTGGCTGGAGCCCAATCGATCGGTCGATCGATTGGGGTGTCCCTGCGAGAAGCCTTCGTCCCAATCGATCGGTGGATCGATTGGGAAGAAGTTGCGAACGCACAGAATGCCTCTGGATCGATCCGTTGATCGATCCAGAGGTCCCAATCGATCAGTGGATCGATTGGGAAGGTGCGTATTGTCGCGATAAGCCCTAGATCGATCAACCGATCGATCCAGGCAAATTCCCAGAGCACAGAGGCGCTCTGGATCGATTCACCGATCGATCCAAAGCCTCCCCGATCGATTGGGAGTATTCCAATCGATCAGGATCCGACCGTTGGCGTCGTATTTAGCTGCAGGCGCTCGATTCCTTTGGTAGACACTTCGCAGATCTTCTCAGAGCTCACACGATTCTTCTCAGCTCCTCCACAGCTCTCTCTCTAAGCTCCAGATCGCCAGTTCTTGAAGGTTCTTGGAGGCTCATCCAAGTCAAGAGGCGGATCAAAAGAAAGAAGAAGAAAGCTAGGGTTAGGGCTTTTACTGCATCTCTTGTAAGCTTTTGCTTATTCTTTACTACCCTTTCGTTCTTCTTGTATTGAGAGTCTTGTAGGGCTTCTCCGCCTTCGGTAGTTACCGAAAATGAGTGTTTATATAGTGGAGGCCAGGTGTGTGAGTGTGTGGATCCTTGGACTAGTCATCTCCTTTGGAGGTGGATACCAAGTAAATCTACCTTGTTAGCGTTGTTGTATTTGTTTCTTGTTTATTTCCGCTGCGCATCTTTGAAGAAACAAGCTACGCCAAGCACACGAGCACGCGACGAGCTATTAATCCCCCCCTCTAGCTTCATTTCGGTCCCAACAGAGCGGAGAGGAAAAATTAGATTAGTTGCATGCATAGGAAAAAGTAAATAAAAGAGAGAGAGAGTGAGAAACGATAGTAAAAAGAAAAAAAGTCAGATTTGTCAGAAGGATAAAATAGGAAATCCACTTAAAATGGTGTGATCTTTGGTAAATGTCAAAGTAGCATACGCCTTTTGGTAAATTTAGATCTCTACGTGCATCCTTTGGTAAATTGCCGGTCATTTGGTGTCATCTTTTCAAGTTCTTCTACTTGTTCTACTCAGATGAGAAGAGGTTGAGAAATTTTGCAAATAAAGCAAGGTTGGTGCAAGAATCAAAAGTCACAATGATCCAGATTAGATATCGGATACAGATTAGATACCTGGTACGACACGCGTCATGAGTGACGTAAAAGTAATATGAGGTTTATAATAAAGGTGGTATGGTAAGTCAAAGTTAAAATAAGATGGTAGTTAAAATTATGATATGTATAGTCGAATGAACCATCTTCCATAAATATATAGAGCTTAGCTTTCCATTTTTCATAAGTCAGACTCCTAGTATAAACCTTGACGGCCTTAGAGCGACTGAACATACGGAGCTTAGCTCCCCAATGTTCATAGGTAAGACTCCTAGCATAAATCCGGAGGGCCCTAGAGGCAACTGAATATTGGTGCTCAGCTCCCCACTTCTCATGGGCAAGACTCCTAACATAAACCTGGGTGGTCCTAAAGCTGATCGGAGCTCAGCTCCCCACTTCTCATGGGCAAAGCTCCCATCATAAAACCAGACGATCCTAGAGTCGGCCGGATATACGAGTTTTAGCTCCTCACTTCTCATGAGCAAGATTCTCAGTATAAACCCGGGTGACCCTAGAGCCAATCGGATATACGGGTTTCAACTCCCCACTTCTCATGGACAAGACTCAGCATAAACTCGGGTGGGCCTAGAGCCAACCAGACATACGGGGCTCAGCTCCTCTCTCTCCTATGCAACTCTTTCATCATACAGTCGATCAGACCAAGAGCTGGTCATACCCTTGGGACTTAGCTTCTTACTTCTCTTATATAAGTCTCTCAGTATATATTAGTCTAGCCCCATAGCCGATTGGACCTGCAAACTCAATTCCTCACTTCTCCTGTGCAAGTCTCTTAGTATACATCTGCCCAGTCTCAAAGCTGATCGAACCTTTAAACTTAGTTCCCCACTTCTCCTGTGTAAGTCTCTCAGTATACATGCACTTGGCCTTAGAGCCAGTCGGACTTCTAGACTCAATTCCTCATCTCTCCTGGGCGTGGCAGCCTACATCCGCCTGGCCTCAGAGCCAGTTAGACCTCCAGAGTTAGTTCCTCACTTCTCCTAAGCGTGACTCCAGTTATATCCGCCTGGTTTAAGAGCCGGTCGGATCTCTTCTAAGGGAATCGTAACTACTCGTCAAAGAATAACAACTACTCACCAAAGAATATTCTCTTATTATGGCATATGCACACAATGGAACTTTCCTCTGTCTAGAGGAAGATTGCTCTACATACTCCATCACCCGACATATTCTAACACCAGATATTCTCTGACACCTCATTATTACGGAGGTTATAAGGGCCAGTATAAAAAGGAAGTCCTCTCTATTGGCTAGGTACGCGCACACACACATCCATACTATTATTCTACTATTCATCTTCTTTTGCATTTTCAGCCTACTACTGTTCTGACTTGAGCATCGAAGTGCCTATGCCAGGGATCCCCTCCTTGGTTCTTGCTCTAACATTCTCGTTGGCTCTGTTTGTGGTGAGCGTGCTATATTTGAGAGGTGTCCTAAGGAAATCACCTTATGATTTATACTTATTTATTAGATAAATCAAGTTTCACTAATTGAGTGCACGTTCTTTATGTGTATGATTTGATTTTAAACTCATATTGAATGTCCGCAATACGCATAAGAGAAGTTGTGATTGGATCATAATTTGTGATCATCTTTACATGTGTAATTATGAATGTATTAAAATAATTCCTAGTCGATGAATTGATGTGTTCAAACATCATCGATTCTGTGAGACTAGCACGGGTTATACTCCTTGGTCTAACTAAGCAGTTATTCCTCACTGACTTGAGACATTGGGATATTGAGAGTTAAATGTGGATGCTAGTTATGGTAACTAATTTATTAGAGTGACCGGCTATGAGACTTCATGTGGTTGTCAACATATATAGATATGTCAATGAAAATATCATTGCAGCTCGAATGCAAGTTTTCTTCGACATAAGGTATTCAAGTCACCTTGGTCATAGAGACTTATACTTGACATCTTAAGTAAGTATCTCCATAGAAGTGTAGACTCGGGATTAGGTGTAAGTCAAAGTGTCTGAAGATATTTGGATAGCCTACAAAGGATTCACCGCTCCTTGCGAGGAGATGTATACCCTATGGTCACTTGTCAGGATTATTACTCAAAGTCTTTGGCAAAAGCATAACATGTTAAGAGTATTGTACTCTTGGACACATGTACGAGTAATTTGAATTTGCAGGATGAGGAAGTATTTCTTGAGCTAGGTGTGGCGTAGTTAGTTAGTGGGGACTGACACATAGATCATGTTCTGAACTAAGTAAGTATAAGACGAGTAAAAGGAACGAGACACGTCTCATTATAGCTACTAAAGGGTTCATAAATGATTCTGGAATCAACTGTGAGTTTCTGATCAATTGGGAATCATGATGTACTACTAAGTCTTACTCATGATCGATCCATAATTAATGATTAATTATGGACGACCAACATACCTGAGAACCTATAATTCTAATTTTGGAAAGTTCTTAAATAATTTAGAAAATTTTAATTTTAGAAATATTCTGTAAATAATTTAGAAAATTTTATTTTAGAAAATTATGAATTTATTAAGAAAATTCTAATTTTGAAAAGTTTCTTAGTTAGGAAATGAAAGTTTCTAAAATAATTTAGAATAATTCTAAATATAAAAGTTTTTGAATTAATTAAGGAATTATAATAATATTTTTTTTAATTTGTTAGGTAATTAAAATTAAGGAATTATTTCCTAATTAATTAGAGAAATCTTGATTTATGAAAAATCAGATTCTTAATCATATTTTATATAAATAAAAATTATGATAATTATGATAATATTTATGTCATGTCATATATGTATGTCATGTAGATGTATTATGTAACGACCACCCTTCTTACTGCTACTACTACCTAAGGATGACCGTTACTTATCTACTAACTCTACTTAACCGATATGATTAGAAATCACATGGAAACCCTACCGAAAAATTTCGACAGAATCTCCCCTGTACCGGTGACCTTAAACTGGCATACATAACATAATATACACAGCCACAGGCGACTGGAACACATATCAAACACACAAAAGGAATAACATCACCACGCAGTTTAATAAAATCAAATCATGCAAGTAATAAATAGCGGAAACAAAATAAAAACATACAATTAACTAACAGCGGAAGACTAAAATGACTTATCTAATACATTCTTAATAAATGACAATCTTAATAAATTCTTAAACTAAGTCCCAAGGCTTCCATAGTCCTGGCATCACACATCCTTCGAACACCTCCTTGTCGCCTTCCTTTCTATATCTTTTTCTTTCCTGTATCTGCAGTAAGAGGAAGTGTAGTCTATAAGCAAAATTTGCTTAGTAAGCGCTATCTAACTCACAAAATCTCGATGTGCATGAGGATATACTGAAATCTAAAACTGAATGCTCAAAAGGAAATCTACTCATGCTCATCTACTAGTGAAAGAAACATACTGAAAGGCTAAACATGTAAAGTAAATCTATACAATCATGCTAGCATAAAGGACTAAACTTACTGAATTCTAAACACCTTCTGAATCTTATTTCACTTGCTTAAAGACTTATTCTTTAATACTTTATACTTATGTAAAACTTGCTTTACTTGTTCAAAAACTTATACTTATAATACTTCAAAATAATAATCAACTTCTTCTTGGGCCCAGACATCGTGCCTTTTTATGTACTACGACCCGACCCATTCGGCGGCCCATTTGGCGACCCTATGGTCGTCGACCGTCGGCCGAGCCGTTACTACTAGGTTATCTAAACCTAGGGACGACTATGGGAGCCCAGCCCAAGGACAGAGAGCCCAACACAGTGCCACTGATAAAAGTAAAATACTTGTTATCTTTTAATACTTCTATATAATGCCTCGGTATTTTCTTTAGCACCTTGTGTGCCAAAATCCCTAAAGTCTTGACTTTGGGATTTACTTAAGGCCTTGGCCTTTTTCTTTCTTTTCTTAATTTTTCTTATACTTTTCTTATAAAAGAATGCTTCTTACAAAACTGAAATGTTTAAACAAATTCTAACATTGCAATGCTTAAACAAAATCTGCATACAAGTTTAAACAGAAATCTGCATATTAAGCTTATCTAAGGTCTGCATACTAAGCTTATCAAAAATCTGCATCTTAAGCTTAACTCATAGCAAACAAAACTGGAAAATAAATCTGCATATTCAAGAACAATAACTCAATAAAGCTACACATCCTAAATTATTTCCAACTAAGCAAAGCAATAAGAAAGATTACTGCTGCTAACGACCTTTACACGTGGTATACTGAAGCATGCATCACTAGATCTACACATGTTGAATTATTTCCAACTAAGCAAAGTAATAAGAAAAAGATTACTGCTGCTAATAAAAGAGAATAATCCTTATACAAATTAGATATGAAGAACAAACCTAATAACCTTCTCTAACAAAGTACTTGAACAGAAAAGATACAGGAAATAGAATCACTTGCTCATTATCCTTAAGTTACCATTCCAAACTCGGAGAACAAGGAAAATTCAAACAACTACTAACCTTTTCGATACAAAGGAATAGACAATCATGCAAAGATAGGGCTACATAGCTCCAACATTCTAACTTCCAAAAAGAATTAGAAATCAAGTGATAACCTATAGAACACTCACGGCAGAAATCTTCAAAGACAAAACTCCTTACAGCATGCTTCAACAATCAAGAAGAACAAGCATAATCTTTACAGCATGATTCGAAATCAAGAAGAACAAGTCCGAAAACTACTCCTACTACATGCTTCAGAAATCTAACTCACGCCAATAAGCATAAAACCAAAATCCTTAAACCATGGCAGCAAGGAAAGAAAATCTCGGAGCAATCCTACTGCAGGTGAGTAGCAACTTACCTTGCTTCTTGGACTCACAACCGAACAAAAAGGGCTTCTAGGACCTGGCTGTCCGCCGGAGATGATGCCCTAACTCCCTTTCGTTTTATGCCCGAGCTCTACCATCGTACGCAGAAGAGAAGGAGAGAATGGTTTAAGTCACGGGAAAACAGAGCATCAACTTATCCCTTTTTATAACTTAATATTTCTGTTAACTCCTTAAATAAATTTGCTATTTTTTCTAAACAGACAAATCCAACATCAACTTATCCCTTTTATAATCCAATATTCTGTTAATTATTTTAAATAAATTCGCTACTTTTTCTAAACAAACAAATCCAACATCAACTTATCCCTTTTATAATATTCTGTTAACTATCTTCAATAAATTCGCTATCTTTTCTAAACAAACAAATCCAAGATCAACTTATCCCTTTTATAATATTCTGTTAATTATCTTAAATAAATTCGCTACCTTTTCTAAACAGAAAAATCTGTTTGCCCACCTGGTCAGTTGGGTTTTGACCGAGTCAAAGGTCGTGGGTTCAATTCTCGGCTTGGACATTTTTTTGTCGAAACTTCCTTCGTTTAGTAAAAATACCAAATGACTTCCAAAAATTACATAAAAATACTCTAAAAATTTCTAAAAATCCCTAGAATATTTCTATAGCATTTTTAAATATTTTTAAATTACTTTTAGGACTCTAATTGAGAAAATTTGGGGCGTTACATATTAGATGTATATATATCATGTGATTGATGCGTTATATTATTATTTATGTCATGAGCATGTTATGGCATGTCATCATTTATGTCATGCGTGTGATGTCATATAGATAGTATAATTGCATGATAATCATGAGACCTAAATCTCTTACATCAATATTAAAGCATATGCCTACTATTAATATGGTAAGAACCAGAGTCTACTTTCTTATTTAGGTTGTTGGACTCACTCCAAGCTCGACCTGAAATTAGATATGTTCTAACCATTGAGATATGATCTCATGATTGATAAGTCGACTTTAACTTGAAACATTAGCTTGTTGGACTCACTTCAAGATGAATGTGGATAGGGATGAAGTTGGGTGATATACATATGATGTATACTTGTTAATGAGTTAACAACCCGATGTTTGTGTGAATATTCAAATAGTTGATAGCATAATGTGATAGTTATGTATAAGCGATGCATAATCAGTATTACTGATACCTACCACTATAGCTAAGAATGACTTGTTGGACTCACTCCAAGGTTGTTCTTATCTATGATGGATATCAACCCATTTGGAGAAAAACCTACAATCTTTCGAATTCAAAGTAAGAGCTCTTGAATTCGATGAATGAATGAGATTCTAAAATGTATGTAAATTGTTTACAAATACATTGTAAAATCATCTCTCTCATATTATTCTAGATTTTGTATTTTCTAGGTTAATCATTTGATCATGACATCTTTGAATTTGTGTTCGATTTTTGATTCAAATAGACTAGCTAGAAACCTGAAATTTGTTCTCAAAGTTGAAAAGCTTGCATATGTCCTTGATGAGCCTCTTCCCATTAATATAGGAGATGATGTAATTGCAGACTAATTGTTGGTCCATCAAAAGCATACGACTAATTCTGAGCTTGCTAGTTGCATCATGCTAGCCTGGATGACTCCTGAGCTATAGAAGCAGCATGAGCATATGAATGCTTATACAATTATCTATCATATTTGTGAGATTTTTGATGAGAAAGATAAATGCAAATGTTCGAGGTCTCCAAGTTTCTCTTTTACTCAAAGATACAGGAGGGTTCATCTGCGATGTAATATGTACTAAAGATGAATGGCTACATTGAGAGGTTGAGATCACTCGGTTTACGATGGATCAAGAATTAAGTATTGACATAATTTTGCATAGTTTGCTCAATAGTTATTCACAGTTTGTGATGAACTATCAGATGAACAATCTTGAATCCACCATTCCCAAAATGATTAATATACTCAAGACTGAGGAGCCTTGTGTTAAGAAAGAGCAAAAGTGTTTAGATCAACCAACTCAAAATTTTTAAAAGAATTATAACTTTAATAGAAAATGAATTTGAAATGAGTTTAGTTGGAGAGTTAAACTATTTTCTAGGATTATAAATTAAACAAACTAAAGAAAAAAATTATATACACCAAAGTAAACACACAAAAGAACTAATTAGGAAATTTGGTATGGAACACTCTAAAGAACTAAAAACACCTATGGCAAGTAACATAAACCTAGATAGTGCCCAAATGGTAAATCAGTTGACTTAAAATACTATAGAAGCATGATAGATAGCTTTACTATACTTAACTACAAGCAGACTTGATATATTATTTGCAGTAAGTATGTGTGCTCATTATCAGACATGTGGCAAAGATTCTCACCTATCTTATGTTAAAAGGATAATTAAATATCTAAAAGGGACCATAAATGTAGGAATGTGGTACCCAAAAATATCATATTTTGAATTAGTTGGCTATTCTAGTTTAAATTATG
Organism: Zingiber officinale; assembly: GCF_018446385.1. NCBI lineage: Eukaryota > Viridiplantae > Streptophyta > Magnoliopsida > Zingiberales > Zingiberaceae > Zingiber > Zingiber officinale. Next base: position 25,502,971 of record NC_055991.1, on the reverse strand, counting down.
CTAGCTGTAAGTTAGATAGAAAGAGTACGAGTGCAAGATGTCAACTACTAGGTTCCTCTTTAGTTAGTTGGTTTAGTAGAAAGTAATATTGTGTTGTCTTATCTACTACTGAAGCCGAATATATAGCAATGGGCGAATGCGTAGCTCAATTGTTATGGATGTCGCATACTTTAAAAGACTTTAATTTAAACTATAAAAATGTGAAAACCTATATTGATAATATAAGTTCTATAAATCTAACTAAAAATCCAGTACATCACTCTAGAATAAAATATATAGAAGTTAAACATCATTTCATTAGGGATCATGTCACTAAAAGGAATATAGAACTTAACTATATTGACTCAAAATCCAACTTAGCTAATATATTTACTAAATCTTTACCTGAAACTGAATTTAGCAACTTAAGAAGACAATTAGACATGTGCTTTATAGAATATGTTTATTTATTTCTTATATTTTTGAAAATTATTGATTATTAGTTTTTAAAATTTCCCTTTCAAAACTTGTTTACAAAATAGACTTCAAAATATTTTATCTTTTTGGAGTAGTTTAGGCCTTAACGTAGAATTGCATGCTCCTATAGTTTTAGCAGCCACTATCTCACAAGCACAGTAGAATACCTTGCTTGTGTATTTTTGAAACATAGAATGGTGTGAGATGCTTAGGACTTAGCCTAAGATTTCAGATGCTTGTCTTAATACATCGCTAAAAATCTTGGCTTTAAAGAAAATACATTGATCAATTTAAGTTATCTAGCTAGTAACAAACTAGTTAGAACCAAATACTCTAATTGACCAACCTGAATCAGTAGCTGATATCTTATGGTAGTCAGTTATGTATGAAGGTAGGGCATTTCATCATATGGATATTTTTTTAGTTTTTCAAATTATACTTGGACTTTTAGGAATATTTCAGGTTAAGGGGGAGCATTCAATCAAGATTTTTAAAAAATTTCAAAATGATTTTCTTTTTTGATTTTCAAAATTTTAATATTTTCTAACCAATTCTTTGGAAATTATTTATCTTACAAATTTTCAAACCTTAGAAATTATCAATTTATTTTCCAAATTTGTTTCTGTCTTAGATATTTTTATACTTAGAAATTTTTATAACTATATTTTAAACACTTAGGAAATTTTAACTTTCAAAATTTAACCTTTCAATTCAATGCATCTTGTTCAATTTTACCCTTAAAATTTAACATATTTTTGGTTTCATATTTTTTTACTTTGACATAAAAATTTTTAAATTGTTTTCAAAAATTGAACTTAATTCTTTTTCAAAAACTTTAAAATTTTGTGAAAATTTTCAAACCTTATGTTAACAAACATTTCAAAATTTTCCAAATCCAACACTTTTTTCTTTATTTTGCTAAATTCTCTTTGGTTGTTGGTTCCCCTATTTTGATGTGTGTCAAAGAGGGAGAGATAATGAATTTAGGAGGAAGTTGTTAAACTCAAGGGGAGAGTAAAGTTAAAAGCAAATGCTTGTTTACTTATCTTTACTTATATTTGTATATGTTATAAACTTAACTATGAACTTTGATTGCCAAACATCAAAAAGGGGGAGATTGTTGATGCCGGGTACACTAGTATCGAACCTAAGTTTTGATATTGTCAAAGGTTCAAGTTAAGTCTTGTTGTGATCTAATAAGTTAACTGAGTGTGCAGGATGTTTACTCGACCGGGAAAGCACTACAACAAAATTGCACAAAGACAACACTACAAAGACAATAGTTTTAAGAAAAACTATTGTAAATTTAACAAAAGACAATGATTTTTGATAAAATCATTGTCTTTGATACAACAGTTATCCCAAAAGACAATCTCAACAACATTTAGGACAATGGTGTAATGAACAGTTGTCATTGAGAATATTTTGCAATGCTTGAAACAACGGTACATAAATCATTGTCAATGAAATCACAAGCGTTGCATTTTCTTGCCACAAAACTCACACTAGAAATTGGGGCGTGTGTCCAACTTTCATTAGTAATCACAAAAATAAAATAAAATGAAAAATCTTAACCCTACATCTAAAAGCAAACACCCAAAAGTACAAGTTGCCACACTTCTTCATTCCATTTTGAGGCCTCTCTAGGTTTCCCATCCGGCTGCAGTCAAAGGTGAAGGCGAAGACGAGAAATGCCAACACGTAACTCCTCCTCTTCCTCCTGGATCTTCATTTGTTACTCCTCCTTCTGGATCTTCATCCGTTACTCGTCCTCTTCCTCCTCCTCAGTAATCACACTGCAAGGCCATGGATGTGAAAGACAAGCTCGTGTTGCCTGGCAGTGACCACACGGAGAAGAAGAAGGTTGCTTCGTTGAGGGCCCTCGTTGAAGCCAAAGACCTTGACACCTAGGTCACACCTTATCATTTCTACGTCGTCGATCGACAAAGTATACGACTGGCAAATTTCTTTCCTTTTTAGTCCTTGTTTATTCTAGATGCATTTGGTCATCAAGGAACTTCTCTACATTGATCCTCATCTTTTATAATCACAAAACTTACCCTTTTGGCTTAAATTATAGGATGTAGACAATGTGACTCTCAGAAGGTTTCTTTGTGCACAAGATCTAGATGTTGAGAAGGCATCTGTGCAGTTCCTAAAATATCTTCGGCGTCTGGATTAGGAGGAGCGGTGGATTATGAAAGATGAGATGCGGTAGGAGTCTGGATTAGGAGGAAAGGGAGGGAAGAGGTCGTTGAGGAATATGCTTCCCTTTGATGTAGCCATGGGACAAGATCACAAATCCTTTTTGGACCAAGTAAGAAATATTTTATCGCATATGCAAAAATGTTAAAATGGCCACCCAAATTTTATTGAAATGCAAAATTATTGTCTTTTCTTCCTATCTACTCCTTTATATTTCATTCAAGTAATCATGCAGACTGAGGATGCCTATGATGCGATTATTGTCTTTTCTAATTAACAAATCCTTTATATTTCATTCAAGAAACATGCAGATAATAATTTTGAGAAGAAATTATTGTTATGGAAAGTTAAGAAGAAATTTTCTATTCCTCTAAAGTTTCTCCTCAACATTTTAGTTGAGAGGAAGAATTCAGATATTTATGGTTTGTATTTTTTCTATCTTTATTGTATCATTGTATATATTTGAGGTTAAGTATAATCCATCAACAAATCCATGGAAGCGCAAGTGTCTAGCTAATCATGGAATTATTTCTCGATGTATCGCCCCTACAAGAGTCAATGACCAGTACCTTACCAATGTGCTGCTTAAAATCAATGCAAAGGTGCCATATTCTGTCTCACTGTCTAGATATTTTTTCTCACTCTGTTTCTAATATTTTGTGTTTCCTTCACATATGGGTGGTATAAACTTTTACTTGTCAATTGAAAGATCATTAGCTATTCCTCTAGTCTCTGGTACACCGACAGTCATTTTGGGCATGGATGTTTCCCATGGATCTCCTGGGCATTCGGATATTCATTCAATTGTTGTAGTATATTTAATAGGACGCATTTCTAATGCTTTCATTACTCACTACAACAAAAATATTAAAAGACAACACCTCTATGACAACGGTTTTAAGAGAAAGCGTTACGTATTTGCTCAAAGACAATGGTTTTTGCCAAAACCGTTATCTTTGAACTCCCCATTAAATATAAAAGACAATGATTTTGGGAAAACTGTTGTCATTGAGCGATTTCTTTTTGAATCAACAACACTTTTTACAACGATTTTCTAAATCCATTGTCTTTAAGCGCTTTTTTAGCGGCTACGACAACAATTTTGAAAAAAATCGTTGTAATTAAATTTGGTCATTTTCCCCCTCGCTGTTTTGCTTTCCCTCGTTGTTTTCTTTTCGGTGCCGTGTTTTCCCCTTCGCGCTCCTGAACCCAAGTCATTTTTCTTTCCCTCTCCTCATACAATCTCTTCACGCCTCCCCTGGATCTTCCTCCACGACGGTGTGCTCCTCTCGTTTCCTGGTGAGCGGGTTTCTGAGTTCGACGAGGCCCTTTGATCTTCCACTGCTGCTTCTTTCGCTCGTAGAACCTTTTGATCGGACAAGGTGTATTTCTTCGCCAAAGGTGGCACTCCTACTCCGTCGATTCATAACCTAGGTCTTGTCTTCTTTGGATTTGTGCTAGAGCCATAGTCAAGGTAGATTCATAACCTAGGTCTTGTCTTCGTTCATAAATTTTGTCTCAAAAAATGAAACCTACTTTTGATTCCACTATGCTTGTATTTGCAAGCTCAACATTCTCTTTTCTTCTTCATTTTAGCTTTTGATTTGTTTCATCATGCCCTTTGCCTGCTCATATGTCAAAGTTTGTGGTGTTTGATCTCTGAAGGTGTCAGTTTTAAGCATCGATTTCTATTTGTTATTCACTTTTATTGGTCGAAATAGTGTGTTCAAATAGGTTTTCTAGGTCTTGCATGGCTCGTCACTTGATGGACGGAGATGGAATTTGGGGGAACAGAAAATTGGTAGAAGGGAAATGAAGAAAGCCCTTCCTTTTTGTTTTGATTACTGATTGAAGTTTATAGTTGTTTCATACATTGCCCGTTTGATTGTTCTTCCCATTTCCATGAGCTTCTTGGCTTTTTGTTCTGTTCCATGGGAACGGAGTCGATTTCTTGTGGTAATTTCTCAATACATTTTTAATTTTGTTCCCTTTGGCTCTTTAGGCATATGTTGACACTTTTGTATGTTCATGCTCATTTTTAGTTTTTTTTCTTATCTAGTGCAAGTTTAGGCTTTTTACATCCTTTACAACTACACATTGAATTATAGCTTGTTCTCTTATTGAATTTTTATAATCTGAAGTTCATTATTTTTTATGAGATTTTAATAATTAATTAATGTCATATTTATTATTTATGCTCATTTAATTTTATTAAGGAATATTTTTTAAAAAATAATTAGATTAGATCAAGACACATGTATTTTTTAACATAAACGCAAACATTAGATTAGATCAAGAGTTGAGATAATAACATGAACAAATAAGTTGAGATCCATTGTAACAACTAGGGTGAGGGTTTGTTAGCCAATAATCTTTCCAATTGATCCTCTTGTATATATGTACACCCAAGATTTGTTAATATCACCATTTATTTATTAATTAGTTCTCACAAAATCACACAACACATTTCTATCCAGTTGGTTTATGTCGAGTATTACTCTATTATCTTGAATGTTTTATTATAGTATTTGGTACTTGAGATTGTGTTTTGAACTTGTTGTATGATGTATAGTTTTTTGAAGGTAGGTTTTGACGCATTTCGGGCTGATAGTTATAAAAAATGGACAAAGATTGGATGTCAAAGAATAGGTTATCACATGAATATGAGGTTGGGGTAGAGTCTTTCTTGCAATTTGCATTACGAAACGCTACTGATCCAAATGAAATACCTTGCCCATGTTCAAGATGTGGTAATCTACAGAAGAGAAATGTTGACATTATAAGGGCACATTTGTGTTGTAATAGTATAGATTTAACATACCATAAATGGATGTGGCATGGTGAAAAGACTGAATACAATAACTCAATGAAAGATGAACATAAATCTTTTGCCGAGGAACCTATTGATATGGTACATGCTGCATTTGATAGTTATGCAGAGAATCCAAACCAATTTTATAAGCTACTTGAAGATGCCGATAAACCTTTATATCCAGGGTGTACCAAATTTATAAAGTTATCTGCACTTGTGAAATTGTATAACTTGAAGGCAAAATATAGTTGGAGTGACAAAAGTTTCATAGATTTACTAAGTTTGTTTGGAGAAATGCTTCCTGATGATAATGAATTGCCTTCATCATTGTATGATGCAAAGAAAAGCTTATGTGCATTAGGGATGAATTATGTGAAAATTCATGCTTGCCCTAATGATTGTATCTTATACCAGAAGGAGCATGAGAATTTAACTAATTGTCCTGTATGTGGGATGTCTAGGTGGAAGTTGGGTAAAAAAGGTACGATAAATGGAGTTCCTGCAAAGGTCCTTTGGTTCTTCCCGCCTATTCCAAGATTTCAAAGATTACTTCGGAACAAGGAGATATGTAAGGAGTTAACTTGGCATGCTGATAAAAGAGTACTTGACGGATACTTGCGTCATCCGGCTGATGCGCCCGCTTGGAAAGTAGTGGATCACAAGTGGCCAGATTTTGCTGCTGAACCTAGAAATCTTAGATTGGCCTTATCAGCAGATGGGATCAATTCTCATAGTTTGATAAGTTCTGCATATAGTTGTTGGTCACTTGTGATGATCACTTACAACCTTCCTCCATGGTTGTGTATGAAGAGAAAATTTATGATGCTGACTTTGTTGATTTCAGGTCCCAAACAATCGGGAAATGATATTAACGTTTACTTAGCACCTTTGATTGATGACTTGAAAAGATTATGGGATATAGGTGTTGATGCATATGATGGATGTCGAGAAGAGAATTTTTTTGCTTAGGGCTATCTTACTATGGACAATCAATGATTTTCCTGTATATGGGAACATGTCAGGTTGTGTTGTGAAAGGATATTGCACATGTCCTATTTGTGGTGAAGAAACATATTCGACAAGGTTGAAGCATAGTAGAAAAATGAGTTATACAGGCCATAGAAGATTTCTTCCTACAAATCATCCTTATTGAAGGTAAAAAAAAGCATTTAATGGGAACCCAGAGCTTAACCCCGCACCGAAACCATTAAATGGGCATGAAATTTTGGATTGAGTTGAAAGAATTAATTATCGTTCGGGAAAAGCAAATGGGAAGTTTCAGTTAAAGCAAGGCAAAGCTGTATCATGCTGGAAAAAGAAATCTATATTCTTTGAACTTGATTATTGGAAACATCTACATGTTCGGCATGTTCCTGATGTGATGCATATTGAAAAAAATGTGTGTGAAAGTCTGATCGGTACTTTGCTTAACATTCTTGGAAAATTAAAGGATGGAGCAGCTGCAAGACTAGACCTTGTGGAGATGAATTTGAGGATTGATTTGGCACCAAAGATGGGGGAGAAGAGAACCTTTTTGCCAGCGGCTTGTTATACACTAAGTAAGGATGAGAAAAGAAAACTTTACAAATCTTTGTTTGGAATAAAGGTCCCCACAAGATATTCATCCAATGTTAAAAATCTGGTGTCGATGAAAGACTTGAAACTTATTGGCCTTAAGTCACACGACTATCACACTTTGATGCAACAGTTGCTTCCAGTCACCATTCGTGATATCTTGCCTAAACATGTTAGAGATACTATCACTCGGTTTTGTGGCTTCTTCAACGTGCTATGTAATAAAGTGATAGATGTCTCAAAGTTGAATGATTTGCAAAGAGAGATTGTGACAGTGTTGTGTTTGCTTGAAAAATATTTTCCCCCATCTTTTTTTGATATAATGATTCATTTAACCGTTCATCTTGTACGGGAGGTCAAATTGTGTGGATCGGTTTGGTATAGGCAAATGTACCCATTTGAAAGATTCATGAAGATCTTGAAAGGGTATGTACGAAATCACAATCGCCCTGAAGGGTGTATAGCTGAATGTTATATTGCTAAAGAGGTTGTGGAATTTTGCTCGGATTACATATCTAGTGTGCATACAATTGGGATCCCATCAAGGTATCGGCAAGTACAACTTACTAGGCCTCTATCTAGCTCAGTATTACACTCAACTTGTCATGATGAGTTGCATCAAGCACATCATTATGTCTTGGAAAATGATGTTGACGTTGATCCTTATATCGAGTAATTCTCTTACTTATTAATATTTATTGCACTGTTCTTACGTTCTACTAATTAACTTATTAGTATTCCATTAGTTAACTTATCCCTAATATGTTCATTAGGGAGCACCTGGAATTTTTGAACTCAAGCTTTCCTCATAAAGCCAAGTCCAAAAAGTGGCTACAAGATGAGCATAACCGGACGTTTATTGGCTGGTTACGTGATCGTGTGAGAGCAGTTGCCAATTCTAGCTCTCAAATATCAGAAAGATTGAAGTGGATAGCGCGCAGACCTAACAATCAAGTGTTGAAGTACTCTAGTTATTTGATTGATGGAGTTACATATCATACAAAAGAGCGCGATGATACACGAGCTGTTCAAAACTCTGGAGTAAGCTTAGTTGCAAAGACAATGCAAGTTGCTAGTGCGAAGGACAAAAATCCAATTGTCTCGGACATGACTTTCTATGGAGTTATTCAAGAAATTTGGGAACTCGATTGTCATAATTTTCAAGTTTCGATGTTTAAATGTAATTGGGTTGAGAATAATACCGGTATTAAAGTTGATGAACTTGGTTTCACGTTGGTAAACCTCAACAGAATTGGATTTAAATCTGACTATTTTATCTTGGGGAGTCAAGCAAAGCAGATATTCTACATTGAAGATACTCAAGATCCTGCATGACATGTTGTACTTGCCACTCCTACTAGGGATCACATGGAATACATAAATGGTGATGAGTTCGAAAATGCTACAATCCACTATCCAAGTTCTACAGGAGGGTTTATATCAATGGAATCAATGGACGTTGACAGCATAGATGAAAATGAACAATCATGCGTTCGTGAAGACTGTGATGGGAGATGGATTGACAATAATTAAGTGTAATCTATTGTTTAACCTGTGTCTAAATTTTGTTTGTTGATCTATTTTGTTAACATATTTATTCTTATTGTAATATAACTGTCATTTGTCTTCATTCTCGTTTTATTTTCTCTATAATTTAAATGCCTAACAGGTTGCTACCTTTTGCAGGAAATAGGGTTCTCATCATTTCTTTGTGGACACAATGGCAGCAATGCAAAGAGATTACTGAGGATTCAGAAGGCTAAAGAAAGTTCTTCATATTCTGCCACTAACAATAGTTGCGAGGGTCAAACTTCAATGAAATCTACAGAAACGGAGTTAACAAGAACATCGAGGGGGCGTACACATTTGGATAGGCTTGTTAGGCTAAGGGTCCAAGGAATTAAAAAGGATGTTAGCTTCAATAAAATTGGATAGCCAGTTGGAGAATTTACGAGTGAAATGCAAAGCTACATTGGTGTTCTGGTTCGAGAAAAGATCTCAATAACTTTCAAATCATGGAGGTAGGTGTCAAATGATGTTAAAGAGTTAATATGGGAATCGATGAATGTAAGTTAGAATGCTTTGAGAACTTAAATTAGCTCTTGAATGGTTATGCTATATTTAATGTGCTTGTTAAATTTTTTATGTGTTTTTACAACTGACGTACAATATTGACCCAACTTGGAGGAATGTATGTTTACATTCAGCAAATAATAAATGGCGTCAATATAAAGCTTTTCTCACTCAAAAGTTTGTTTTCAGCAAGCTAGATAAACCTGATGAGTTGAAAGATCCATCGATTGACTATGGTATTTTACAAGAGGATTGGAGTTCCTTTGTAATAACTCGCATGTCTGTCGACTTCAGGGTAAGATTCAAAATTGATTTTAATTTTTAGAAGATAGTCCTAATGGTCCTTAACTGATGTTCTACAATATGATCTTTATTTAACATAGTATGATTCATTTATTCGCTATCTGTAAAATACCGGAAATAGGCGAATATTAATAAGGGAATTTTCCAAAATTTTTGGAAATTTTTCGAGAATTTTTCGGAGCTCGTACGGACGAGTTGACGGGGATAAAAACGGGGTCCGGAAAAGCCTGTTTAGGCTACCCGATTTAAGCGAGGAAAAGATTATATTTATATATATCCTTTTCCTTTTTATTTTATTTATTCCTTTCGTTTTCTTTTGTCGCCGAACCCGAGCCATCCCCCGCACCTCTTCCCTTTTTTCCCCGACGCCGCCGCACCCTCTCTGAGCCCTAACCGCCGGAGCACCAACCGCCTCTCCCACTCGTGCCTAAGCCCGGACAAAGGGAGAAGCCGACCTTCTTCTTCTCTCTGTGTTCCTTCTCTCTGTGCTTGTGCCGTGCGACACCGCCGATCCCTTGTCGCTTCCCTCTCTGGACCGAAGCAGCGCCGGCCACCGCGACCCCCTCCTTTCTTCTTTCCAAGACATCGCCGGCCACTAGGTTCGACCCAGCGCCGCTGCCTATCTCCGATCACCTCACATCAAAGCCGAGCTTTCCTCCATCTCGAGTGCCCTAGTCGGCTCCGACGCCACTGCCGACCACCGTCTTGTTCTTTGCTTGAGCAGCCGGCGATCGCAGGGATCTTCCTCACCAGTGTCGTGCCCTAGGTTATGATCTGTGATTTCAGAGGGTATTCGGTTGCTTCGACGCGAACTTGTAGCAACCTCCATTGGTTTGCAGTAGCTGGCAGCCTGATCCGGCAACAAATCCATCCAGCGGTTGCTAAGAAATCAAGGTAAAAATACTTGGTTTTTGGTCTAGTTGTGGAGTATTTTTAGTCCAGCAGACATTCTGTGTCCTGCAGCCACGATCCTTGTTGTTGATCAATAGGAGCCAGTGAATTGAGGTGAGGTGTAGAAAATGGATTTCGTAATTAGTTGTATATGTGTTAATTAGGGTTTGCCCTGTTTTAAGTGTTAAAGATTTTTATTTAGCTATTTCATTTGGATATTAGCTAAATAAAAATGTATATATTGGTGATACAGGACTTTGATTCGAGACGGTGTCTCGACGGGTATCTCGATTAGCGTATTGGACCATTTCGATTGGAGGCGGGTACTTTGACTTATGTCTTTTGATATGCATGATAAAGTGTTTAACATATAGCAAGAATTGTGTTTCCATTTGATTCGGTTGGTCACTACATGATCTGTTACATGTTGTTTGTTTATTTATTATGCACTGCATGTTATTATTTATCTGACCATACATGCTTTCGGTAGTGACCCAACCATGTGATACATCATGTTCAGGACCTAGGGTTTATATGATACCCTATCTGTTTGTGTACCTTCCATCTGATACATTGACTTGTGGTACACCTTTTATTTATGTATGGATCTTGCTATGCTATTCATGAGATTGTCATGCTTAGTATCATGCATCATGTTTACATGCTGTGCGATTGTCGGCTCCACTATGGTTGAGCCCATCGCCAGTTACTACACACACCACCCATGGATTAGTTGTATATCTGGCTGGTGTGGCGGCTCTGCTTGGCTCCGTTGGTCGGGTGACTCAGCGTAGTCGGCAGTCAGTTCCGTTCTGTTTGGCTCCGTTGGCATATAGGGTAGCAGCGATGGTGGACTCTGTTTGGCTCCGTTGGTCGAGACTCAGGTAGTGTGATGCAGCGTCCTATCATTGTGTAGGGACATGAGAGCATTGAGCTCCCCATTTATGATTTGGGGCCAGAGGACAGGATTTCCACTCAGTCACTGTCAGGAGCAGTGATGTCCGAGTGCACGGTCACCATATGCATTTATTGCATTTTTATTGTTTGTGATTGCTGCACTTATATGCTACATTTTTATGGATGCATTTGATTGACATGCATACAGGATTATGATTCCTTCGGTCTAACGACCTGTTACCTTTGTACCTTGATCTCGGTTAGTACAGTTATCTCCTGATTTCGTTTCAGTTGCATTTATTCCTTCTCGTATTCAGGAGACTGTACGCATGATTAGTGTTGTCTGTTATTTGTTTTATTATGCATATCAGTTGTACCTGCTGAGTGTTGGACTCACCCCGCCTCCATTGTTGATATTTTCAGGTTGACGCTGTCCGGAGCAGTTCCAGTCGCTGGCCCCCCATCTGCACGTAGAGCTAGTTCTCTACTAGTTCGTTATTTGTTTTATTTTGGCCTTTTTCTATATCAGACTTTGTTTTAGTATTATCTTTGGATTTTTCCTATGGTTATTGTATGGAGTGATACCTTTTGATGGATTTTTGATATGATATTGGATTTCATTCTACTACGTGCCTGCCTGGACGGCAGAAGAGGTGAGTTCGTTGGATTTGAGCTTTACGAGTGTAGTGGAGTAGGGTGGATTTCGAGTCAGAGTCCTATTGTTATTGATTACTATTATAAACTGCGTGGTGTTTGTTTTTATTTTTGTTATCATTCCAGCCGCCTGTGGCTGATGTATATGTGATATGTAGAAAGTTTCATATTGTCCGCCGTACAGGGGAGATGCTGCCGAAATTTCTTCGGACAGAGACTCCTCTGGGGTGTGACAATTTATTTGGTATCAGAGCAGGTATACGATACTTGCTGTGTGTTCTGGATTTATACGATCTTTGTTTTCGTATTATTGATACTTTGAATAATCTGATATCAGTTTATTGGGTATCAGCGCGCCAAAGTTTGGCGATATTTATTTGATTTCCGTGTTTTGGATTTTCGAGATTTATCTGATACCAATTTATTTGGTATCAGAGAGATGTTTTACGATCGTTGTTTTCATATTTTCGATATTTGGGATAACCTGATACCATTTTATATGGTATCAGAGCGCCAAAGTTTGACGATACTTGTTGGGTTTTCGTGTGTGGATTTTAGGGATTTATCTGATACCAATTCATTGGTATCAGAGCAGGGTGTGATACCTACGTTTGGTATTTTGGACATTTTTATACTAGCCCTAGTTGCGAGACAAATTAGTCTGGGCAGTTATTTTGGGTTGCACGGATTTTCCGTTTCGATTTTGTTATGGACTTCCGTTATGGATTTATATGGATTTCCACTGTTGTTTTTCTCGTACGGAATTTCGAGGTCAATTTGGGGGCTGGACAGCGATGGAACATCTCCAGACAGCAATTAGGTATGGTGTCATTTTGGTAATTGTTTATACCTGTAGTAATATCTGTAATATAATTTAACAGATATGAGGCGATCTACGCGTATTGCTGCGAGACGTGGTGTTGGACGAGCACGTGCGAGGACTGCAGGATCTCTGGATATACCAGAGATGCCTACCGAGGCTGAGCCTGTCGGTCAGGGACAGACTCAGCATACTGCGAGTGCGGCGGCCTTCAGACTCCGATGGCTCCCTTAGAGGTGCCTACCTCAGCTGCACCGACAGTATCCACTGCTCCTGTATTTCCGGTACCACCAGGGATACCATTAGCATATCCGACACCAGCTCCAGCTCAATCTATTGCGTACTCGGCACCACCGCCACCTGGGCCTACAGTGTACCCGGCATCAGCGGCGCCTGTGCCCCCAATACCTATCGTGTACCCAACAGCTCCGGCATTAGGGATACCGGTTGCTTCACATCCGGTACCAGTGCCTACTGTACCTCCAGCCGCGGCCACCTACATTCACCCTACAGTGCCACCGACAGCATATGCTCCCGGTTACCCAGCAGCACCGGGAGTACCTCCTCCAGTTTATACAGCGGTACCTTCTGTAGCATCAGCTCCAGTGTTTCCGCCATTTTCGACAGTCGTATCGACACACCTCATAGATTCTGTTGCGGCACGAGCCAGGATTCCAGTGTTGGCAGAGTCGATGAAGAGTCGATTCACACTCTTCCGAGGAGACCGAGATCCGAGTGTGGCCTTGTCTTGGATTGAGACTATGGAGCGTACCTTTTTCTATATGGCTTGCTCCGAGTGGGAGAAAGCAGAGCTGACTGCTTTACACTTACGAGACGCTGCTGATACATGGTGGCTCACCCATCGTTCCATCATCGGTGAGCAGAACATCACTTGGGCCAGATTCAGAGAGGCTTTTCAGAGCCGTTTCTTTCCACGAGCTTATCAGATGGCTCGCCGACAGGATTTCCTGGTGACTGAGTATAATGCAGAGTTTGACAGATTGGCCAGATTTTGTCCAGAGCTAGTTGCTGAGGACAGTTCACGTATACAGCAGTTCATTCAGGGGTTGGATAGACATTTGCAACTAAGACTTGTCGGTCTTGGTATCACATCTTATGCGGAGATGTTGGACAGAGCTCTCATTATTGAGTCAGCTCAGCAGAGAGTTTTTCCGGATAGGAAAAGGAAGCAGCCGAGTCAGACATCTGGACAGATCCAACAGCCTCAGGCTACACCACAGCAGAGCAGGCGTAGTCGGTCAGATCAGGGTACATCTGGGGGATCACGTAAACCCCAGAAATCCAGACAGTCTTCTTTTGGACGTTCCCGGTCTTCCCAGCAGAACCGGAAACAACCCGCCAGCGACATTCGTTGTTTCAGATGTGGGTCCAGAGATCATATCATCTCAGCTTGCTCTCTGGGATAGTCGGTTTACTTTTATTGCAAACTGCCTGGGCACCAGAGTCGAGATTGTCCGCAGAAGACTCAGCATATGACGTCCGGAGGATCTGATCATGGAGGACAGTCCAGTCAGTCCGGAACTTATCGAGGAGGGCGAAGAGCCCAACCTTTGCCTGGCCAGTAGCCGAGTGCTTCACCTGCAGCAGCGACATTTGGTATGCTTGGACAGGAGTATTCCAGTGCTTCCGTAGCACCTCAGAGTTCTGTTCCGGGACTTTATTATCCGACGCAGGGGCAGTATCAGATGCAGCCTCAGCCTTTAGGCCAGTACCAGACTCAGTCTCAGCCAGATGCACAGTATCAGTCGCCGTCTTCTCAGTCTTCTTTAGCGCAGTATCCAGCACCGCCTCAGTGGCAGGCTTCTGCCCAGCCGCAGCAGCCGCTGGCAGCGTTACCTCCTCCTCCTCCGCCAGAGACTGGACGTGTTCATGCGATGACCAGAGAGGATGCGCAGCGAGCCGACGGATCCGTTTTCCGCGGTATGATTTCTATTTATGCCTTATCTGCAGATATACTGATAGATACTGGTAGCTCGCATTCATTTATTTCTCGCACTTTTATGCGGGAGGTTGGTAGATTACCCACTTTCAGACCCCAGTGATTGACCGTCTCCCTACCGTCCGGTGATTCATTGGACGTCACCCAGGAGGTCAGAGGTTGCCCGTTAGATTTTGGCAACCTAATATTTACAGTGAATCTTTTAGTATTAGAAATGGTCGATTTTGATATTATTCTTGGCATGGACTGTTTGTCAGCATACCATGATTGATTTCCAGACGAGGGTGGTCACATTTCGGCCTCCGAACCAACCCTCGTGGGATTTCACTAGCATCGAGACAACGGCTTATCGATCATTACGGCGATTCAGGCGCAGAAGTGCTGTCTCACGGCTGTCATGGTTTTCTGTTATCTTTGATCAGGACTGAAGACAGCAGTAGTTCGCAGCTCTCCGACGTTCCTGTAGTTCGGGAGTACCCGGATGTATTTCCAGGAGCGCCAGGTTTGCCTCCCGAAGGCGGTGGAGTTCGCTATTGAGTTGATTCCGGAAACCGCACCTTATCGTATGACACCAAAAGAGTTGAACTAGCTGAAGGTTCAACTCCTGGAGCTTTAGACAGGGATTCATCGGCCTAGTGTTTCTCCATGGGGTTCTCTTGTGTTGTCAAGAAAAAAGGCGGCACCATGAGGTTATGTATTGACTACGGGCAGCTGAGACCGTCGAAATAAATATCCTTTGCCACGGATCGAGGATTTGTTTGATCACTCGAGGTACATCGGTGTATTCTAAGATTGATCTGCGATCCGGATATCATCGGTGAGAGTCGAGACTCGGATATTGAAGACGACTTTTCGTACGGATATGGTCATTATGAGTTTTGGTAATGCCATTTGGGCTTACCAATGCTCCAATGTGTTTATGGACTTGATGAACCGCATTTTTGGAGTATCCGGATCAGTTTGTTATCGTTTTCATTGATGACATATTGGTCTACTCTCGAGGAGGAGCACGCCTGATCTTCGCACGTTTTGGAGATTCTTTGACGACATCGGTACGCGAAGTTCGATGTGTGCGTTACGCTATCCTCGATCGGTTTTCGGGACACGTGGTTTCTAGCAGAGGTATTTCATTGATCCTCGAAGATCGAGGTCGCCACTAGTTGGGAGCGGCGAAGTCGATTCAGAGATCCGCAGGATTGGCGGATATTACCGACGTTTTGTCGAGGGTTTCTCGCGTATTGCTATGCCACTGACACGCCTTACCAGGAAGGGCGTGAAGTTTACGTGGACAGAGGATTGCGAGACCAGCTTTCAGGAGCTGAAGCGGAGATTAGTGTCGACTCCAGTTTTGGTTTTACCTTCTGGAGAGGATGGATTTGTACTTTACACCGACGCATCTCTTCAGGGTTTGGGTGTTGTTCTGATGCAGCACGGCAGAGTAGTCTCTTATGCTTCTCGTCAGTTGAAGGAGCATGAGAAGAACTACCCAGTTCATGACTTGGAGTTAGCTGCCATCATTTTTGCTCTGAAGCTTTGGCGACATCATTTATACGGTATCACATTTGAGATTCTCACTGATCATAAGAGTCTCAAATATATTTTTACTCAGAAGGAGCTTAATCTCCGACAGAGGAGATGGATGGAGTTCCTGAAGCACTATGATTGTACCATTAGCTACCATCAGGGGAAAGCTAATGTGGTTGCCGATGCACTCAGCAGGAAGTCCAGAGCGACTTTGGCTTGCCACCGGACTTCAGTCACGGACTTGATTCAGAGTTTTTCTGAGTTAGACCTTGAGGAGCAGGGATCTACAGAGCAGGGTATTCTGGTTACCATGGTTGCTCAGTCGTCGATCAGGACGAAAATCCGAGAGGCTCAGGCTGGTGATCAGCATTGTCAGTTCATTGGCAGTCAGATAGCTTCCGGGCAGCAGACCGAGTTTACACGAGACGAGGAGGGTGTTATATACTTCCGAGGCAGATTATGCATACCTCAGTCTCATCCGGTCTTACAGGAGCTACTTCAGGAGGCTCATCGTTCTCGATTTGCGATCCATCCAGGCGGGACCCGTATGTATCGAGACTTGAGGCATTCCTACTGGTGGAACGGCATGAAGAAAGACATCGTGGATTTCGTAGCTAGATGTCTTGTCTGTCAGCAGGTGAAGGCTGAACATCAGAGACCTGCAGGATTACTTCAGCGGATTCCTATTCCTGAGTGGAAGTGGGATCACATTACCATGGACTTTGTGGTAGGGTTGCCGAGGACACGACGAGGCCATGACGCGATTTGGGTAGTCGTTGATCGATTAACCAAATCCGCGCATTTCTTAGCGATCCGGAGGACTGATTCCCTGGATCGATTGGCAGATCTGTATTGCTGGGAGATCATCAGACTACATGGTGTTCCGTTGAGTATTATTTCGGATAGAGATCCACGGTTTACGTCTCGTTTCTGGCAGAGTCTGCAGCAGGCCTTGGGCACACAGCTCCGTTTCAGTACAGCCTTCCATCCACAGACAGATGGACAGTCAGAGCAGACCATTCAGACTTTAGAGGACCTGCTGGGTTCGTGTGTTATGGATTTCGGAGGCAGTTGGGAGGATCATCTGCCGTTAGTAGAGTTTGCCTATAACAACAGCTTTCATTCGGCTATTCAGATGGCACCGTTTGAGGCGTTGTATGGTAGACCTTGTCGGACACCCGTCCTCTGGGATGAGCTTGGGGAGGCCCAGTTATTGGGACCTCATAGAGTTCAGCAGGATGCAGAGTTGGTCCGTACTATCAGACGGAGGATGTCAGAGGCGCAGGACCGTCAGAAGAGTTATGCTGATCGGAGACGCAGACCACTAGAGTTTTCTGTTGGCGATCATGTATTTCTGCGGGTTTCACCCACGAAAGGGGTGAAGAGATTTGGCCTCAGAGGTAAGTTGGCTCCGCGGTATATTGGCCCTTTCGAGATCTTGGAGAGGATCGGAGCGGTAGCTTACCGACTGGCACTACCACCGTCCCTGTCAGGCGTACATGATGTATTCCATGTATCGATGCTGAGGAGATACGTACATGACCTGACACATGTGCTGGCAGATATCCCAGTTCCAGTTCAGCCTGACATTACTTATGAGGAGGTTCCGGTACGGATTCTCGACCGGAAGGAGCGTCAGTTGCGGAACAAGACTATCCGGCTGGTTAAAGTCGTATGACAGCATCATTCGGATGAGGAGGCTACTTGGGAGCTTGAGGACACGATTCGAGCTCGATATCCCCATCTTTTTACTGGAGGTATGTGATTTATTTACCGTTCAGCATTTATACTCTATATCTGTTATTGGTATTTGCTGATGGTAGATAACGAAATTTGGGGACCAAATTTTTATTAGTGGGGGAGAATGTAAAATATCGGAAATAGGCGAATATTAATAAGGAAATTTTCCGGAATTTTTGGAAATTTTTCGAGAATTTTTCGGAGCTCGTACGGACGAGTTGACGGGGATAAAAACGGGGTCCGGAAAAGCCTGTTTAGGCTACCCGATTTAAGCGAGGAAAAGATTATATTTATATATATCCTTTTCCTTTTTATTTTCTTTATTTCTTTCATTTTCTTTTGTCGCCGAACCCGAGCCATCCCCCTCATCTCTTCCCTTTTTTTCCCCGACGCCGCCGCACCCTCTCTGAGCCCTAACCGCCGGAGCACCAACCGCCTCTCCCACTCGTGCCTAAGCCCGGACCAAGGGAGAAGCCGACCTTCTTCTTCTCTCTGTGTTCCTTCTCTCTGTGCTTGTGCCGTGCGACACCGCCGATCCCTTGTCGCTGCCCTCTCTGGACCGAAGCAGCGCCTGCCACCGCGACCCCCTCCTTTCTTCTTTCCGAGACATCGCCGGCCACTAGGTTCGACCCAGCGCCGCTGCCTATCTCCGATCACCTCACATCAAAGCCGAGCTTTCCTCCATCTTGAGTGCCCTAGTCGGCTCCGACGCCACTACCGACCACCGTCTTGTTCTTTGCTTGAGCAGCCGGCGATCGCAGGGATCTTCCTCACCAGTGTCGTGCCCTAGGTTATGATCTGTGATTTCAGAGGGTATTCGGTTGCTTCGACGCGAACTTGTAGCAACCTCCATTGGTTTGCAGTAGCTGGCAGCCTGATCCGGCAACAAATCCATCCAGCAGTTGCTAAGAAATCAAGGTAAAAATACTTGGTTTTTGGTCTTGTTGTGGAGTATTTTTAGTCCAGCAGACATTTTGTGTCCTGCAGCCACGATCCTTGTTGTTGATCAACAGGAGGCAGTGAATTGAGGTGAGGTGTAGAAAATGGATTTCGTAATTAGTTGTATATGTGTTAATTAGGGTTTGCCCTGTTTTAAGTGTTAAAGATTTTTATTTAGCTATTTCATTTGGATATTAGCTAAATAAAAATGTATATATTGGTGATACAGGACTTTGATTCGAGACGGTGTCTCGACGGGTATCTCGATTAGCGTATTGGACCATTTCGATTGGAGGCGGGTACTTTGACTTATGTCTTTTGATATGCATGATAAAGTGTTTAACATATAGCAAGAATTGTGTTTCCATTTGATTCGGTTGGTCACTACATGATCTGTTACATGTTGTTTGTTTATTTATTATGCACTGCATGTTATTATTTATCTGACCATACATGCTTTCGGTAGTGACCCAACCATGTGATACATCATGTTCAGGACCTAGGGTTTATATGATACCCTATATGTTTGTGTACCTTCCATCTGATACATTGACTTGTGGTACACCTTTTATTTATGTATGGATCTTGCTATGCTATTCATGAGATTGCCATGTTTAGTATCATGCATCATGTTTGCATGCTGTGCGATTGTCGGCTCCACTATGGTTGAGCCCATCGCCAGTTACATGTACTGCACACACCACCCATGGATTAGTTGTATATCTGGCTGGTGTGTGGCGGTTCTGCTGTTTGGCTCCGTTGGTCTGAGGACTCAGCGTGGTAGCCGGCAGTCAGTTCCGCTCCGCTTGGCTATAGTAGCGTGGTAGCCGGCAGATGGTGGACTCTGTTTGGCTCCGTTGGTCAGGAGACTCAGCGTGGTAGCCGGCAGAGATTTTTCCTCCCCATCATTGTGTACCGGGACATGAGAGCATTGAGCTCCCCCATTTATGATTTGGGGCCAGAGGACAGGAGTATTCCGACAGCATTCCGTCCACTCAGTCACTGTCAGGAGCAGTGATGTCCGAGTGCACGGTCACCATATGCATTTATTGCATTTTTATTGTTTGTGATTGCTGCACTTATATGCTGCATTTGTATCGATGCATTTGATTGACATGCATACAGGATTATGATTCCTTCGGTTTGACGACCTGTTACCTTTGTACCTTGATCCCGGTTAGTATAGTTATCTCCTGATTTCGTTTCAGTTGCATTTATTCCTTCTCGTATTCAGGAGACTGTACGCATGATTAGTGTTGTCTGTTATTTATTTTATTATGCATATCAGTTGTACCTGCTGAGTGTTGGACTCACCCCGCCTCCATTGTTGATATTTTCAGGTTGAGGCTGTCCGGAGCAGTTCCAGTCGCTGGCCCCCCATCTGCACGTAGAGCTTGTTCTCTACTAGTTCGTTATTTGTTTTATTTTGGCCTTTTTCTATATCAGACTTTGTTTTAGTATTGTCTTTGGATTTTTCCTATGGATATTGTATGGAGTGATACCTTTTGATGGATTTTTTATATGATATTGGATTTCATTCTACTACGTGCCTGCCTGGACAGCAGAAGAGGTGAGTTCATTGGATTTGAGCTTTACGAGTGTAGTGGAGTAGGGTGGATTTCGAGTCAGAGTCCTATTGTTATTGATTACTATTATAAACTGCGTGGTGTTTGTTTTTATTTTTGTTATCATTCCAGCCGCCTGTGGCTGATGTATATGTGATATGTAGAAAGTTTCATATTGTCCGCCGTATAGGGGAGATGCTGCCGAAATTTCTTCGGACAGAGACTCCTCTGGGGCGTGACACTATCAGTTTAAAAATTTCCAGTTCTCCACCTTCTGAAAAAACCCATACTAGGGGTTTTTTATCTTATGCAAATCTACTCGATGCTAGGGTTCATACTTTTACTCCTTTCTGAAATCTTTACTTTTGTTATAACATAAAGTTGAAGAAACAAGCAATATGTTTCTAAAAATGGCTCAGATAACATTATCTCTCTTCCATTTGCTTTGTTTCTTAATAGAAGAGATAATTGTTATAGCAATACTTCTAACAGATAACATTGCTTGTTTCCTTGTGTAATTCTAAGGCTAAGGGTTTTCTAACTGTTTGTTTCCTTGAACCTTCCATAGATTGCTATTTTTTCTCTACACCACAGACAATTTGCATTAAAGTTCGCATATATATATTTTGAATGTTGATAGTGAACTTAATTGATTTTAATTTTTAAGTAGAGAGTAAGTGATGAACAAAAGAATAGAAGAAGGCAGAACGTATACCCTCATCGGTTGTCCCGTAAAGGATATGCACGTTTCGCTAACGAAATTGTGAGTATGTTGAAGCTGGTGGTTTATTTTTTAATCTAATTTTGTAGGAACAAGGCATGATTCATATTTTTTGTTGGCATCTGATTTATGTGATGATGATGATATAAATCGAGCTATTGTTTGGAAGAGAGGACGAGCCAATAAGGAGGGTGAATTTGAAGGCGATGATCTCAAAATTATAGCAAAAAAGATTGTATATGATACATGAAAGAATTACTATTTTTATTGTTTTGTTGTAAGTAACTATTTTGTTTGTTTGGGCATGTTAGGATGATTGTGTTCAACAAAAAAAGGAGGGGAAGCTGCAGCTTGAAGGGGCTAGGAAAGATATCCTCACAAATGTACTAGATTCTGAAGAACATGCTGGGCGTGTTAGGGGGATTGGAGGTCATATTACTCCAACAATCTATTTTAATGTTTCCAAAATCGGGAATAATCCTCTTCAAGATGGTGACTTAATCCTTCATCATCAAAAGGAGTTGTTAGAGGCAAAGAAGCTAATCTCATAACAAAGTGCATGAATAGTAGAACAAGATACACGCATACAGAAACTTGAAGAAATGTTCAAAAAGGGTGGATGCGACTTTGAGTTTGAGGAGAAAGGTAGTTGCTCGGTGAAGTTGCCTACCATGAGTGAGGATAAGATCAAACTAGAGAAGAGTAAAATTTTGAATGATGAGGGCATGCAAGTTTTAAGCAAGACTGAGTTTTTGCAGGTATATATGTATTTAATTGTGGATACTTAATACTATTTGCAATAATGAGTACATCAATGTATGACATGATTGATTGTCTTCTAGGGTATGCCAGTTGCACTGTCATTGGAATCAAAGTCCAATATTGTGGCCTATGGTACAGTTGTTCATGTCAATGGGGATGGAAAATTACTTCATGGTGTCCCGTTACCTATGAATTGCATTCTCGTCTCGATTGATGAGGTTGTGGAGAATTCAGCAAGGTTGCCATTTCCCATTCCAAATGAATGTGACACCATTGGTGACGCTATAGGGACCCATGTTGCTTGGCCTGCACGTTGGGTAGTGATGAAAAATGAGGTAAATTTCCTACTCATTCGGGCACCACACTGTGAGTACATATTTAATTCTTCATTGGGAATATTTGAGGACTCGTTTCAGCAACCACAAATTTCCAACTTCTGATTTGGTCAGTGTATGTTTTTCTGATTTTTTTTTCTCATTTGCTTGGCATAGTTGTTTAGCTGGATTTTTCCAACCAAACCTTCTTAGATTTTGATTGAAGGTTGTACGTATTTGTTGGATACAATTTAGTAATACAAGATATATAAGAGCTAACACACACATGTAATCTGTACATTGAGGTTACATGCATGAACAAGAACATTGATGGTAATTGAAACCCAATTAAAGGGTTATTCAGAAAGATGCTGAACATAAGAGATAGAACTTTCCACTAACATGTTTATATTTGCAATTTGTAGAAACCTCAAAGGAAGAAAAGTGTTGCAAAAAGAAGTAATCCTGTTTTGCCATCAAATGTGCCACGGTCATTACATTTATTGTACTGTTACTCTATACGTGTTTTGGACAGCCCCGAAAAAACTATATCAATTATTTTTTATCATGATTTATTTGACAATGAGTACGAACTGCTAGTGAACATTGAAGACATCACACCTTTTTATGAGTTGGAGCCAATATCTGCTAATTGTCTGGTTGCTTACATGTGGTAAGTTTTCGCATCACTCATTTTTTTCCTTTTATTTGTATTAACATACTAACATTATTTTGCTTGAATGGAAGGTTTCTCTTCAAAGAGATGAAAAAAGAGAACAAGGTCGATAAGTTCAGATTTGTGGATCCACAAACCCTTCCAGTAATGCCATATGTATCCAAACTTGACAAAAATGAAAAGACTGAATACTTGAATAGCTGGGCAAGTGTTTTGGCTGATAGGCTGAGTGGTGCAACAAAAAATCAACTAGTTTTGGCACCTCATAATGTTGGGTAAATAAATATTACAATTTCATTTTTAAATAGATTTATTTCAACAATTCTGTTGAATTTATGCATTGACTATCTGTTTTGTGCATAGTTGTCATTGGATTTTGACTGTCATCGACCCTTATGTGGAGACGGTTTATTTGTTTGATTCACTTAATCATCGCAATCGTTATGAGGACTGGAAATATGTAGTGGATATGTGAGTACATATTTGTTTTTTAATTAAGCATTTAATTTAATTTATTACTCATATGTCAACTCTTGTTGTACAAAGGAGTTTGAAATTGTTCAATTCAAACAAGCAAAGGAAAGGGAAAAAGAAGCCTATGTGGGAAGTCGTAAAGGTTTGTATATTATATATACACACATATGTTTACTTGTGATTAATTTAAAAATATTTAACTGTGCATTATTCGTTGATAATTTTTTGTTAACATAGGGTCCTCGACAACCTGATGCTAAACAATGTGGGTTTTATGTGATGAAATTTATGAGAGAAATTATTGAAGGAAACGCTACCAGCGAGAAGGATTCACTTAGCTCAATGGTAATATTTGACATATTCTCAATTTTCTCAAATAATTTCTTTTATTTGACTTTGCTTCTTCATTACTGATTTTTTATACTAAATTAATCTGGGTTTGTTAACAGCTCAAGAAAACAATTTACTCCAACGAAGAAATTGACGAAGTGCGATCTGAATGGGCGGATTGCGTAGTAGACTATATTCATTATTAGGTATAAATTACTAGACTTCAAAAGATGGTTGAACACTTTGTTTGTGACTCCATGACTTATTGATTTTGATTCCTTAGTGCCAATAATTTGTTTGTTTACAGCTAGCTATCTCCTTTGCTCAATACTTCATTCTTGCATTTCTACTATGAGCAGAATTAGTTGACATTTCCCTTATTTATTGCCTCTCTTTGTGGTCCAAAATTAATAATGGTTGGGTTGTGTGAGTTGCTTATTTAGTTGTTTCTGAATTATGCAAGGACTGACAATGTGGAAGTTATCTCTTTGTGAATTGTTAGATGATGACCTTTTGTATCTTATGAGTTGCTCTACAAATTTCTTGTTTGTTCTCTCCTTATGGTTTTCATCTATATGCCATGACTTAATCTTGTTTTTCCTCCTATCTCACAGTCTCCATGTATACATCTTTAACGTTTTACCTAGCATTTTTCTACCGTCGAAGGAATATCTGATATCTGTTGGGATGCCCTAAATTGTGTACCTGTGTTTGTTTCATTTGCTAATTTAATTTCCTTGTCTAATCCTATAATTTATTTTTTTTTCTTTTTACAATCGCATTTAAATTTTTACTATGTTGAACTACATACTTTGTTGATGACTCCTTGAGCATAATACTACTGTGGCAAAAGTACATTGGGAATTCATTGTTGATGACAAATTTTTATTTCCTACTTCCATCTTGTTGGACCATGCAAGTATCATCGTGTAAAGCCCGAAAAATTCCCGAATTTATTTTAGAAATATTCTATGATTTTTCTGGAATTTTTAGATATTTTTCCGGAATTTTCCGAGTAGCGGAAGTAGCAAAAATAAATAGAATCGTAAAACGACCTAAGCGGGAATTGAACCCGAGACCTATGGTTTACGGATAATGTTAGAAACCAGTGAACCCAGCAGGGCCGTGCTGAAAGAAAGGAGAACCGAATATATTTATATTAGAGTTGGGTTCATTAAACCACTTAATATAAATAGGAAACTTAAAGAGGGTTTGGTTTATTTTTTGGTTCGGCACCTCTTCACCTCACGCCACTTTTCTCTTCCAAAACCTCACCGCCGCCTCTCCCTTCTTCTCCTCTTCCTCACGCACGGCACACCAAGGCAAGGGTCCATAGGATCATCTTCCGGCGACGACTCCAATACGAAGACGGTCCATCTCCGCGAGAGGAATGCGAAGACATGAACGGATCGTCGAGAGGATCAGTTTTTCGGAAAACCTAGCGGATAGAATCGTAAGAAAAACCTTGCGATTGAGGTAAGAAACCCCTCACCTGCAGTATAATTGCTCTCGCTTGTTAGTTTTGGCATTAGATCAGTAGTTCTACAGTTTTCAGTTTTAGGGTGTGCTTTTAGTGCACACCAAGCATTCGGTAGAATGCCCAGTTCAGAAGGATGCACCAGTAGGCGTCCAACAGTATGTAAAATGTATAGAAACATTTTATTCAGCTTAGTATCAGTTATTACAGCTATATGGATCAGATATCCATTGGGTGGGCTCCCACAGTAGCCTCTAGGTTCAGATAACCTACCTCTAGGTTCAGATAACCTAGAACAGCAAAGTAAAATAAAACAGTATTCAGTATTTTACTTTTATTCAGTTGGCACTGTACTTGGATCAGATATACACCCTAACAGTCCCTAGGTTCAGATAACCTAGTAACCCTGCTGGATTCGGAACTTGCAATCCCGGGTCTCGTAGGGATGCGCGCACAGTAAGTACAGTTGCCAGGGCCCAGCAGCATATTTAGTATTTTCATCTATTATATGTATAGTTTTCAAATTTGAAACCAGTGATGAGAACACTAATTTAGCTTTCAGTTCAGTTCAGGTTCAGTTTACATGATTTGAGTTCATGTACAGATTTAGATATATGCATGACTAGTTCAGTTTCATGCTCAGTTTATAAGTATGCCATGTTCAGTTTCATGTTCAGTTTATATGTTATGCCATGCTTTGTATGATACCATGCCATGCCATGCTTGCATGTTCAGCATATTTTGCAACCAGCATGATTTAAAATCATATTTGCATCGTATGCATGATTTTGTGAGGTAGATGGCTTCTTACTAACCTTTAAGCTTACAGATACTATTTTCCTTATACTGCAGATACAGGTAAAAGGAAAATAGACTAGCAGTGGAGGCTGGAGGTCAATGCAGATGAGGATGTGTGTGTGGAACTGGAATGAAAGATCTTAGAGATCTAACAAGCTTTAATTATACATTAGAACTCTTTAGCAATTTCAATTCGGCATATGAACTTTAGTATTTCCATGTTTAACATGAGTTAACGAACCATGCTTTAGATTATGCTTAGAATGTTAAATATATGATGTTAGAATGTTAGTTGTTATTCTTAGAGTGTTTTCTAGCTATCTTAGAACATATCATGTGAGTTGTGGTACGTTCCAGTGCCTGAAAGTTCTGAAATCAGAAACTCTGATTTCATATCAGAGTTGGATCGGTCTGCCGACCGATCCGTTGCAGTATCAGGGTCCTGGTTCGGTCAGCCGACCGATCCAGAGGCATACAGTATGCTACTGTATGCTATCTGATCGGTCGTCCGACCGATCCAACACCGAACAGAAAGCTAGGAAGTGCACTGATCGGTCTACCGACCGATCAGGGTGCTCCTGGATCGGTCGGTAGACCGAACCAGGTGCGTACAGAATGCAGCAGAAGCACGGAGGTTCACTGATCGGTCTCCCGACCGATCAGTGTGCTCCTGGATCGGTCCGCAGACCGATCCAGCAGGGCATAGAATCGCAGTAAGTTTGATCAATCCGTGGATCGATCAGCAGCTGGCTGGGAAGTTAGTTTTGAGTTCCTAGCTCAGATGGGAGGTCAAGTATCCTCCTTAGCACATGTACACCAACCGAAAAGGGTCTTGAATCCTTCCTTATAACAGCATGGGTGTATCAGTTGTCAGATTAACAGAGTCAGTTAGTGAAATTTTAATTTAGCTCAGTTGTCCGCACAGTCTGTACAGCAGTTGTAAAATACCGGAAAAATGACAAATATTAATAAGGGAATTTTTCGGAATTTTTGGAAATTTTTCGGGAATTTTTCGGAGCTCGTATGGACGAGTTAACGGGAACAAGAACGGGGTCCGGAAAAAAGCCTGTTTAGGCTACCCGATTTAAGCGAGGAAAAGATTATATTTATATATCCTTTTCTTTTTATTTTTTTTATTTTCTTTTCCTTTGCTTTTGTCGCCGAACCCGAGTTTTTCCCCCCGACGCCGATTTCCCACTAAGCCGACTCCTCCGAGCCCTAACCGCCGGCCACTCGGCGGTTTCCTTTTCCTCCTCCTCTTCTTCCTCATTCCCTGCCCCTCACGACGACAGCGTTCTCAGCCCTAGCACCGTCGCCCGACCGCCTGCCCTAGCCACCCGGCGCCGACGACCTCAATCGCCGGTGCCCTAGCCCTGCCCCGACTCCAGCGACGCCGGCCTTCTCCACACCGACGCCTGCCGTCTCCGAGCAGCAGTGTCGCTGGCAACTCCTCCGAGGAGTGCCCTAGGTGCCGACGCCGCACCTCTCTTCCTCTTCTCCTTTCGGCATTTGAGCCCTAGGCTCCGACCACCTCTCCTCTGAGCCCTAGTGCCGTCGCTGTGCTATAGCGAGCCCGACGCCACTGCCGCTGCACACTTTGCCCCAGTGCCGAACCGACCCTTTCTTCTGCCCTAGCCGAGCCTCACATTGGCGTGAGTTGCTGCCCTGGATTCTACCGAGCTTTGGCATTAGGGTAAGCTGTTGGTTTAGAACTGTGGAGGTAAGGTTAGGGTTTAATTCATAGAGGTCGATGTATTGACTACAAATTTTGGTGTTTGATGTGTAGATCAGTGGCTCACTCTAGTTACGACCACGGTTCCAGAAACAGGTGTTCCATCGACAAATTAGCGACGAAGAATACGAATTTGGGTGAGCGTGGATTGAGGTAATGCGTTGTTGCGCGTATAATTGATTTAGGTCTTGATGCGGATAAGTTAATTGATTATCAGTTAAGGTTGATCAATAATTAGGGTTTTCCTAATTGAGTGAGTAGTTTGATTTAGTTATTTAATATATGTTGAGTAACTAAATTATATGTGTTAAATTAGGTAGGTTGATGATTATGACTCAGGGTTTTACCCTAAATTATGTTGAGAATTTTATTTAGCAATTCATTTGAATTTTAGCTAAATAAAATATCTGTGTATTGGTATTTCAGGACTTTGACGCGAGACGAGTATCTCGGAGTCAGGATTTGGACCATTTTATCGGAGGCGGGTACTTTTGACTTATTGTCTTTGATATGCTTAGTAATTAAATTAACAAGATGCATTAATTGTGTTTCTTACTTGTTTCGGTTAATCACTGCCCAATACATGCTACCTGTTGATTGATTGTTTGTTTACATCTTGTATGGATATGTACCTGATTCCACATGCTCATGGGTAGTGATATAACCATATTTTACCATGTCAGGACCTAGGTTTGATACCTTATATGATCAGATACCTTGATATGATTCATTCGCTTTGGTGCACATTATGATATGTCCAGAGGTTGGTTTAGTATATTACCATGTTTAGTGACATGCACCATTCGCATGATTGCATGCTGAGTGATTGATTGCTCCTTTATTGTCGAGCACTTTGCCAGTTTCATCACTGTTCGGTGCTCCGTTGTGACGCTCATGGGTAGCGGGACACAGCGTGGTAGCACGTCAGTTTGACTCTTCCAGTGCTCCGTTGATCCGCTCATGGGTAGTGTGACGCAGCGTGTAGCACGTTAGAGATTCCTCTCCGTCATAGTGTACCGGGAGATGAGAGCATTGCGCTCCCCCATTTATGATTTGGGGTAGGAGTACGTATGTACTCCGACAGCATCCCTTCCACTCGATCACTCATCAGGAGTAGTGTTGCAGAGTGCACGATTGTCATAACCCTACCCACTCGGTCCCACTGTTGTTGTGAGTCGGCTGACTGGCGTCAGGGGTGACCATGACATTGGCATTATATGCATGATGCATTTACTGTTTGTGTTTGTGTTTGTTGCACTTATATGCTGCACATTGCTTGGATACCTTGATTGACATGCATACAGGTCTTCTATACCTTTCGGACTGTTTGTCCTTTTACCGGGTCCTGGTTAGTACAGATTCTCTCCTGTCTTCTTCGGCTTGTAGTTACCTTTATCTTTATCAGGAGACTGTACGCATGATTAGTGCTAGGTGTTATTTCTTTACTTTGCATATCAATTGTACCTGCTGAGTGTTGGACTCACCCCGCCTCCATTGTTGATATTTTCAGGTTGATGCTGTCAGGAGAGAGTTCCAGTTGCTGGTCCCTGCAGACCTCGAGGATGTGATTGTTTTTTCATTTGGTTTCCTTTTCTGTTCTAGACTATTTGTGTTGGAACCCCAAGGTTGTTTTAGTGTGATCAACAAGTTAAGTTAGGTCCTGTGTATTTAACCTTGTGTCTAAGTGTGCAGGAGCTTAGGAACACAGGTACTCGAGTGGAAGACGCAGCTAGCGAGAAGGACGGCACGCTGTGCGTCCGAGGGACGAGGCGCTGCGGAAGAGTACACCGGCGGACGAGAAGGAAGCGCGCGGTGGTTCCGAGGGACGAAAGCCGGAGCGGAAGATTGCTCGAGGAGCAAGAGACGCAGCTAGCGAGAAGGTCGACGACCGAGGGACGAAGACTGCGGATGAGTACGCTGGCGGACGAGAAGGAAACACGCGGCAATTCCGAGGGACGAGAAGCCGGAGGGAAGCACGCTCGAGAAGACCGGAAGTTGGGTTCGGGTGAGCCCTTTTCCGGAAGGCAGAGATCACCCAAACGAGCGGATCCGGAGCGGAAGAACCGGACCGAAGCGGGACCGAACCAGAGAAGCGGTCCCGGATGAAAAAGTCAACTGTGTTGACTTTCGGGGTCCGGGGCTCCCGGACCCATCCGGGGCGCCCGGAACCCTTTCGGGCGCCCGGAACAGTAATTTTGACCAGATCGAGAATTATCTCGATCTGAACGTTGGGGGATAAAATTTATCCCCCCCAGGGCGCCCGGAACCTTTCCAGGCGCCCCGACCAAGGCTATAAATATAGCCTTGGTCCAGAAGCTCTTAATTAGTTCAGAAATTGTAAACAACACTTGTGTGCTTCCACTGTTTAGATTAGCTTCTGTTTTTCTGTGCTTACACTGCTGTAAACGAGGCTTCTCCGCCTGAAGGAGCTCTTAGTGCGATCTTCATCCTTGGATTAACAACCTCCCCGGTTGTAACCAAGTCAAATTCGGTGCCTCGTTTTTATGCTTTATTTTCTATTTAATCTATTTTTTATGTGTTAGTTTAATCGTACGAGAAAGGGTTGTGTTTGATTTTTCAGGGCTATTCAACCCCCTTCCGCTTCCGTGCCCTACAAGTGGTATCAGTCGAGCGTTCGGAGGACTAACCATGAACGAAGCAACAAGATGGCCGGATCCAACATCCACGCACCAAAATTCAAGGGACTTCCATGTGGAAAAAGAATGGAGGTATTTTTGAAACAGATTATGAATTATAATTTATATGAAATTTGACTTTGAAGCACCACAAAGCAAGAAATCAATGGTCAAAGAAGGAGCAGGTGACCACGTGGCAAACAAGAAAGCGAATTTCATCTGCTAAGTGTACTTCCAACACAAGAAGTCAATCGAGTCGGTACTTACAACTCGGCAAAGGAGCTTTGGGATAAATTCCTTGAGTTACACGAAGGAACATCCAAAGCCAAACTTGCAAGACGGGATTTACTTCGTAACCAACTTACAAACCTCCGATTTGAAGAAGGTGAAACAATTGCACATCTACACTCGAGGATTCAGGAACTCATCACTAGACTTACGAATCTCGGAGAAGAGGTAAGTAACCGAGATTCGCTAAGGTATGCCCTAAATTCCTTTCCTAGAAACTCAAAATGGGCATCACTAGTAGATGCCTTTTACATTTCAAAAGATCTAGAAAAAATTTCATTAGACGAATTCTTTTCAACTTTTGAAGTGCATGAGTCAAGATGTGCAGGTCCGAAGGAGCCCAAGAATAATGTCGCTCTTAAAGCTTCGAGAGACGAACCTGAGTCAGAATCTTCTCTCGACGACGAGGAAATGGTAATGATGGTAAGACGATTTAAAAATATTTGTAAATCTAGGAAATCTAACCATCCGCAGGGAAGAAAGAAAAGAACCATCCGCTGCTACCATTGCGATGAAGAAGGGCACGTCAAGGACAATTGCCCTAAACTGAAGAACAACGGGAAGGACAAGGGTAAGAAGACTATCCAAAATCGCAAGGCCCTAAAAGCGACGTGGGACGATACGTCGTCGGAATCAGAAGTCAAGGAGTTCTCCGGGCTCGCGTTAATGGCGAGTCATCAAGACGAATGCGAATCAAGCTCTTCCGAAATGAGCATCGAAAGCATCAATGAAGGGGGAGCCACGTCCGAAGAAAGCAGCAGTTCAGGGGGAGAAATCGACAACGAGATCGACAAGGTAAGTGAGGTACGATCTCTTCCTCCTAATAAAATGTTTAAATTCATTAAAATTTTAACAAAAGATTGCTGCAAATTAGAAAATGAAAATAAAGACTTAAAAGCAATATTAGCTACATCTTGTCCGTTAGAAATGCTAGATAAATCAAATTTAGAAAATGAAAAATTAAAATTAGAAATTCAAAATTTAAAAATTCAAGTAGAAAATTTGAAAAACTCTGCTTGCTCATCTAAAACCAATTTTAGAAGGTTCAATAATTTGAATTGGTATTATAGATATCACCAGGGACAAATTAAAAATATCTCTAGAAAATATGTCCCTAAAAACTTTTTAGTTAATCCAGTAGGTTGGAACCTATATTGGGTTCCTAAATCATGCTTAAATTAATTTTAAAAGTAAAATTAGCGCTTTAAGTGAGAAAATTAAATAAAGAATTTCTTTATGAGGCTTTGTCTAAGGAAGTGGTTGTTGCTCCAATAACCAAGAAGGCCTAGTGCCTCGCCACGACCTGGAAGCCAAAATATTGAAATAAATGTTTAATTAACTTACTAATGAAGCATTAATACAAGCATTAATTAGTGCTTGAAAAAGGTTATTAAAAACATTTTATTTCAATTTACCTACTTAGGATTTTTTTTTGGATTTTATTTATATACTTAGAAATATTCTCAAAAACTTAGATTTTTTTTAGAAATATTTTTTCTAAGTCTTTAACCCTTAGATTATTTTTCTTGGAACCCCATTTTTTTTGTGATCAAAGGGGGAGAAGGGAAAGTATAAGTCTAGGGGGAGGTAGATAGATTTAATTTTTTTTCTATCTTTTTTGCACTTAAATTGGAAT
Organism: Zingiber officinale; assembly: GCF_018446385.1. Lineage (NCBI taxonomy): Eukaryota > Viridiplantae > Streptophyta > Magnoliopsida > Zingiberales > Zingiberaceae > Zingiber > Zingiber officinale. The sequence goes on along the minus strand of NC_055991.1, from coordinate 25,470,713 downwards.
TTAAGTTAATTTACTTAATTCAATTTTATGTCTATTTTAACCCTAGCTTAACTTGGGTTGATCACACCAAAAAGGGGGAGATTGTTGGAACCCCAAGGTTGTTTTGGTGTGATCAACAAGTTAAGTTAGGTCCTGTGTATTTAACCTTGTGTCTAAGTGTGCAGGAGCTTAGGAACACAGGTACTCGAGTGGAAGACGCAGCTAGCGAGAAGGACGGCACGCTGTGCGTCCGAGGGACGAGGCGCTGCGGAAGAGTACACCGGCGGACGAGAAGGAAGCGCGCGATGGTTCCGAGGGACGAAAGCCGGAGCGGAAGATTGCTCGGGGAGCAAGAGACGCAGCTAGCGAGAAGGTCGACGACCGAGGGACGAAGATTGCGGATGAGTACGCTGGCGGACGAGAAGGAAACACGCGGCAATTCCGAGGGACGAGAAGCCGGAGGGAAGCACGCTCGAGAAGACCGGAAGTTGGGTTCGGTGAGCCCTTTTCCAGAAGGAGAGATCACCCAAGCGAACGGAACCGAAGTAAAAGATCCGGACCAGAAAGTCAACTTTGTTGACTTAGGGGTCCGGGCGCCCGGATCCATTCTGGTCGCCCGACCCGTCCAGGCGCCCGGAACCCTTCTGGGCGCCCAGAGTTGGAATGTTTCTAGATCGCAGTCAAACCGTGATCCGAACATAGGGGATAAAATTTTATCCCCAGTGCCCTGGAACCTTTCAGTGCCCCGACCAAGGCTATAAATATAGCCTTGGTCCGAAACTTTAATCGCCTCAGAAATTGTAAACAACACTTGTGTGCTTCATTTTTAGATTAACTTCTTTCTTTTTGCGCTTCATCATGTAAGAGGCTTCTCCGCCTGAAGGAGCTCTTAGTGCGATCTTCATCCTTGGATTAACAACCTCCCCGGTTGTAACCAAGTCAAATTCGGTGCCTCGTTTTTATGCTTTATTTTCTATTTAATCTATTTTTTATGTGTTAGTTTAATCGTACGAGAAAGGGTTGTGTTTGATTTTTCAGGGCTATTCAACCCCCCCTTCTAGCCGGCCGCATCGGTCTTACAATTTGGACTTGTTATGTTCTGGATTTATTTACTTATGGACATGGTATAGATTTTATTATATCGATGGATTTGGATTTGGTTTTTATTCTACTACATGCCTGCCTGGACGGCAGAAGAGGTGAGTTCGTCGGATTTGAGCTTTACGAGTGTAGTGGAGTAGGGTGGATTTCGAGTCAGAGTATTATTTTACTGTTTAATTATCTTAACTGCGTGATTGTGACAGCCAGAGGCTGAATAGATTATATATAACTGCGTGGTGATGTTTTATTTTGTTGTTATTATTCCAGCCGCCTGTGGCTGAGGTATTTGTGAGATGTAGAAAAGTTTCAGATTGTCCACCGTACAGGGGAGATGCTGCCGAAATTTTCTCGGACAGGGACTCCTCTGGGGCGTGACAATTTAGTGGTATCAGAGCACAGTTTTACGATCTTTTGTTTCGTATTTTGGATTTTCGGAATTTATCTGATACCAATTTATTTGGTATCAGAGCGGGTTATGATACCTGCTTTTGGTGTTCTGGAGATTTATCGGATACCTGTTGTTGGTATTCTGGATATTTGGGTTAGCCAGGTTTGCGAGTCAAACTGGGCATTATCGGATTTTCGATATGGTTATGTTTCGGATTTCCGTTTCGGATTTATTTGGATTTCCGGCGATATGTACGTTCGGAATTTTGAGGTCAAATTGGGGACTGGACAGCGACGGAACATCTCCAGACAGCAAATAGGTATGTTGTTATTTTATGTTTGTTATATTGGTATTGATATCTGTAATTTAATTTAACAGATATGAGACGATCTACTCGTATTGCTGCGAGACGTGGTGCTGGTCGATCACGTGCGAGGACCACGGGATCTCTGGATATGCCGGAGATGCCCACTGTTAGTGAGTCTGTCGAGGGACAGACTCGGGATGCGGCGGGAGCGTCGGGCTCTCAAATCCCGATAGCTCCTGTAGAGATACCTACTTTGGCCACACCGACGGTATCCACGCCTACCCGTTTACCGTACCATCGTGGGTACCATTGGTGTACCCGACATCCGCTCCAATACAGCCCTCACGACGTATTCAAGGTCACCACCACTTGGATCTACGATTGTATCTTATACCAAGGGCACCTGTGCTCCCAAGAGAATGCACCATATCCCACCATTACCTCACCGTACTCCACCGCCACCACTTTTGTTCCCAACAAGACCACCGACCGCTTATGCTCCCAGATATACAAGAAGACGGAGTTCCTCCTCCGTTTATTCCGCGGTACCACCTGTAGTATCGCTCCAGTGCCCGCCCGCCTGCACCGTCCCGACACAACCATCGATTGCATTGTTACGCACGAGCTAGGATTCCAGACCGCCGAGTCAATGAAGACTGCTTCACTATTTTCCGCGGAGATCTCGATCCGAGTATGGCTCGTCATGGATAGAGACTATGGAGCGCACTTTCTTCTATATGGCTTGCTCCGAGTGGGAGAAAGCGGTGGTCGCTTACCATTTACGGATGAAGCTAATGCCCGTGGGTTACTCATGCTCTATTATGGTGAACGAACGCCACATGGACGAGTTCGAGAGGCTTTTGAGAGCCGCTTTTTCCACCGTCCTACCGATGGCTCACGGTGATTTTATGAGTCCGAGGCGTAATAATCGCCAAAGGACCGAGTATAATATCAATTCCTCCGCTGGCTCCGCTTTTGTCCGAGTTAGTCATGAGGACGAACTCGATCACGATGCGTTTATGTGGATTGGATGGTTATCTCGCATGTACGGCTTGCGGATTAGGGATTACATCTTACTCGATGCATTGAATCGAGCTTTGATGATAGAGTTAGCTCAGAAGATATCCGGACAGAAAAGAAAGCATACGTCGACATCGAGGCGTGTCCAGCACATGCGAGACAAAGATCGAGTAGTCACGCACGATCAGCCGAGTTCTTCCGGGTTCTCGTAGGCCTGGTCGTGATTCCTCAGACGCTTCCGGTCTCCTCGGCAGATCGAAACATCCACCAGCGATATACAAGAGTGATGTGGTTCCAGACCATCACTTCACCGACTGAACAGTCAGTTTGTTTTTATTGCAAACTGCCTGGGCACCAGAGCCGAGATTGTCAGCTGAAGGCTCAGCACACGGCTTCCGGAGGGTCAGAGCAGAGGGGACAGTCTAGTCAGTCAGTGTCTCGACGAGGAGGGCGGAGATCGATTAACCAAATCTGCGCATTTCTTAGCGATTCGGAGGACTGATCCCCTGGATCGATTGGCAGATCTGTATTGTCGGGAGATCATCAGACTACATGGTGTTCCATTGAGTATCATTTCGGATAGAGATCCACGGTTCACGTCTCGTTTCTGGCAGAGTCTGCAGCAGGCCTTGGGCACACAGCTCCGTTTCAGTACAGCTTTCCATCCGCAGACAGATGGACAGTCAGAGCGGACTATTCAGACTCTTGAGGATCTACTGAGGTCATGTGTTATGGATTTTGGAGGCAGTTGGGAGGACCATCTGCCGTTGGTAGAGTTTGCCTACAACAATAGCTTTCATTCGGCTATCCAGATAGCACCGTTTGAGGCGTTGTATGGTAGACCTTGTCGGACACCCGTCCTTTGGGATGAGATTGGAGAGGCTCAGTTGTTGGGACCTCATAGAATTCAGCAGGATGCAAAGTTGGTCCGTACTATCAGACGGAGGATGTCAGAGGCGCAGGATCGTCAGAAGAGTTATGCTGATCGGAGACGCAGACCACTAGAGTTCTCTGTTGGCGACCATGTATTTCTACGAGTTTCACCCACGAAAGGGGTGAAGAGATTTGGCCTCAGAGGTAAGCTAGCTCCACGGTACATTGGTCCTTTCGAGATCTTGGAGAGGATCGGAGCGGTAGCTTACCGATTGGCACTACCACCGTCCCTGTCAGGCGTTCACGATGTATTTCACGTATCGATGCTGAGGAGATACGTGCCTGATCCGACACATGTGCTGGCAGATATCCCAGTTCCAGTTCAGCCTGACATTACATATGAGGAGGTTCCGGTACGGATACTCGACCGGAAAGAGCGTCAGTTGCGGAACAAGTTAAAGTCGGATGGCAGCATCATTCAGACGAGGAGGCTACTTGGGAGCTCGAGGACACTATCCTATCTCGATATCCTCATCTTTTCACTTGAGGTATGTGATTTAGTTTACCGTTCAGCATTTATACTCTATTATCTGTTATTAGTACTTGCTGATGGTAGATATTGAAATTTGGGGACCAAATTTTTATTAGTGGAGGAGAATGTAAAATACCGGAAAAATGACAAATATTAATAAGGGAATTTTCCGGAATTTTTGGAAATTTTTCGGGAATTTTTCGGAGCTCGTATGGACGAGTTAACGGGAACAAGAACGGGGTCCGGAAAAAAGCCTGTTTAGGCTACCCGATTTAAGCGAGGAAAAGATTATATTTATATATCCTTTTCTTTTTATTTTTTTTATTTTCTTTTCCTTTGCTTTTGTCACCGAACCCGAGTTTTTCCCCCCGACGCCGATTTCCCACTCAGCCGACTCCTCCGAGCCCTAACCGCCAGCCACTCGGCGGTTTCCTTTTCCTCCTCCTCTTCTTCCTCATTCCCTGCCCCTCACGACGACAGCGTTCTCAGCCCTAGCACCGTCGCCCGACCGCCTGCCCTAGCCACCTGGCGCCGACCTCACGGAGTGATCCCGACGCCGCCGTCTCCGAGCAGCAGTGTCGCTGGCGACTCCTCCGAGGAGTGCCCTAGGTGCCGACGCCGCACCTCTCTTCCTCTTCTCCTTTCGGCATCTGAGCCCTAGCAGCGGCCGACTCTCTGTGCCAGCACCCGAGCCCTAGTGCTGTCGCTGTGCTATAGCGAGCCCGACGCCACTGCCGCTGCACACTTTGCCCCAGTGCCGAACCGACCCTTTCTTCTGCCCTAGCCGAGCCTCACATTGGCGTGAGTTGCTGCCCTGGATTCTACCGAGCTTTGGCATTAGGGTAAGCTGTTGGTTTAGAACTGTGGAGGTAAGGTTAGGGTTTAATTCATAGAGGTCGATGTATTGACTACAAATTTTGGTGTTTGATGTGTAGATCAGTGGCTCACTCTAGTTACGACCACGGTTCCAGAAACAGGTGTTCCATCGACAAATTAGCGACGAAGAATACGAATTTGGGTGAGCGTGGATTGAGGTAATGCGTTGTTGCGCGTATAATTGATTTAGGTCTTGATGCGGATAAGTTAATTGATTATCAGTTAAGGTTGATCAATAATTAGGGTTTTCCTAATTGAGTGAGTAGTTTGATTTAGTTATTTAATATATGTTGAGTAACTAAATTATATGTGTTAAATTAGGTAGGTTGATGATTATGACTCAGGGTTTTGCCCTAAATTGTGTTGAGAATTTTATTTAGCAATTCATTTGAATTTTAGCTAAATAAAATATCTGTGTATTGGTATTTCAGGACTTTGACGCGAGACGAGTATCTCGGAGTCAGGATTGGACCATTCTATTATCGGAGGCGGGTACTTTTGACTTATTGTCTTTGATATGCTTAGTAATTAAATTAACAAGATGCATTAATTGTGTTTCTTACTTGTTTCGGTTAATCACTGCCCAATACATGCTACCTGTTGATTGATTGTTTGTTTACATCTTGTATGGATATGTACCTGATTCCACATGCTCATGGGTAGTGATATAACCATATTTTACCATGTCAGGACCTAGGTTTGATACCTTATAGGATCAGATACCTTGATATGATTCATTCGCTTTGGTGCACATTATGATATATCCGGAGATTGGTTTAGTATATTACCATGTTTAGTGACATGCACCATTCGCATGATTGCATGCTGAGTGATTGATTGCTCCTTTATTGTCGAGCACTTTGCCGTTCATCAGCGGTGCTCGTGCCAGACGCTCATGGGTAGCGGGACAGCAGTGGTACACGTCGGTTTGACTCTTCGCTCCGTTGATCCGCTCATGGGTAGTGTGACGCAGTAGCACGTTAGAGATTCCTCTCCGTCATAGTGTACTGAGCATTGAGCGCCCCCATTTATGATTTGGGGTAGGAGTGCGTATGTACTGTCAGATAGATCCCCTCGATCACTCATCGGGAGTAGTGTTGCAGAGTGCACGGTTGTCATAGCCCTACCCACTCGGTCCCACCGTTGTTGTGAGTCGGCTGACGGGGTGACCATGACATTGGCATCATATGCATGATGCATTTATTGCTTGTGTTTGTGTTTGTTGCACTTATATGCTGCACATTGCTTGGATACCTTGATTGACATGCATACGGGTCTTCTATACCTTTCGGACTGTTTGTCCTTTTACCGGGTCCTGGTTAGTACTGATTCTCTCCTGTCTTCTTCGGTTTGTAGTTACCTTTATCTTTATCGGAGACTGTACGCATGATTAGTGCTAGGTGTTATTTCTTTACTTTGCATATCAATTGTACCTGCTGAGTGTTGGACTCACCCCGCCTCCATTGTTGATATTTTCAGGTTGATCCAGTTGCTGGTCCCTGCAGACCTCGAGGAAGTGATTGGTTTTTCATTTGGTTTCCTTTTCTGTTCTAGACTATTTGGACTTGTTATGTTCTGGATTTATTTACTTATGGACATGGTATAGATTTTATTATATCGATGGATTTGGATTTGGTTTTTATTCTACTACATGCCTGCCTGGACGGCAGAAGAGGTGAGTTTGTCGGATTTGAGCTTTACGAGTGTAGTGGAGTAGGGTGGATTTCGAGTCAGAGTATTATTTTACTGTTTAATTATATATAACTGCGTGGTGATGTTTTATTTTGTTGTTATTATTCCAGCCGCCTGTGGCTGAGGTATTTGTGAGATGTAGAAAAGTTTCAGATTATCCACCGTATAGGGGAGATGCTGCCGAAATTTTCTCGGACAGGGACTCCTCTGGGGCGTGACAGCAGTATTGTAGCGATTCGCCTTACAGCTTAGTCAGTAGAAGGCGGGTCGTTACAGAGTGGTATCAGAGCAGTGTTCCTTACTTCCTACACACACATCAGCATTGTGCCTACAGCTTCCAAGTTAGAACATCTCTCACTCAGTTTTGTTTTCAGCTTTCATATCAGTTATATGTGCTTTCATGTTTGCTCTCATGTTGGTAGTTAATTAATTCATGTTTACAGTGATAGTATTTAACATGTTACCAGTAGTTAACTAAAACATGATAGCCTAGTTATATATGTGTTCTCTGCTATTTAGAAAATGGTACGAGGACGTCCAGCTAAGAAAGCATCAGCGGCTGAGCCCCAGCATGAGACAGGCAGTTCAGTGCCTCCCCCAGACCTTACAGCACTAGTGGCTCAGCTACAGCAGCAGTTAGCTGAACAGCAGCAGGAGATAGCCTCCTTAAAGGCTAACCAGCAGACTACTCCCCCAGTCACTCCAGTACCGAACCTCACGACTCCAGTAATCACAGAGGTTGTACCAGCTCAGCCTGCAGTACCAGTCCCAGTAGCCCCAGTAGCAGGGGCTAAGAGAGAAGCTTACCTTATCCAGTGGCAGAGAATTAAGCCCGAGAACTTCTCAGGCACCAGTGAACCATGGAATGCTCAGGCATGGTTTAAAACACTGGAAAGCACGATGGAGCTTCTAGACTGGCCAGAGCATGAAAAGGTGAAGTGTGCCTCCTTCTGTTTAACAGGAGACGCACGCATGTGGTGGGAGCGGATTAAATCGAAGTGGCCAGTAAACCAGATGACATGGGCTAACTTCGAGAAAGAATTCTTCGAGGAATTCTTTCACATGCAAGTCACGAACCGACACTATGACGAGTTTACAGAATTTCGTCAGGGCAACCTATCAGTTCAGGATGCCATGAAGAAATTCAACAGGTTGGCCCGTCTGTGTCCAGAACTAGTCAGCTCAGAGAAGGAACAAGTACGGTTGATGCTGAAGATGCTCAGACCAGACATCGCAATGAATGTGGCTGGTGGCGTTTATAGGCCACAAACCACGGAGGAGCTAGTGAGTAGTGCTCTGATCACCGAGCACTATCAGCACAGCATCACCCAGCAGAAGCAGGTTTCCACAGAGCCCAAGGGACAAGCTGGCTCAGGTACTCAGCAGAAACAACAGGGACATAGCTCCAACTGGAAGGGGAAACGTAAGGCAAGCAGTGACCCAAAAGGAGGACCAGCTGGGAAACATTCCAGACATCCCAAGTGTGCTACTTGTGGGAAACATCATCCAGGAGTTTGCCGCAAGGGTACGCGAGGTTGTTTTGAATGTGGACAGGAAGGGCACATGGCTAAGCAAGGTTCGAACAAAGAATCTTCCTCACCTCACCGATACAAGATGGAGCTCACCAAGTATAGCCTACACCAGATGTATGTGCCTTAGATGGTCCACACTACCAGTAAGGCAGATTAGAAGCCCCACTAACACAAATGCCGGATTTTCTCACCACCGCAGAGGACGAGCAAATGCCTCGGCGGTTGTCACAGTCGATCAGATTTTACAAAGATAATGCAACTGTCTTATTCGATACTGGGGCAACCCACTCTTATGTATCCAGGGCATTTGCCGAGAAATTAGCAACACCTCCAGAGGTATTCAATAGTCAGTTTCTGACAACACTACCCTCAGGAGACATTATGGCATCTACGCATTGGCTCAGAGCAGTGCCAGTCATTATAGCAGACAGAGAACTTTTTGGTGATCTAATAGTGCTAGAAATGACTGACTACGATGTCATCTTTGGAATGGATTTTCTGATGAGATACGGCGCTTCTATAAAGTGCCGTAAACAGAAGGTCATATTCCAACCTGAAGCAGGAGTACAGTTTGAGTACATGGGAAAACCAAAGAGAAAAGCCAGGAAATTTCTCTCAGCATTGAAAACACAGTAGCTAATGGATTCAGGATGCATGGGATTTTTAGCAAATGTAGTCAACACCAGCCAGGACAAGAACCAACAGCTATCAGAGGTTCGAGTAGTTTTTGACTACCCAGCAGTCTTCCCTGAAGAGCTACCAAGCTTAGCACCAGACAGAGAGATTGAATTTGAGATAGAGCTCATTCCCGGCACAAATCCAATTTCCAAGGCACCGTACCGCATGGCTCCAGCAGAATCAAGGAACTTCAGAGCAATTACAGAGCTTCTTGACAAGGGTTTCATCGCCCTAGTCACTCACCATGGGGAGCACCGTGTTGTTCGTGAAGAAGAAGGATGGAAGCATGCGCTATGCATAGACTACCGTGCCTTGAACCAGTCACAATTAAGTACCTCTCCCGTGATAGATGACCTGTTTGATCAGCTAAAGGGAGCCACAGTGTTCTCTAAAATTGACCTCGGATCAGGATATCACCGAGTTAGAGTCAAGAAAGGTGATATACCTAAAACGACTTTCAGGACGAGATACGGACATTATGAGTTCGTAGTCATGCCTTCGGCGTGACAAATGCTCCAGCTACTTTCATGGACCTCATGAACAGAGTATTCAGAGAATACTTAGACAAGTTTGTCATCGTGTTCATCGATGACATTCTTATCTATTCGTGCACTCGGGAGGACCATGCAGAGCATCTGAAGACAGTTTTGCAGATCCTTCAACAGAACCAGCAGTACGCCAAATTCATGAAATGTGAATTTTGGCTAGACCAGGTAGCCTTTCTAGGTCACATCATCTCCAAGGATGGTGTGATGGTAGATCCTAGCAAGATAGAAGCAGTAATGGAAGAGACCCAAGAACGCCAAGGAAATCAAGCTTTCGGGATTAGCAGGCTACTACAGAAATCGTGAGAGGACTTCTCCAGATAGTCTCCCCACGATGCCTCTCACCAGAAGAACAAGAAATTTCGTGGAGGAGGGGCTGAGAACAAATTTCAAATAACTAAAAGCGGAGATTGACCGGTGCTCTATTTTAGCTATACCAGAAAACACAGACAGCTTCGACATCTACAAGGACGCCTAAACCGGGATTAGGAGCGATCTGATCTGCGAGGCAAGGTGATCGCCTATGCCTCGCACAACTCAAGGATTATGAGAGGAACTATCCTACTCACGACCTTGAGCTTGCAGAGGTGTTCGCTCTCAAGATTTGGAGACATTATTTGTACGGAGCTCAGTGCAGAGTGTATACAGATCATCAAAGTCTGAAGTATTTCTTTACTCGAAGGATCCGAATATGCGACAGCGCAGATAGTTAGAGCTGGTCAAGGATTATGACATAGATATCCTCTACCATCCAGGGAAAGCTAATAAGGTAGCGAGCGCACTCAGCAGGAAGTCCAATGCTACCTTATTATCTTTAGCGACTATGTCACCACCCCTAAGGAAGGAGATTACGACTTTTAGTCTCGAGCTTATAGTCGGGTAGCTTTCCACTATGTCCTTAGCATCTACCTTGCTTGATGATATCCAGACAGAGGAGCAGGATCCCGAAATCCGTAAAATCAAGCAAGGGTTAGCGGAATCGAAAGTGGAGAGTTGAGTGTCCGCCATGGGGTAGTGTACTATGGTGACAGACTTTGTGTTCCGATCGGAGGAACTACAACAGATTCTAGACGAGGCTCACAGGACTCCTTAGATGCATCCCGGTTCCACCAAAATGTATCGGGATCTAAAGAAACGATTTTGGTGGCCCAGGATGAAGCAAGATATCGCCAGAATCGTCGATCTGCTCTAACTGCCGAGGGTTAAGGCGAACATCAATGACCGGAGGAGTTCTTGCGGTGATCCAGATTCCGAATGGAAGTGGGAGGATATCTCTATGGACTTCATAGTGGGATTACCCAACCACGAATGGTTTTGATGCTATCTGGGTAATAGTCGACAGTTGACTAAATCACCCACTTCTTAGCTATCGAATATCCTATTCCATGGAGCGACTAGCTCAGTTGTATCTCAAGGAGATTATCAGTGCATGGAGTCCCACAAACCATTATATCAGAGAGATTTACATCACACTTGAAGTGTGTCGACTATGGGCACCAAAATTCAGATGACCTTCCATCCTCGACATGATGGTCGACGGAGCGAGTAAATCGGTACTCAAGATATGCCTCGAGCTTGTGCCCTAGATTTCAAGGAAGTTGGTGCAAATATCCGAGTCTAGCGAATTTGCATACAACAACAGTTATCGTGCCACTATCGGCATGGCACCTTATGAGGCACTCTATGGGCGCAGATCACCAATCTGTTGGTATGAGAGTGGTGAGCAGAAGGAACTAGAGCTTGAGACGGATCTAGTAGCAGATACCACATGACCATCTGCAGATTCGTAGAGAATAGAGGACAGAGGCCGTCGGAAGAGCTATCTTGATACATGACGCACCCCTAGAGTTTTCGATTGGGATACAGTTTTCCTCAGAGTAGCTCCCATGAAGGGAGTCATGCGTTTTGGGAAGAAGGGCAAGCTAGCTCCCAGATATGTGGGACCATACCTTATCACGAAGAGAGTGGGCAAGGTAGCATATGAGCTAGAGCTACCGCAGGAGATGTCAGCTGTCCACAATGTATTTCATGTCTCCATGCTGAAGAAGCATATTCCAGACGCCACTCAGGTGATTGAGCCCCAGTTGGTACAGGTCCATGATGATCTCAGCTATGACAGTCGGCCTATTCAGATAATAGACCGAGCAGTAAAGAAATTACAGAACAAGGAAGTACCATTAGTCAAAGTCAGCTGGCAAAATCACACAGCAGCAGAGGCGACTTGGGAGACAGAGGCCAGCATGAGACAGAAGTACCCAGAGTTGTTTTAAGTTCGGGTACGAACTTTTTATAAGGTATGGGGGATTGTAAAGCCCGAAAAATTCCCGAATTTATTTTAGAAATATTCTATGATTTTTCTGGAATTTTTAGATATTTTTCCGGAATTTTCCGAGTAGCGGAAGTAGCAAAAATAAATAGAATCGTAAAACGACCTAAGCGAGAATTGAACCCGAGACCTATGGTTTACGGATAATGTTAGAAACCAGTGAACCCAGCAGGGCCGTGCTGAAAGAAAGGAGAACCGAATATATTTATATTAGAGTTGGGTTCATTAAACCACTTAATATAAATAGGAAACTTAAAGAGGGTTTGGTTTATTTTTTGGTTCGGCACCTCTTCACCTCACGCCACTTTTCTCTTCCAAAACCTCACCGCCGCCTCTCCCTTCTTCTCCTCTTCCTCACGCACGGCACACCAAGGCAAGGGTCCATAGGATCATCTTCCGGCGACGACTCCAATACGAAGACGGTCCATCTCCGCGAGAGGAATGCGAAGACATGAACGGATCGTCGAGAGGATCAGTTTTTCGGAAAACCTAGCGGATAGAATCGTAAGAAAAACCTTGCGATTGAGGTAAGAAACCCCTCACCTGCAGTATAATTGCTCTCGCTTGTTAGTTTTGGCGTTAGATCAGTAGTTCTACAGTTTTCAGTTTTAGGGTGTGCTTTTAGTGCACACCAAGCATTCGGTAGAATGCCCAGTTCAGAAGGATGCACCAGTAGGCGTCCTAACAGTATGTAAAATGTATAGAAACATTTTATTCAGCTTAGTATCAGTTATTACAGCTATATGGATCAGATATCCATTGGGTGGGCTCCCACAGTAGCCTCTAGGTTCAGATAACCTAGCTCTAGGTTCAGATAACCTAGAACAGCAAAGTAAAATAAAACAGTATTCAGTATTTTACTTTTATTCAGTTGGCACTGTACTTGGATCAGATATCCATGGGCTGGACTCCCACAGTCGTCCCTAGGTTCAGATAACCTAGTAACCCTGCTGGATTCGGAACTTGCAATCCCGGGTCTCGTAGGGATGCGCGCACAGTAAGTACAGTTGCCAGGGCCCAGCAGCATGTTTAGTATTTTCATCTATTATATGTATAGTTTTCAAATTTGAAACCAGTGATGAGAACACTAATTTAGCTTTCAGTTCAGTTCAGGTTCAGTTTACATGATTTGAGTTCATGTACAGATTTAGATATATGCATGACTAGTTCAGTTTCATGCTCAGTTTATAAGTATGCCATGTTCAGTTTCATGTTCAGTTTATATGTTATGCCATGCTTTGTATGATACCATGCCATGCCATGCTTGCATGTTCAGCATATTTTGCAACCAGCATGATTTAAAATCATATTTGCATCGTATGCATGATTTTGTGAGGTAGATGGTTTCTTACTAAGCTTTAAGCTTACAGATACTATTTTCCTTATACTGCAGATACAGGTAAAAGGAAAATGGACTAGCAGTGGAGGCTGGAGGTCAATGCAGATGAGGATGTGTGTGTGGAACTGGAATGAAAGATCTTAGAGATCTAACAAGCTTTAATTATACATTAGAACTCTTTAGCAATTTCAATTCGGCATATGAACTTTAGTATTTCTATGTTTAACATGAGTTAACGAACCATGCTTTAAATTATGTTTAGAATGTTAAATATATGATGTTAGAATGTTAGTTGTTATTCTTAGAGTGTTTTCTAGCTATCTTAGAACATATCATGTGAGTTGTGGTACGTTCCAGTGCCTGAAAGTTCTGAAATCAGAAACTCTGATTTCATATCAGAGTTGGATCGGTCTGCCGACCGATCCGTTGCAGTATCAGGGTCCTGGATCGGTCAGCCGACCGATCCAGAGGCATACAGTATGCTACTGTATGCTATCTGATCGGTCGTCCGACCGATCCAACACCGAACAGAAAGCTAGGAAGTGCACTGATCGGTCTACCGACCGATCAGGGTGCTCCTGGATCGGTCGGTAGACCGAACCAGGTGCGTACAGAACGTAGCAGAAGCACGGAGGTTCACTGATCGGTCTCCCGACCGATCAGTGTGCTCCTGGATTGGCCCGCAGACCGATCCAGCAGGGCATAGAATCGCAGTAAGTTTGATCGATCCGTGGATCGATCAGCAGCTGGCTGGGAAGTTAGTTTTGAGTTCCTAGCTCAAATGGGAGGTCAAGTATCCTCCTTAGCACATGTACACCAACCGGAAAGGGTCTTGAATCCTTCCTTATAACAGCATCGGTGTATCAGTTGTCAGATTAACAGAGTCAGTTAGTGAAATTTTAATTTAGCTCAGTTGTCCGCACAGTCTGTACAGCAGTATTGTAGCGATTCGCCTTACAGCCTAGTCAGTAGAAGGCGGGTCGTTACACATCGCAAATGACAATTATGATGCTTCATCAAGCACAACTATGTTAATCTATATGCATGTTAGTGATTGCTTGAGAATGAAATGAAAAGCTTGTAAAGGCATTTCATGTATGATCCATAGTATATTGATATACAAAACATCTATATACTGCAGTTTGATTTCTTAATAGTTCCCTCTATATACTGCATGTTAGTTTGGTCAAACGAGTGACAAGGAGGTATAATTCTCAAGGATGAAAAGATCATTCCTTCTTTTGTGTTGAGTATAATGGAATTTTGTCCTGTGTGAATGGATGTTGCCGACTGTTTCTTGATACACACTGATTTGTATCGTTTTGTTTGACTAGTGTAGCATGAAACAACACCTAATATCTGTTCTATCTTGTATTGCTTGTTTCCAGGAATTCGTGTTGTCATGTAGACTATAATCTGGAATTCTGGAATTTTATAAGTTTTGTTAAATTTTTTTCTTGCAGGTCTGGGCAATTTGTGAGGCTTGAGTTTTTTTGATGCAAGAAGTGAGCTTTGTTAGGATGTAGCTTGCCTTGCTAATTTGTAAATTAAAAGTCTTATGGAGAACAGCAAATGGAAAACATGTGATTTAATGTATATGGAGAATAGTAATGAAAACATGTGTATTTTGATGAGTAACAACTCATTTTGTATATTTTTGTATATGTGTGGCTACAAGATGAATTATATATGGATGTTTATTTTGGATTTAATGTAGTAAATATTTAGTTTTGTATTGGTGGTTTGCTTATAGTAAAATAAGATTGGTTGTTTGGTATTAATGAACATTAAAGACAACAGTTAAAAATGTTGTAAAAACTATATAAACCACAACGAATTTTTTTTTATAAAAACTGATAAAAGACAATGGTTTTATCCGTTGTAAAATATATTAAAACTGTTGTAAAAAAAACAAAACGAGTAAATATTATCTACCACAGCAGTTTATATCTGTTGTAAAAAGAGTCTACTACAATGGTTTATTTCTGTTATTGAAATTATCTACCACAACAGTTTTAAAACGTTGTCGTATCCTTCGTAGCAAAATTTTGAGCATATAAACAACAACGGATAAAAATCGTTGTCAGATGTCTACAAAGACAACGGATTCAAACTGTTGTCATAGGGCAATACATTCTACAACGCCCTCAGTTACAATGGTTTTTTGACCCTACGACAACGGATAATATCCGTTGTCGTTTGCAATTTTTATTGTAGTGACTTCTCTAATTGTATGACTATAATTACTATTTGCATTTATTTTTTTTCTCTAACTAGTCTTCTTTTGCTATTTCTTACATGCCTATCCATTTTGTATGGTTTTAAGGTTGTAAGCTCGAGGCAATAGCCATATATTTCTTGCTATAGAGCTTCTGTGTGAACACAATCTCCTAAGGTCGAAATGATAGGCTTACTTTTTAAGCTTGTAATAGGGAATAAAGGAGAGAAATATGACAATGGCATAATTTAGTTTGTTAACATTTCTAAATTATTTTTCTTCAACTTCTTTACTGAGTATTATTCTTCTTTTAAACAAAAGCCATTATCTATGATGTAGGGAGTTGGTGGTCGATTTCTACACCAGTCCAGGAAAAACAAAACTAGAAAACATTATCATTTTCAAGTAAACTCTGTTCTAGTTTTTAGTATTGAATTAATACATATGGATCTTGTATCTTGATGGGGTGTGTTTTCCAATATGTTTGAACTGTTTGTGATGAGTTCTTGATATTTAGGGATGGTATTAGTGAATCACAATTTATTTAAGTTCTCAACATTGAATTGGATCAAATTATTAAGGTATGTCAATGTATAATACATATGCTGATGTCAGTTGAATCTTGATTTTGTTCAAATTGTTGCTACTATCTGTAGGCCTGTAAGTTTCTTGATGAATAGTGGTATCCAAAATTCACATTAATAATTACCCAGAAAAATCATCATATCAAGTTTTTCCTTCTAAACTCGTCTGACAATGTCCAGCCCGGTATGTATTTTATTATTGTCGGTCTTCAATTTTCTATTACTTTTTGAGCATTTTACCTCCATCAAATTATAATTTTGAATTTTAAATTTGCCTATTTTTACAATTACAGGGACTGTTATCGATAACAAAATTTGTCATCCAAAAAACTATAACTTCTACATGTGCACTCATGCCGAAATAATTGTAAGCTCTGTTTTCAACAATTGAATTCAAAATGTTAGAGTAATTCAAGTTTTTGTTATATTGGTGTTTGCAATTCCACAGGGCACAACTTGGCCCACTCATTATCATGTGCTAATGGATAAGATTGGGTTTACTGCTGATTCCTGCAAAAGCTTGTTCATTCTCTTTCTTATGTGTAAGTATACATGTTTACACATAACTAATACTTTTGTTCTCCAATGTTTGATATCGTAACTGAGATTTTTTCCCCAATCTATGTCCAAATGTTTAGATATCAGAGGAGCACAACTGTGATATCTGTTGGTAAGTTGGGTAGTTCTTTCTTGATTTGTGTAGTTTGTTGTATTATTTCTAGTTATATTATATCTATATATAATTTTTCTTTTGTGATGTAGTTGCACCCATCTATTATGCTCATTTGGTTGCTGCACAAATTGGGCAATTTGTGAAATTTGAAGATTTATCTGATTCTTCATCCAACCAAGGTAATTATTGTCTTTTCTGTTATACATGTTGGACCCCATGGTGGTTTTGATGTAATCAACCAAGTTAGTTAGGTCCTATTTGCTTTTGATCTCTGTGTCTAAGTGTGCAGGAGCTTAGGAGCACAGGAAGTCGAGCGGAAGATGCAGCTAGCGAGAAGGACGGCACGAGAAGGGAGCCGACGGGCCCGGTGTGCCCGAAGGACGAGAGAGCTGCGGAAGAGTACACCGGTGGGCGAGAAAAACGTGCACGACATTCGAGGGATGTAAAGCCGGGACGGAAGACTGCTCGAGGAGAAGGCCGGGAATTGGGTTCGGGTGAGCCCTATTCCGGTTGGCCGCAATCACCCAAACGAGCGGAACCAGAGCAAGTCAACCGAAAAGTTGACTTGACAAGTGTTCGATCGACCGGACGCCATAATCCGTCGACCGAACCCCTATCATCAGAAGCCAGCCGTTAGTGACACGTCAGCAGCCACGTCAGCAACCAACCATTGGCTGATCGATCGACCGAACCTTCTGATCGATCGACCGAACCAGAGATAAACCAGAGACTTAGTCGAGCATGCAAATCGGGCCAGCTCAGGGAGAGATCGTTGGCTGATCGGTCGACCGAACAATGGGATCAGTCGACCGAACGCAGGCTCGATCCACACAGACTGCATCTGGATGGAAGGCTGGTCAAGTACGCAGGTTCGGTCGACCGAACCTGGGGATCGGTCGACCGAACCTGGGGATCGGTCGACCGATCCCTCTCGAGTCAAATCCTGATCCCGAAGATCAAGAGAACTGGATAAGTCTTGGAACCCCTATATAAAGGGGTCTCGAACAGCTATTCAAGATTAATGAAAAATCAACTCTGTATTTCATTTCCAAGCAACGTGTAAGAGCTTTCAAAGTGTAAAAAGCTTCTCTACCTTCAGAGAAGGAGACTCTGTTAGTGCACCTGTTCAACCGCCTTGGATTAACAACCGTCTCGATTGTAACCAAGTCAATTCGCTGAGACCCTTTTTCTTTTCTGTTATTTTTACTTTACTTTACTTTACTGTTGCTTTTGTTTTGAGTTGAAAGTTTTGAGGAGTGTATTTTTTTTTACAGGCAATTCACCCCCCCCCCTCTCTTGTCGGTCCCGCTGCACCAACAAGTGGTATCAGAGTCTGACAGCCTCAGAAGGACTAACAGCCGACTGGAGCACAAAGATCGAGACAATGGCCGGCGCGAACATTCATCCCCCAAAGTTCGACGGAGACTTCGTAACATGGAAACGAAAAATGGAGGTATTTTTTAAAACTGAATTTGATATACTTTTAATAATAAAATATGGATATGCAGCACCAAAAGACAAAGAAGAGTGCAACTGGACGAAGAATGAGCAAGCCGATTTCGTGGCCAACGGAAAGGAGGAATTCCACCTGCTCAGTGTCCTGCCACCCTAGGAGGTAAGTCGGATCGGAAGCTGCGACTCCGCCAAAAACCTCTAGAAAAAATTCCTAGAGCTCCACGAAGGCACCTCAGAAGCAAAGCTAGCGAGGCGTGACATCCTCCGGACACAACTAACAAACCTTCGGATGAACAATGATGAGAAGGTAGCACAACTCCAAGTGAGAATCAAGTAGCTGATAACGCAATTGACAAATCTCGGCCAATCGGTAATGAACCGAGATTCCATCCGATATGCGCTCAACGCCTTCCTCAGAACTCCTAAATGGGCGTCCTTAGTAGATGCATACTACATCTCTAAGGACTTTGAGGTAAGTAGTTTAGAAAGCTTATTCTCTACCTTTAAACTTTACGAGTCTCGACTTGCAGAGCCTAAACAAGTAGAGAAGTCGAACCTCAACATCTCCCTAAAAGCCGAAAAGGATGATTCCGACTCCGAAGCATTGATCGACGAAACTAAAGCGGCTCTTCTGGTAAGAAAATTAAATAAGTTCGTTAAAACTAATAAGTTTAAATCGTAGTCGAGGAAACATCAACGCAACAGAAGGACGGTCTGATGCTACAACTGCAATGAGGAAGGACACATCAAGGATGATTGTTCCAAACTGAAGAAAAAGAACAAGGAGAAGCCTCAAAAATCGACGTCCTCAACACGCAAGAGTCCAAAGGCTACATGGGATGATTCTTCATCCTCTGAGTAAGAAGTCAAAGTCTTCTCAGGAGTAGCACTGATGGCCAATCATCTCTTTGAAAATGACTCGAACTCAGAGATGAGCATATATGACGGGGGAGGATCATTAGAGGAAGAAGAAAGCTACGATGAAGGGGGAGCATCACCAAGTGAGGTAAGTAAGGTATGTGATTTCACCCCTACTCAGTCTTCTCAGTTCATCAAAGCGCTGACAAAAGATCTTGCAAAATTAGAAAAAGAAAATGCTGAATTGAAATCGAACCTAGCAAAAGCATGCCCATTAGAAATGTATGATAATCTAAAATTTGAAAATGAAAAATTAAGAGTTGAAATTGAGAAATTGAAAGATAATGATGCATGCGTTAATAAATTCCCAAAATCTAAACTAAGAATTTATGAAAAATTAAATTGGTATATTAGAAAATATCAGGGAAAACTTAGGAAAGTTCCTAGAAACTATGTATCCCCTAAGTTTTTGAATAACCCAGTAGGAAGGAATTTATACTGGATTCTAAAATCTTTGCTAGATTAAAATTTTTATAAGTTAAGAGCTTTCAGCGAGAAAATTAAGCATTAAAAATTTCGTTATGAGACTTTGACTAGAAAGTGGTTGTTGCTCCAATAACCAAGAAGGTCTAGTGCCTCGCCACTGCCTGGAAGCCGAATATAGAAATAAAATGTTTAATTAACCTTCTGAAAAAGTATTAAAATTAAAAATAAATAATGCTTTGAAAAGTTTTTAAACATCTTCCTGAAAATTCTTCAAAAATATTTTTTATCTAGAAAAATGTGTCTTGCTTAAAATTTTTACTTAGAAAAATTCTCATTTTTTTAAAATTTTTTTTCTGAAAATAGATTTTTTTTTCTAAGCTAAGATTTTCGAAAAATAATATTAAATTTTTACTTAGCAAAATTTTTCAAATGACTTAGAAATTTTTTTTGGGGATTTTGGAAATGACTTAGAAAATTATTTTTACCCCGTTTTTGTTGTGATCAAAGAGGGAGAGTTAAGTAACAACTTTAGGGGAGTTAGGAAAATTAAAATTTTTAATATTTTTATGTTGCAAATTTTATTATTGTAATTTTTGTGCTTAAAATGTTAGTTTAGTAATTTTCTTAAAATTACTATTTGTTTGTTTTTACCCTAACTTGAACTTGGGTTGATGCACATCAAAAAGGGGGAGATTGTTGGACCCCGTGATGGTTTTGATGTGATCAACCAAGTTAGTTAGGTCCTGTTTGTTTTTGATTCCTGTGTCTAAGTGTGCAGAAGCTTAGGAGCACAGGAAGTCGAGCGGAAGACGCAGCTAGCGAGAAGGACGCACGGGAAGGGAGCCGACGGGCTCGGTGCGTCCGAAGGACGAGAGAGCTGCGGAAGAGTACACCGGTGGGCGAGAAGAACGTGCGCGACGTTCGAGGGACGTAAAGCCGGGACGGAAGACTGCTCGAGGAGAAGGCCGGGAATTGGGTTCAGGTGAGCCCCATTCCAGTTGGCCGCAATCACCCAAGTGAGCGGAACCAGAGCAAGTCAACCGGAAAGTTGACTTGACAAGTGTTCGGTTGACCGGACGCCATGATCCGTCGACCGAACCCCTATCATCAGAAGCCAGCCGTTGGTGACACGTCAACAACCAACCGTTGGTTGATCGGTCGACCGAACCGGAGATAAACCAGAGACTTAGTCGAGCATGCAAATCGGGCCAGCTCATTGAGAGACCATTGGCTGATCGGTCGATCGAACATTGGGATCGGTCGACCGAACGCGGGCTCGATCCACAGAGACTGCATCTGGACAGAAGGTTGGTCAAGTACGCAGGTTCAGTTGACCGAACCTGGGGATCGGTCGACCGATCCCTCTCGAGTCAAATCCTGACCCCGTAGATCAGGTGAACTGGATAAGTCTTGGAACCCCTATAAAGGGGTCTCGAACAGCTATTCAGGATTAATGAAAAATCAACTCTATATTTCATTTCCAAGCAACGTGTAAGAGCTTTCAAAGTGTAAAAGGCTTCTCCGCCTTCAAAAAAGGAGACTCTGTTAGTGCACCTGTTCAACCGCCTTGGATTAACAACCGTGTCGGTTGTAACCAAGTCAATTCGCTGAGCCTCTTTTTTTCTGTTATTTTTACTTTACTTTACTGTTGCTTTTATTTTGAGTTGAAAGTTTTGAGAAGGGTATTTTTGTTTGCAAGAAATTCACCCCCCCCTCTTGCCGGTCTCGCTGCACCAACAATACGATTCTCATTCTGATTCTTCATATCTGATTCTTCATATGTTATGTGATTATTGTCTTTTCCTATTTGATTCTTCATCTGTATGTGATTATTTATCTGCACAAATCCTTTATATTTCATTCAAGTAATTATTATCTTTTCTTCCTATCTACTCCTTTATTGAAATGTGATTTTCAAATCTAAACTTTTGCAATTTTATGCATTGTTTATTTGGATTATAGTAGTCAACTTAGTTCACCTTTCTTCTCAAGTATCAATTCCTTTTAGTGAAGACACAATTTCTTATAATTGAGCTTGAAATAACTTTTATTGATTGAATCTATTTGCTATTGAACTTTTTGCAAACTATCAATTTGAATGAGCAAGATTATCTCGGAGAAGCTTCTTTTGCTATGTCTGAGGTAAAATCTTTCTATTCTTTGTGTGACATTTTGAAATGGTTTTTGATGATTTTATTTCTTCTAAGTTATTTTTCAAATTCTTTGTATCTATATACGTTGGTATATATATATATATATTTAATTGTGTGTTATTGTGTCTGTATGCATGTGTGTTTTTAGAAGCATTAACATGTTTTCCCCTTAAAAAAAACAAGAGTGAATACTCTTCTCAGATGTATACTAACATGTTTTTGTTTCTAACTAAATGTATTTATATTTGTTTATATCGCCTCAAATGGAGATCCAAGACTTCCTGCATCCTTGCATTTTATTGATCCTTCTAGGAGATTAAATTCCTATAAGAAAGTAATTATTTTCTGTCTTTCATCATCAAGATTATGATTATGATGTATTTTCATAATTATTATTGTTCATATCTATATTTTCATTATTCAATTAACTGGATTATGCTTCAGGCAATAATAGGAGTTGGGGAGGTTCTACAGAGTGAGGTGAGGGTGATTCATTCTCTCCAATGTTCTTTTTTGTTATTTAAGCTAACTCTCTAATAAATCGTCATTAACTATTGGTTACAGTGTCAAATACACCTATATTCGGCATTGAAATTGGCTTATTTTGATCTTCTTATAAGTTGAGTTGAATTAGCATTGACAAATAGTTTTCCAGACATAGGTAGATAATAATGGCAATAGCAACAGTTTGATAGGTTGGGAGAAGAGAAAACAACATAACCTATCTTGAGTTTCAATAATTCTTCATTGCACTTGTTCCAGACATGTTTTTATTGATCCAACTACCTAAAGTGAGGTTAGAAATAATTCATGCCCTAAGTTCCTGGGCAATTTCCTTTTTTTACTTTCAATAGACAAATTTTCAAAGATTTCTACAAAATCCTTTAGTATTTTAACACTTCCATTTCTAGCTTGTTTGTTAGATTTAGCATATAAAAGATTCTCCATTAGAAGGTTATACTACAACAATCCGGTAACATACTTCTATCTCCTCTCTTCGGTTGTTTTTATTGTGTCTTCTATAGCCATACTTTTGGCTATATTTTGTATTTTGAGGAGCTTGTTGTGATATAGTACGATAGGATATGGAAGAACTAGTTTAAATAATGTTGCATGCATTTGCATGTCGAGTTATATCTTATGTGCTCTTTTCTCCTAACAAGGTTTACAACTGTATAATTAATATTTATTTTGTTATTCTAGCTATTAGTCAATTTTATACCACCAAGTTCATGTTATGCACCAATTTGTGAAAAAGCCTTCAAGGTGCAAATATACCTTGTCTTGATTTCATTTTATGATATGCTATTTTTCTTGTCCGGGTGCTATCATTGGTTTGCTGAATACATGTTTAATCATTCTCTAGAATTATAAAGGCTAAGATTATAGGAAAATGACAAGCAATAGAAATTAGATGCTTTGTGGGTAGGATTTAGTGAGGGTAACAAATCTCTCAGTGACTATAGGTAGCATTTATCTTATTATTTAATACTTTTAGTAACACCAAATCCCATCCATCTTATAGTAGCCAACCCCTTTATTAGGTAATTATTTTAAGGATACAACATTGGTGCATAACTGAAGAGAGGGAAATATGAGAATTCAATTATCTTGGGTTCTCCTTTCTGCCTGTATATATATTCCATCATCATAATATTACATATAGACACTTTAAATAAGTTATCTACAAATAGTCCTAAAATTATATTACAGTCACTAACACCACCCTCTTGAGTTGGTTTAATGGTATCATGAACTTAGTTCATGATACATATTATAGATCCCATGACCTTTTATCGGCTTAATTATCAAGTAGCTAATTGGCTATTAGAACTAATGTAATGATGTCACACCTTTTCGGTAACAAAATAGCAATCAGTCTCTGATGTGCTTTGCTCTCTCATGTTACACTTGATTAGAAATTTGTGCATGAGAGGTTGATTTTAACAATATAATTTTGTTTGTTCTTTAGGAGCATATTCCAACTTGTTTATCAGTTGCTTAACCTAGATAATCTCATATATGGCTAGGATCATACTTCTACATCCACCTTTGTACTGATGTGGTTATAACACTATGCTTCTTACATTTGCAAGAAATCAGATTACCTTTTGAAAGAAAATTAACTAATCACAATTTTTGCAAATGATATATTTGTTCATATAAATAATTTGGTTTCCAAATAAGTTTTTGTTTTTCTAAATATGTTAATGGCTCTCTATGTCTTAGCAATACGTTGTCATTTAATCCATAGCGTTAACTAGATTAATCACCAATATACTAGCTTTCTCAAGCATATATACATATTGTTTTATGAGTTATAAATGTAATTTGAAAATATTGATGAAGATAACTTTTACCCTTGCCATAGGTTGGATCTCAACTACCACAGATTCTCAATTATGGAGGTTTTGGTATTGACTATCCTGCAGTTAAAGGTAATGATAGAGGTAATAAGTTGGACAATGGTGGAACCTCAATTACAGACTCTGAAGTAGATGGGAAGTTTGAAAAGAATAGAGTGGAAATAAAGGTGTCATCAACAAAGATAAATACACATTATAACTTAGGTAGTAGCAACAATCCTTTTTGAAACAATAGTAGGCAAGGAAGGCACACTTATTGCTTATCTCATTCAAAATAGAAGTTGTGAACAATATGACAAATAAAGTTGTCCTTTTTTATGCAAAAGAACATTTATGGATAATATTGGAAAACATAAACAAAATGTCTATATCCTAATTGACAGGTGTATTCGTAATTGATATATAGTACTCAAAAGATTTAGTATAAGACAAATTAGAAACTATCTTTTGAGGTTTAAAAAATATTTCAATGTCCAAGATGACTTTAAATCTACTGATAATGTTGAGAAGGGTCAACCACAAGAGTAGATGTAAGTGGTATGCTTAGTCAATATATATTTCATGACTTATACTATATGTTCACCTTACCTGCCTGCTAATCCTAAACAGAAACAAAGTTACTTCTATAGATGATGTAACATTATGTTGAGTAATTTGGGATTGGATGGTATTTGGTATTTGTTAGATTGTTCATCTTACATACTAGGAAAATTTTATAATTATAATTTTCTGTTATTTTCCTTTCTCCATCTTGTTTATGATTTTCTTCCTCTTGATTGCGAAATTCACGTTCTCTGCATGATTATTTTTAATGGTGCAATTTTTTTGAATGAAAGTTAATTGACAGTTGTGGGTGTTAACTAGTTGTTGATCTAGTGTGTTGTAGTCATAATCTTGATCAAGTTGTTTGGATATTCAGAATTTTACCTTTGTAATATGCATGATATTATCACATGCTTTGAATTCTAATTGCATTGGTTATTCATTGGATTCTATTTGTTATTATTATAAATAATACTGATTACTAAAAGTTTTCTATATGTTTCAGGTATTTTTGATCTGGAGCATGGAAATCAGGAATTAAAGAGTGATTTGAAGGCTCTTGGCATTTTGGCTTTGCTCCCATGGAGCTTTGAGGCTTTAACTCATGGTTCTCTCTAGAAAGTGCTTCCCTGGAGGAAATCTTGTATGCAGTAATTAAAGGATTTGGTAGAATAATTTTCATGATGGTCCTCATTAGTGCCTGTGGCAAATGCGTATTGAGAAGCTTTGCAAATCATTTTGATAGTCTCTTTAATCTTTTGGAGATATTTTTTTGGACGAATTTATTTTTGGACGTTGTTGTTGATTTTTAGGGTGATGAGCTAAGACTTTATGTTGGCTTTGTACTTTCTGTTTAGGTCTTAAGCCTCCAAATTGTAGGACATGAAGTGACTAAATAGGGTTTCAATTAATATGGTTTGCTACATGTTTGTATATGTTTTGTTACAATTTAATTTGTATATATAAGAAGTCATCATTTAAATTGGGATGATATATATGTTTGTATCAAATTATTTATTGTATATGTTTGTAGATAATGGTTTATTATTTTCTAGTGTGGGTTGAGAAACGATAACGATTAAAATGATATGATGTGAAACGACAGCGGTTAAAATGAACAAACGGCAATGGTTAAAAACATTGTCTAAGACTAAAAAAAATTGCCACATTGCAAAAGAAAGGTCGTTCAAAGACAACAGCTACAATCTGTTGCCTTTGTACTTGAAAGACAACGGTTAAAAATCATTGTAAAATACCCAAACAAACCAATGTTAATCAATGCGTTAAGAAATATATGAGCAATCAAAGACAATGGTTTTTAACCATTATCTCTTAACATGAAAATACAACGGTGAAAAACCATTGTAATTATAGGACAAAACTATTGTAATCTTTACTAGAAACATAACGGTTCAGCTTGAAACACGATAGTTTTTAACTGTTGTGTTTAAGGTTAAGGGATAATGATTTTTAACCATTGTCTTTGATTGTGACTATCTTTCTCAACGTGTTGATTAACAATGATTTGTTTGGGTCTTTTACAATGGTTTTTAACCGTTGTCTATTACCAATTTTGTTGTAGTGAAGTCTTAGTAGATCATGGAAGCTAAGCAGAAGTCCAAGTGGGTTGAGAGGGCACGACACTTGGCAGAGAAGCTTAATAGGTCTGGAGAACCGAAGATCGAGAGGAAGTCCTGGTGAGCTAATTTGATGCTAAATGGCAAAGACCAAACATGTCTGGAGGACCAATGTTTGATAGGTAGGTTGAAGTAAGCAACTAGACAAGAGTGACAAAGAGGACGTGTTCTAGAAAGGAATAAATGTTAGGTCGCTGATCCAACTGAAAAAACTAAAAAAGTTTTCAAGTTGAGATCAAGACAATTTTACTATCAAATATTATTCATGCATCTTACTATTCATGTATTATACTGTGCTAACTTGGTTTTGCAAGAATATTGGTCATGAACATAAGAATCGGTCAACTGAACCAGCATGATATCAAGCAAAGATATGTTCAATAACAAAGTTGGTAAGTTAACTGATCGGTCGACCGAACCAACAGATCAGTCGATCGAACCAAGTCAAGATGGCACATATCAAATCAATCAGAAGTAAACTTGGAAGCTAGCCTGTTCGGTAGACTGAACCTAAGGATCGGTCAATCAAACATTAAATTCAATTAAAGGCTCATTATTGCTCGAAGATCATATCTCGGCGAAGAAAGAAAGCACACTATTAAGTCGATCGAAAGAGGATTCGGTCGACCGAACGTATCAGTCGACCAAACATATCTTATAAAAGGGGAGCTCGAGGTCCAAGGTAGGCATTCATTTGAATTCCAGTACACTCAGTGTTAAAGCTTTCATTCATGTTGTTCTGCTACTCGACTGTAAGCAAGCTACTGCTCTGACAAAGTGCTGATGATTTTCATCACTTCTTATTCATTTTAGTATAATTTTATTCAACTTACTTTGTACTTAATCTCAAGTAAGATAGTAGGTTGTTACTATCTTATATTTTTTGTTGTAGGAATTGATTCTTTTTGGAGATTTCAGAAAGAAAAATTATAGTGATTTGCCCAACGGTGCAATCAAGGATAGCGGGTCTTGGAGTAGGAGTCGACACAGACTCCGAACCAAGTAACCACTTGAGTCACTTGTATTATTTTCTGCTGCCACTTGAATATTTGTTATATGAGTTGATATGAAAAGAAAAGTTTCAACGTGCGATATTCCCCCCCCCCCCCCCCCCCTCTATCACATCTTTCGATCCTTCAATTAGACAAAGGCAGATTCTTGAAAAGAATTGCCTTGGAATGAGATTAGAACGAGAAAATCCTAGGTTTCAACCTTTTAGGTAATAAAAATAATGAAAAATATGAGTGGTTAAAGGAATATCACACAGACGAAGAAGGATCCGAGCAAAAGGTGTTGGGAGTAGGTTGTTGAAGTGGAATGCGGCAGTATTGGCTGATATGAGATAGTAAAGTGGGGATAAGGAAGCGTAGACCAACTGGAAGCTGATCTTTGAAGAAAGTAAGGTAGCTCGAAGGAGGATAATGGGGGTGATCTTGAGGGTTAGGAATAAGAATACAAAGGTTTGTAGGGATTTTCAGAGATAAGCGGACCATTTCACAGATAGTTATCAAAATTGGAATGTGTAAATGTATACCGGGTGTGAAGGACTCCTAGGATATGGATTAACAAGAAAAGGAGATAGAAGAGGTCAGATGAAGCACTTACTGGGAAGAGTTTGGAAAAGGAAAAGTGGATAGGAGAAGTCGACAGAGAAGGAGAATGAAGAAGACAGAGCACGAATGGTTGAGTCAGGTGACTCTCTGAAGCCATTAGGGTTTTTAAACAAGAATACGAAGATACCTTCGAAGTCTAGCCACCCAATTGAAATGACCTAATTGATTGCAACTGTTAGATCAAAGGAGGTGAATCGTCGTTGCCTCGTATAAAAAGATGTGCGTTAATTACCGCATCGTAAAAAGGGAAGTTGGGGGGGAGGGGGGACACGTAGCACGTGCTCATGAAACGATATTTATGATGGACAAGATAACCAAATCCATTGCATCCAAAACCAATTCACGTAAAATCCCAATGCATAATTAAAATAAGATAAAATATTTAATTTAAATCTTAATTAATTCAAAAGTTATTTAAAAAACTTAATAATCAATCAATCCAACTTAATTACCCTTAATTAAATAATCAAACTTAATTAACAAATCTTAAATCAATTGTATTTCTTAATTTAAATTATCAAACTTAATTAATAAACCCAAAATAATCAAATTAAACCTAATTAAATGATTCAACTTAATTTAATTTTAACATAATTAAATAATCTTAGTTCAAACTAAATCTTAATTAATAATTTAACCTAATTTTAATATTAACTAATAATTTTAATTTAAACATAATTAATAATTCATCAACCTATCTTCAATAAGTAAACTTAGTAATAAATCATTAAATTATTGGACCTAGTCTTCATTAATAGGTACTTGGTAAGTCTTTATTAATTACATAGGATTTAATATATTTGGTATTAAATCATTGGACATAGTTTTGAGCTAGAAATAAACAAACTTGGTAATAAATTATTTAATTATTGGACCAAGTCCTTGTACAACCAATAAATAAGACTTAGGGGGTTCTTCCTCTGGGGAGGATAGTCGTCGTCCCTACTCTAAAGAGGAGAGAAGCCGGGAGTTGTTGTAGTGTTCTATATCCTTTTCTTTTGCTTGTTTTGTTTAGTGCAATCTTCAACTCTAATAACCTAGTTTGTCAATTAAGTTCATGCTTTTAGACCTACGTGTTACGCTTCCCTTCGTTTAGGGTTTGTTTTCTTTTGAACGGTTAAGGAACGACTCATGTTTTATCCTGGTGTGTTCTTTGTTTAGTTTGAAATTTTTAATTCATCAAAAAGAAACATTTACAAATTAAATACATGCATTTTATGAAACAATGATTATAATTGTTGTAGGAAAGTTGGATAAAATTGTTAGGGTCGGTTTGTATTGGGGGGGGGGGGGGGGGGGGGGAATAGCTCGTCGCGTTTTGTTGTCTTGCTTCGTGATTATGATATACAGCGGAATGAACACGAAACACAACTTACAATGCTAACACAAGGATTTACTTGGTATCCACCTCAAGAAGAGATGACTAATCCACTCCTTCTCGGTAACTACCGGAGGTGGAGAAACCTCGTACAAGACTCACACAACAAGATACAACTCACACAAGAAGAAAATACAAGAATGAACTCTT
The DNA here is from genome assembly GCF_018446385.1 of Zingiber officinale. Lineage (NCBI taxonomy): Eukaryota > Viridiplantae > Streptophyta > Magnoliopsida > Zingiberales > Zingiberaceae > Zingiber > Zingiber officinale. The sequence continues at coordinate 25,441,411 of NC_055991.1, read as the reverse complement.
CTTCCTTGACATTGTTGATGAGAACGCCTCTGGACTAGCTGGAGAGTGCAATAGCACTTGTCTTCCACACTCAAAGTCCGGCGAACAGTAGTAGTGGAGAATCGTGTAATGACTGCTGAGAAGAAAGCTCGTTATGGACTTTATATTGTGTGCTCCTAGGGCTCCCAATCGATTGGGCATGCTCCCAATCGATTGCCATGTCATATCGCAGCAATCTCAGCCGTCCAAAATATGCATCTAGCGCAACGGTCATTTCTCAATCGATCGGCTGATCGATTGGGAAGGCATGAATCGATTGCCTAATCGATTCAGCCTTCCTCGCGTCCACGCACGAGAAACAGTCTCCAATCGATCACTTGATCGATTGGAGGTGCCCAATCGATCGGCTAATCGATTGGGGACCATTATGTGCTTGGTACATTTCTTCCCAATCGATCAAATGATCGATTGGGATGCTGTTTGTCGTAGCACTATGCAAATTGATCGACTGATCGATTGAACCATTATTTAATCGATCGGTTGATCGATTGAACCACTGTTCAATCGATCGGTTGATCGATTGTCCTCCCCTTGACTTGCTTAAATCAAGTCTAGGGTTCTCAAACCAACATCCGGTCAACCGTGACCCATTGGGACTCCTCCTGCCTAGCATCTGGTCAATCTTGACTTGCTGAGACTTCTTCACCAAGTGTCCGGTCAACCCTTTGACCCATTTAGACTTTTCTCCATATGCCAATTGTTCGGTCAACCTTGACCCACTTAGACTTACAATCTTATGCCAAGTGTCCGGTCCTCCATTACCCACATGGACTTCCACCAAATGTTCAGTCACTCTTGACCCATCTGGATTTCCTCATACCAAGTATCCAGTCAATCCTTTGACCTACTTGGGCTTCCTAACACCAGGTGTCCGATCAACCTTGACCCGCCTGGATCTCCACGTGTCTGGCTTCACTCACTAGGTCTTTCCATCTACCTAGCTTCACTCACTAGGACTTTCACCTAGCTTCACTCACTAGAATTTTCACCTGGCTTCACTCACCAGGATTTTCCTCTGCCTAGCTTCACTCACTAGGACTTTCCATTTGTCTGACTTTACTCACCAGTGTTGGAACCTCAAGGTTGTTTTGATGTGATCAATAAATTAAGTTAGATCCTGTGGTGTTTTAACCTTGTGTCTAAGTATGCAGGAGCTTAGGAGCACAGGGAGTCGAGCAAAAGACGCAGCTAGCGAGAAGGACGACACGGGAGAGAGCCGATGAGCTCGATGCGTCTGAGGTACGAGGTGTTGTAGAAGAGTACACGAGCCGACGAGAAGGAGGCGCGCGATGTTTCGGAGGGACGAGAAGCTGGAGCGGAAGGTTGCTCGAGAATGTCGAAATTGGGTTCGGGTGAGCCTTATTTCGGTTCGATGAAATCACCCAAACGAGCGGAGCTGGAGAAGAAGACCAGGACCGAGGCGAGCAGCACCAGAGCAGAGCGCTCAGACCAAAAGTCGACTAGGTTGACCTTAGTGGTCCGGGCGCTCAGACCCATTCCGGGCACCCGGACCAGTCCGGGCGCTCGGAGCGATTCCGGGTGCCCGGAACCCGATTTTGACTGGATCGTGGTTGACCGTGATCCGTTGCAAAGGGAATAAAATTCTATCTCCTCCCAAGCACCTGAAACCCTCAAGGTGCCCCGACCAAGGCTATAAATACAGTCTTGGTCCATAAGCTATTCATTCATTCAAGAAATTGTAACAACACTTGTGCGCTTCTATTGTTTTGTTTAGCTTCCTTCTTTCTATGCTTACACTGCTGTAAAAGAGGCTTCTCCGCCTGAAGGAGAATTTAGTATGATCATCTTCCTTGAATTAACAACCTCCCCGGTTGTAACCAAGTAAACTCCTGTGCCTCTTCCTTTTAGTTTATTGCTTTTAATTATTTATGCAAGTGTTTCTTTTGAAAGTCCCAAAAGGGTTTTATTTTTATTTGTACAGGGCTATTCAACCCCCCTTCTAGCCGGCCCAACGCACTCCAACAAGTGGTATCATAGCCAGGACACTTCAGGTGGACTAACCGCCGATCGAAGCACCAAACAAATGGCTGGACTAAGCATATACCCACCGAAATTCGAGGGGGAGTTCGCCAGCTGGAAAAAGTGAATGCAGGTATTTTTCAAAATGGATTTTGATTTACTTTTAATTATGGAATTTGGTTTTGTAGTACCGGAGGGCAAAGAAAAATACCAGTGGACGAAAAAGGAGCAGGCTGACTATGTGGCAAACGACAAAGCAGAATTTCATCTATTGAGCATCCTTCCGCCACAAGAAGTCAACCAGATCGGCAACTACGACTCAGTAAAGGAATTGTGGAAAAAGTTCCTTGAGCTGCACAAAAGGACGTCTGAAGCCAAGTTCGAAAGACGGGATTTACTTCGCAACCAGCTCACCAGTCTGAGACTTGAAGAAGACGAAACAGTTGTGGATCTGCACTCGAAAATTAAGGAGATTATCACCAGATTGTCGAATCTCAGAGAAAAGGTAAGTAACCAAGATTCGCTAAGGTACGCACTCAATTCATTTCCTAGAAATACTAAATGGGTATCACTAGTAGATGCTTTTTATATATCTAAGGACTTAGAAACTATTTCTTTAGAAGAATTATTTTTCACATTTGAAGTGCATGAATCGAGATGTGCATGTACGAAGGAGATGAAGCACAACATCACCCTAAAGGCATCGAGAGACAAACCAGAGTCAGAATACTCTCTCGACAATGAAGAAATGGTAATGATGGTAAGGCGATTTAAGAAATTATGCAAATCTAGGAAAACTAACTATCCACATGGTAGAAAGAAAAGGACGATCCGATGCAACCACTGCAACGAAGAAGGGCACGTCAAGGACAACTGCCCCAAGCTAAGAAAAAATGACAAAGGAAAGAAGCCTGCCCAAGTGAACAAATTCAAAACATTAAAAGCGGCGTGGGACGATACGTCATCCGAATCGGAAGTCAAGGCCTTCTCCGGACTTGCATTAATGACAAGTCATCAAGACGAGGACTACCATTCAAGTTCGTCCGAAATGAGCATCGAGAGCATCGATGAAGGGGGAGCTACGTCGGAAGAAAGTAGCAGTTCAGGGAGAGACACGGATAACGAGATCGACAAGGTAAGTCAGGTACAATCTCTTCCTCCCGATAAATTAAGTTTGTTAAATTATTAACCAAGTATATAAGTTAGAAAAAGAGATTAAAAATTTAAAAGTAATTCTAGCTAAGTCTTGCCCATTAGAAGAATTAGACAAATTAAAATTAGAAAATAATGATTTAAAAATACAAGTAAATAAATTTAAAAATCATGCATGTTCACATAATACAAATTTTAGAAAATATAATAATTTAAATTGGTATTTTAGATATCACAAGGGACAAATTAGGAATATTTCAAAAAAAGTATGTCCCTAATAAATTCTTAGTTAATCTAGTTGGTTGGAACCTATATTGGGTTCCAAAGTCTTGTTTAACCTAAACTCTAAATTAGACTTAGCGCTTTCAGCAAGAAAATTAAACGTTAAATTTCTTTATGAGGCTTTGTCTAAGAAAGTGGTTGTTGCTCCAATAACCAAGAAGGCCTAGTGCCTCGCCACTACTTGGAAGTTAAAATATTGAAATAAAATGTTTAATTAACTTACTGATAAAGCATTAAAATTGAAATTAAATAATACTTTAAAAAGTTTTTTTCAAACATTTTTTTAAAAATGACTTAAAATTCTTTTTAACCGTAGAATTTTTAACTTAGAAAATTTTCTTACTTAAATTTTTTACTTATTCTCAAAAATAATTTTACTTGCAAAAACTTAGAAAAATTTCTCAAAAATATTTGTTAAACATTTTTACTTAGAAATTTCTTTTTTGAAAATTATTACAAAGGGGGAGAAAGGAAAAAAATATTTTTTTTTAAAGTTTTTTAAATTATTTCTCTTAGATTTTCTCTTGGTACCCCTTTTTTTGTGATCAAAGGGGGAGAAGGAAAAGGTTAAGTCTAGGGGGAGGTAGATTACAATTTTTTTATTCTTTTGCACTTTATTGCAATATTATTTGTTTTACTTTTATGTCTATTTACCCTAACTTAACTTAGGTTGCTCACATTAAAAAGGGAAAATTGTTGGAACCCCAAGGTTATTTTGATGTGATCAACAAGTTAAGTTAGGTCCTGTAGTGTTTTAACCTTGTGTCTAAGTGTGCAGGAGCTTAGGAGCATAGGGAGTCGAGCAAAAGATGCAGCTAGCGAGAAGGACGACACGGGAGAGAGCCGATGGGCTCGGTGCTTCTGAGGTACGAGGTGCTGCGGAAGAGTACACGGGTGGACGAGAAGGAGGTGTGTGGCGTTTCTGAGGGACGAGAAGCCAGAGCAAAGGGTTGCTCGAGAAGGCTGAAATTGGGTTCGGGTGAGCCTTATTTCGGTTGGATGAAATCACCCAAGCGAGCGGAGTCGGAGCAAAAGACCCAGGCCGAGGCAAGCAGCACCGGAGTAGAGGGTCCAGACCAAAAGTTAACTAGGTTGACTTTAGTGGTCCGGCGCCCGGAGCGATTCCGGGCACCCGGAATCTGATTTTGACCGAATTGCGGTTGACCGTGATCCGTTGCAAAGGAGATAAAATTTTATCCCCTCCCAGGTGCCTGGAACCCTCCAGACGCCCCGACCAAGGCTATAAATACAGCCTTAGTCCAGAAGCTATTCATTCATTCAAGAAATTATAACAACACTTGTGCACTTATATTATTTTGTTTAGCTTCCTTCTTTCTATGCTTACACTGCTGTAAAAGATATTTCTCTGCCTGAAGGAGAATTTAGTGTGATCATCTTCCTTGGATTAATAACCTCCCCGGTTGTAACCAAGTAAACTCCTGTGCCTCTTCCTTTTAGTTTATTGCTTTTAATTATTTATGCAAGTGCTTCTTTTGAAAGTCCCAGAAGGGTTTTATTTTTATTTGTGCAGGGCTATTCAATCCCCCTTCTAGCTGGCCCAACACGCTCCAACAACCAAGACTTTCACATAGCTTCACTCAATAGGATTTTCACCTTGCTTCACTCACCATGACTTTCCATCTGCCTAGCTTCACTCACTAAGACTTTCCATCTGTCTTACCTCACTCACCAGGAATTTCACCTAGCTTCACTCACTAGGATTTTCACAACTGCCTATCTTCACTCACTAGGTCTTTTACCTGCTTGGCTTCACTCACCAAGACTTCCCAGTCAAGTATCTGGTCAACCTTGACCTACTTGACTCCTCTTCACATCAAACTGGTCAGTCCTTAACTAGAGGGGAATTGTGTCAACTATCTCCCCAATCGGACGATTGCATCTACAATCTCCATGTATTGTCAAATATCAAAATTCAAATATCAAGACTCAAGCTTGAGCCAACTCAAGCTTAGTCAACCTGGTCAACCTGACCTAGGGGATATTGCACTAATAATATCCCCCTTTTTAATGTTTAATAATACTTTTAAGTTAGACTAATCCCATAGCCTCAACTTATTTTCATGCCAAGGCATGAATGAGGGTTTCCTTCATTCCTTCCCTTCCTAGAGGGCAAACTCCCCCTTCGGATAATGAAGGCATACTATAGACCTTAAATTCTCCCCCAAACTTTTCTAGAGGGATAAAGGCCTAACTTAAACCCTACATTCTCCCCCTATTAGCACACATCAAAAACTCTCCCCTTAAAGAGTTACTCAACGTTGTTCACAACTTCACATGTTGTTCGCAACACTATAATGAAGGTCTCATACCCTTCACTGTATCTAATGCTCATCCTTGAGCATACTCCTTTTCTACAATGAAGATATTTAATCTTTCATTGTTCCCCAATGCTCAACCTTGAACATTTATTGTAAAGAAAGTTAACCACCTTCCAAGGCATCAGAAAAATAATTCCATATTTTTAAAGAGTAGATCCCCCTAAAAACATGCTTTAAACTTCTGTCATTGCACAAACAATGACTTGGAATCCCTAAATGTTTAGGAAACCCAAAATTAGAAGTTTTGAGGTTTGAAAATTCAATATGGAAACTAACCTCAACCTAACTTTAACTTAGTCTTCCTTAACCAATCCATCCTTATTTTCATTATGAAAACTCCCCCTAAATGTTTATAAATGTGTTTCAATGGGTTAGGAATGGTTACCTAGACTAAAAATGGTTTAAAGTGTTGAAATCGGACTTTCCTAGCCAAAATCAGCCTTTTCAATCGATTGGGGTTGGGTCTCAATCGATTGATACCATTTCAATAGATCACCTGATAGATTCCACGGGCTTCTGTTTACAAAGAAAGTGCTTCAATCTATCCACGATCGATCCAGGCTTGAGTGAATCGATCAGCTGATCAATTCAGTGAGCTTTTACTCACGGGAAACCCCTCTCAATCGATCGCCCGATAGATTGAGATACTCTAATCGATCGCCCGATAGATTGAGATGCTCTAATTGATCGGATGATCGATTGAAGGTCTGATTTCTTGAAAGTGAATTTCAGTCGAAATTTAGAAACTCCCAAAAATTCTACAAAATTTTAAAAATCATAAAAACTCTTGTAGACATTATTTAGGGTATACTATCATGGAAAAATAGTTTTATAAGAAAATACATCTCATTTTCAAAAATTGACACAAACTTGAAAACTTATAAAAACTTCAATGTTTCTTCCAAGTTTGTGTTTAACTTTTCAATGATGATTACTTTCAAAAGATAATCATCACCAAGGTTTTTCAAAGTATATTTAAAATATTTTTCAAAATCAATTTCCAACCATATTTTTTGGGCTCAATGCACATACTTGTACATTAGCTTTCCCAATGATTGGAGGTCACATAACTATGTATTTTGATGAATTCAAAACTCAATAAGATGCACTAAATCAACATCTTGAGTCTTATTGATCGTCCTAACATCCCACTTGTATCTAATGTGTACTAAAACACATACAAGTCACCTTATAGTCTTTGTGAGATGTAGATTTTGGTTTTGCCCTAAACTAGGGTTCATGCATATCTATCTAATCATTTTAGGGGTTATGAACATCCACCTAGGATGTCACTTGTTAGTAAATATCATTGTCTTTAATTACAAGAAAATTAAAATAATGCATGATGATTTTATGGCATACATCAAAATAGAAATAATTTTCAAAAGAAAATATGCTATTGTTACATTATATATGTATGACATGCCATGATATTTTTGTGTTTTTCAAAATAATCATGAATGTTAAACATAATGTCATGGTATATGATGGGGAAACAAAGCATGACAATTAGTATAAATAAAATATACCTAGATAACCTATCTAAGCATCCTTAATCCTTGCTAAATTAAAATCTAATCCTAGATTGTCATTGCGGAGTGATAATCTAACTTCTAAAAACAGTGCTACAACTAAGATATATGCCTTCCATAAAAATAGAATTTTCAACTAGGAGGATTGCACACCAAACCGAACCCAACTATGATGATGGCACACATAAAAAAAAATGAATTAAAACCTAAGGTGCATAAGTTAAACAAGAGGTTTAAAAACCACAACTTACAATATCAGAAATTCAACATCTATACAAGCAATTGGGAGCATAAAAAAAGAACCTAAACTAGAGCATCATACTCAAGAAAACAAACAAGAACATCAAGCCAAAGGATCTGAAGTTCACTAATTATAGAAGCTATCTAAAATATAATTCAAGTAAGGAACATGCACAATCTTGTGAAGTAAAAATCATGGTGAACAACCCTTAAAGTTTAGTGAGGAAACCATCACATAGAAAGATCCAAAACTTACACTCGTACCAACAATTTGGGGGCACAAGGAAAGAAACTAAACCTTGGGGCCATCTTCCTCAAAACCAAACAAACATTAGAAGGTATAGGTTCCTAATTCCACAAGACATAGAAACTAATTAAAGCCTTAACAAGGTAGAGAGTATGCCTTCAAATCTTTAGCTTCTCACTCCCTCTTCATCTTCCCTTGGAGCTCTAAAACCGGTGGAGGGCAATGGGGAGGGTGGAGCTTCTTAAGGTTGGTGGATCAATAAGAAGATGGGGCTTTTGGAGGTAGGGATTTTTAAAGAGATGGAGCTTAGGACTTTATCTAAATTTTATCCACCAAGTTATATAAATTTTATCATACTAAGTCATAAAAATTTATATTCATATGTTATATAAATTTTTATACTAAGTTTTATAAATTTTGTACATGCTAAGTCCTATAAATATTTACTAATCCCTATAAATTTTCATATAAAAATATATACACGAGTTATAAAATTTTATAAACTTACTGAGTCACATATTTGGATAAAATTCTTATACACTTTTATATCTTACTATTTTTCTTAATAAAATTGATTAATCTAAATTTCATAATTGTGAGCTAACTGAATTAATTAAATTAAATAAATTCTTAATTAAATCTACACTAATCAAATAAACCCTCTTAATTGAAAAATTAGATTTTCAGGCACTATAATATATATAATTTAATTCTTCGCACATGGTCTAGAACAAGATCCAAATCCAAATCTAATGAAAAAGGATATCATTTTTCCCAGTCATTTTGATTCATAGTTTTCAAGTTTAACCAATTGAGTCATGTTTGGCACTCGCAAATCATGGGTGAACAGGGACAACAGCCAATCAATTCACACTAGTATCAAATTACTTAATGCTCTATGATCTTGCCCGAAATTGACGAAGGCGGTGAGCTGGGGACGTGACTCTACTTATTAACTAGATAAAGATTTCGTGCTATCCTACAACACAAGAAGCATTAGTGTCAAGTTAGAGAAGGGATCCTCCATGTCAGTGATTGATTTTAGAGAAACAAGTAGTAGTCATGAACTATAGCAAATAGCGTATGTAAATAAGAAACATCTCATACCTCCGTTTGTAAATAGAAATCCATTTTATAGTGTCTCTGTTATGTTGTACACGTATCTCAAAACATTAGCATTATTTCCAAAGCTTTCCCAAGAAAGGACAGGTCATAAAGTGCTTCTGACACATTTCCTTAAATGGGCGTACAAATCTCTGTAATTTGACAGACCAGAAGCTTCTAAAGGATGATTTACCGGTAGGATATTCTCTGTCATTTTCTGCACAAACTTTCAAAAAAGTTCGATATGACATGTATGTGGATCCTGTTGTAAGCCAACCGGTCACCACTCGACCGGTAGAACGCCCGTTCAGCTTTACATAATGCAATTAATAACTCATTCTTCACTTGGCCCCTTACTTTGTCGAGGAGGTGCCATATGTCCGATCAGCTCCTAACTCCGACCGGGCAGGGTCGTGGGCCGGGTAAAGTAGTACTTAGCTTCGAATTCATCTGCAAGTTATAAAGGATGGCCACTCTGGAGGTACGGTCGGCACTTCACGTCTGACCGTTAATGCGAGGTCCGCTCGGCCAACATAGCCTGGTCAACAATTCTAGGTCTGTCAGTCCACGTGCCTTTGATCACTTGACTTTGACCTCTACGTTAGTTAATCCTTCCAACTTTGACCCGCTTTTTGGAGAGCCATCTTTATTAGGAGCCTGAGATCATCTCCAACTGATATCCTTTTACACTATTTTGGTGTAAAATGAACACCAAATAAACTCCAATGTAACACCAAATTTGCACCATTTTTGTGCAAGTGAACAGTGCAGCATCACCAAAATGGTGCAAGTGCCTTTTTTAATGTAATATATTATAATATTAAATGCATATTTAAAATATTATTAAATATTATAAATTAATATTATTTAATTTAATTAAAATTATTATGTAAAGTTTATATGTTATAAATTTATATTAGTTATTAACTTAAAAAGTAATATTTAAAAATATTTGTTATATTACTTAAGATTATAAATATTTTAAAATTTATAATAGTGGTAAGTTTATAACAAACAGACAATCAAACATTTAAAATTTTAAATTACATAAATATAAAATACATAATAGTCCAACATACAATTTAAAGATACCACAAATACTAAAGTAAACATACATTCAAAATAACTATAATAATATTATGATACTAAACAAATCATTGTTTAATATTTTAGAAAATCACTTCCTAATAAATCATCAAAATAATCATGAAATTAACTAGAGTCATTCAAAGGATCTTGAGATCCTTATCCTTCTTCTTAAGATGAATTGAATTTAGATCTTTCTCCTTAAAGTGGAATTGATTGAGATTTTTGACTTTCAGTCATCTTTTGCATAATTCGGACTTATTCACCATGAATAAATTTATGCATTATCAGATCATCAATGGTATTCAAATCTTTAAATAAAATTTTATTCTCTTCCTTGAATATATATAGCAGCATTGGTACTTTGATCCAACGTCGCAACAAGTTTGTCATTTTGTGAAACCATTTTTTTTTAAATTCAATTTTTGAAAATTTTTCTATAAAGTTACTAGCTATTATATTTCTCAAAAAATATTTCAAGATTTTTCAATGTTAATAATTATTTTTGAGCATTGTTTATAAATTAAAAAATCCAGATTTTCAAAACTTAAAATTTCTTGATTTTCTTTATTGTCACTATATTTTATCCCTTAGACTTTGCTTCATTTATTCCCAGTTATTTGCATAAACTATCCTATTTTAATGTGATCAAAGGGGGAGAATTAGAGATTAAATCTAGGGGAGGGTACAATTTTTTTTTTGTACTTGTAATTTCATAACTGTTATTTGTTGTTGGTTTACCCTAACTTATCTTGGGGTTGCTCACATAAAAAGGGGAAGATTGTAAGTACTTCGTAATAGTTTTGATGTGATCAACAAAATCAAGTTAAGTCCTATTATGTTTTAATACCTGTGTCTAAGTGTGCAGGAACTTAGGAGCACAGGAGGTCGAGTGAAAGACGCAGCTAGCAAGAAGAACGGCACGGGAGAGAGTCAACGAGGTCGGTGCGTCCAATGGACGAAGTGCTGTGGAAAAGTACGTTGGCGGATGAGAAGGAGGTGCGCGGCGTTTCCGAGAGACTAGAAGCCGAAGCGGAAGGTTGCTCGAGAAGGCCGGAAGATGGGTTCGGGTGAGCCCTATTTCGAATGACCGAAATCACCCAAGCAAGCGAACAGAAGCGGAAGACCCGGACCCAAGCGAGCGGAACCAGAGCATAAGACCCGGATCAAAAAGTCAACAGGATGCTGACTTTTTTGTTTCGAGCACCCAGAACCCCTCTGAGCGTTCTGTTGCGACGGAGATAAAATTTTATCCCCCTCCAGACGTTTGGAACCCTTTCAGACACCCCGATTATGACTATAAATACAACCCTGATCCTAGTAGCTCAGAACAACACTTGTAAACGCTTCTTTTTTTGTTCTACTACTTATTTGTGAGCCATCAACATTGTAAGAGGCTACTCTGCTCCAAGGAGTTTTTTTAGTGAGCTTTAACTACCTTGAATTAGTAATCCCCTACTTGCAAACCAAGTAAAAATCTCTATCTCTTTTTCTTTAATTAGTTTCTTAATTTCTTCTATGCAAGTGTTTGTTTTATTAAAACTATAAAAGTTAGAGAATGATTTGTTTAATTTTGTGCAATACTATTTACCCTCCTCTAGTCGGTCGCCAAGAGACCTATAGTTAGTACTGATGGTTAGAGTTGAATGGTTTCATTTGCACAAAGCTTATTGGATTTGCAGGCAGATATTTGGTCATTAGGAATTACTGCGATCGAGATGGCCAAAGGTGAGCCTCCTTTGGCTGATATCCATCCAATGAGAGTTCTTTTCATGATACCAAAAGAAAACCCTCCTCTGGTTTGTTTTTCTCAGTTACAAGCAAACTTGATTTATCGTAGTATGAAATTTGATGATCATTTTGTTCTATGCAGCTCGATGAGCATCTCTCTCGGCCTATGAGAGAATTTGTATCTTTATGTTTGAGGAAAGATCCTGCTGATGTAAACTCTTCAAACTAATCGAAGTTTTAAACACAAGAAGCAATCTACTAGAGTAATTTTCTGGTAGACTCTTCATGGTTACATCTTACACCATTGAGTTAATCTGCTGGAGTAATTTTCTGGAATTTGAATTCAGCGACCGAGTGCGAAGGAGCTTCTGACATCGTTTAATCAGAAATGCCAAGAAAAGCTCAAGGCTTTTGGAGAGAATAAGGTTTTTTTTTTACACTGTGCACTCTACAAAAACTTTTCATATCTGTATCATGCTTTGTGTTTGCTTCACAGAGGAAGACCAAAGTTCAATGCAAAAGAAGGCATGAACTCCCAAAAAACCCTTCAAAACCAAGCTTCTTGTTCAAGGCATGCTATGTGATGAATCATGTATAAGATGCTTATGACTTGACCACAATAAACATTTCTGCTGAAGTAAAATTCCTGTGAATATTCTAGAGAGAAAACTGGTGTGCAAAAGGCATTGAGGAATTCTCATTCTCATCAAGTGAAGAACTAACTTAGACCAGAGCTTCTGCTGCAGCTGCTTCACCTGCACTATCATTCTTGATTATTCCTGCACTGAAGGAGGTGGTACTTGTGAGATAGATTTATTCTTTGGGAATGAGCTTAAACATATTGTACTGCATTCAAGTTGCTGGTGATATGTCTGGAGGAGCTGTAGTCGCTGCAGTCACGGAGTCATTGATGGATTTGGAATGTCAAATGCCTGGCTCTTGTGAAGCCCTTGTTATCAAGTTGCTGAAGCGGTTGTGCAGGTTCTTTTGTTTGTTCGTCTTCGTACCTAATGCTTTGCATTGTTTTCTACGAATGATTTACCATTTCCATTGAATCAGTTCCAAGGATCCTTCATTGAAGAGAATTCATGACTTGGCATTCGATGTTTTTAAGGAGACCATCAAGACGTCCCTAGATTCAGCTGATGGGAAGAGGCAAGTAAATGCAAAAGAGAATCCTAGTTTAAACCCACTTGCAGGATTTCTCCTCTCAAGGTCAGTGAATACCATGGTTGTTGTGTTTCTAAGTTCTTTGGTTTTGGATGTAACTTGGATCCGGGGCAATAACTTGTGCAGATGGCAGAACCATGTTTCATAGGAACTCAACTCTTGAAGGTTCTACAAGTGCTGATAACAGAGATTGTCTATCTTGGGTAAGAAAGTTTGTCTTGTTGATGTTGTAAATGTAATGCCTAGAAATTTTTGTAGAATTTTGTTTTTGTTTTTTGTTGTTGTTAATTATGTCTTGAACTATGTGTTGTGCTCATAAATTTTTTATAATTGAGAGCTCTCCTACATCAAGCTCCTCACAAAATCTTGGAATAAGAGAAGATATCATAACACTATTTGATGTCATGAACAAAACATATAGCAGGATCAAAGAAATACATGGTGTTTGGAATCTACACAGTGAAAATAGTTATGTGGAATTAATAAACTACCATTTCACATATATGAGAGTGCACTTAATTAACTACAATGCAACTGACCTTTAGTCAACAAGCTGTGGAGCTGCTTGCTCTGTCAGATCGACAAGAGGCTGTCTTACAACGTCTGAAACCTCCTCATTTCCATCAGCAGGTGGTTTTGTGAACACAATGAACAAGATGTTGTTCACGATTGTAAGTAGAAGAAGTGCTGCAGCAGTGTATGCGAGAAAAGAATCTGAAATTTCTGGCATCTCTTCCACCTGCCTGCCAGTCATCATGAAGTCTCTCTCAAGATCGGATTCTGCAGTTCCATTTAATTAAGTAAACGCATTGGTTAAAGGTAAATAAGAAATCCTTATGATATTGCAGACCATCTACCAGGACACCTAAAGTGCACCAAAAAAAAAGGAGTAACAGAATTGAACTTCAAATTCATTGCGTAGTCTTTCATAGCTAATAAGCTATCTGAATGGATAAAACCGTGGTACTATATTCCAAACAATGCCGTCAACTGTGTTGAAGGGTAAAAGGCGTCGACGACTGTGTGAAGATCTGCCTGAAGGATGATGGAACAAAGATGAACTAGGCGAACTGATTGAGTTGACGATGATAGACGAAGAAGACGAAGGCATTAAGAGTGTAGGAGTTGGGTTGCTTGGAGATGTAGGCAAAACAAGTAAATGAAACATACTGAAGGTTTGTCTAAGATCTACTTACCTGTTCTTCTACCAGTCAAGCATAAAATCAAACATCGAAAAGGCACTTGCATGGTCGAACAACAGCACGATCCACGGAATCACAAAGAAAAACGAGAAATCAACAAGCCTCAGGGTTGGTTGGCCACATGACTCGCCAACAAAAGATCGCCTTAATCTGAACCAAATCAATGGAAAAGAGTAAACGCGCAGTACCTAGAAAAGGGGGAGGGGCAGGCCGCTTCTTCCTCGGTAGGGTTTCTCGTTGGGCAAGGGACTCGAGCTGCTGGTCCAGCTGTCGTAGTGCTTCCCGGGCCTTGTCCCGATCGACCTCCGACCTTGTTTCATCCCTCCCCAAGGGGCCATTCACAGAGAAAGTCCTGTGGAATCTGCCGCGGTCAAGGCGACGGATGCCATGCCAGGGCGAGAGAAGGAACGAGGGGCTCTGGTGGATGAGCGGGAGAGGAGACGGAACCATGAGAGCTAAGCAGCGAGACTGCCACCGCGCAGATCTTTTGCAGATGACTTCTGGCCATCGTTCTCAGGCCTTCAAAGCGGCTTATAGAATGGGCTCAGTGAAGCCCAAGCCTGCACTGCGACTTATTGATGAGCTCAGTGAATTTGTGGCATGAGCATGACTCGAAAGAGTTGAAATCCTCTGTCCTGAAAATAATATGTACCCGTATTTTCGATCGGACGGTTATGACATTCTCATGATGTACACTGTATTCTTAAAATATGATTTAATTTATCCGATCAACGAGAGGACACGGGTACACATCATTTTCGGGACAAAGGATCTCATCTCATTTGAGGCAACAAATTCTAGCAACAACGTTCATCCAGACGGTCCAATATCATCGTGTAGTTATCGACTATGTCAATCCGTGGGAAAAAAAAAAACAGGAAGTTACACCGTTCATATTTTTTATTTATCTGATGCTTACAAATTTCTATTAAGGTCAATGACAGAGATTGTTCAACTAGAAGTTACATCTCAAACAAACAGTTTCTGACTTGTCATGACTCATGAGCACAGGAGTAGGAGAGATGGGAAACAATCTCAGTCGTACGATGGGAACTTTTTTGCAAGCAGAAAATACCATAAATTGGAACAAAACTGAAAGGGCAATCATTGTACATGTGAATTCTAACTCTGCTTCAAGTCTTGATAAGAACATATTTATCAGGAAAAATGAGGAAACAAGGCTTTCAACTCTGACAAAAAAAAACAACATATTAGTTTATCACATATGGGAAGCAACATGAAAGTATTTGATAGAGAAACACCACTAGATGATAAAAGCCTCTTTGCTTATTATTTTTTTATTTTTACGCAATGAAGACATCATTCATCTATCACCTAGAGTCACTATGGTTCCGTTGGTAAATCTATCACCTTTACAAAAATGATTAACCAGACCAAAGAATTCTTGTATAAAAAATTACAGAAGCTGAATTTGTCAAAGCACTTTCCTAATCAGTCAAAAAA